>NC_140643.1:862170-1604670 GCF_978046115.1 Saccoglossus kowalevskii | reverse complement strand
ACAGACATTTTAATGCCACCCTAAACACCACAGGACCGTAGTAGGCATTACTACAGACATTTTAATGCCACTCTGAACCCCAACAAGATCGTAGTAGGCATTAATACAGATATTTACCCTAAAATGTTACTTTGGATGTCACTTTAGAGGCAGATAAGATAAGAATAAAAATAATAATGGGGAAAAAGTACTGCATTATATTAACACAACATTGAAATTTGTTATTTATTATCAACCAAAACAATGTAAATAACGACAACATAGACATACAACTGTACTTTGTATTTGATTCAACGCAAAGCAAAGCAAAGCAGCAAGGACTGTCCAATTCCAAATCGTGTGAACAGAGCAATGAAAGGAAATGAAGACATATCTGTAGTAATACCCAATGTGTTCATGCAAGGTCCAATAGTCCAAATGGAGGCGTTAACGCTAAATCCTCTGTAATCGCGTTCACTATCATGATTTATATTTCAGTCAGTTTGACAGTGGTTGTCATGACATATACTGATAAAGGTTAATGACAAGACCAGATGGCGAGCTGGTCGAAATCAACCAAAAACATCTTATGACTCTGCAGTTTTTAAGATACAAGACAGTAGCTGTAATTCTAAACCAATGTTGTTTGCGAGTTTAAAAAAGGTAGTATCTTGGTGGAATGTTAGTGCGAGATTATTATCCCATCAATATTAGTTAGTGTTGACAATGTATAGAAATGTTTTCTCTAGACAGCTTGACGAGTAATTAATTGATTATGATGTGTAAAACTTTCATGTGATTGGTTGTTTGTTGGAAGGCAAGGCCTTGGAGTCTCTTATACTGATTGTAATTGGTTAAGGGGTGAAAAGAAATAAAGATGGATTTAATGCTGTCTCGGGTGAAAACCAGGGACTTGGCAGGGAATCGTTTTGGGAACATGAACGAAGCTTGTGTGTGTCTTTTGTCAGCCTAGCGTGGAAACGACCGAATCCCGGTTACCTAAGTGAAAGGTTTTTAACCATCAAAAATACCTATCACATCACCCCAAATTTTGCAAAAACTATTTTCAACTGAATTAAAAAAATCACCACAGTCAGTCTAATTGTCAAGGGACGCGTACATTTACTGGTTATTGTTTTTAGCAACTACGTCATTATACAGAAGAAGTGCAGTTTGGGTCAAGTTGTTTTGCAGGCTGAAAGGACATGGAATTACAAATACAACTTTTTTTAGTTTGATTACTACCTTATACTAAAATATGTTTGGATAATTAGAGTACTGGCACATTAGCACGTATGGTCCGGTTAGACTTAAAATACACCACGAATATTCACTTTTGAGATGTAATTTTTGTACTTCGTTTAGTAATTCGAACTTCCCAATTTGAGTAAAAAGGGCGAGTTTCACGATTGCCGCATCGAAATTGCCTTTGCTTCATTATTTGCTGAGGGACGGCCGCTTAGGTATGTGCTCTGTAACTTGCAGCCGATGACAGGCCCGTAGCCAGCACTTTTGAATAGGGGGTTCGAAAACAACAATTATATATTTGATGTGAAATATGTGAATTTTATAATATTCAAAAAGTGTGTAACAGATTACAGACATTTTTATATTATCGGTTTTAAATTCAATTGGTTTACTTTTTGTTACGTTGGTAAGATATTTTACATAACATCTTTGAATTATTTTACCATTTTAGAGAACGGGTCCTGAGCCATTCCTCACCTACAGACAAACAAATCCACACCATTGATCCACTACGGCAAAATGTTGTACACAAAAAAGACAAGACTGTACTTATCTTAGCATTATTGTCTAAGTATTTTAAGGTAGAAGGCTACTTACGAGTTTTTTCGCTTTTCGCAAATGCAAAAGTTAGCGCACATAAAAGTGACACGATTTCATGTCGAAATCTGTCTACAATTATTCCTTTTCGTATTAGTCAATTTTGTATTATGTAATTTTATTTCTGTACAGGGCCTCAGCCTATCGTATAAAATGTAATGGGTAGAAAAGTGCGTAGCACGTTTTAAAAACAATACAACATCCATGTAAACATATGGTACTAAGTTAAGCTGAATTCATATTCATCTCGTCGCTTGAAAACTTTTAAAAGATATAGAGCTATTTGATATATGGTGTGGCAGTTTGTGTAGCGACGAAGTAAACCCAGACTGTCAGTATTTGCATAATTGCATAGGGTTATTGACAAAAGATCAGCCCTTAGATCATTATAAAATGGACATCTAAAAACAAAGTGAATTTCATTTTCTACCATGCTAAATTCGAACGTATCACTGCAAAAACTAAAGAATTATTGATCTAACTGTATTTTTTTGGGTCTGCCTAATCATGGAACTATATAGTTCAATGGCCTAATTCAACATTATGTTTATGGCCAAAACAGCGAAAACTCGTCAGTATATATTTTAGTCTATAATTGCTTGCCAATAAATCTCCCAGGTTATAATACTACTTTGATTTTTCCAAAAGTACACAGCCTGGATGATTGTGAAATTGAGGCATGCCACTATTTTTTTTATTTTTTGAGTAAATATCCCTAAGAAGCCCTTAGATCATTATAAAATGGACATCTAAAAACAAAGTGAATTTCATTTTCTACCATGCTAAATTCGAACGTATCACTGCAAAAACTAAAGAATTATTGATCTAACTGTATTTTTGGGGTCTGCCTAATCATGGAACTATATAGTTCAATGGCCTAATTCAACATTATGTTTATGGCCAAAACAGCGAAAACTCGTCAGTATATATTTTAGTCTATAATTGCTTGCCAATAAATCTCCCAGGTTATAATACTACTTTGATTTTTCCAAAAGTACACAGCCTGGATGATTGTGAAATTGAGGCATGCCACTATTTTTTTATTTTTTGAGTAAATATCCCTAAGAAATTTGCAGTATCTTCAACTTGTTTTTCAAACCAGACAATGCCGAAACCATATTTGAACAGGAGATTTTTATGTGGGTTTCCCAAGCAAGTCTGCCGGTCTTGTCTAATCGTTTAAGCATGATATAACATGTTTTGGGGTTTCAGTAATTTTAACCAATATGAGATACAACGCTTGAAATAACCACAACACAATGGCAGCCTTCCACATTGTCTAACATCGCTACATTGTTTGTACAACTATTAATGCTAAGTACCGGGTAGATATCTGCAAAATGTTATCTGTACCCTCTCGATTTCCAAATTTACTTACCCCCATATCGCTACCATAAGAAATAGCTGGCACAATGATTGCATCAAACAAATTAAATGCACTAACCAATGGCATACTACCAAGTTTCTTACAGTATGTAAATATATTTGGTTCACTGTAAATCTTGTTTTAGAGGGCGGTAAAATAATATGCATACAGTGGCAGTTTAGCAGCGGTGTCAATAGACATCAATGACTACAACTCAATCAATCAATCAATCAAATATTTTATTTTACCTAATAATGTACACTTGTAGTTTACAAAACAACTCCTTTTATGAACCCACTAAAAATATAGTAAATTTTCTGAGACATCAAAAAAAAAAAAAACGTGTAAAAAAAATATGTTTGCAATTTATGATTCATCGCATAGTTTCAGTGCTGAAGCAACACTGTGGGGGTAAAGTGTTGGCTGCAAGAAGCTCTTCGACCTATACAACTCGTGATGATAAATCTTCGGCATTTTTTTAATGTTATGATCAACCCGTAGTTGTACAATATTATCCAATAACATAGGCTACACGCACTAATACAATAAGTTAACTACATTTGGCTGATACACTTGAAACAAAACATTCATTAACTTGAAGAATACAAAACTAATGAACCAAACTAGGAAAGTAGTGTCGTGTTGTGGTGTCAATCCCGTTCGATCCCCACACTTTACTAACTGAGCGAACATTAGCACAAAACAAACTGCCCTATTCAGGACCACCACATCATTCAGAGAGTGACTACAATTACATTATTGTTTCAATGTTGTTTTAATATTTAACATCAGGTGCTTGAACGCGGTCTTCATTACACCATCGCGGAAAAACCGAATAAAAGCATGCCTGTTTATAACAACCTGTTTTGGTTGGCTGCTGTTGAGCTGAGACGGCATAACTTCACGATTGATATTCAAAGCTCGTTGCCACCTAAATGCTCATTACTATGCATTACTCATTACATTACTCTGATGGTTACCTCACGGAGTCAAACAATGATAATTAATTTAATTAATACTGTTTGTTTTATTATGTTCTAATCCACGATCATAAATATATTCACTTCCAAAATTTAGGGGGTTCGAACCTAAAAACGTTAGGTAATCAAACGAAAATGACGTTGTACTAAAGTCCAAAAAATACGTTCAAGGTCTGCATTTTTTCATAGCATAAAAACGATTTACTCCCTCGCTTATTGTGACACCCTCAAATCAACTGATTTTCATTCCCCTCAAGAGTCAAAATGGTATGTGCCTCCATTGTACGTCAGACTGAAACAGTCTTTTTTTGCCTGGCGTGTTCATTTGCCTTCAATAACGTTTCAGTGGCTGTCGCTGTCGTACTATGAGTCTTGCCGATAACATTTTGGTTCAAAATCATGTGGATATCGCTGAGAAAATTCCAGATTTCTGTCATTTCTTTGTCAACTTACATGACAGAAATCAAATTAGCATAACAATGCATTTGAAGGTTGTCACCATTCAGCTTCCCCAGGTATGTACGACCTAGAAAATAGTGCCGTATGCGAGTACCAAGTTGCGAGTCGCAAGTAGCAAAATATGCCATATGCTAGTGGTAAAACCGGCATATGCGAGTGGTAAAATGTATCGTTTGCTAGTAGCAAAAAAACCCTATGCGAGGGGTAATACAAAGGCTTGTAACGTTTGCTTATAATATAACAACGTACGTTCAATTGTGTTTTATCACAGTAAAATCAAATATTTAGCATGGTTATGAAATGATGTGTACATGGTTGGTTAAGATTGGCATGATGCTGTATCAAAAAATTCGTTCAGTCGTTTGAATAGAATCGATGTTTGCTCTTCACGAAATTGCACAGGAAACGTGAAAGCACAATAATTTAATAAACGGCCATGACCAGCCAGCACACTCCGCATAACATGTGAAAATTGTTTTTTCTTTCGGTAAAATTAGTATGATCCCGTGGTCAGCGATTAAAGAATCATAGAATTATAAGTGTAGTTAGTAACGGGTGCGTGTTCACCGAAGGGTCACAGAATTCTTGTGTGACGCGCCGCCGTTTAAATGAAGACAATGGCAGGTTTCAAATATAGTCACACCTCAGAGAGGTGTTAAATTTGCCACAACCCAAGTTTAAAACTAGCACACAATTCCATAATACATAGTATACAATAAAGAAATAAAGTGCATGTTGAGTGATAAGTCCGCATGTTTACGAGACGTCCCTCACACATGGAATGTATTTACAGGCAACCCGGATCAAATTTGAATTGAAACAAATTGAAACAAAGAAGCGTCTGCCATTGCTTGGTCAGGATAGAGAGACAATTTTCATGGGTAAATGCTAGTAGAAGACTTAGCCTCAATGCCCCAAATACTTCGACCTAACCACTTTATTTGTACAAGTAGAAAAAGTGTTATGTTTCGTTAAAATAAGCATGGACATGTTAGCATTGAAATAATCATAGAAGTACAGTTATCATCAGTACAAGTAGACTCGCTGAACAGGAACTCACACGCGAGCCAATGGAAACAATGGCTGATTTCAAAGCAATTTTGTCTCAGACAAGACATGGACAACAAACTCGCTGTTTTGCTGATTAGGAATAACGTGATGTTAATTTCGTGGTATTTCAACAGCTCTGTAATTAAGCACAGGCCCTTAGCTAAATTCTTCTATAAACTGTTGATTCTGTCGACCAAAGGGAACGCACGTTTCAACCAGACTACTTGGACCTTGGACATTTGCGAGACGTAACAACAAAAAACGCAGCCAGTGATACATTTCGAAAATAATTATTCTTCAAATGCTCAGTTTATCTTTTGAAAACAACTATTTTTTTAATTTAAAAACAAATCATGTCGCTTTCCCATCAAAATTCAAGCAAAAAGATCGTACAACAACATCGGCAAATCTCTTCCGTGCTGCGTTCAATAACTTTAACATATTTAAATGAGCTATGGTAATTTGAACACATTGGCATCATCCATCGTTTTTATTGGTTAATTATCAATTTGACCTGTCAAAAAACACCGTCCAGGTCAAACATGGTGGATATTCATTTCTACAGCATCGAGTGTTGAAAATGCGGTCGGAATCATTCGCTTACGATGAAATAAGTTGAAATTTATTTGCATTTCATAACAATTCAATCTTTTTTTCACATTATTTAAATCATTACTAGGTAATAATCATCAATCGTGAAACGCAGCATGACCGGAATGCGTTACTGTGATCATTTGCTACAAAGTAATACAGTTCGGTTCGTTTTTATTTGAAACTTCTTTTAGAATATAATTCCGTTATAAAATGAAACAAAATAATTGTGTTTGGCGCACGAGGTTCGTTAATGTGATTTTTTGGGCGAAAGATGCGCGGTATACTTTTTTATCCAGCAAAAAAAAAATGAATAAAATTTAATAAATTGAAATAAATAGCGTCTTTCCTTTTGGGTGGTTCAACTGCCGGCGTTGAAAATCGGCATAGGTGGACTTATCAATGAAAATATAAGCCCCCTAAAAATATTTTATATTCATTTTTTGAAAATTTTAACCCCAAATAACAATCGTGAAACGCAGCATGGCCGGACTGCGATACCGCGATCATTTGCTACTAAGTAATGCAGTTGGGTTTGTTTTTATTTGAAACGCTTTTTAGAATATACTTTCGTTATAAAATGAAACAAAATAAATAATAAACTTTTTAATCCAGCAAAAACAAAATAAATATAAAATTTAATAAATTGCAATAGTGTCTTTCGTTCTGGGTGGTCCAACTGCCGGCGTTGAAAATCGGCGTAGATGGATTTTTCAATGAGAATATAAGCCCCTAAAAATATTTGATGATCATTTTTTGAAAACTTGAACCCCAAATAAGGGCCCACCAGCCGTGAAACCACCCAGGGCGATTTTTCGGATGAGCGAATTTACAGCAGAATCCGGTATTTGTTTCCCGGGAATCTATAATCAAGTAATACAAATGGTGTCACTATGCAATATTTCTGGTGTAACTTTACATTTACAAAACATTTAAGTATGTCCCATAAGAAAGTTTCCCAATTTTCTGCCTAAACATGTTTTCAACGAAAGAATTCAATAGGTAATTAAACAATACAACATATTTGAGGAAGGCGCGACATTGCACTTCTTAACGTTATCCGATATTATCGTCTAAAATGTTAGACAAGCATTTTTTTAGGCAACTATTGGGGCAGTTCGTTTTTCTCCGATATTATCGATAATATCGTCTAATAATGTCTAAGTTAGACAGGTCTGTCTGGGCAACTATTGGGACAGTTCGTTTTCCTCCAATATTCGATATTATCGACAATATTGAATAAAAACGATCTTCCCCAATAGTTGCCCACACATGGTTGGCTAACTTAGACTTTATTAGACGATAATATTTGGTTAGTGATGCCAACATTTCATTAGATTTTATTAGACGATTTTATCCGATAATATCGGAGTAAAACGGTCTTCCAAATAGTTGCCTAGACACGGTATTAGACGATAATATCGGTCTCTTTAGTTAACTATTGGGACAGTTTGAGGCCTCACTGATCACTGTGTGTCCCGGAATCTATTGGGTCGCTATCGCCGATGTAAAAAGTCTCTCACCCCTTGGTTATTATCACCCTTTTCATCACTGGAGGGATTCACGTCCCAAATGTTGGTTCCCGGTCACCTCTAATAAACAACCTATCTAATAACTTTGTTGAATTGATGATATGCAAACAATCATGGTAGATTAGCCCCGACCTTCTCTCGGAAACGCAAGGGAGATAAGACTCGAGTTTCATAGACGCAGGCTGTTTAGATCAGACGGATACTTTTGTTTCAGGTTCGTTGTTGTTTTGGGTGAATATAGAACATGTTCAAGCCCAAAATTGTAGCAATAATGTTCACATCGCTGTACGTTAAAACACACTCTCGAACTTGACAACATTCACTTACGGACCACTAAGCAAATAGGTGGAAATACCAGTCACATCACTCGTGAAGATTGATAATTCGATTGCTGACCGGGGTAGCTGCAATCGTGATCATTTCTATGCAATGTAAAATCATATCAATGCTGTGGGCGGCGAAGGCTGAAAGATTGTTTTGGTTCTGTGGCCGGTTCACATGGCACGGGCAACTGACATTTGCTGCCTTTTTTTTACTATTCTGTCGTGTTCTGGGCTGTATATAACAACAGTCAGACACTGACAAGTAAGTAGGTTGGTACGAGTAAACAGCCCGGGTCATCGAACAGTATTCCATTAATGAACTGAGTTCACATAACAATCTCATGCTTACAAATAATCCCATAATTATTGACAAGTTGTTACTACCTTATACGAAACAGATTTTTGGTATGTGTTGGTTCTTGGATATTTCAGCTTCGTCGTCCTGTACTTCATTTATTAATTCGAACTTCCCAGATTGTGTAAAAAAGGAGAGTTTCCTGGTTTCAATATCAAAAACGCCTTGGCTTAATTATTTGCTGGGGGACGGCCACTTCGGTACGTGCTCTGTAACTTGCAGCACTTGAACCCCAAAACTTTAGGTAATCAAATTCACAGGAAGTAGACAATCCCTAATATTGCTAAATCAACAGTTGTGAACTTTATCAGGATTCCCGTATGAAGTTACACATCATTCTAGCAAGGACAAATATTGATTACGTTTGTGAAGGTTATTTAATAAAATATGAAATAATTAATATTTAATTTGTGCAATTTCTTTCAATTTGAATTTATATATTTAGTTGTATTACAATGCATTAGTAATAATGTAAATATATGTATTACATTCCTTTATTTCATTGTTGAGACTGAGTTATACAGTTTGTTACGTACTTCAATTTATCTATATTGGAAAACGGTTAAGGGGATTATTAATTTCAATAAACAATATTCAACTATTCTTTGCAACATCAATAAGTTCATAATGGTAATGTTTATTGCTCTTTGAAACTAGAGGCATTATCAGAGCATGGGTTTTATTTTGGAACTCCTGCCAGGATGGTATTGTATTTCCAGAATAGCACCAGTTGTTAAAGAAACATAAAACTTTAATTCTCAACAAGGATGAAAGGACCAGTTACTGAGACAAAGCCCTACTCCCCGCGAAACCCACCAGATACGAAACCCAATTACCGCGAAAGCCGCTCACCGCGAAGCTACTAGTGTTTACAACAAAAAGTTCAGATAGACATCTAGACTGAGAGACATCTAGACTGAGAGACATCTAATCTCAGAGACATCTAATCTCGGAGACATCTAATCTGAGAGACATCTAGACTGAGAGGCATTTAGACTGTGGGGACATCTAGACTGAGAGACATCTAATCTGAGGGACATCTAGACTGAGAGACATCTAGTCTGAGAGACATCTAGACTGAGAGGTGTGGTATGCAGTTGAAAGTCTCTGCACTCTTATTATGTTTTTACACTGCAGAATCTTGCTGAAGATTTCACAGCCACAGGTGCTTAAATTATGTGACGGATATGTAATCGGTGTTTAAACCAAAATTAAAAGAGCTACAGTAAAGGGCATAAAATGGTGGTCATTATAAATGTTTTATAAATATACATTTTTTATAAATCAAAATGAATGTTAGAATTTAAATTGACCACTCTGGTAATTGTATTGTGACATCATCGTCACCGGTAGTTCAAGTTTATAATAATGAGATATTTCAACATTATCCAATCAGGAAATGTCACATTTATGTAGGCAGTTGCTATGTCACGTGATAGTCCAGTGGATTTAGCCCTGAAACGGGCCGAACCGGCAAGTAAATAGTACATTAACAAGTTTGGTATCAAAAGATAGGGAATTTTTTGTAGATTTACCAAAAAAAACCCCCAAGAACTGATAATGTGGGCAATTTTTTTACACGGGTAGATGTAAGGGTTAGTGTTTTTCGTACATTTTAGATTTTTCTTACATTTATATTTTGTAATTAATATTACTTACAACCTACACACTATTTCATATAGATATTGCTAGTGTTTTCTGTACACTTTTTATTTAGATAAACTGAAGAAACTATCCGCCAGTTATAGAACAGAAAATTGCTGATGTCAGCATTTTTTTAAAAATATTTTAATCCTGTCAAGTAGTCAACCAATCTTTTGCTTTACCAGATACCTATCGGTATAACAAAATATCTTTCCTTTATTGCTAAGCACCAGCATCTAGGAAACTGAGCACTGTTTGAACTTTTAATGACTCGTTTGTAATTTCCAGGGTTTTTTAAACACCCTGATATTCCCAAAATATAGCTGAATCCTGTTACACAAGGAAGATTGTTATGGTAAGACTTATATAAACACTTTGCTATGATTACTTCTCTTTTTCCTTTCTGTATAAATGGTTTTGTTTAGAGTAATCATATTTTAATATAGTTAAAACAAGCCATTTGCAAGTCCTTGCATGACTGTCAATCATAATAAATTGCTCAATTTTGTAAAGTCAATGTGACTTTTGATTATCATCACGTGATTTCCTTATATGGCAACCAGATGAACCTTAAGTAGCACAAGATTATGTCCCGATTTTTTTGCTTGAACACTTTCAGACTTTCTGAATGCAAACACTTACAACTTTTACCAAGATTTGAAGGCTTTTGTGCGTACTAAACGCGTCTTGTGATAAATTTAGATATTTGCAACATTGCAACAGCAAAGCTCAATATCCACGAAGATAAGTGGGTGCAACAGGTAAAAGCCAGACTTCTCAGTATCAGCAATTTTACATGATTTCCACTATCATGCAAAGAATGAAGACCCTGAATTGGAAAAAAATCGACTCATTAAAACGGTTGCACAACTTATTAAAAATGATATAAAATCGTCCAGCACAACTAGTCATTTATACCCAAACACTGAAGAAATGCAATGCACTGGGAAAGCCATTGAGTACCTTCCATCCACCCTGAAAGTTTTACTTCAAGATATGTTTGTCGGAAAAGACACTGATGTTAAGGTGGCATCTGTAGGGCAGGCCATCATGCAGTCAGTTCGCCCACGAGTTATAGTGACTACACTACAAATAGGACTTGCTGTTCAAATGCATCGCCAGTTTGGCTCATGATTTCTCATTGATTCTCTCCATAGTCATGGGTTTTTTTCATCATATGCAGAGGTACAGAAGTTTGAATGTAGTGCCACCTTTTACCAAGGAACTGACATTCCTGTTTTCACAACTGGACATTTGATACAACATGTAGCTGATAATGTTGACCATAATGTCCGGACCATTGACGGGATGAACACGTTACATGGTATGGGCATAATAACGACCATAACACCGGGGATATTGTGGAACAACATCATACCTAAAGTTCATGTCACATCAGAGGATATAGTTTCTGTTGCAAAAGTCAATATTAGATATTATAAGCAGTTATCAAGGGGCATGGCCAAATTAAAGTATGTCCAGTTACTCAGTGATAGCAGGTGATGATACATTGAATGTGGATCTTCTGTGGAAAATCCCGTGGTTGTTACATCCATCTAGACCATCTTGGAATGGTTTTATGCATCTATAATGTTCATGTCAATCGATATGAAATCAACTGATGAACCATGTATCTTCTCAACTATGTGCTTCATCAGTGAACAAGCCAAGAAGGATGATGTAACACCAGTGCCAACCTTCGACCAGCCTTTGTGGTAGAAATCACTGGAAATCCAATAGAATGAGCCCACAAGTAGTAGTGTGATGAATATTGTTCTCAGACTGGGTGGTCTGCATGTACATATATGTTTTCTGGGTTGCATTGGACATTTAATGAGTGGATCTGGACTTAAGAAACTATTGGCTAAAAAAATAAGTGTGAAAACATCATTAAAGCTTGGTGTAGATGAAGTACAAGTTGATCCCCAGTTGTTATTTCAAAGACTTGTTTTCATTGCAAGAGGAATTGTATCAACAGACGAGTTGTTCAGTCTTTTCACCTATGAGCTGTGTACTCATCCACCAGCATCTGATTGACTGATGCGGGAAGCAAACAAGCCAGCTTTAGCCGAAGCAGTCTGGAAATGTGTTGGTCCCATTACTAGTGACATGTCCATTGAGGTTAAGTATGTTATTGATGGAGGTTCACCATGGCCACGAGGACTAACATACAAGGGCATCTGCAAACTTTACCTTGATTACATTGACCGCAAATGTGGTAAAGAATCAACAGTTGTTTTTGATGTCTATCCAGATAGACCATCAACAAAAGACATAACTCATCTTAGGCGTTCAATAGGGAAAATGTCTACTAGTGTTAACTTTGATTCTGACATGGTTATGAATATGAAGAAACAACAGTTCTTTGCAAATGCAGCAAATAAGCAGCGGTTCATAATATCCTGAACTGAACTAGAAGTGAAAGGAATCAGGGTTCGACATGCTGAAAAAGATGCAGATGTCCCTATAGTGATGACAGCTGTAGACTCTGCTGTCAATGCACCAATAGCAGTTGTAGGTGAGGACAAAGACTTGTTAGTGTTGTTGATCTACCATGCCAACTTAAATAGTCATAAAATGTATTTAAAACCGAAATATGGCGAAATACAAAAAAACGAAGTCAAAGTGTGGGACATAAAACATACCAAAGTCAAACTAGGACCATTTGTTTGCAAAAACACATTATTTATACATGCTGTCTTGGGCTGTGACACCACATCCAGGATATATGGCTTAGGAAAGAGCCTGTCCAAACCAACAAGCAGTTTCAATGTCATGCTTCAGTGTTTGACCAAGATGATGCTTCAAAATACGACATGGAGTCAAGAGAAAAAGCGTTGTTCTTTTTATATGGTGGCAAGTCCGATGAAACATTGGATTCGCTCAGAATGGAAAAAATTCTTTCAGAAAGTTGCTACAAGCGTTACATCTGCAACTGTAGGTTACCATAGTCAACTGGTATACCACCAGGTTCTGGTGTGGAAAGGGCAATCCAGAAGAATGGGGATGGAAAGTGAAGAAGGGAAAATTGCTTGCTATCCAAACTGACAAGCCTCCTGCACCTGACAAATTACTAAAAGTTATCAGATGTAAATGTAAAGCAACTGTCGAACGACACGTTGCACATGTAGAGAACATGGTCTAAAATGCTCCCCCCATGTGTGATGAATGTAGAGGTATAAGCTGTAGAATTATACTGACTTGATTTGATGATTGGCCAACACAAGTCTGATCATGGTGAGTTTGTAACTGTCTCATTCCACCACAAACTTTGACATATTTATTGATATAATCAACACATCACAAGTCTTGGCAATCACTTTTGTGAAATTACCACATCAAACCTTGATATGAGCACCCTTCATTATGTGATCATTGCCACATTCCACATACCTGTAACTGTGAAATGTCCTTCATATACATTATCATTGTATCACCAATCTTTACATGATACAATCACATATACACGATTCATTTGTATGTTTTTATGCAGATGTATAATTTGTGGGAGTTGCGAGATATGGAGACCGACTGCAGCAAAGTATGATGGATCTAAATATGCCCCAAATATTCCTGATTTTTTTTTTAATAATGAAAATGATATATGAACAATAATCGCAGAGTAGAATTTATACTGATAAAATGCCAATGAAACAAGACCCTGCATATTTTATGAATATATCACCACTTGGTGGCGCTGTACATGAAAATAGAGGGCGCTATTTTGCCTCACCATGTGCAAAAAAATGCTTGGCTGACTAAGTATGATAAGTGTGGTAAGTGTGATGAATATGTGGATATATTGACCATTATTCCATACTGCATCAATAAAATGGCTTAATATTTAATGACCTTAGCTTACGTTTGAAACACAATTCGCTAATGTACTATTTTATTCCGGGTCAAACCCTAAATCCACTGGACTATGAAGGCATGAACCAGCATTCTGGGCATAGACGATGTTCAGCTCTTGAGCCAATCACTATTAAATAGTTGATTGAAAGCTGACGATTGGCTTTGACCTAGCTTTGTGTCTTTCAGTGTATTACATGTGAAAAAAAAACTAATGGAATAGGAGCTGTTTGGCTTCTCATTTAAATCATTTTGCAGTGACCAAAAACTACAGCAACAGACATCAAAGAAAGCTTAGAAAGAACTCCCGTGTGCTGAGGGAATATGGATCATGATGTAATGTCCGGGAATACTAGTATTTGAAAATGATAAACAAATTATGAATAATCTATTAAACAAGAGTTTGCAGAGCCATCTCGATGCTGGGATAACAAGAGTATTTAAAGGTGTGTTTTGGAGCAATGGATTGGCGAACAGGCAGAAAAGCAATTTCAAAGACATTGACTTTGTTTTAATGAAAACTTGAAGTATCATGAGGGTACCTTTTATTATTTATTTATTTTGAAAACACAATTTTTAACAGAAGAAATTAAACTAAATTAAATAATCATGTTTGTTTATTTTGAACCTTAGAAATGACTACTGTTTAAATCGGGGTGTTTAATTGTACTTAGCGTATGTTACTATGAAATTCGAGAAAAACAGTCCATGCCCCTTCATACTTTTTTCGTTATCCGTTATGAGGGCTTTTTAATTCCTGGTGATGCGTTCTCTGGATTTTTAATTCATGGTGATTTGTTCTCAGCTAATTTCTCGTTCTTCGTTATTGGGTGTAATGAATTCCCGGTGATACGTTCTCGCAACTTTTAATTTCGCGTTATGCGTTCTTTGACTTTCCCGTTCTCTGTATTGTACGCTGAATTAAGCCATCAATAGTTTAAAATCGGTACACTCGAGTGTTTTTTATACACTCGTGTACTTGTAGTATGCGAGAGTTCTTCCCATTGGTCAATTCTTCGAAGTGTATGATGATCTTTTGCCAATCAAATCTACTGTTCTATAATGATTACAGCAAGTCGCTGAAGTATTGGGGCAGCCAATTTGCAAACTCGCTAGCGAATTGGCAACTGCCTGGGATTTGACTAAACAGTTGGCTTTCGAATTTCGCTGGCGCCGTCTTGTTATTATATGAGTGGTAGGCGAATGTACCGGCGACTGACTAACTATTCCGACCCTACTTTAGGTCACTTTTTATTATCCACGAAACGTTCCGAGCGCCTGTGGTTTGTCTAGGAAATACTTGTGGTTTCATATACGCTTTATTACATGATAAATTATAATTATAAACAATATAGTTCTATTGTTTATTGATTCCTTATTACTTCATAGTTTTCCAATGGAATATTAAAAGGTTCACAACTTTTAATAATGTATATGTGACCCGGGCTTACTTTAAGCATTTTTGACCCATAATACACGGCATTGTTGTCTATTGTTCGACTTAAATCGCTTAAATATACACCATGCAGTTTTGTGATATAGCGCCCTCTTGTGGTACACTTGTGCTACCTAGCATGGTTTTCGGTAGTTAGTATTTTGTGTGATTTATTATTTATTCTTATGCATTTTGACTTTGTAATTCAATAGTTTTGTATTTTTTTGCGTAGTATGTATTGTACGTGACGAGTTATGAAATTGTTATTCTGGAACATTCTGGAAGCGTTGTTCTGGAGGAGAGAAACAACGAACGGATCTCTCTCTCTCTCTTCTTGGCAACGTCGTATTGTGCCGTCGGGGAGGACAGTGTGGCCGCTGAGTGAAGATCGGAAGCGTGGCTGCCGAGATTGCGTCATTCCCCTTTTGCACGCCTCGTGAATCCTCTGCAAGCGCATTTCGTGTTAGGCCCTTGCATTGTGTTGTTTCGGCTGTTTTTTGGCGAGATTCGTTTTAGTCGCTCTTTTAAGAAACCACGGCGAGTCTTCTTTTTTGGCGGCGTGTTTGGGGCAGCGACGCACTCTCTTGGTAGATTGTATCACAGTCCCTCAACACCTCGAGGGACTGTGATTGTATGGACTGCTTAGTTAGTTAGTTAGTTAGTGATGGGCACAGTAAGGTGATTTTACTGATTTTATTGTGACGTTGTGCATTTTGATTATTGTGTTTACCCCGCCTTGTTTGTGTACGTGGTTGGGTGCTTGCCTGTGCGTTTGTGCTGAGTTAGGAGCTAGTGTTTGCTGTGTGGACGCTGTTAACCTTTTTTATCCGCACACCCTGCTTCTTGTATAGCGTGGGGCTGCTGTGGGCGGCATTTACTGCTTTGTTCAGGCATTTTATTTGTACAGCAGTTAGGCGTTTCATTGTATTCGGCGTGAGTGTTGGGTACTGCCCGGTTAATTTTGTTAATTTATAGACAAGTTCCTGGCAGGTTAATTTTATATGATTTTATTACCTTGCCCGTACCATCAAAGATGGAAAGGAAAGGTATATTAAGGGAAAAATTTTGTCCGGCGTTGTCGTCGTTAATAATTGTTATTGTGTGCATAATAACTTTACTAATTCTATTCCAAACTTTATCAAACTTGGTCACCTTATTCATCAGTATAAAGTCTTCCCTGAGTTTGAACAACAGATGTCCTGTATGAAAATATCATGCAAAAATTGAGAAAATCTGATAAAATATTTTGACTGTTTCTACTTGACTGATCACTGGTGATACACATCAAAAGTCACTGATCTCAGTGGAAATATGCATTGTTGTATGTGTTCAATGAAGCAAATGATTTATCTTGTAATAATATCTATGGTAATATATCTCAGAATCCCATACTGGGTTTCAAAACCAACTCATGGAGAGATTGCACAGTCTGATACACATTTGCAAACCTACCAATACAATCTTTACAGAAAACAAGATGTCAGAAAATCAATATAAGCACTCCTATGAACTGGGTGCCTAACTTTGATCAAGATCTGAAGCTAATAGAAAATCTGTTTAGTTCAAAGTTATCAAATCAAAAACAATACATAAAAAATACATTAAAAGCAAAACATTTCATCCACATTTTAAAAAGAAAATTATTTTAAAATATATGTATTCTGTATTTGACAAACAGTTCATTCGACAAATGAAAACTCACAGGAATATGTTTCAGCTATTAGAACAGAATGATAGAGTTTTTATAATACTAGTTTAAAAACGCACTTCAAAGATTGCAGTGTTTGAAGATGTAGATTCTCAGGAGGCACCAGTACTGTTGACTTCTCCCTCCACTGGACACCAACTAACTATTTAAGTTGATTTGCATACAAAGCAGAGCTTGCAACATGATAGCTATTCATAAAGGGTGGTTTTTAGGGGCCCAAGCCCATAGGGCGAGGCCCCTATTCTTATTGTCCGGTTTTTTAGGGGCCCAAGCCCGAAGGGCGAGGCCCCTATTCTTATTGTCCGGTTTTTTCTTCTTTCTTTCTTTCTTTCTTTCTTCCGTAACTTTTTTCGTCAAGTCGTTTGGGAAAACTGCTGAACGGAATGGTCTGATAATGCTCTATACTGATAGTCCATAATGTGAACTGGTGCAACATGCTTTCAGTATTTCGATTGGTCAATTAGTTTGGCAGCCATATTGGATTGAAATAAAACCGGAAGTGGCTGTTTGACCACTTTCTGAGGGTCTAGGCGTCTAGATTTTTTTATGGTATATAGTACAACTCATATGTAATAGATATCAGCAATAAAAACTTTAGCGGTCACGTGACTTTTCTCGCCATTTTGTTTTTCCTAAAAACGGCAAAAAACACTTGAAAATCTTCTTTTTCAGAACCACCTAGCAGAATGCTCTCATATGTTGTATTTAGCTTCTATATATGAATCCCATTTACGTTTGAAAAAATGTTTACGATTGGTCACGTGGTTTGGCCACCATTTTGGATTTCTTCTAAACAGGAAGTAGTTTTTTACTCTGGCAACACTTGAGGGAATATTTTCAATTTTGCTTCATGGCATCTGTGTATCAAGCCCTTTCAGAAACCTAAAAAAAATTTCAGATCAGTCACATGGTTTGGCCGCCATTTTGGATTTTAAGCAAAATTGACCAAAAGTTTGGGTATTTGTTTCTCAGAGACGATTCAACCAATCTACTAGATGTTTTTATATTTACCATGCCTGGCCTTAGCTGCATACGAGAAAAATAATATTATTTTGATCAGTCACGTGGTTTGGCCGCCATCTTGGATTTTGTGAAAATAGAAATTATGCAACTACATGTTTTGTATTAGTCTGATTTCTTTCAAATTTTGTATGTGCATTTGTGTCATCAGATGCATCATTTTGCCCCAATAGCACACTGTTAGGCCACGTGGCTGGGCACCCATGGGGTGGGGGCTTCTAACCTCATTAATATGCATAACTGTTATAACTCAAGCACTGTTGTAGTTAGGATGATGAATCCTGTGTTATTATGACAACCTTGAACAAGAGATTCGATTAAAATAACAAATGACCATATATGGTCATGTGAGCTCATTAATATGCATAACTGTCATATCTCAAACACTGTTGCAGTTAGGAAGTGGAATCCTGTGTTATTATGACAACATTGAACAAAAGATTTGATTAAAATAACAGATGACCATATATAGTCATGTGAGCTCATTAATATGCGTAATCGTTATATCTCAAACACTGTTGCAGTTAGGAAGATGAATCCTGTGTCATTATGACAACAGTGAACAAGAGATTTGATTAAAATAACAGATAACCATATATGGTCATGTGAACTCATTAATATGCATAACCATTATATCTTAAACACTGTCGCAGTTAGGAAGATGAATCCTGTGTCATTATGACAACAGTGAACAAGAGATTTGATTAAATAATAGATAACCATATATGGTCATGTGAACTCATTAATATGCATAACCATTATATCTTAAACACTGTTGCAGTTAGGAAGATGAATCCTGTGTTCTTATGACAACAGTGAACAAGAGATTTGATTAAAATAACAGATGACCATATATGGTCATGTGAACTCATTAATATGCATAGCAGTCATATCTGAAACACTGTCACAGAGCAGGACATGTAACTAGTGTCATTATGAAGACATTGAATGAAAGATGTAACTGACATTAGAAATGGCTATATATGATTATGTAATCTCATTATTGTGCATAAGAACATGGCTCATTATATATCCTGAAAACCATATTTTGATAACCAAACCAAGTAAATACATGGTACCAACTTCATTTTGACCTCATGTTACTGATAATACAAGCTACCTGATTGTCTAACATGTGACCTCATTAATTATGAAACAGAATCTTATCAGCTTGGGCCCCGGTGACGCCGCTTGCGGCTTTAATTTTTTTTACTTTTCATATAATACAGTAGTCACACAATGGGGCAGTTCATATTTGTCTCAGTGAATCATTAATTTTTGACAGACACCTGTACAAAATACTTGGACTAAAGCCAGCTAAAATTTTCTGTTATCTTGCATGTTTTATGAATCTATTCACATCTAAATGCAGCACTTTTTTTTTTCAATGAGACATTTGTTTTTATACTAAAATATCTGAATTACTTTGAAGAAAGCTGGAAATTATGTCCCTTAAAATAATTAAACAAATAAGGCACCAATGTTTTTGTAAGATATTTACATCTTTTAAGGACATTCGGTAGACTGATTCCCCACTGTTGGTTCAACCCCAAAACTTGTTTGTATTCAAAATTAATTATGACAATGCACATTTATATTGAAACAAACTATGATAAAGGGAATTATATTATATAACAAAGGGCAATGTCACCAGAGTTCAACTATGTTTTTTCCAGTGACAAGGCGCCACTGGGTCAGTCTGTTGGATTGACTTGGTCTGGCGAGGTTCATATTGACGTTATTGCATTAAATCGGCAGTATACCTGTCTCTGTTTATAACCGAAATATATGTGTTGGCTGGTTTTTTTGGGTTGACTGATTCATTCCCTGACTGTATCTGCATACCAACTCCTCTACTTCGGACCATCAAGTCTGTCTTTGGTATGTGAGGCAGCCCCTGTGATCGTGAGGAGGAAGAAGACTATTGGTATCCTGCGGAGTTTATTTAGATTGGTGAAAGGAAGTTTCATCATCTGCCTCGCCCCGTCGGAGTCCCATGAATGCCGGAGGTGGCATATAGTAGATAAGGAAAAAATGTCAAAGCGTTTTTCCTCTGTTCTACAGGAACGTATATTATTAGAATTATTCATTTGAGAACAATTTTTAATGTGCAATTAATTTTCACACTTATGAACCCCCTTCCCCTCATATTTACTAAATTTAAGTCATTATTTGGCTATATATGCAATTTACAAACCTGATTAGTTATAGGTTAAAATCTGTTGATATTAATTTCTTGATAAGCATAATATTTTATTTGGGTTTTAATCTCATTTAAATGAAACTTGCTACATGGATGGTCTGTTACATTGCACAGACCTTATTAGTTTTACACTGAAATCTGTTCATATTAATTATCTGTTTTGCATAATTAGTTTTAAGCTTTTCCATCAATATCTCAAGTACAAGTAATTTTGAATAAATTTTTAATGTGTCTCCATTACTCAGCACACAAGAGTTTTTTCTAAGCTTTCTTTGATATTATATTTATTTGACAAACTATTTTTCGTCATCTTTAATTTAGTTGTTTATTTTGTATCAGTATGTCAGATCATTTGGGAACACAATTACTGAAAGTTTGAAAAGATCATATAATTGGTCAGTCTATTACGTCACCAGTCCGTCATCGTTTTATCCACCAGCCACAAACCAAGTTTCATTTTGAGACAGTCCAAAGCACCAACCATTACCAGTTGTAACATGAGAAAAGAGGATCAAGAGAAAATGAGAAATTGGGCTGTTGACAATGGGAATGTTGTTAGACAAAGATCAATCCGACAAGAAAACACAAAGTATAAGGCCACTGAATCTATATGAGGAGATACCAATTGGTGAAACATTGCATCGAGAGAGACATGATTGGTCAGATGGGTCAGAGAAAACTGATGAGCAAAGAGAAGAATATAGTAGTGATTCAGAAACTGAGGAACTAGATAACACGAAAGAAGTGAATTTTATGAATTGCTGAACAAGCAGAAGATGTGTGTGCAAGATAGGTAGGCACTTGAACAGAAAGCAACTGGGGAAACTGTTGCACAAATGGACGACTACAGTAATGATGAGAACAGCAGTTTAGAAACGAAGGAGATAGATAGTTTTAAACAGAAAGATCAGATTAGAAATGTATGTCTAACTACTAGGTCTTACCAGCAATCAAAGTTAATGTCAAATATCTTCAATAAATGCTTTCATATTCAACAACAATTCCTGGTGATTGGTGAATAGGTAATTGGAATTGCTGGTGATTGGTGAATAGGTAATTGTAATTCCTGGTGATTGGTGAATAGGTAATTGGAATTCCTGGTGGTTGGTGAATAGGTAATTGTAATTCCTGGTGGTTGGTGAATAGGTAATTGTAATTCCTGGTGATTGGTGAATAGGTAATTGGAATTCCTGGTGATTGGTGAATAGGTAATTGGAATTCCTGGTGGTTGGTGAATAGGTAATTGGAATTCCTGGTGGTTGGTGAATAGGTAATTGTAATTCCTGGTGGTTGGTGAATAGGTAATTGTAATTCCTGGTGATTGGTGAATAGGTAATTGGAATTCCTGATGATTGGTGAATAGGTAATTGTAATTCCTGGTGGTTGGTGAATAGGTAATTGTAATTCCTGGTGGTTGGTGAATAGGTAATTGTAATTCCTGGTGGTTGGTGAATAGGTAATTGTAATTCCTGGTGGTTGGTGAATAGGTAATTGTAATTCCTGGTGATTGGTGAATAGGTAATTGTAATTCCTGGTGGTTGGTGAATAGGTAATTGTAATTCCTGGTGGTTGGTGAATAGGTAATTGTAATTCCTGGTGGTTGGTGAATAGGTAATTGTAATTCCTGGTGGTTGGTGAATAGGTAATTGTAATTCCTGGTGGTTGGTGAATAGGTAATTGTAATTCCTGGTGATTGGTGAATAGGTAATTGTAATTCCTGGTGGTTGGTGAATAGGTAATTGTAATTCCTGGTGGTTGGTGAATAGGTAATTGTAATTCCTGGTGGTTGGTGAATAGGTAATTGGAATTCCTGGTGATTGGTGAATAGGTAATTGTAATTCCTGGTGATTGGTGAATAGGTAATTGTAATTCCTGGTGGTTGGTGAATAGGTAATTGTAATTCCTGGTGGTTGGTGAATAGGTAATTGTAATTCCTGGTGGTTGGTGAATAGGTAATTGTAATTCCTGGTGATTGGTGAATAGGTAATTGTAATTCCTGGTGGTTGGTGAATAGGTAATTGTAATTCCTGGTGATTGGTGAATAGGTAATTGTAATTCCTGGTGGTTGGTGAATAGGTAATTGTAATTCCTGGTGATTGGTGAATAGGTAATTGTAATTCCTGGTGGTTGGTGAATAGGTAATTGTAATTCCTGGTGGTTGGTGAATAGGTAATTGGAATTCCTGGTGATTGGTGAATAGGTAATTGTAATTCCTGGTGATTGGTGAATAGGTAATTGTAATTCCTGGTGGTTGGTGAATAGGTAATTGTAATTCCTGGTGGTTGGTGAATAGGTAATTGTAATTCCTGGTGGTTGGTGAATAGGTAATTGTAATTCCTGGTGGTTGGTGAATAGGTAATTGTAATTCCTGGTGATTGGTGAATAGGTAATTGTAATTCCTGGTGGTTGGTGAATAGGTAATTGTAATTCCTGGTGGTTGGTGAATAGGTAATTGTAATTCCTGGTGATTGGTGAATAGGTAATTGTAATTCCTGGTGGTTGGTGAATAGGTAATTGTAATTCCTGGTGATTGGTGAATAGGTAATTGTAATTCCTGGTGATTGGTGAATAGGTAATTGTAATTCCTGGTGGTTGGTGATTTCCCTCTTTAAATCTTGGTGATTGGTGATTGGGAGGGGGTATAAATGGGCCTGCTTCACATCTTCAACACTGCCATGGTTTTGACGATGATGAATCTCACATTCATTATTTTCTTTTCTGAGCCCACACAGGGTTCAAAGTATTGTGGCTTGAATGTAATTGTACACCACACGTGAATGTAAACTAGCTTGCACAGTAATTCATTTCACAGTCATTGAAGTTATACATTTGTTCAATTAATTACTTATTTATTTATACGATAATAAAAAATCATACATGTAATTTCTTAGAACTTTTCATAATATAAACTGATACATTTCATCTCCCGGGCGTTTGCTTCGTTTTTGTACAACACACTGGAAATAACAAAATGGCTGACACCATCATAACTTGCTAGTCATAAAAAATAGAATACGCATGCGCATCATTATGCAAATTAGTCCACTCATCGATTCCTATTAATTGTATTCATGCAATTGGGCAGAAAAAAAATTAAAAAAAAATAATAAAAAAATACATAAAAAATGCTAAATTTTAAATAAAATGTAAAATAAAACAATGAATTGCAGCAGCCAATCATTAGTAACATTCTTACCAAGTTATATAAAAATCGTTTTAATGCTTCTTGAGATATAACTGAAATATAACAAACTCCCTTTTTGTGCTTTGCACACTGGAGTCAAAAACTGTATAGTTCCCATTACAAAGAAACGTCTACTGTATACATGTTCAGATTTATTACTTTTATACACAAGCTAATATGAGACAGCTCAAGTGAGAACAGTCATAGCCATGGTGACTAACAGTCAGACAGTGGGTCTAAACAATCGGTTAATGACATGACAAACTAGTATATATTAAGATTAGTTACACAAATGGTCATACTACGGGAGTATTGACAGAAGGGTTTTCTGGACAGAATATACACACCAGAATGTTTTATTGTGACGAACTGATACATTTGGCTGCATCACAGTCCGATTGAATTGTAAATTGTCTGCTATGAACTTCATCTCTAAACTTGAATACATGTACAATATATCACAACTGTCTCACTTACAAATTCTAGATAATTTTCAGCTAGTAGCAATTATTTTGCCGGTTCATATATGTCATCTCGTCTCATGAGGACACAGTCAATATAAGTGCCCAATCTGATTAAAATAAGATCCTAGTTTTGGCTTTTTTTATTTTGATCTAGTATTTATTTTTTAAAGTTTTGGTAATTGCGAAACAGGCAATCACATCCCCCCCCTTATATAGGCTGTCGGTTGCTTACTTTTCAGTGGAGCGATACTCTAGGGGCAATTTTTCTGTACATTATATTTTGCCCACTTGAATAAACCATTGATAAAAAATTAATAGTATATATTTTATTTACAAAATAACATGCTAAACTGGAACCATTCAAGCCACAATATAAACATAAAAATAAAAGATGACTTTCGTTGCATTTGACAATGAACTTACCGAAAAGCCGTTTGTTTACCGCGATCGTTTTCGTCGCTAACGTCGGTATAATCCGCCATTTTATTTGAGTGTGTTTGCGACCTGAATCTGGCCGGTGACATCATCAGGTGCACTATAGAAGGAGGTCTGTGATTCGTTGACTAAATAGTGGGTCTTGTTAAAATCTCGTTACATAGGTTCAAATGTATGTTGGGCAAAATTAAAAACAAATCACAAAATCAAAGTAAAATAATAAAATAAAAAAGCATTAATAACTAAAGTAATAAAATAAACTAAAAACAAGTCATTGAAAATGACACAGTCCCCGTTACATTTTTGAAAGTTCTCTTTGTGCTCGTCATATTAAAGCGGAGGGGTTGTTGCGAGTGTGTCCTTGAAACTTGAGTTCCACGTGGCGTATACAACAGATTGTTTATTTATGTTTATAAATTGTGGAAATATAGTAGTAAGGCTAAATAGTAGTAAGGCCAAAAAGACAGATAGCTGTCAATCGGCCATCCTTGACCAGTTTTTGGAACAAATTGTCATGGACATGCATCCTAACATGTATAAAGTACATGTATGTGCCAAATTTGAATGAAAACTGACAGAGCACGTCCAAGATACCGCATAAAAAAAAAAAGATGACTGCCAGTCGAGCATCTTTGATCCAATTGCGAAATAAATCGTCATGGACATGTATTCTAACATGTATAGTCTATGTACCAAGTCTGAATGACAACTGACAAAGCATGTCCAAAATACAACATTTTCAAAAAACAAGATGGCTGCCAGTCGGCCATTTTGAATCAAATCGCTAAACCACCGGACAGACTGGCGCAGGGACGGGCGGACAGACCCAGGAACTCACGAACAGTCGGGGACATGTATCCTAGCATGTATGATCTATGTACTAAATTTGAATGAAAACTGACAAAGCATGTCCTAAATACAACATTTTCAAAAAACAAGATGCCTGCCAGTCGACCATCTTTGATCCAATTGTGAAATAAATCGTCATGGACATGTATCCTAACATGTATGATCTATGTAATAAATTTGAATGAAAACTGACAAAGCATGTCCAAAATACAACATGGCTGCCAGTCGGCCATTTTGAATCAAATCGCTAAACCACTGCATGTACATATGTTCCACATAAAGTACTAGGCACTAGCAAAGAATGAACAGAATCGGTCCAAATGATTCTGAGATGCATATGTATGACTCCGGACGGACGGACGGACGGACGGACGGACGAAGACCGAATTATAAGTCCCCTTTTCGGACTTTGTTTGAACGGGGACTAATAAGTTTATAGCCAAAATAATTAAAGCCTGTACACTACATCAGATTTTAATCAGATTGTAAAAGTGCCCAAATTTGCACACTATTGGCCCTTGTGCATTTGACTAGTATTACTGGTACCATGTCGTAAAATTACATTCCATTAATTAAATTACATTTCATTTTGTGTTGGAGGACTTATGAACTAGAAATACATTCTCCAATTCTGAGTGATTGTGTGTAGGACATATGGTAACAACTTGAGTTGCAGAATTTTTGCTGTTGTAAACTACCACATTGCAATAAATGCTCTTTATAACTATGATGTCATTAATGACACACTTGGTGTTCATACATGATAATCACCGGTATTAATTTCATGGTTATAACAGACAAGCACATTTATTCATAGAATGACAACATATATTTTTTGTGATACTGTATTTCCATCAGCTGAAATTACATACATTTTGTAAGCACCGAAAAAATAAAATAAATAACATAAACGTTAAAATCTCATATTTACCCGAGAGTGAACATTTCAAAATGGCTACCGATGTTAAACCAGTAGTTCTTGTTACTTAGTATTCATAGTGCAGGGCTATGCAACTATGGAAAACTGAGAGAGATGAGAGGGACAGACTGACTTTGAAAATATCATTCACAGCCCTAATCAACTACGGTACTGAAAGCCTCATGGACATGCCAATTACGAGTATAGCAATCCCATGTTTTGGGGCAACACATGCTGAATCACGTTCCCCTTAATGTGTCAACAAATTATTATTAAGATTAATATTTTATTTATGTTTAAGCATGAATGCTGTATACCCTAGCACACTTTACAGGATGTGTTCATTACCCAAGAAAACATTTATTGGTGAATTTAGCTCCACCTCGCACATTAAGGTTCATCAATACAGTTTATCAAACGTTTGATGTAAACACACATGAGAGTGAGAACATGTTGTATTGCCTTTGTATTAGCATAAGACAAATTAACACTCCGATTTCTTTAGGTAAGTACCCCCCTATTTTATTTTATTCAAAATGTAGTTCCAGAAACATTGTTTCATTATCAATTTTTTTTATAAAAATGCAAACATTTTGTTTTAATCCGCATCAAGTATCACATTTATCCCAAAAATGTAGTGACCTCACATATGACCTTGTATAGCAATAAACAATATATTTGCAAAAAAAAGAATTCATGAATTTATCAAGCAACCTTATAGCAAACCGTAAATGATGGATTGATTAGCAATCAGAAATATAAGGTCTAATCAGAGTATGTGATACTAGATGTGATTACTGTTACACATTACTCGACTTTCATAGGTTTCTGAAAATAATTTTTAATGCAGTAGCAGTTATATATTTGTTGTATACATACAGAAGTTGTACATCTGTCACATTACTCTATTTATATAAAGGGGCTACCTTCTTGACAAACAGAATTTTCAATGGAGCAGACACAACAATTAGAGAAAGTGAACACTTAGTTTTGCCAGCTAATAAAAAACATAAAACTGAAAACTGCATGTATGGTATCCTGGTTCATTATAACATAACAATATATATATAATTATAGTCTAGATGTGAGAGTTGATTATTCCAAGACAAAAGTGCTCAATACAAAGTATATGTAGAGTGGATAGATACGGTAATAGAGGAAATAAGACAACTACATGAATATTGAAACTCGACAGCAATGTTTCGTAAGGTACAAGTACATCACTCATTAGGAGCTTTATATATAATTATATATACACTTCTGTCATTTACATAATGTATATGATAGGATGGTAATTGCAGTAAATCCATATTCATAATACGTTAGGGCTTGGACTTGACATTGCAGCATGGATGTCATTGTCATGATTTCAATCTCAGTAGAAAAACCTAGAAAGAAAAGAAATGAACACTATACTTATGAATTAAGTATATGCATTTAAAAAACAAAAATAAATGAGTATTATCAACTTATTTCATTGACCACAATAGATGCATTCAAGTTTGTAACATACTTTTTTAGTTGAAGTAACATAGAAGTAGTCCCTGCCATTATAAAGTTTGAAAGGTTATGGCAACTATCTGTGAACCAAGTTTCCCCCAGAAGGCCATTTTGTATCTCAACATTATAATAATAATATTTATTTATTGCACCTTTAGATATACAGTATTTCTATCAGTACAGTAGCAATAAAAGTATAACAAAGTATAATAATAATGAAATAAGAGAAAATATTATAATGTTAAGTATAAAAGTAAAATGTAATGTGTTAAAATTATTTTTACTGATACTAATTAGTATAATAATAACAAGCAGCCTATCGGCTGAGATAGCTCCGCTGTTAGCAATGCACATTTCAATTAAAGAACTGAAGACATCATTAGAAAATGAACAATATGAATAGTAACAAAGCAATCGGACTTACAGTTTTTAACAAGAAGTCGAAAATATCACTTTTTACCAAAAATTACAAAAATATTCACCAAAATAAATTAATTAGAGAATTGAAGACATCATCACAAAACGAACAAATCTGAGAGAGGTCCACATGTAGTACCTATATATGTAATATCAAAGCAATCGGACTTACAGTTTTCAACAAGAAGTCGAAAATATCACTTTTTACCAAAAATGACAAAAATATTCACCAAAATTAGAGAATTGAAGATATCATCACAAAATGAACAAATCTGAGAGAGGTCCACATGTAGTACCTTTATATGTAATATCAAAGCAATCGGACTTGCGGTTTTTAACAAGAAGTCAAAAATATCACTTTTTACCAAAAATGACAAAAATATTCACCAAAATTAGAGAATTGAAGATATCATCACGAAATAAACAAATCTGAGAGAGGTCCACATGTAGTACCTATATATGTAGTATCAAAGCAATTGGACTTGCGGTTTTTAACAAGAAGTCGAAAATATCACTTTTCACCAAAAAATGACAAAAATATTCACCAAAAATAGAGAATTAAAGATATCATTACAAAATGAACAAATCTGAGAGAGGTCCACATGTAGTACCTATATATGTAATATCAAAGCATTTGCACTTGCGGTTTTTTACAAGAAGTCGAAAATATCAGTTTTTACCAAAAATGACAAAAATATTCACCAAAATTAGAGAATTAAAGATATCATTACAAAATGAACAAATCTGAGAGAGGTCCACATGTAGTACCTATATATGTAATATCAAAGCAATTGCACTTGTGGTTTTTAACAAGAAGTCGAAAATATCAGTTTTTACCAAAAATGACAAAAATATTCACCAAAATTAGAGAATTAAAGATATCATTACAAAATGAACAAATCTGAGAGAGGTCCACATGTAGTACCTATATATGTAATATCAAAGCAATTGCACTTGCGGTTTTTAACAAGAAGTCGAAAATATCACTTTTTACCAAAAATGACAAAAATATTCACCAAAATTAGAGAATTGAAGATATCATCACAAAATGAACAAATCTGAGAGAGGTCCACATGTAGTACCTTTATATGTAATATCAAAGCAATCGGACTTGCGGTTTTTAACAAGAAGTCAAAAATATCACTTTTTACCAAAAATGACAAAAATATTCACCAAAATTAGAGAATTGAAGATATCATCACGAAATAAACAAATCTGAGAGAGGTCCACATGTAGTACCTATATATGTAGTATCAAAGCAATTGGACTTGCGGTTTTTAACAAGAAGTCGAAAATATCACTTTTCACCAAAAAATGACAAAAATATTCACCAAAAATAGAGAATTAAAGATATCATTACAAAATGAACAAATCTGAGAGAGGTCCACATGTAGTACCTATATATGTAATATCAAAGCATTTGCACTTGCGGTTTTTTACAAGAAGTCGAAAATATCAGTTTTTACCAAAAATGACAAAAATATTCACCAAAATTAGAGAATTAAAGATATCATTACAAAATGAACAAATCTGAGAGAGGTCCACATGTAGTACCTATATATGTAATATCAAAGCAATTGCACTTGTGGTTTTTAACAAGAAGTCGAAAATATCAGTTTTTACCAAAAATGACAAAAATATTCACCAAAATTAGAGAATTAAAGATATCATTACAAAGTGAACAAATCTGAGAGAGGTCCACATGTAGTACCTATATATGTAATATCAAAGCAATTGCACTTGCGGTTTTTAACAAGAAGTCGAAAATATCACTTTCTAATGATGTCTTCAGTTCTCTAATTTTGGTGAATATTTTTGTCATTTTTGGTAAAAAGTGATATTTTCGTATACATACATTACCTGTGTCAACAACTTTACTTCCCATGTACTTCATGTACAGATCTACATGTAGTTTGTGGCCCTAAATAAGGACAAGAGTACTTCTCATATGACAACGATACAAATAATGTGCAAGAATCCAGAAAAATATTATCAAGTTTTTATTATCATACATTAATATTAACAAATCGTGTGAAATTGAACTTTTATGCTTTGGTTGACAGCACTTTTCAAAGAAAAAAAAAAAGACGACCTGCAAAACTTTATATAATTGTCAGACATGCAGGGAATAGTATGCTTTTGTAATATATGCAGTTTCAGTGGCTTTGCTTTCTGAGAAAAAATTCTAGCTCTGCACCTGAAAAAAACAAAAAAACATTTAGTCAAAAGTAAGCAGAAGTTGTAGCATATGTGCTTCCAATTAGCTGTTAAATTTAATTAAAAAAGATATTTGTGCATCGTCTTTTCAGTACAAAAACATATTAATATATTTATACCAGCCAGAAAGAAATTGCATTAGGAATATACATGGACAACAATTGATGCATGTCTAGCAATATACTGTTTGAAAGGCTGCAAGATGTAATGAAATAGCAAACCAATCACTAATCGAGTCGGACTGGCTGGAAAACTGCACAATACATACAAAAATGTATGCAGATGATATATGAGCAGCTCCACCAAATATAAAAATATTCTTTCCATAGTTATGACTCTAATGTGAATGTGATTTTCCACTGCTTAGCAATACTAGTTTGTGTATTGTATTGTATCATACAAGTTTATTGTGATTCTAAATGTGTTTGTAATTTTATTTAGCTTTATTTAGGGATTGATCAGTTACTTCAGCCTAGGAGGGGGGGGGGGTATCGGCAGATTCCATTTAAGCCAGCTGTAAATCTCAGTTGACCCACCCCTATCAAATAAAAAAAAAAAGTGGGTGACCCCCCCAACAATATATTTTAAAACATGCTGACCCCCCCCCCCAAAAAAAAAACAAAAAACAAAAACAAAAACAAAATAAAGAAACATTAACAGTTTTGGCTCTGACATGATTACAAAATGTATTATGTGTGCATTGAAAATATCATGGTTTGCCATAATTTTGATATAATTTTTAGTGTTTGCACCTAAGGAGGGGAGGGGAAGCATAAAGCCAAAAAATGACTACAGAAAAGGCTGCAGGAAGGAGGGAAATCTATGCTGCTAAAGATAGTAAATAAAAGCAAAGCTGTGGAGTACTCACTCGATAAACGCCCTTATAAGATAGGAAAAAAGGATTTGAATCTAGGCGGTTTGAACTCTTTGAAAACTAAGTTGGATTTAAAATATCTTTCATATCTTATAGACCAGGAAAGCTTTACACCCAAAGCACAGTCTGTGCTTATGAAAACAAAGGAAACTTTGATTTTTGCTTAAATTTGTGTTGGATTTAGGTATTTTACAGAGCAAAATATGCATATTTAAAAGTTAAAAAAACAAAAAAAAATATTTATTTACTTTTTCATCATTTATTTTAATTTATATATCAGCATTTTCCCAAATTTAACTTTTTTGATTTGCTGAACAAAAACTGTCACTGCTCTTTGTACTAATTGCTGTGTTGTTTTTCCGTCTCATGTTATAATTGGATAAATCCAGTAAATATCTTATACAATGGTGACTTCAGACTTTAAATAAATATAGGTAATAGTTATTATTAAGAACATATTTGTACGATTAACTTTTTTATCTTTTGTTCATTTTTAAAAATATATGCATGAGTGCGTGTGTGAATTCTGGAAAACATGGTGACCCCCTTATTCATGATATCAAAAACAGGGTGACCCCCCTATTCGCACAATCAAAAACAGGGTAACCCCCCTACTGGTCCACCGACCCCCCCCCCCCTAACTGACCAATCCCTTAGCATTCTGTTTAGTTGGTTAACTTTACTGTATCTTAATGTTACACAGAAGTTTATTTTATTTTTATACGACCATAGAACAACTCACGGTAGTTTGTTTTAATGTTGAATAAATATTATTATTATTAAAATCAGTCACTGTACAATGGTGACGTATTGCGCAAAATTGTTGCAAGGACAATACTTTTCTCGATTTGCGTGTCGTCGTGCGTCGATAAAAAATGCATGGAATGGTCGGCAGTATCGCTCAAGTTCGTCTACTAGTGTGACCTTCGTGGCTGGTGAAAAGCAAGATGCCGTATAATCTTTTAAATAGGCATCAAGGAGGAGTGAAAGGCCTTAATTTGGTTCTACAATGGGCGTCATGAAATGTTGGAAAATTAAGTCAATCAAAAAATCTGTTCACATGACAACAAAAAATATTCACTATATTTAATATGCATTATGTTTTTTGTTAGTAGCAAATGATCACGGTACGGTAGCTTACTTGTTTTCGAAGTGTTGATTATATTAACGTATTATAAGTAAAATTCAACTTAGTTTTATCGTAAACAAATGATTTCGGTTACATGCTAACGCTAGATGCGATACAATATCCGCCATGTTATCCATGCACAAGAGGCGTGTTTTTTGACCAGATAGGTCAAGTCGCTCACCAACCAATCAAAATGCTGGATGGTGCCCATGTGCTCAAATTACCATAAAGCATTTAAATATGACAGTTCAGCTACCTCATGGTGAAAGCAACACGGAAGAGATTTACTGATGTTTTAGTGCGATCTTTTAGCTTTGTTTTTCATGGGAAAAGAGCATGATTTTTTTTAATCGGCCCAATTTAGAAAAATAAATAAACGTACCGTCCCAAATATAAATGTACCGGGTGGAATTTTTGGGGAAAAAATAAACGTACCGGTGCGTTTATAGGTAGCGTTCTGGGCAAGCTCTCCGAGTAGTGACATATTTTTAACTTCGCATATGGCGTGATCAGTGGATTACGTAAATAAACCAACACTTTCAATGAGTACAAGCCGACCCAACTAAACTTGTTTATGGCTGTTTGTGAACGGCGAGGACGCATGTCATAGAACAATAGCTGTGGAAATCATAATGTAAATGTTGTGGAAATCAAGCATGGCGATAATGATTTTGAGCGAGGCAGAATCTGGCAAGCGCGTCTCAGAGCAGCATTGCGCCAACACCACCACCACGTTTGAATCCCGGAGAGAGCACTGCAAACCTCTTAAATCACGAGGTAAACTTTCAATTTACACAATACATAATCAGTTCCTACAACCATAATAAAAAGGCAGTTATTCTGGCGAAACTCTCGCCAGGTTAGCAATAGTTCGGCTGATCTGCACTGGCTCGGAAGATGAATTCTGATTGGCTAAAAAAACAAAAAAACTTGTGGCGTTGAATGCACGTTCATTGTCAGTATTGTTATGCAAATTCAAACTAGCTAATCATTTACAACCTTCTGAGCCAGTGCAGATTAGCCCCAATAGTTTCTCACGATCACCAAACCCGAGACACAAACGATAATTCAAAGTGTACAGATACCATAACAAGCACAGTTTCTTACCTTTGAAATTGACGAGACACAATTTTGTCCATATGAGCGTTGCGCAAATAAAGATACAATTCCGGGATCCAACATCCTCACACCAAAATGACAGTGATTTCCACCGAGACGAGAACTGCGTATGCGTCATCAAAACTCGAATTAAACTCGGGTAATTTCGGGAAAAGTCTGATTTTCCAGCAGTTTGGAAGGAAAAATGTTAAAAATCAAAGAAAAACACAGTGAAACTTTGATAAATCGAAAAAATAACTTGATGTGCATAATAGCACCATCAATTCCTGTCTCTGTACCAACTCTGAACTGAATTGGATCACACGTGTGAGAAAAAGCTGGTAACGTGAAAATGTGCACACACAGATGCACAGACACGACCCAAATTAATACCCCGCAGATCCGGCGGGGGCTAATAATGTAAATGTATACTTCAATTTAACTATATTGGAAAACGATTATGGGGATTATTAATTTCAATAAACAATATTCAACTATCCTTTGCAACACCAATAAGATCATAATGGTAATGTTTATTGGTCTTTGAAACTAGAGGCATTATCAGAGCATGGGTCTTATTTTGGAACTCCTGCCAGGATGGTATTCCCAGAATAGTGCCAGTTGTTAAAGAAACATAAAACTTTAATTCTCAACAACAATGAAAAGACCAGTTACTGAGACAAAGCCCTACTCCCCGCAAAACCCTACAGATACGAAACCCAATTACCGCGAAAGCCACTCACCGCGAAGCTACTAGTAATTCTTTCAAATAAGTAAGGGGAATAATGAGAACCATTAGTTCACATAGTGGAGAGGGGCAGAGTAATAGAATTAAAATTACCCATGAGCAATTTGTCCAACCCCTAGGATTGAGCAGTTTCTATTTAAACATTATGCATATGTGTGACATGATGTGAAATGTGTAATAATTATTAACAAACGAAAAAAGTTACCTTAAAATAATTTCTGAAAACTTTTAGATCAGTTTGTTGTAAAGCTTCACAAAATTCCTGGGAAAAAAACAAGAAACCCAGGATTGAGAAACAAATTTGCAATGATGGAAACAAGGATACATGGACCTGCCTAAATGTGAAATTTGTGTACATTGATTGTTTGACAATTTTTTTCAAATTTTAGCACAAATTCAGTTTGACTGTTTTGTATAATAGAGACCTATATAACAATAACTGTTCTACTAAAGGTTTCACAATTACCAAGAAAACTATCAAAGCTAACAAAAAAATAGGCAAAGGAAAAACATTACCAGGATTGGATGGGTTGGAAAAACAGCAAACGCAAAATTGATTTCAGTTATGGGTTGATATAGAGATTAAAATAGCCTCTGGCAAGATGCGACTCTCATACATATGTGATCTTAATGCAGAGCTTGACACAGTTAATTATTCTACTGTTAAGTAAGTCACTGTCAATGTCATTACTTGAGATATTGGTGAGAAAAGCTCAAAACTAACTAAATGTTATCAAATTAGATAATTTAATATTTTGGGAACACTGATGGTATGGTTGTCAAGCCAAATGGAAGGCATCGAATATGTAGGTAAGATTTACATTAGTATGTAGCGGTACCTGGAAGTATGGTTAATCTGCATTGTGGTAGCTAGGGTTTGATAGTGAATTCAATTTCCCCACTGACCAGTGGTACAATGATGATGAACAGAATATGTTGTGGTTTGCAGGTTGAGAGAAATCAGCATTTAGGGATGTACGCATTTAGCATGTACGACCTAGAAAATATGCCATATGCGAGTACCAATTTGCGAGTCGCAAGTAGCAAAATATGCCATATGCTAGTGGTAAAAACAGCATATGCGAGTGGTAAAATGTATCATTTGCGAGTGGTAGAAAAGGCCTATGCGAGGAGTCAAATGTGTTGTTTGTGAGTGGTAAAACTAAGACCAGGAAAACGGGTGTATGCAAGGGGTGAAATGAGTCATTTATAAAAATAATGGTAGCAAATAGTTGTCGATAATAAAGCTTGCGATTTGTAAGACTGGTTATTAATATATTAATATATATATAATATATATAGATTTTTTTTTATTTCAAGATGAAAAACGGATAGTTGAAGTTGCATCGATTTCAAAGAGGCCATTTCACTGCGACAACTCTAGCTTTGTTGTAGTTTTGCGCACAGTCCCTCAATTGAGGGACTGTGTTTCGCAAAGTAAAAAAAAATTATGGTTTTATAACCCGCAAATTATGGGAAAAAGAAGATCCCCATGAATTACGATGAATTAATGCTGCTTGTGTTGAATGACGGTTGTGGGGCCATTTGGAGAAACCAACAGGGATTGATATTCCAAACAAATCATTGGGACACGATCGGTAGACATTTCAAACAAATGAAATTATTAACGAAAGACGAGATTTTTCTAGATATTTACGAACATACTGTCATACCAAATATATGCAAAATTGACAAATACACAAAGAAGTGTAATATTAGGTTTTATTTTAGCCTTAGAAATATTTTCTTTCACTCAGTCTATGCGTGGGACTTCTATTCAGTTTAACTTCATGGTCCTTCTGTCTTCTCTTTCGGGGAAAACAACAATAATTATACAAATCGTAAACACATTGCAAAGACTCAACGCAATCAGGAAAGGAAACCCAGACAACCATATCGTACTTCTATTTAAATATATTTTGTTACGTCAAAATATTGTTTAAAATAAAATATTCAATCCCATGCAGCCAAATATAGGTCAAAGGGTCAGATTGCGTGCATATAATTATAGAACTTTTGACGGTTGTTCAACATCTATCAAAACAAGAACATTTTTAGTAGTCCGAATTTTAAATGCAAGCGAGCGGGTGGTGATATTTCCGGGTTTGCGCAGACGAAAATAAAACAGAAATTGTCCTGTCAAATTAAACAAGCGGTCTCAAAAGCGAGTGATTGAAAAGCGGACTATTTGTACTTGTTTATTAAATATCTCAACGTACTGAAAAATACCTGAGAAAGCTCGCAAGGACATTATAGGACATTGCCACAGTATTCTCACTACTTGATTACTGTGACACTGTGTATTCTAACTGCAGCATTACACTAAAAAGTAGTCTGCAATGTATCATCAACCTTGCTGTACGCATCCAATGTGGCTTGAAAAGACATGAACCTGTCTCCATTGCAAGATCAGCTCTTGGTTGGCCAACCATTCAAGACAGACAAACTAAACACTTTAATAAACTCGTTTACAAATGCAAGCAATATTTAGTCCCACCATACTTATCTGACCTTCTCATTTCAAACTCTGCCATCCATTCCTACAACACCAGAAATCGATTTCATATTTCAAAATCTCACACTCGCTCTTTTAAATATCGCGCAGCTACAGCTGCTAATAATATTGTATAATTTTATCTTACTACTTTGTTGTCAATTCATATTTACCCCATTTATGCATTTTATCCGGACTGCTATGTTATTGTCATTTTTTTTAATTTAATTTTATCATATTATTTCATAGTTATTTTATTTTATACCCTATTTATGCTTTTCTTTATTGTGTTCTCGTCATTTTTGCAGTGGTTTGTTTAATTCTATGTTAATTTTTATATCTATATGCTGTGCATGAAAAACCATTTATGGATGTACTGTTCCAAATAAATAAATTACAAATTAAATTACAATTACAAATATCTAATCTTAAAAAAAACGCCTCGTGTGGTTCTGTCCTCCCATGAGCGCAACTACATCAACATTTAATCATTCTAAGGTCTATGGTTTAATCAAACACACAAGTCGTGATTTCCTCAAGTCAACGGCGTGCATTCCCATTTGTCGACAGAATCAACCTTACACTGCAGCATTATATAGGGGATTTTGCGGAGGGCCTACTTCATTACAAAACTGTTGAAATACCAACAAGTTCCTGTTCAGCGAGTCTATCTGTACTGATGATAACTGTACTTCTATGATTTTTCAACGCTAACATGTCCATTCTTATTTTAACGAAACATACAACTTTTTATTATTTATACAAGTAAAGTGGTTAGGTCTAAGTGTTTGGGGCATTGAGGCTAAGTCTTCTATTTACCCGCAAATATTGTCTCTATCCCGCTGAAGCAACGGCAGACGCTTCTTTGTTAGTCCCCGTTCGGACGTAGTCCGAAAACGGGGACTTATGTTTTGCCCTGTGTGCGTCCGTGATCACCTGTATCTTGAACATGCATGGACCGATTAAGTTCAAACTTCACTCATTCATCACACATTATATGGGACATATGCACATGCATTTTTTTCAATAGCGGCCATTTTAAGGCCGAAAATGCATCAAAATCGCACATTTTCACCATTCCGGACCCGGATCTCAGTTGTGCATGGACGGATTTTGTTCAAATTTGGTACATACATTAAACATAATAGGACCTTGATGCACGTAATTTTTTTTTTTTGGACCGGGCTTGAAATGGGCGCCAGTCGGCCATTTTGTTTTAAAGAATTCAGTTCTGGATCCGTATCTGAGACATGCCTGGATTAATCGAGTTCAAACTTCACACACACAGGGTACATCATGTCACAAATATGTATGTGCATTTGTTTCATCATCTCATTAACGATAGCCAAATGGCGGCCGCTTTAAGGCCGAAAATGCATTGAAATCGCACATTTTCACCATTCCGGACCCGGATCTGAGTTATGCATGGACGGATTTTGTTCAAATTTGGTACATACATTAAACATAATAGGACCTTGATGCACGTCATTTTTTTTTTTCGGTTCATGTTCGAAATGGCCGACTGGCGGCCATTTTGTTTTAAAGAATTCAGTTCTGGATTCGTATCCGAGACATGTCTGGATTGATCAAGTTTAAACTTCACACACACATGGTACATCATGTCACAAATAGATATGTGCATTTGTTTCATGATCCGCTTAACAATAGCTGAATGATGGCCATTTTAAGGTCGAAAATGCATCAAAATCACGTATTTTCACAATTCCGGAACCGGATCTCAGTCATGCATGGTTGGATTTTGTTCAGATTTAGTGCATATATTAAACATAATATAAGCTCGATGCATACCAATTTTTCTTCGGATCAAGTTCAAAATGGCCAACTGGCGGCCATTTTGTTTTAAAGAATTTAGTTTTCGATCCATATCTCGGACATGCCTGGACAGATCAAGTTCAAACTTCACATACACATCATACATTATATCATACATATGCCTGTGCATTTGGGCCAGTCCTTTTAAGGTCAAAAATTCACAAAAGTTGCACATTTTCACCACACCGGAACTGAATCTATGTCATGTGTGGGCAAATTTAGTTTTAATTTTTTTTTGGATTGTATTGAAAATGGCTGACTGGTGGCTATTTTGTTTTACTGAATGCAGTTCAACATCCATATTGTTGCTGCTTTGAATGTATATGTCACTCAAATATGAACGGAACGGGGACGTGTCATTGACAATGACTTGTTTCAATTTAATTTGATCGGGGTTGCGTGTAAATACACTCCATGTGTGAGGGACATCACACAACATGCCCTTTATTTCTTCACTATCAATTCGTGTCGATGTATTATTTTGGAATTGTACGTTAGCTTACATTTGGCTTGTAGCAAATTTAACACCTCTCCGAGTTGTGACTATTTTTGAAGCCTGCCATTGTTTTTATTTAACTGGCGGCGCGCGACACAAGAATTCCCTTTATAGTCGTGACCCTTCTGTGACCACCCGTTTTTACTGACTACAATTATAATTCTATGATTCTTTAACGCAGACCACAGGTTCATACTAGTTTTACCGAAACAAAGAACAATTTTCGCATGTTAATGTGGAATGTGATGGCTGTTTCATGAAAACACCTTGATGGTCGTTTATCAAATTATTGTGCTGTCATGTTTCCTGTGCAGTGTGAAGACATCGATTCTATGCAAACGACTGAACGAACTTTTTGATATAAACACTCAAATGAATAATAAACAAAAAGCACTACATAGAAATAGTAGTTCAAGCTTCATTTATTTGCGACCTTCACAATGTTATCCACGTACACTGGCCGACTGTAATGTTGAGTACCGGGTTGCCACCTAGGCTACTAGATCGCGTTGACAGCTATTTGCTATCATTATTTTTATATATGAATCGCACCTAAAGTAAAAGCTTCAACAGCATAATGTCTTAATAATCTAACAAATCATGTACACACCATTTCCTAATCATGGTAAATATTTGATTTTACCATGATAAAACGCATTTGAACATACGTTATAATGCACAAGCGAATTCAGCCATTGATCAAACTGATATTCCTGTAGTACCGAGGTCACTACAAATGATTCATTTCACCCCTTGCATACACCCGTTTTCCCGGCCTTTGTTTTACCGCTCACAAACAACACATTTGACCCCTCGTATAGGCCTTTTTTGCCACTCGCAAATGATACATTTTACCACTCGCATATGGCATATTTTGCTACTTGTGACTCGAAACTTGGTACTCGCATACGGCACTATTTCTAGGTTGTACATACCTAATTTAGGCTAATAATTCTGTTGGGATATGACTCAATCTTTTTCATGAATTTAGCACATAGCTGCCAGCTAAAGATGAAAATTAAGTGAACTGGGTAGGCTCTGATTGCAAGACAACTACCAACATATTTAATGCAGTTAGGCATCTGAGACAACAACATTACATTTCTCAGTCTTCTGCTTTTTTTTCAGAGTGGCCTCAATTTTGTTCTTTCTTCACATGATTTTGTAATCTGCTACTGGACAATCCATGCCTTACAAACAGCGAACTTGGCAATGTAATGATAACAGGTTATATATGGGGGGATAGTATTGGTAACATGTAACATAGAATATACATAAAAGAGTAGTTTGTGAAGTAAACATTATAAATTATAAGTATTTGTATCTCTTACTTGTGACAAGCCAGGTGATATCTGTAGTGATGGCAAGTATTCTTCTTGTAAAAATCTATATGCATTTCTCCCCTGCTTACTGACAACAGTTTTTAATAGGGCTCCATCTTCCTGAAGAGCCTGTCATTATGGTAATACATAAGCATAGTGTGACAAAGATTACACCATGGTACAATGTAAGTATAGTTCTAAACTTTCTTTGTGAATTTTAAACCTGATGGTGATGCACATGATTTCTCACAAATTTCTGATCATGATCAAAGTAGTCTTGATTTACTTGTGTTATGCCTTTATATTGACAGCTGACTCAGGTTAACACATTGTTATGCCTTTATATTGACAGCCAACTCAGGTTAACTGATTGTTATGCCTTTATATTGACAGCTGACTCAGGTTAACTCATTGTTATGCCTTTATATTGACAGCTGACTCAGGTTAACTCATTGTTATGCCGTTATATTGACAGCTGACTCAGGTTAACTCATTGTTATGCCTTTATATTGACAGCTGACTCAGGTTAACTCATTGTTATGCCTTTATATTGACAGCTGACTCAGGTTAACACAATGTTATGCCTTTATATTGACAGCCGACTCAGGTTAACTGATTGTTATGCCTTTATATTGACAGCTGACTCAGGTTAACTCATTGTTATGCAGTTATATTGACAGCTGACTCAGGTTAACTGATTGTTATGCCGTTATATTGACAGCTGACTCAGGTTAACTCATTGTTATGCCTTTATATTGACAGCTGACTCAGGTTAACACATTTTTATGCCTTTATATTGACAGCCGACTCAGGTTAACTGATTGTTATGCCTTTATATTGACAGCTGACTCAGGTTAACACATTGTTATGTCTTTATATTGACAGCTGACTCAGGTTAACTGATTGTTATGCCGTTATATTGACAGCTGACTCAGGTTAACACATTGTTATGCCTTTATATTGACAGCCGACTCAGGTTAACTGATTGTTATGCCTTTATATTGACAGCTGACTCAGGTTAACACATTGTTATGCAGTTATATTGACAGCTGACTCAGGTTAACTCATTGTTATGCCGTTATATTGACAGCTGACTCAGGTTAACACATTGTTATGCCTTTATATTGACAGCTGACTCAGGTTAACTGATTGTTATGCCTTTATATTGACAGCTGACTCAGGTTAACACATTGTTATGCCTTTATATTGACAGCTGACTCAGGTTAACTGATTGTTATGCCTTTATATTGACAGCTGACTCAGGTTAACACATTGTTATGCCTTTATATTGACAGCTGACTCAGGTTAACACATTGTTATGCCTTTATATTGACAGCTGACTCAGGTTAACTCATTGTTATGCCTTTATATTGACAGCTGACTCAGGTTAACTCATTGTTATGCCATTATATTGACAGCTGACTCACGTTAACTGATTGTTATGTCTTTATATTGACAGCTGACTCAGGTTAACTCATTGTTATGTCTTTATATTGACAGCTGACTCAGGTTAACTGATTGTTATGCCTTTATATTGACAGCTGACTCAGGTTAACTCATTGTTATGCCTTTATATTGACAGCTGACTCAGGTTAACTGATTGTTATGTCTTTATATTGACAGCTGACTCACATTATCTCATTGTTATGTCTTTATATTGACAGCTGACTCAGGTTAACTCATTGTTATGTCTTTATATTGACAGCTGACTCAGGTTAACTGATTGTTATGCCTTTATATTGACAGCTGACTCAGGTTAACTCATTGTTATGCCTTTATATTGACAGCTGACTCAGGTTAACTCATTGTTATGCCTTTATATTGACAGCTGACTCAGGTTAACTGATTGTTATGCCTTTATATTGACAGCTGACTCACATTATCTCATTGTTATGTCTTTATATTGACAGCTGACTCAGGTTAACTCATTGTTATGTCTTTATATTGACAGCTGACTCAGGTTAACTGATTGTTATGTCTTTATATTGACAGCTGACTCAGGTTAACTCATTGTTATGCCTTTATATTGACAGCTGACTCAAGTTAACACATTGTTATGCCTTTATATTGACAGCTGACTCAGGTTAACTGATTGTTATGCCTTTATATTGACAGCTGACTCAGGTTAACTGATTGTTATGCCTTTATATTGACAGCTGACTCAGGTTAACTGATTGTTATGCCTTTATATTGACAGCTGACTCAGGTTAACTGATTGTTATGCCTTTATATTGACAGCTGACTCACGTTAACTCATTGTTATGCCTTTATATTGACAGCTGACTCAGGTTAACTCATTGTTATGCCTTTATATTGACAGCTGACTCACGTTAACTCATTGTTATGTCTTTATATTGACAGCCGACTCAGGTTAACTCATTGTTATGTCTTTATATTGACAGCTGACTCAGGTTAACTGATTGTTATGCCTTTATATTGACAGCTGACTCAGGTTAACTCATTGTTATGTCTTTATATTGACAGCTGACTCAGGTTAACTCATTGTTATGTCTTTATATTGACAGCTGACTCAGGTTAACTCATTGTTATGTCTTTATATTGACAGCTGACTCAGGTTAACTCATTGTTATGCCTTTATATTGACAGCTGACTCAGGTTAACTCATTGTTATGTCTTTATATTGACAGCTGACTCAGGTTAACTCATTGTTATGCCTTTATATTGACAGCTGACTCAGGTTAACTCATTGTTATGTCTTTATATTGACAGCTGACTCAGGTTAACTGATTGTTATGTCTTTATATTGACAGCTGACTCAGGTTAACTCATTGTTATGCCTTTATATTGACAGCTGACTCAGGTTAACTGATTGTTATGTCTTTATATTGACAGCTGACTCAGGTTAACTCATTGTTATGCCTTTATATTGACAGCTGACTCAGGTTAACTGATTGTTATGTCTTTATATTGACAGCTGACTCAGGTTAACTCATTGTTATGCCTTTATATTGACAGCTGACTCAGGTTAACTGATTGTTATGTCTTTATATTGACAGCCGACTCAGGTTAACTGATTGTTATGCAGTTATATTGACAGCTGACTCAGGTTAACTCATTGTTATGCCTTTATATTGACAGCTGACTCAGGTTAACTCATTGTTATGCCTTTATATTGACAGCTGACTCAGGTTAACTGATTGTTATGTCTTTATATTGACAGCCGACTCAGGTTAACTGATTGTTATGCAGTTATATTGACAGCTGACTCAGGTTAACTCATTGTTATGCCTTTATATTGACAGCTGACTCAGGTTAACTGATTGTTATGCAGTTATATTGACAGCTGACTCAGGTTAACTCATTGTTATGCCTTTATATTGACAGCTGACTCAGGTTAACTGATTGTTATGTCTTTATATTGACAGCTGACTCAGGTTAACACATTGTTATGCCTTTATATTGACAGCTGACTCAGGTTAACTCATTGTTATGCCTTTATATTGACAGCTGACTCAGGTTAACTGATTGTTATGTCTTTATATTGACAGCTGACTCAGGTTAACACATTGTTATGCCTTTATATTGACAGCTGACTCAGGTTAACTCATTGTTATGCCTTTATATTGACAGCTGACTCAGGTTAACTGATTGTTATGTCTTTATATTGACAGCTGACTCACGTTAACTCATTGTTATGTCTTTATATTGACAGCTGACTCAGGTTAACTCATTGTTATGCCTTTATATTGACAGCTGACTCAGGTTAACTGATTGTTATGTCTTTATATTGACAGCCGACTCAGGTTAACTGATTGTTATGCAGTTATATTGACAGCTGACTCATGTTAACTGATTGTTATGCCTTTATATTGACAGCTGACTCAGGTTAACTGATTGTTATGTCTTTATATTGACAGCCGACTCAGGTTAACTGATTGTTATGCAGTTATATTGACAGCTGACTCATGTTAACTGATTGTTATGCCTTTATATTGACAGCTGACTCAGGTTAACTGATTGTTATGCCTTTATATTGACAGCTGACTCAGGTTAACTGATTGTTATGTCTTTATATTGACAGCCGACTCAGGTTAACTGATTGTTATGCAGTTATATTGACAGCTGACTCATGTTAACTGATTGTTATGCCTTTATATTGACAGCTGACTCAGGTTAACTGATTGTTATGTCTTTATATTGACAGCTGACTCACATTATCTCATTGTTATGTCTTTATATTGACAGCTGACTCAGGTTAACTGATTGTTATGCCTTTATATTGACAGCTGACTCATGTTAACTGATTGTTATGCCTTTATATTGACAGCTGACTCAGGTTAACTCATTGTTATGCCTTTATATTGACAGCTGACTCAGGTTAACTGATTGTTATGCCTTTATATTGACAGCTGACTCAGGTTAACTGATTGTTATGTCTTTATATTGACAGCTGACTCACATTATCTCATTGTTATGTCTTTATATTGACAGCTGACTCAGGTTAACTCATTGTTATGCCTTTATATTGACAGCTGACTCATGTTAACTGATTGTTATGCCTTTATATTGACAGCTGACTCAGGTTAACTCATTGTTATGCCTTTATATTGACAGCTGACTCACGTTAACTCATTGTTATGCCTTTATATTGACAGCTGACTCAGGTTAACTGATTGTTATGTCTTTATATTGACAGCCGACTCAGGTTAACTGATTGTTATGTCTTTATATTGACAGCTGACTCAGGTTAACTCATTGTTATGCCGTTATATTGACAGCTGACTCAGGTTAACTGATTGTTATGTCTTTATATTGACAGCCGACTCAGGTTAACTCATTGTTATGCCTTTATATTGACAGCTGACTCAGGTTAACACATTGTTATGCCTTTATATTGACAGCTGACTCACGTTAACTCATTGTTATGCCTTTATATTGACAGCTGACTCAGGTTAACTCATTGTTATGTCTTTATATTGACAGCTGACTCAGGTTAACTCATTGTTATGTCTTTATATTGACAGCTGACTCAGGTTAACTCATTGTTATGTCTTTATATTGACAGCTGACTCAGGTTAACTCATTGTTATGTCTTTATATTGACAGCTGACTCAGGTTAACTCATTGTTATGCCTTTATATTGACAGCTGACTCAGGTTAACTCATTGTTATGCAGTTATATTGACAGCTGACTCAGGTTAACTCATTGTTATGTCTTTACATTGACTGACTCATGTTAACTCATTGTTATGCCTTTATATTGACAGCTGACTCACATTATCTCATTGTTATGTCTTTATATTGACAGCTGACTCAGGTTAACTGATTGTTATGCCTTTATATTGACAGCTGACTCAGGTTAACTGATTGTTATGCCTTTATATTGACAGCTGACTCAGGTTAACTGATTGTTATGCCTTTATATTGACAGCTGACTCATGTTAACACATTGTTATGCCTTTATATGGACGGCTGACTCAGGTTAACACATTGTTATGTCTTTACATTGACTGACTCATGTTAACACATTGTTATGCCTTTATATGGACGGCTGACTCAGGTTAACACATTGTTATGTCTTTACATTGACTGACTCATGTTAACTCATTGTTATGCCTTTATATTACCAGCTGACTCATGTTAACTGATTGTACCAGGTTTTAACTTACCACCATCTGTGACACATGATGTACATTAAAAGTTTAAACATGACAGGTCAAGATATGTCAGAGATATGGCTCTGAAATCTCATTCAGTAAAACAAAATGGCTGCCAATCAACCATTTGGAATCTGATTTGAAAACCAAAAAGATGGGAATCAAGATTCCATGAAGTTTAACTTTTCACCACTTGCTCTTTTCATCATAAATTCATAAAAGAGTCCTGTTTACAGTCTGCATTTTTATTGAACGGTTGAAACAAAAATGGCCAAATATTTTGAGTAAAAATGTTGTCAGTCAGCTCCAAAATTAGGGTTCATTTCCAAAAATATTGAAGAATATAAGAACAAGCAGCCTGTCGGCTGAGATAGCTCCGCTGTTAGCAAAGCAAAATTCAATTAAAGAACAGAAGATATCATTAGAAAATGAACAATATGTAGACTTGCTGTTTTCAACAAGAATTCAAAAATATCACTTTTTACCAATAATTACAAAAATATTCACTAAAATTAGAGAATTAAAGATATCACCACGAAATGAACACATCTGAGAGAGGTCCACATGTAGTACCTATATATGTAATATCAAAGCAATCGGACTTACAGTTTTCAACAAGAAGTCGAAAATATCACTTTTTACCAAAAATGACAAAAATATTCACCAAATTAGAGAATTAAAGATATCATTAAAAAATGAGCAAATCTGAGAAAGGACAACATGTAGTACCTATATATGTAATATCAAAGCAATTGGACTTGCGTTTCTTAACAAGAAGTCGAAAATATCACTTTTTACCAAAAATGACAAAAATATTAACCAAAGTTAGAGAATTGAAGATATCATGAAATGAACAAATCTAAGAGAGGTCTACCCAGGGTGCATAGACACCAAGTATCAAAGCATTCAGGTTTATAGTTTTCAAGGAGAAGTCGAAAAAATAAAACATTGACATGAACGACAACGGACAATCACTCATATTATAAGCTCTGCTCAACAAAGTAGACAGCGGAGTTAAAAAAAGTGCAGAAAAATTTGGGTGAGAAAGTCTTGTGGTGAAAATAGTTCTGTACCAAAATCCATCCATAATTTACAGAGATTCAGTTCTGAAATCGACAGAAATCTTTGAGTTTGCTGCATTTTAAAATTGGTCGTCATTTGGTCATTTATATACCCTATGTATAAAATATGTTTTTGAAATGCAGTCCCTTACCCCCTTGGTTATTTTCACCGATTTTTCATCGCCAAAGCAATTCACGTTCCAAATTATGGTTCTCCGGGTGTCTCTAATAATAACCTATCTAACTGCTGGACTGAATGAGCTATATTTTGAAAAATTCATAGAAGATTGGGCAAAAATCTGTCGTTTTTGGCCTCAACGTTTTTTTTGCTCGGAAATGCAAGGGCGATAAGACTAGATTTTCAAGAACGCAGGTCGCTCGAATTGGACAGTTTCTATTGTTTTAAGTCCGTTGTGTGTCTAGAAACATAACAACTTTGTTTTTTGGTGGATAAAAGGGTTTTAATAGTTCCTTATTGTAATGTCACCCATATAAATAGTCTTCAACTCCCCAGAATTTGATAATGGTACTAGCCCAGAATTGACTTCCTGTTCAGCAGTCTTTGATTGTAGCAATATTTATGCCACCGTATGAAAATACGCACACTCGCGAATTTGACAACATTCACTTGAGCGTCTTAGGATAGTGGGAATAGAAGCAAATAGATGGAAATGCCAGTTACGTCACTCATGAAGATTGATGATTCGATTGCTGGCCAGTATAGATGTATTTAGTGTTCATTTATGAAATACATGTATGTCTACACCTGCGATTCTCAATTTCGATGTGTAAAATCATATCGCTGCTGTGAATGGCGACGGCTGACAGATTCTTTTGGTTCTACGGCTATCTTGGCATGGGCAACTGATTTTTATATTTCTGTTTTTTTTTAATACTCTGACATTTACTTGGTCGTATTTTGTATATACCACTCACACACTGACACTAAGTAAGTACACAGGCCGGGACATAGTCAACATGGGACTCTGAAGGCCCCGGAGAAAGCGTCATTTTACAACATTAATGAATGAAATGTACATAACAATCTCATACTTCCGAACAATCCGATATTGATGCTGGGTAACAAAGTATACAAGTACTGTCTACGATATACTGCAAAATGGAAATAACATGCCTATTTAACCGTTGTTGATTGACAACTGACAAAGTTGCGCTGGGATTACATTGATACAGTGTAACAATGTGGGCGCCAGTGATATCTTACCAGTGCGCGAAGTAGCCAAAACAAATAGCATGATCATTTGAACACTGCTATTACAAAACTGGTAGGAGGTAATAAATTTGGGGCAAAAGTATTCAAAAATCAGTTTTTGGCTGTTGCCATTGGCAGCAGTGGGCCAGAATTATTTTTCAATTAGTGACGGTACGACCTGCCTGTCAAGTACGAACAAAATCAGCCAAGCCAAAAAAAACTCAGAACAGTTAAAAGTCGTTGCTGGTGAACAGTTACCCCAACTTTGAGGTCAAGTTTCTCAGTAATGAAAATAGACATAAAACAACCAGTAAATTTTTGCCCACACTCAAGCTGAGTAAAATGAGCTTCTTAATCCTAGAATTGTAGGGTGAGACACATTTGGCGTGAAGGTATTAAAAATAAACAAGTTTTTTGGCTGTTGCCATCATGGAAATGGTGGGCCAGAATTTATTTTCAGATTTTACAACCTAACTAGAGTGAAGGTGTGACTTGCCTGCCAAGTTTGAACCAAATCGGCCGAGCCAAAAAAAAAAAAATCACAGAAGAGTTAAAAAGCCAGTTACCCCAAATTTCTCGGTAATGAAAAAAGATATCAAAAATTCAACTAGCAACTTTGAGCCCACACTCCAGCTAAGTAGAATGAGCCATGTCTGAAGTGTTTTATCCTAAATTTGTTGGAGGAGATACAATTGGCGCGAAGCTACCCAAAAAACAGTTTTTTGGCTATTACTATTACTATGGCGACGGTGGGCACAATTTTTTTTCCAGATTTTATCTAATAACTAGGGTGATTGTGTGACCTGCCTGCCAAGTAAATCACAGAAGAATTAATACGTGAAAACACTGGAAATCACACACACAGAAGTGATTTTAAGGGCAATCCTAGCGGAGCCTAGCCAACAGTGAATAAACATTTTCGTAAATATTACTGACCGCAAAAGATGCTCATCACGAAGTGTCTTGTTCTGATCATAAAATGAATATTTGTAAATTATTGGTCAAGGCATGTCTGATATATGGCTCCAAAACAGCATTTTGTTGAAACAAACTGACCAACAGTCAGCTATATTTAATTCAATCTGAAAAACAAGCCATGCATGGCACAGGCCCTGTTAGTTATTATTTCAACTATATAATAGTGTTTATAGTAATACAGTCAGATATATGTCTCCAGAAGCTGATGCTTGATTATGAGGATTTTTTAACATTAAAATGATTGTCATTCAGTCATCTTGCATTTGACCATCAAGTGAGTACTTGTCTATATTCAGAGATATTGCTATGGAATATTGGAACATTTTGAATTGGATAGTAAAACCAATACATCAATGACATGATGAATATATAAAATTTGAATATAATCAGCCAAAGCATGTCAGAGATATGGCACTAGAACCGCATTCATTGAAACATTTTGAAAATGATGTGCATCAAGGTCCCATAATGTTATATGTATGTACCAAGTTTGATCAAAATCCATCTGTAAACAGCCGAGATTTGGTTCTGGAATGCCAGAAATACTTGATTTCGATGATTTTTCAGCATAAAAATGGTCACCATTCAGCCATCTTTAATCAGATTGTGAAACAAATTGACTTGCATATGTATAATATTATGTATGATGTATGTCCGAAGTTTGAATGTAATCAGTCCAGGCAGGATAGAGCAGAAAATTTTGATTTAAATGAATTATAAGCACAAAAATGATCACCATTCAAATAAAGAAACAAATGTGCGAGTCTCTCAAGATGTATTATGTATGTGTGAAGTTTGAATGTGATTGGTCAAAAGCATGTCCAAGAGACAACACATGGCAACACATGCACTCATGCATGTCAATTCCTAGGTTCCTGTTTTCAAACTTTGTCTGAATGGAGATGAACAATTAAATAATAGCTAAAATAATTACCAGATACGTTTGTCCATCACCCAAATCAAACGTTGACTTCAGAGGCGCTAAAAAACATGTGGGAATTATTCTTTCATAAATAAAATCTCGGAATCCATATGGTCCATTTTCTCCACCCCAAATGTCAACTAATCTCTTTAAAATATTAAAACACGTTTTTTGAGCCTGAAAATAGAAAGAACACATTTTCATCAGTCTAAACACATAATATGGAAAATCAGACAGATGACACTAGTCGGAAGGTGAGAGAGTCAGATGACACTAGTCGGAAGGTGAGAGAGTCAGATGACACTAGTCAGCATGTGAGAGTCAGATGACACTAGTCAGCATGTGAGAGAGTCAGATGACACTAGTCAGCATGTGAGAGAGTCAGATGACACGAGTCAGAAGGTGAGAGAGTCAGATGACACTAGTCAGAAGGTGAGAGAGTCGGATGACACTAGTCAGCATGTGAGAGAGTCAGATGACACTAGTCAGAAGGTGAGAGAGTCGGATGACACTAGTCAGAAGGTGAGAGAGTCGGATGACACTAGTCAGAAGGTGAGAGAGTCGGATGACACTAGTCAGCATGTGAGAGAGTCAGATGACACTAGTCAGAAGGTGAGAGAGTCAGATGACACTAGTCAGAAGGTGAGAGAGTCAGATGACACTAGTCAGCATGTGAGAGAGTCAGATGACACTAGTCAGCATGTGAGAGAGTCAGATGACACTAGTCAGCATGTGAGAGAGTCAGATGACACTAGTCAGCATGTGAGAGAGTCAGATGACACTAGTCAGAAGGTGAGAGAGTCAGATGACACGAGTCAGAAGGTGAGAGAGTCAGATGACACTAGTCAGAAGGTGAGAGAGTCGGATGACACTAGTCAGCATGTGAGAGAGTCAGATGACACTAGTCAGAAGGTGAGAGAGTCGGATGACACTAGTCAGAAGGTGAGAGAGTCGGATGACACTAGTCAGAAGGTGAGAGAGTCGGATGACACTAGTCAGCATGTGAGAGAGTCAGATGACACTAGTCAGAAGGTGAGAGAGTCAGATGACACTAGTCAGAAGGTGAGAGAGTCAGATGACACTAGTCAGCATGTGAGAGAGTCAGATGACACTAGTCAGCATGTGAGAGAGTCAGATGACACTAGTCAGCATGTGAGAGAGTCAGATGACACTAGTCAGCATGTGAGAGAGTCAGATGACACTAGTCAGAAGGTGAGAGAGTCAGATGACACTAGTCAGCATGTGAGAGAGTCAGATGACACAAGTCAGCATGTGAGAGAGTCAGATGACACAAGTCAGCACGTGAGAGAGTCAGATGACACTAGTCAGAAGGTGAGAGAGTCAGATGACACTAGTCAGCATGTGAGAGAGTCAGATGACACTAGTCAGCATGTGAGAGAGTCAGATGACACTAGTCAGCATGTGAGAGAGTCAGATGACACTAGTCAGCATGTGAGAGTCAGATGACACTAGTCAGCATGTGAGAGAGTCAGATGACACTAGTCAGAAGGTGAGAGAGTCAGATGACACTAGTCAGCATGTGAGAGAGTCAGATGACACTAGTCAGCATGTGAGAGAGTCAGATGACACTAGTCAGCATGTGAGAGAGTCAGATGACACTAGTCAGAAGGTGAGAGAGTCGGATGACACTAGTCAGCATGTGAGAGAGTCAGATGACACTAGTCAGAAGGTGAGAGAGTCAGATGACACTAGTCAGAAGGTGAGAGAGTCAGATGACACTAGTCAGCATGTGAGAGAGTCAGATGACACTAGTCAGAAGGTGAGAGAGTCAGATGACACTAGTCAGAAGGTGAGAGAGTCAGATGACACTAGTCAGCATGTGAGAGAGTCAGATGACACTAGTCAGCATGTGAGAGAGTCAGATGACACAAGTCAGCATGTGAGAGAGTCAGATGACACTAGTCAGCATGTGAGAGAGTCAGATGACACTAGTCAGCATGTGAGAGAGTCAGATGACACTAGTCAGAAGGTGAGGGAGTCAGATGACACTAGTCAGCATGTGAGAGAGTCAGATGACACTAGTCAGCATGTGAGAGAGTCAGATGACACTAGTCAGCATGTGAGAGAGTCAGATGACACTAGTTCATCAGGTTAGAGTCAAATCAGTTGAGGCTGTCAAGGTTGGTTAAGCTACAAGTCTCCACTTGTTTGGCTTCCAGTTGGGAGAGTGTTTTTTTTACCCAGGTAGAGTGCTATTTGGTTATTAAACCTGTTTATGCAATACAATTAAATTGACATTATTTCTAAAGTGACAGTATGTACTTGTAGTGAAATGAAAATGACCCTTTCCCACCATGGAAGCATCGACAGTGATAAATGTACTCACCACTGGATCAGGGAAATCAACAGCACCCTCTATCACTGTTAGCAATACTGTATGACTATCTTGAGGACCTGATTTAAAACATAGGATAAATATTACAACCTTGTTTATTGAAAATCTAGATTAAATAAAGAAATGGATGGATGCATGGATACTTGAGGAATGATCTTTTTTTCTTTGCACAGTAAAAGCGAGTATAAAAGTCCTGAAGCAATTCAATAATATAAATATATATCTAAGCATTTTGTGCAAAAAATAGTGGCTAAAATTTAGGTATGAATAATTCAGACCAAAAATAGTCATCATAATTACATAAAATATAATCAATATTCTTGTTATTCAAATAATCACTGTATTATTCTTATTCTAGAACATACCCCAGTAAACATAAATTGTATAAAAGTTCCTAATAAATATGGTACAGCAACATATAAACAAAATTTTGAGAAAAAATAATATCCAACTAGCTCCTTACTTAATACTACATTTACTGTATTAATCTCAATGTCCTTCATAGAATAATGTAATATGAATTGTATAAATATTTATTAATATAAACGAGACATGAATGTCACAGTCCCTGACATTTATTTATAAAATACTCTTTTAAATATGTTAAAATAATACATGGAACATCTGCAAACAGTTGAATTAATATGTACTTTATGTGGGTACAACTCATCATAAAGTGATTCCCCTTTATCTAGTATTGTACTGATAACTAAAAACTTCCATTGACCCATGTCGAAAATCTCAGTACACAATATGCAAAGTACTGTATGCATGGCATCCAACTCGAGGTCGTAGAAATAAAGCGCCTGTTCACTTGTAAAAGCCTAGGCGTGGGAAAAACAATGGAATTACACAGATTGGGGAGTACATGCGTGACTCACTTCAAGAAACCAGAATTATTTTATGAGTTACGAGTTTTTAAATGCCAGGGTCGACCAACGAATACAATATAGTAATTTAGATGCAACGCTGAGGTTAGTTTTGTCCAGAGTGTTTTATTTGTCTGCATCTATAACAAAGCTCAATGATTATACAACTGTTTTCACACCTATTTTTAACATTACAGAAAAGCAGCATATGTGTATATGGACACCAATGTAGTCTCGATTAAATGTGTAGTTTTCATGTGAATTTATATTTTCATGAGGGTCAGCCAATCAAAGCCAAATGATTCGTAACTGTACGATCACCTAATGATTCACGTACTACTAACGTATTGACATAAATGCAACTTCACACTACCATTGCTGTATTGTAAATCTATGAAGGGTGATCCGGACATATGAGCAAAATGGGAATGTACATTTCATGAATAAAACAGCATTCGTTCAAGTGTGCGCAACAACTCGTCGTCACTGAGTGTTGTTTACAGACGCCGACAAATGAAAACACTCAAGACTATCACTATTAAATATAATTGTGGCCGATTCTGGCATTTATTTTGCGTCAATCAAAAAGGGTACTCTCAAAAACTTCATGTATACACTGCGACTTATAGTTACTTGAAATCAGACTTGCGCACTTTTCATTCCATTGTTGGTCCCACACCTAATATTACTTACTATTAAGTGAGCATGACGACGATTCCATCTTACAAGGTCATAGGGTTCAAACTGCGTAAATATTTAATTAAATATGGTTGCGTCTGTTTTAACAAACACCCCCCTCATGTGAATATGTGATACTAGCACCAGATTGGATTCTTTAACTAAAGTTAGACCTCTGAAATGAACTTGTATCAACTTAATGTTAAACTGAGCATAGCTTTCATTACATCACCAGCATTCCATGGTTTGTCCCCACGCTTACTTTTAAAAGTGAGCGCACTCAAGCATTCCATTGTTTGGCTCCATGCTTACTTTCAACTCGTATATTCATGAAAACTGAGACGCTCTGTTACTGCGCTCAACTACCACATAGAGACGCATTTACATACATGCTAGCCCTGACAACTGAAGCTATATAAAGATCACATGTGTCAATGTGCTTGGCCAAGATTTATAAACAGTAACTGCAAAGTGTTTTCACTGATCTTCAACTTTGTGACCCAGTATTTCAGTGATGGTTCATTATAATGGAATGCAATTATTACAGTTTAAAAATATAACATACAACAACATTTCTGACCACTTTTTTCAAGATTCCAGTGTTAATTTTTAATAAAACCAGACAAAAGCCAGACTGTGGTCCATTTCTGTCACTGATTCAGATCAAGCTAATGACATCACTGAAAACCCTTGCTGCGCCTGCAAATGTATTTTACATTGTTTATGATTCAAATCTTGTACCTTGTATCAGGGTTTGACCGGTCCGGGCATACAAAGAAGTTCGCCGATTTTGTTCTAAACTTTTTAGATTTTGGCATTCCCATGATGTATCCTTGGTAGGAAAAGATGTATAATAATAAGGTTATTACGAAGATACCTCCAAGTATGCACTCAGACAGTAAGCTGCCGCTGTACTGTCTTCCTGCATACTTTGAGGTATCTTCGTAATAACCTCATAATATTCTCTACTCACTTTGCTTAGAAATAACTTCCACAACATTGTTGACAATCAAAGCTTGTAAAAATAGAAAATAACTTCTTTGTAATGTCTGTTTTTCTTTGGCAGCCAGTGTATCACGTTCATCAACAGGCTGCATTATAACAGAAAATATTGCTGTCACTACCGGCATGAAGACTTCTTGTAAAAAAGGCACAACAGACTTCTGTGAAGAGATAACATGTCAAGAGTCAGCAACAATGTGTAACAAACCTAAATTCTGATACCCACTGCCTGTGACATTCAGTCATCAGAACTGTAAATTACTTTGCAAAACAACTTCCTGATTAACCAACTCAATTTCAAAACTTGTACAGTTTACAGATATGCGTCAAAATAAAAACCTTTACTGGCATGCAAGAATCGGCCTTTCCATATGGGACACACGCTGAGTACCACAAAGCAACAACATCAGAACAGTTTATAAAACAAGCAGCCTATCGGCTGAGATAACTCCGCTGTTAGCAATGCACATTTCAATTAAAGAACAGAGGATATCATTAGAAAATGAACAATATGCATAGTATTAAAGCAACGAGCCTTGCTGTTTTCAACAAGAATTTAAAAATATAAAAAATAATCATCAAAATTAAGTAATTGAAGATATCACCACGAAATTAACAAATCTGAAAGAAGTCCACATGTAGTACCTATATGTAATATAAAAGCAACAAGAAGTCGAAAATATCACTTTTTACCAAAAATTACAAAAATATTCACTAAAATTAGAGAATTGAAGATATTATCACGAAATGAACAAATCTGAGAGTGGTCTACATGTAGTACCTATATATGTAATGAACAAACCCAAATTAAAACACGTTTTCGGACTTCGTCCAAAAAAGGACTAAAAATAACGTGCATCAGGAACCCGTAATGTATGTACCAAGTTTGAACGAAATCCATCCAGAAATGGGCCATTCCAGTTTATATCTGCACCCCCCCTGTTGATGAGCTTGTGTGTTTACTTCATACAGGGTATAATTTCCATGGGTGTATGAGTCATACAAAGTTTTATTTCCAAATCACCATTCACCATACAGTAATGGAAATCCAAAACTATAGTTCCTACTTATGGTGTTGATGAGTTCCATTGTGCCACCATACAGAGTAGGATTTCCAAATATAACTCTCATCATATGGTAGTTTACCAAGTTCAAAATTTTATATTTGATAATGGAAATCCAAACTAGTCCTGATTCACGGTGTTGATGAGCTCATTCGTGCCACCATCCTTATCTAATTTCAGTAATAACGATTTCATACTGGCCCAATTTTTTTACCATATACAGTCAGAATTCCAAGTTTTTTTAGTCATACTGTTGGAAATCCAACCTCATCAACCGGTATGTGGCGAGATAAACTAGACCATATTTTATTTAGTAGCCATAACTGGCTGGATTTCCAGGAATTTTTTTTCCATACTCGTCTGGATTTTCAGATTCTGCACACACACGGATGCATGCACACACACACACACGCATGGACGCACAAGGGTCAAAACACAAGTGCCTGTTTCCGAACGGGAATTAATAAGTAATTGCATTATGTAGTTCATGTGAGTCCTCAAATTTAAAAAATATATATGAAGTTTTAACTTAATCTCCCAGAGAATATCAGCAATACTGCTCTAAAACTGCAACAAAATGGCAACCAGTCTGTCAATCTAACAAACAAAGTAACATGCATTAAGGTCCTATAAAGTTTAATATACATATGATTTTGATGAAAATTCACATTTAAAACAACCGCAATTCGGCCATCTTAAATGGATAACCAAATGAATAAATATGCAATAATGTGTTTATAAAATTTGAACATGATCGGTCTAGACAAGTTGAAAATATAGCTTCAGAAATGTGTTCACAAAAACATAATGGCAACCAGTCAGCCATTTTGAATCTGAACTGAAAAGGGTCCCATAGTATCCAAAGTTTGTATTCAAAGAATTTTCAACATTGAAATGACTGCCATTCAGCCATCTTGAATTTAATTGTCAAATGAATGCATGTGCATATATATGACATGATGTATAACTAAAGTTAGAAAATGTTTGGTCAGGGAATGTCTGAGATGCTGCCCTGAAACAAGTCGACTGTTTTGAATCCAGTCTGAAAAATAAAAGGTTGTATTATGTTCAATGTATGTAACAATTTTGAACAAAGTCTGTCTATACACGACCAAGATTGAGTTTCGGAATGACAATATGATACATTAGTTTTTAAGAAAGATGTCGGATCATGTTGGACCCCCCCCCCCCCAAATTTATTTATAAATAACCGAACAGGACAAAAATATATTTTATCAGTTTATACTAAATATAACTAGACCCAACATGTTCACAGAATACACATTTAATTGTCTGGCTGGCTGGATGGATATTGATTTAACCAGTGGGTATGTTAAGATTATACATGCACCGGTATGTGCTTTCCTCTGAAACTGAAAGCAACTTAATTTTACTCGTACACATGTCAATTTCAACTACAAATTTCTGATAATGATCTACTAACCTTAAACTTGCTGATAATTTGGTTAATTAGCGGAATAAATTCTTGAATATCTTTTGCAGTGCAGGAACTTTTAAGTAAATTTTCCACTGCAATTGGGATATAAGGTAGCACATCCCCTTCAAGACAGACTATCATGCGATGTAAATACTGTCGTACTGCAGAATGTACTATCTGCCTCTGATAAGGAGTGTTCATTGCAAGCAGAAATACTTGTAAGGCTTCTATATAACATACATCACATCCACATTGTGTCATAGTCTGCTGGCTATGAAATGCTTTACTTGTACGACTGAAATCACAAATTAAATAGATAGATTTTGTGAAACTTAAAACAGTTTAAATAAATACGTAGATACATTTTTGAAACATTTGGTTTTATTGCCTCAATATCAATTATCATAGTCATAAATTCGAATAGGAAATACATGTACATGTATGACTGCAGTTCCATGGACCTTTAATAGTTAAATGGGAAATTATTGATGTACAGGCTGAGCACCGTCAGCCAATGAGATGTGGTCATATACTCTATATTAAAACTAATTAATAATAAGGTAACAAATTTAATGTTTCATAGATTATTAAATGTGTTAAATGTTAGTAAGACATTTTATAACAAGTACTCATTCACAAAACTTCGGAATCCTTGCACAATGATGGAAAGTATTTTGACATTTTATTTTGTAAATTGAGACAAAAGTTGATTCTATTAGCATTTTATTATTGCTATTACATGGTACAGGCTTGCTTCCATAGTTATTATTAAGGTATAGATGCAGGTTCGTGGGCACTTGAGAGGTAAATTGCTTTTTTTTTGCTTTTTATTATCTAAACAGTCTTGGCAAAAGACTGTTAAAATTTTGCGGTTATTGTAATCATAGTTATTGTAATCACATGGTTGATGTGACATCAAGCCCTTAGAATGCCAATATATTCACAGTAACAGTTGGTTTGCACCATAGAATAATTTTATTTCAAATTTCATTTCATAAATTTCCGATGACTCAATCCTGAATGGAACCTATACGACTCAATCCTGTATGAAACATGTACAACTCAATCCTGTATGAAACATGTACGACTCAATCTGTATGAAACATGTACGACTCAATCTGTATGAAACATGTACGACTCAATCTGTATGAAACATGTACGACTCAATCCTGAATGGAACCCATACGACTCAATCCTAAATGGAACTTATACGACTCAATCCTAAATGAATCCTATCTGACTCAATCCTAAATGAAACCTATACGACTCAATCCTAAATGAAACCTATACGACTCAATCCTAAATGAAACCTATACGACTCAATCCTAAATGAAACCTATACGACTCAATCCTAAATGAAACCTATACGACTCAATCCTAAATGAAACCTATACGACTCAATCCTGAATGGAACCTATACGACTCAATCCTGAATGGAACCTATACGACTCAATCCTGAATGGAACCTATACGACTCAATCCTGAATGGAACCTATACGACTCAATCCTGAATGGAACCTATACGACTCAATCCTGAATGGAACCTATACGACTCAATCCTGAATGGAACCTATACGACTCAATCCTGAATGGAACCCATACGACTCAATCCTGAATGGAACCCATACGACTCAATCCTGAATGGAACCCATACGACTCAATCCTAAATGGAACCCATACGACTCAATCCTGAATGGAACCTATACGACTCGATCCTAAATGAGTCCTATACGACTCGATCCTAAATGAGTCTTATAGGACTCGATCCTAAATGAGTCCTACACGACTCGATCCTAAATGAGTCCTACACGACTCGATCCTAAATGAGTCCTACACGACTCGATCCTAAATGAATCCTACACGACTCGATCCTAAATGAATCCTACACGACTCGATCCTAAATGAATCCTACACGACTCGATCCTAAATGAATCCTACACGACTCGATCCTAAATGAATCCTACACGACTCGATCCTAAATGAATCCTACACGACTCGATCCTAAATGAATCCTACACGACTCGATCCTAAATGAATCCTACACGACTCGATCCTAAATGAATCCTACACGACTCGATCCTAAATGAATCCTACACGACTCGATCCTAAATGAATCCTACACGACTCGATCCTAAATGAATCCTACACGACTCGATCCTAAATGAATCCTACACGACTCGATCCTAAATGAATCCTACACGACTCGATCGAATTCATTCATGCATGCATTTAAAGAGGGGCACCCCTTCCAGTTAAGATTAATTTCACAACAAATTTACTTTCTGGATGAAAATAACAATGGATAACAAAAGATAGATTAACATTGTAAACAACATAAACAATAGTGTCCCTTTGGTGCAATCCATGGGATTGAGCGGTTCTCCTTTAAGAGGTACAGCTGGAATCTGAAGTCACTGCTTCAGAATAAGTTTACAAGGACTCAAAAGTGACATACCTGGCAAATGATATACACTGACTCACAATCTCAGCATACACCAGTTGCTGTGCCTCGTCACACTCTGCACAAAGTTTCGTTAACATTGTGTTGAATTTTTGAATCAATGGAGAAAGCAGTGTCTTCATCTGTAGCTGTTTTTTCTGTTGATAATCAGAAATTACATGAAATTGCTGAAATCATAACACTCTCAGATGATAGTAAATGTATTGCAAACTGAATCAGCATAATTAAAGGTCACTAATGAGATCTCTGCTATATACTTACCTCAGGTGGGAACTGACTAGCCACAATGAGCACACCAGCTGACTCATAAATAAACAATTTGTCATCATTGGATAGCAACATAGAATGACCATTATCCTGCAAGAAGAAGTTTCAGAAATTTAGCGCAATGCCTTCAGAGCTGACAAATAAATGAACAAATGTGTTCCAGAACTTGTGTCATATTCACAAAATTTATAAATAAATTATGTTCTCTGTGTTTGGTGATAGTGGCCGACTTCATCAGTGTATGAATAACAAGCCATGCATGACACAGTCCCCGGTGGTTATCAAATTTTGGATATATAGTTTTGTTTATAGTAAGGCGAGACTTTTTTTTATTCCTTGTTTTGGGAGTTTTTATAAGGAAATTTTTTTGAGGAGGGAGGATAAAAAATAAAATTAATTCTTTTTTTCCATTAAATTTGTGTGATTCTCAAAGAATTGTAAGGGAGATCATTGATCAGAGAGAAGAAATGAAATAAAATTTTATTCCATGTATAACCTTGTTTCTCATCTGCGCGAGACTTCGGTATTTTGATCATGATACTCCCACGAAAATGCAATTTGGATTTGTTATGCGTCGGGCGGTAAATAAATTGAAGATAAAAAATTTTCTAGCATTTTTTTGCGCTTACAAGTCAACGGGCGCGAGAAATTACGCTGAAATAAAATTATATTTTTATTTCATTTTTGGCTCATGTTCATTCGGTGGGTTCACAAAACAAGGGATAATAAAAGTCTGGCCTAATATAGCTGAAATATATACATGTCAGGAATATGATTATGATGATTGATATATGAACATTTAAATGACTGACATTTGTATCTGATCGTCAAACGAGTATTGAGAGATATTGCTCTGGAAAAGCATTAATTAAAACAAAATCAGCCATTTTGAATACATGTATAATGAATATATAAAATTTGAACATAGTCAGTCAAAACATGTCGGAGATACAGCTCCAGAAGCCCATTCATTGAAACAAAATGGCCACTAGTCAGCCATTCTGAATCTGATCTGAAAAAAATAAAATAACGTGGCATCAGGAACCTGTAATGTCTAATGTTTGAACAAAATCCATCCATAAATGCCAGCAATGCTTGATTTTTTAGCACAAAAATGGCCACCATTCGGCCATATTTAATAGGATTGTCAAACCAATATATCTGTATATCTATGACATGATGTATAATGAATATTTAAAATTTGAACATAATCAGTCACAGCAAGTCAGAGAACCTTATTCATTAAAACAAAATGACTGCCAGTTAGCCATTTTAAATCTTATCTGAAAAACAAAATGATGTGCATCAAGGTCTCATAATGTCAAATGTATATACCAAGTTTGAACAAAATCCATCTGTAAACAGATGAGAAATGCTTGATTTTGATGATTTTTAGAACAAAAATGGCCACCATTCAGCCATCTTGAAACAAATTGATGTGCATATGTATAATATCATGTATGATATGTGTGAAGTTTAATTGTGATTGGTCCAGGCATTTCTAAGATACAAGCCATGCATGGCACAGTTCCTGCTAGTTATCAAATTTTAGATATATAGTTTTGTTTATAGTAATATACAATGTAGTTGGAACATAAACATGTCAGATTTGGATCCAGAAGCTGATGCTTATGAGTTTTTAACGTTAAAATTTTGACATTCAGTCATCTTATACCTGATTATCAAACGAGTACTTATTGAGAGATATTGCTCTGGACTAGCATTAAATAAAACCAAATAGCCATTGTCGGCCATTTTGAATCGGATAGTCAAACCAATACACCTGTATATCTATGACATGGTGTATAATGAATATTTAAAATTTGAACATAATCAGTCACAGCAAGTCAGAGCACCTTATTCATTAAAACAAAATGGCCACCAGTTAGCCATTTTGACTTCGATCTGAAATACGAAATGAAGTTTGAACAAATTCAGTCATAAAAGACCAAGATCTGATGATTTTTTTCAGCACAAAAATGGCCACCATTCGGCCATTTTGAATCAGAACATCAAACCAATATATCTGTATATCTATGACATGATGTATAATAAATGTACAAAATTTGAACATAATTTCAAAGCATGTCAGTGATAAGGCACTAAAACCACATTCATTAAAACAAAATGGCTACCGGTTGGCCATTTTGAATCCGATCTGAAAAACAAAATGATGTGCATCAAGGTCTTATAATGTCAAATGTATGTACCATGTTTGAAGAAAATCTATCTTTAAACAGCCAAGATCCTGTTTCAGAATGCCAGAAATGCTGGATTTTGATGATTTTTCAGCACAAAAATGGGCGTCATTTGACCATCCTGAATCAGATTGTTTAACAAATTGTGTGCATATGTATAATATTAAATATGATGTATGTGTGAAGTTTGAATGTAATCAGTCCAGGCATGTCTACGACACAGATGCATGCATGGATTCACGCACAATGGATGCACGAACAAAGAATGCACAGCCACAGCCACAGCAATGGACATTAAATTGAAAATATCACGAAATGAACGATCTGATAGAGGTCTGCCCTAGGTTTGTATCAAAGCAAATCAGACTTAGTTTTTAAGAAGAGTTTACGGACAATCACTCGTATGATAAGCTATGATAGCGGAGCTAAAAAGCTGCTTGCCTAGGTGATTTGTGATCAAGTCGACATCAAAATATACCCAATCTCACATTACACCACCACAACCCTATAATGAGATGATGTAATTTTAACAAACTAAATTTGATGGTAAATTGCATAAAGATTAAGGTAACAAGTTGTTTGGTCACAAACAGAAGTCCAGCTAAACGAAAAAAAAAATCCACTGAAGGCAGTTTGCAATCAAATTGCTTTTTTCATTAAAATAATGGCTGTAATATCTATGAAGTCAGAGCCAAGTAGCACTGGTATCAATACATACCCACATATCCTATTTTTACATTGTAAATTATGATGATCTGTAAATAATATTGTTACTAAAATGTATTTTCCTGGGCACTAAGCCAGACAAGTCATGTAGTATTTTTGAATATTGCACTAGATGATGTGTGGTTTGCTATAACATTTGCTATAATATATACAACTTACTGGTGGAGCTGCAACCATAAATGTGGCTAAGGTCTTTAAAATCTCATCCGTGTATGGGTGCAAATGTTGGCGTGTAGATTTCACAAATCTTGAAAAAAGATATGATGTCCTACTGCGAAGCATTGCATTGGGGTTTCGCATACCCCTCTCATCCAGGAATGCTGCAATCACTTCTGGGATATGTTGTGGTGTCAAGTTAAAGAATTTGTCATACCGAGCAAATGTTTCAAAAACCTACAAAGTATAGGAAATATTTGAAGTTAATTAACAATCAAAGAAAGCTTAAAAAGAACTCTCGTGTGCTTCAAAATTGCTTGTACTTGATATGTTGATGGAAAAGCTGAAAACTAATAATGCAAATCAGAAAATTAAAATGAACAAATTTGAGTATAAAATTAACAAGTGATGAATGGCACAGTCCCTGTTAGTTATCGAATTTATGATATATAGTTTTGTTTATAGTAATATAGCTGGAAAATAACCATGTCAGGAATAGGATTATGATGATTTTTTAACATTAAAATGATTCAACATTTGTATCTGATCGTCAAACAAGTACTTGTCCATATTGAGAATTATTGCTCTGGAACAGCATTCAAAATCAGCCATTTTGAATACATGTATTCATAACATGATGTATAACAAATATATAAAATTTAAATATAATCAGTCAAAGCATTTAAGAGATATGGCCTTAGAAGCCCAATCATTAAAACAAAATGGCCGCCAGTCAGCCATTTTGAATCCAATCTAAAAAATAAAATGACGCGCATCAGGAACCTGTAATGTCTAATGTATGTTATAAGTTTGAACAAAATTCATCCATAAATGCAAGAAATGCTTGATATTTGAGGATTTTTTTAGCACAAAAATGGCTACCAGTCGGCCATCTTGAATCAGATCGTGGCAATAGAACCACATTCATTAAAACAAAATGACCGCCAGTTTGCCATTTTAAATCTTATCTGAAAAACAAAATGATGTGCATCAAGGTCTCATAATGTCTAATGTATATACCAAGTTTGAACAAAATCCATCTGTAAACAGCCGAGAAATGCTTGATTTTGATGATTTTTAGCACAAAAATGGCCGCCATTCGACCATCTTGAATCAGATCGTGAAACAAATTGACGTGCATATGTATGATATCATGTATGATGTACGTGTAAAGTTTGATTGTGATTGGTCCAGGAATTTGAGATACACGGACGGACGCACGGACGGACGCACGCACGCACGCACGCACGCACGCACGCACGCACGCACGCACGCACGCACGCACGGACACATGGAGGTAAAAACATATCAAGTCCCCGTTTTCAGACTGATCATATTTGTATATTGTCCTTGAGCATCTATGTACAAAGTTTCATTGAAATGTGATTAGTACTTGAAATATTAGTGTGAAAATTGATTAATTATGCAAATTAGGAGATTAATATGCATAAATATATACCAACAACTAATTTTGGCTCTCTGCATAGATTAGTGTGGGGGGTATACAAACGTCAGACGTAGACTAAGTTCAATAAAATAAACTAACTACAGTTTATTTAACATCGAACACCGGAACACACTATCAGGATACAAACTGAAGAAATACATGACTTTAAGCAAGAATACTCTTCTTATATGTCTTAAAATCGAACATGAAAGAAGACACACAACGTCTAAAAAGCGCGGGAACTTCATATTATAAGTATATCTGAAGACCAAGTTACTATACAATGATTGGTTAATTCTGAAACAATACGTCATTGTGAATGGCTCTATAAATGCCATGATAACATATATAGGTTGTTTAATCTGCTGATAGTGGCAGAGAATCCGTCTGCGAGTATAAAAAGGAAGGTTGACTACAAGTTTACATTATAGTGACAATCACCATGTGGTACGAACGTGTGCTTAGTCATATGGAATTTCAGTGAAATAAGAACGATAATATTCTCCGACAATTAGATTCATTTAAAGGTGATAAAGATAAAGATATCAGTGAAAAAGCTGAAAATTAAATAATTATGCAAATTAGGTAATTAATATGCACAATTTTTACCCAAAAACTAACCAGGTCTCTGCATAGTCCTAGAGGACATGTATACAAATTTCAATGAAATGTGATGATTAGTACTTGACATATATGTGAAAATCCGAAAATTATCTAATTATGCAAATTAGGTAATTTACATGTACTGATATTACCCTAAAAACTACCAGTTCTGAGCAGTGTCCCATGACATCTAGGTACCAAGTTTCATTGAAATGTTTTGATTAGTAGTTGAGATATCAGTGGAAAAGCCGAAAATTTACTAATCAATATGCAGATTTTCACCCAAAATTAATCAAAACCTGGCATTAGTTCAGAGCATCTATGAACCAAGTTTCATCACAATCCAATGAGTGGTTCTTTAGATATCAGTGGAACAGTTAAGGAAAAGCTAAAAATTAGCTAATCATGCAAATTAGGTAATTAATATGCACAGATTTTTACTAAAACTAATCAATCTGCGCATAAGTTCAGAGCATCTATGTACCTTGTTTCATCAAAATTCAATGAGTGGTTTTTTAGATATCAGGGAACAGCTAAAAATTAGCTAATTATCTTGCAAATTAGGTAATTAATATGCATAGATTTTTACAAAAACCTAATCAAATCTGCGCATTGGCTCAGAGTATCATGTACCAAGTTTCGTCGAAATTTGATTAGTGGTTCTTGAAATAACGGTGGAACAAAAAAGTGACATACATACATTTCTGTTTTTTATTACTCTAGTTAAAATAGATACATATTTACAAAGGCTAAAAAACTCGCTATGCGAGGTGAACGGAAAGTAAAAATATATCGAGAAAAAAACGATTAACAGTTGAAGTCAGAATCGATTGAAATTAGTAAACGAATTAACAATAAAGTGTTTTCACATTTTATTGTTAATTCGTTTTACTGATTTTCACACTTTATTGTTTTTTCGTTTACTGATTTATTTCACATTTTATTGTTATTTCGTTTACTGATTTTCACATTTTATTGTTAATTCGCTTACTGATCTTCACATTTTATTGTTAATTCGTTTACTGATCTTCTCACTTTTATTGTTAATTCGTTTTACTGATATTTACACTTTATTTTTTATTTCGTTTACCGATTTATTTAACACATACATACATACATACACATACATACATGTACATGCATGCATACAGACAGGGTAGCTACGCACACTGGAGTCAAAAAATATTACACAATTACATGACAAATAAAACACAATATACTGTTTCATTCGTAATATCCTGAAATCATGAACATTTTCCTTGCAAAGAAAAATTAAATGAGTCACAGTACTGAATCAAAGAAAGCTTAGAAAGAACTCCTGTGTGCTGAAGGAATAGGGATCATGATGTAATATTCAGGAATACATGTATTTGAAAATGATAAACAAATTATGAATAACCTATTAAATAAGGAGCCACCAGTAGTCATCTACGCACATATACATCATATACCTACAATAAGCCTACTTAAAAATATGCATAAAAAGTCTACACAAAATTGAAACATTAAAAAAAAAACTGAAATAATTCATAAAACATTGGGGGGAAAATGAAATGCAACGAAAATAGTGAACAAAATAAACTGATAGGGCATTTAAAAATATTTTAGAAATTTAGTTAACACGGAAAACGTAAAGTAGCAAGAACAACTATGTAAATTTCTGACAAACAATCACAATCTAAATATCTAAAATTCAAACCACTATCTTAACATCAATATGTGTGTCAATAAATATTATATTCATTTATTTTCAGTTACGTAAATTAATAAGGAAGGCATCGCATTACTGCGTACAAATTGACACTATCTGGGGCACGTCGCACGCGATGAGTACCAACCAAAAATATACACAGGACATTTAAAGTGGCTCGAAACAAAACCTATTCGCTAATTTTCATTTTGAAAACATCTATGATGGCTTAAAACCCTGTACCCCGTCTCGCATGTTTTGTTTTTTTACCAGGCAGGAGACGCCAGTCAGCTAGGCGTTGCCCCAGTGGTTTCCACTGTGCATCCAGTAGTTAATGCCGACATCACGGTCTATACATTCCACATGAAGCATGGTATTCAGCTTAACCATATTTTCTTTTTTGCTCCATGGCTTAACTTAATAGGAACAGTAACTCGAGCAATAAATGTGCCTTCCGATTTGAGGGATATAGTGCCGTGTAATATTCAATGAAAAAAATAGTGAAACACGAGGCCCAAGCTGGGGGCCCACATAAGGTGTTGCAATAGTGTAAATATAACAAAGCCAGACACCGATTGTTTCCTTTGCTCGGTAAAATCAATGTACAGAATACTCGGATGAAACAACTAAAGTAAACTAGGATATATTAGAGCCAATGAATTTGTAATTTTCGACGAAAAGGGCCGGGAAAAATACCCCTCATAACAAATCACCGTCGATCGTAACAAATCACCGTGTTGAGGGGGGCGGTGAACAAATGAGACACCGTCAAATTGTTTTGGTAATCATCGCATGTCGATTCATTTCATTTGTACAGGGTACTCTGACACAAAAATAAGGTAAACCAGCCTACTTAGTGCTAATGATTTTGTGATTTCCCATACGAAGAACGTTCTCAGAAATAATCCGACATGCTGATCAGCACACCAACAATCGACACCAAAATTGATCACAGCTGTCACGGTAAATTCAGTATGTTTTACGAGTTTTTTTCTCTCCAAATCCCAACATATATTTACACATGCAGGCGAATTTTGTCAGCTCTGTGTAAATAGATATTTTTACTGGGAATGTGCCCCATTTTACGTACGAGAAGCCCTTACACAACGCAGTAGTCATCGACACACATTAACATCCCATACCTACTAATCGACTTGATAGCTTCGTAATTTGGGGAGGGTGGGGGTGAAAGAGCACCATGCAAGTTTCCAAATGTGTAAAGGAAAATAAAGGAAAAGTACAATACAATGTTGGTAAGCGATACAAAGGAAATATCTCCTTACGGCAGCGACTTGATACAACTACATTGATGCTGGAGGTCACCATTTTTGTTCTCGCGTTCAATAATACGGTGATAAATCAGGACTCACAAGTACAACGAATTTACACAACATTTTACCATGAAATTGAACCTACCAACCATTTTCATATCTTCAACACTGCCATGGTTTTGGCGAGGATGAATCTCACATTCATTATTTTCTTGACTGAGCTCACACAGGTTTCAATGTTCCGTGGCTTGAATGTAATTGTACACCACACGTGAATGTAAACTAGCTTGCACAGTAATTCGTTTCAGTCATTGAAGTTATACATTTGTTCAATTAATTACTTATTTATTTATACGATAATAAAAAATCATACATGTAATTTCTTAGACCTTTTCATAATGTAAACTGATACATGTCATCTCCCGGGCGTTTGCTTCGTTTTTGTACAACACACTGGAAATAACAAAATGGCTGACACCATCATAAATTGCTGGTCATAAAAAATAGAATACGCATGCGCAACATTATGCAAATTAGTCCACTCACCGAAGTTGTATTCATGCAATTAGGCAGAAAATTTTTTTTAAAAAAATTATAAAAAATACATAAAAAATGCTAAATTTTAATTAAAATGTAAAATAAAACAATGAATTGCAGCAGTCAATCATTAGTAACATTCTTACCAAGTTACATAAAAATCGTTTTAATGCTTCTTGAGTTATAACTGAAATAGCTTAAAATTCACACATTATTATGCAGATGAGCTCATTAATATGCATGGATGTCAACCAAAAACAAATCTGCACATTGCCCCAGACAAGCTATATACCAAGTTTCATTGAAATCCGAACATTGGTTCTTGAGATATCGATGGAACAGACTTATATTCAATGACTTGAATATAACTGGTATATTAAAATAGTGATGGGAAAAAAAAAACAAATGATTAGAATCTGAAAAAATAATGATGTGCACCTGTATCCTAATATGCATGATCATGATACAATGTTTGAATGTGAGCACCCAGTTTCTTTTTCGGGAAATTGTTCCAAACCATGTAAACGTTTACATTTCGAGATTTTAATCAAAGGAACATTTGTGACCAAAATTAAACAACAACATGACAGTAATCATAATTACATAAAAAAAATGTCAGGATTTATATGCATGTACTACCATTATGTTCTATGATGTGAATAAAGTGCTAGACAATTTAACATGCTCATGTCTTAAATGTGTGTATTTGCAAAATATAAAACCAAATGGTGATCTTATTGGTCATCGTGAATTTGATAGCAACACAGATCAACTTTCATTGATGTGCTAGAACACAATTGTTTATGAACTAAGTTGGACCTAATTGGACAGATTGAATTTGGAATATAAGCAGAAATGCGAAAAAAAAGATGTAAACTGCAGAACAAAAACAAAAATGGCTGCCAATCGTCTTGAATTGGATTGTAACACAAATTAAAGTTTAATTTAATTTGAAGTTTAGACTTAAATGGACAGTGAGAGATATAAGCAGAAATGTGCAAAAAAAGGATGAGGATTGCTGGTTTTCAAAATAAAACAAAATAAATTACTAGCCAGATCTGGAAAACACAAGAAAACTACACTAACACTTAATCACTTATACTGGTTTTCACTACCTAGCAGTATAAAGGTCTTCATTTTATTAACTTATTTCCACATCTAACAAATGTTTTATTTTAGGCAAGTTTTACCCCACATCTTGAAAATTTCACTTGCTAGTTACACCAAAATTGAACTTCCAAATTTTATTCCCAATATTTTCAGATATAAACTGTTATTGTAACTACAGGAAAGGTTACAAGAGTCAACAACGATAACAACAAAGAGGACAGACATTTGCCCCATCATGTTATGATGAACAGTACCAGTATCAGTGGGAAATTGACTAATTACTGTAAAATGACTAATATTCACTGGGTTTAAATTTCACTGATTTACCATTTCAGGCATATTCAGTGGGTTTTAAATTCACGGTTTCGTCATTTAGATAATGTGTTCTATGCTAAATTTTACATATTCACTGGGTTTTAATTTAGCGCATTTTCCAGTCAGCGAAATAAGCTAAATTAAAACCCAGTGAATAATTAACCCCTTTACAGTATAAAGTAAATTATGTATTAATATGCATAGATTTTAAACCATAACTAATCAGGTCTTTGTAATTTTCCCAGACCAAATGTTATAATTAGTTCTTGAGGTATTGTGGAAAGATCAAAAACTGGCTTATCCCCCCCCCCCCCCGGTAATTATTATGCATATTAGATAATTTATATTATGCTCAGACATTAATCTGTGCATTGCCCTAGAGCACCTATCAGATTTCATTGAAATGTGGTAATTACTGAGACATACATACATAAACACACACAAACACACAGACAAGTTAACAGCAAAGAATCCCATTTTGTGCTTCACTATTACAGGATTCGGCTGATACCCCGCCCTGGGCGATCTTATGGAGGATTCAATTTTTTTTATATAAAAATGTGGACCAAAAGATCGCCCGGGCGATGTTATGGCAGATATTATGAAGCCCGCCCTGGGCGATCTTATGGAGGATTCGATTTTTTTTTCCGCCCGGGCGATGTTATGGCAGATATCACGAAGCTCATCTATAATGTTTCGCGTTGTCAAAGTGTTTTAATACATTGGTGAGAGGTCGCATTTTAAGTGAACAAGAACATGCACTAAGAAGGAAAAGCAAGCCAAAGTCAAAACGGGGTGCATCATGAACATGACACAACACACGCTGCGATAACTGGGTGATCAGCGACATCATTTTGGGACGCAATTGAACTTCAAGTACTTTGTGAAACTTGCTGCGCGGCGATGCTGGCATCAAGTGTGTGTTGACCAAAGTTTGACCCCCAAGTCATGCACTGAACTGGCGCGTTACCTTAGCAACCTTTTTCTTTCTTTGTTCGATCTAGTAAAATTGTTATTATATCTGGCGGTACTGTAATAACACAACTTGTATGCAACTCTGTACTGGCTTTGAATATATCAATGTCATTTTACTTAGTGCACTGCTTTTCTAATTACGCAAATTCATTTACAATATTGTACCGGCTCTGAATATTTCAACTTTGTAATGTATTGCTTTCATGATAATTATGCAAACTCAAGTTATTTTTTACTATTGTGAGGGTATTGGGTCTGTGAATATTTGCATTCGTAATAATTACGCAAACATAAACATGGGCGCATTTAAATCATTAAAAAGGATAGTAGTCAGGTATCTACGAAAAATCAAGAAAATATTTTAAATACATGTGATTCATCAATGTTCCAATGGTGAATTATTTTATTCGAAATGAAGTGAACCTGTAATAAAAACCATACCATGTGTCAAGTTAAATTTTACTATAATATAATTAAACTCTGGGCAGCGCACTTCGATCGCATTATTCGCGTACATTTCGACTGAACTCTAATAACCACGCGTTTGAATTACGTGCGGCATTGGGCAATGACCTCCAGAGTTTACGCACTGGTATTTAAATTTGGGCCACCCAACTTGACGTAAATCAATATAGTTACTTGTCATTTGTTCAAAAAATCTTTCAACTCTCGCAAATACCATGAATGCAAAGAGTTAACTGGGGGTTGCCTGAAAGGGAACGGTCTTTTTTTGGACAAAAAACATGTCAATACAAAATTATGTGTGCAAGGTTAGATTTATAGAACGTACATGACTGCTTAACTCTGTTTTTCAATAATCATGTCGCATGTGAAACGCAGGAGACATTTTAGTTCGCTCATTTCTTGTTTACTGATCTTGAACTTTTTCTCTGGAATGCGATACAGACAAAAATTAAACATTACTGATACCTACCATTGTTAAATCAACCAAGAGACTCGAATCAGGAGGAAGTCTTGGCTATTTTAAACTTCGTAAATAGCATTCTTTTCAAGTGTAGACTTTATTCGAGTGTAATAAACGTAAGTGAAATGTATTAACGAGTCATAATACGCAACAACAGTTCGTATACAGCATTGGATTCATTGGAGTTTTATGGTTTTCGACTTCACAGTGAATTATTTTTAGCGTCATATTTGAAATAGCGCGCTTGATGCAAGATGTCGGACGGGAAAATTGGGGTCGGTAAAAATGTTTGTTGGTTCAGTCAGGCAATGTGTGAACCAAAACATCGCCCACTATTTGAAACATCGCCCATGGGCGGGGTTTAGGATGGGGGCGGGGTATCAGCTGAATCCGGTAGTAGAATTTATCACCATTTTGAGCACTAAAAACACTGGACTCCTTTGTTTTCCTAGTTACCCCTGATCTGATCTATTTACAGTGAACAGGAAGTATATTTCAATAAGCTGGCAACAAACTGAGGAGAGGGAATAAAGATTCTTACCTGCAAACCTACTGCAAAATGTGAATGTCCAACGACACCACTCCTTACAAGCTATAAACAAATAAATCAACATGTCATTGACATGCAATAAGTGATCTCACAGTTGAAATAGCTCTGCTATCTTTACAGACTTACTTCTCAAAATTAAGTTGATAATGTTCTGTAATTGTTGCCATGGTAATTGTTTTCATCTGGCTTCAAATCTTAGAGTCAAACAAGGTACCCACATACCAAGTATCAAAGCCATTGAAGCAGAACATGACATGATGAATAATAAGCATGTTTTGTTTCGTTTTGGTTCCAGAATAGTTTTGATAAATTTTTAGCTTTAGAAATATATATGTTTTTGTCAGTTTCAATGGATAACAATTCAGGTTGCACTGTAGTATCTGTTGACATTTAGGATGTCAGCTAATCACATTATGAACTGTTGTTTTCTTGATCAAATAGCAATGATATGTATACATCTAACATTAACACAAAACCATTCACTAATAAATTGCTTGTGATTATAAAATCTGGTATAAATGCCAACCCATACAATAGAAGTAAATACTTACAGTTGACATCATCTCCTTCATGGCAATAACTTTAGGAGAATCACCCATGAAATGATTACTCTGATTAGCAGGGATGGCTTCACCGAGATTATAAAGGAATCGCACAGCAAGCTCTACTTTTGTAAATACTAATGTTTCCCATTGTCTGCATTAAAGCGAAAAGGTCAATAAAATCATTGTGTACAGTCAATGGCAGAACAGGGCAAATTCAATGGCAGAACAGGGCAAAGTCAATGGCAGAACAGGGCAAAGTCAATGGCAGAACAGGGCAAAGTCAATGTGCCATCACGTGCACAGTCAATGGCATGGTGGTGCAAAGTTGATGTGGCATCACGGTGCACAGTCTATGGCATCATGGCATCACAGGGCAAAGTTGATGTGGCATTACGAGCACAGTCAATGGCATCACAATGCACAGTCAATGGCATCATGGAGCACAGTCAATGGCATCATGGAGCACAGTCAATGGCATCACGGTGCACAGTCGATGTGGCATTTCGGTGCACAGTCAATGGCCTCACGGTGCACAGTCAATGTGGCATCACGGTGGCCTCACGATGCACAGTCAATGTGGCATCACGGTGGCCTCACGATGCACAGTCAATGTGGCATCACGGTGGCATCACTGTGCACAGTCAATGTGGCATCACGGTGGCATCACTGTGCACAGTCAATGTGGCATCACGGTTGCATCACGGTGCACAGTCAATGGCATCACGGTGCACAGTCAATGGCATCACGGTGCACAGTCAATGGCATCACTGTGCACAGTCAATGGCATCACTGTGCACAGTCAATGGCATCACTGTGCACAGTCAATGGCATCACTGTGCACAGTCAATGGCATCACTGTGCACAGTCAATGGCATCACTGTGCACAGTCAATGGCATCACTGTGCACAGTCAATGGCATGGTGAAAAGTCAATGAGAATTGTGCATAAAATAAAGCAGTGGCTTTGACATTGGTCAAAATAAATAAAGTGTCTGCTCAGTGAAATGTCCAATCAAAGAAAGCTTAGAAAGAACTCCCGTGTGCTGAGAGTATTGAAGACACATTAAAAATTAATTCAAAATTACTTGTACATGAGATATTGATAGAAAAGCTGAAAACTAATTATGTACATCAGGTAACTAATATGAACAGAACAGAACAAAAAAATTATGAATTATTATGCTAATTAGAGAATTAATATGAACAAATTTTAACCCAAAATTAATCAGGCCTGTCTATTGTCCTAGAGCATTTATGTACCAAATTTTATTCAAATGTGATGATCAGTAATTGAGATATCAGTGTTAATTAATTATGTTAATTAGGAGATTAATAAGCATAAATATTTACCAAAAACTAATTGGGTTTCTGCATAGTTCTCTTTAAAAGTTTCATTAAAATCTAATTTGTGGTTCTTTATATATCAGTGGAACATTATGCAAATTAGGTAATTAATATCCAATTAAAACTAATTAGGTCTCTGCATAATCCTAGAAGATCTATGTAGCAAGTCACATTGAAATATGATGATTACTACTTGATATATCAAAAGCTGAAAATTAATTAATTATGCAAATTAGATAATTAATATGTACTCATATTACCCTAAAAACTATCAGGTCTGTGCAGTGTCCTATGACATCTATGTACCAAGTTTCATTGAAATGTGACAATTACTACTTGAAATATCAAAAGCTGAAAATTAATTAATTATGCTAATTAGGTAATTAATATCTACTGATATTACCCTAAAAACTTTCAGGTCTGTGCAGTGTCCTATGACATCTATGTACCAAGTTTTATTGAAATGTGATGATTAGTACTTGAGATATCAGTGGAAAAGCCGAAAATTGATTAATCATTATGCAAATTAGGTAATTAATATTGCACAGATTTTTACCCAAAACTAATCAAATCTGCGCATTAGTTTGGAGCATCTGTGTGCCAAGTTTCATCAAAATCCAATGAGTGGTTCTTTAGATATCAGTGGAACAGTCATGAAACAGCCAAAAATCAGCTAATTATCATGCAAATTAGGTAATTAATATGCATGGATTTTTACCAAAACCTAATCAAATCTGCGCATTGGCCCAGAGCATCTATGCACCAAGTTTCATCAAAAACTGATGTATGGTTCTTGAGATATCAGTGGAACAGACGGACACACATACACACACACACACACACACACATACACGCATACACACATACAGACACACTAACTGCAAAGACTCCCTTTTTGTGCTTCGCACACGGGAGTCAAAAACACCTCCTGTTATGTGAATATGTTACTAGATTATTTTTGTAATCATTTTTCAATTCCACTCACCAACAAACCCCACTCGGTAAGATATGTTAGTGATCACTTTTTGGGATACTGACCGTGAATAGATGTGAAGTATAATGCTGCAAGAATATAGCAAACTAGTCAGCAAGTTTGATGTACAAAACAATGAGGTACTGACCATATCAAATTTGTATGGCTATATTTTGAATGGTATGTAACAAACTGAGGTTAGAAAGAAGTAACTTACCCTAATGTTGTCATGACAACTTGATGGACAGTCGCCAAGACAAGACGATTATCTAACTGTGCAAGGTTATCAAGTAAAACCTTTAGCTGTTTTCTATATTCCATGAACATCACTTCATCCTCTCCTTCTCTTTCAAAATTGTAAGATTCATCGTATTCAAATTTTTTGATGATTACAAGGATAATATTCTGCAGTTGGGTTTTGTGCAGCTGACTACCATTATCAATCTGTGGATAGAGGACTGTATCAGGTATAGAGAGGATATCTACTGAATGAATACACAGCAATATAAATACACACACAATGTGAGTAACTGTATCAGGTACAGAGAGGATATCTACTGAATGAATACACAGCAATATAAATACACTCACAATGTGAGTAACTGTATCAGGTATAGAGAGGATATCTACTGAGTGTATACACAGCAATATAAATACACACACAATGTGAGTAACTGTATCAGGTATAGAGAGGATATCTACTGAATGAATACACAGCAATATAAATACACACACAATGTGAGTAACTGTATCAGGTACAGAGAGGATATCTACTGAGCGTATACACAGCAATATAAATACACACACAATGTGAGTAACTGTATCAGGTATAGAGAGGATATCTACTGAATGAATACACAGCAATATAAATACACACACAAATGTGAGTAACTATCAGGTATAGAGAGGATATCTACTGAGTGTATACACAGCAATATAAATACACACACAATGTGAGTAACTGTATCAGGTATAGAGAGGATATCTACTGAGTGTATACACAGCAATATAAATACACACACAATGTGAGTAACTGTATCAGGTACAGAGAGGATATCTACTGAGTGTATACACAGCAATATAAATACACACACAATGTGAGTAACTGTATCAGGTACAGAGAGGATATCTACTGAGTGTATACACAGCAATATAAATACACACACAATGTGAGTAACTGTATCAGGTATAGAGAGGATATCTACTGAGTGTATACACAGCAATATAAATACACACACAATGTGAGTAACTGTATCAGGTACAGAGAGGATATCTACTGAGTGTATACACAGCAATATAAATACACACACAATGTGAGTAACTGTATCAGGTATAGAGAGGATATCTACTGAATGAATACACAGCAATATAAATACACACACAATGTGAGTAACTGTATCAGGTATAGAGAGGATATCTACTGAATGAATACACAGCAATATAAATACACACACAATGTGAGTAACTGTATCAGGTACAGAGAGGATATCTACTGAATGAATACACAGCAATATAAATACACACACAATGTGAGTAACTGTATCAGGTATAGAGAGGATATCTACTGAATGAATACACAGCAATATAAATACACACACAATGTGAGTAACTGTATCAGGTATAGAGAGGATATCTACTGAATGAATACACAGCAATATAAATACACACACAATGTGAGTAACTGTATCAGGTACAGAGAGGATATCTACTGAATGAATACACAGCAATATAAATACACATACAATGTGAGTAACTGTATCAGGTACAGAGAGGATATCTACTGAGTGTATACACAGCAATATAAATACACATACAATGTGAGTAACTGTATCAGGTATAGAGAGGATATCTACTGAGTGTATACACAGCAATATAAATACACACACAATGTGAGTAACTGTATCAGGTATAGAGAGGATATCTACTGAATGAATACACAGCAATATAAATACACACACAATGTGAGTAACTGTATCAGGTACAGAGAGGATATCTACTGAATGAATACACAGCAATATAAATACACACACAATGTGAGTAACTGTATCAGGTATAGAGAGGATATCTACTGAATGAATACACAGCAATATAAATACACACACAATGTGAGTAACTGTATCAGGTATAGAGAGGATATCTACTGAATGAATACACAGCAATATAAATACACACACAATGTGAGTAACTGTATCAGGTATAGAGAGGATATCTACTGAATGAATACACAGCAATATAAATACACACACAATGTGAGTAACTGTATCAGGTACAGAGAGGATATCTACTGAATGAATACACAGCAATATAAATACACACACAATGTGAGTAACTGTATCAGGTATAGAGAGGATATCTACTGAATGAATACACAGCAATATAAATACACACACAATGTGAGTAACTGTATCAGGTATAGAGAGGATATCTACTGAATGAATACACAGCAATATAAATACACACACAATGTGAGTAACTGTATCAGGTACAGAGAGGATATCTACTGAATGAATACACAGCAATATAAATACACATACAATGTGAGTAACTGTATCAGGTACAGAGAGGATATCTACTGAGTGTATACACAGCAATATAAATACACATACAATGTGAGTAACTGTATCAGGTATAGAGAGGATATCTACTGAGTGTATACACAGCAATATAAATACACACACAATGTGAGTAACTGTATCAGGTATAGAGAGGATATCTACTGAATGAATACACAGCAATATAAATACACACACAATGTGAGTAACTGTATCAGGTACAGAGAGGATATCTACTGAATGAATACACAGCAATATAAATACACACACAATGTGAGTAACTGTATCAGGTATAGAGAGGATATCTACTGAATGAATACACAGCAATATAAATACACACACAATGTGAGTAACTGTATCAGGTACAGAGAGGATATCTACTGAGTGTATACACAGCAATATAAATACACACACAATGTGAGTAACTGTATCAGGTATAGAGAGGATATCTACTGAATGAATACACAGCAATATAAATACACACACAATGTGAGTAACTGTATCAGGTATAGAGAGGATATCTACTGAATGAATACACAGCAATATAAATACACACACAATGTGAGTAACTGTATCAGGTACAGAGAGGATATCTACTGAGTGTATACACAGCAATATAAATACACATACAATGTGAGTAACTGTATCAGGTACACACAACCATACAAATTGCATGCAACTCACTTGTTTCAGGGTTGTGACATAATCATGAGCAAACTCAGTGACTGCCAGTGAAATATCATCATCTTCATCACCAAGAAAACGCAACATTAGCGACACTTTATTGTCAATAGCTTGGAATGTTTTCTCAGCATCTACCTCATTTCCTGATTTAAGTAATCTGGAAAGACAACAATAATATGAATGTGAGAATGTGTTATTAAAATAGCTACACCCTGGCATGGTGGCAGATTGCCTGCTGACTGTATATACAAGTCTGTGATGGCTATTCATGGAGGTGATGTATTAACACCACATCTTAGAAAACAAGAGACCTGACGGTCAAAATGGCTCTACCAAAGTTAACCCATCACTCTTTCAGCATATTTGAAATTTGCATCTGTAAAACATTCACTGCTATTTAAATAGTGATGTTGTTGTAAAAAGACATTTTCAATTTAATTTTGTTAAATCAGATTTACATAGGACCATGGACTAGTTCTACTCATAGTCATCACCATTTGTGTTCTTTAAGTTGAAATAATTTCATTTCCGGTGAAATAAATCATTTATCATCATTATTATTATTCTATTCAGTTTTTATAACATGCATGTCTTCTGCAAGTTTGAAACTGGCTGCCCACCTCTGTTTGTATGTTCGTATGTGGTTGTGAGGGAAATTGCATATCATTCTGGCTCCAGTCAGTATTTTTAACAAGCAGCCTGTCAGCTGTTAGCAATGCACATTTCAATTAAAGAACAGAAAATATTATTAGAAAATGAACTATATGTATAGTATCAAAGTAATCAGACCTGCCGTTTTCAGCAAAAAGTTAAATCATTATTTACCAAAATTTACAAAAATATTCATAAAAATTAGTGAATTGAAGATATCATTAGAAAATTAACAAATCTAAGAGAGGTCTATCTGAGGTACCTATAAGTATGACATAAAAGCAATAAGACTTGTGGTTTTCAACAAGGAGTTGAAAATATCACTTTTTAACAAAAATTACAAAAATATTCATAAAAATTAGAAAATTCAAGATATCATCATGAAATGAAATGAACAGATCTGAGAGAGGACCACATGTAGTACCTATATAAACAATATCAAAGCAATCTGACTTGTAGTTTTTTGAAGAAGTCGTAAATATCACTTTTAACCAAAAATAACAAAAATATCACCAAAATTAGAGAATTGAAGGAAACATCATAAAATAAACAAATCTAAGAGAGGTCTACCCCAAGGTACATATACACCAAGTATCAAAGCATTCAGGCTTGTTGTTTTCAAGAAGAAGTCAAAAAAGTTGATACGAATGCCGACGGACAATCACTCGTATGATAAGCTCCGCTTGACAAAGTCGCCAGTAGAGCTAAAAAAATTAAGAGGATTGATGTATTCACTATACAGAGGGAGAGAGGAAGAAAACTAAGAGGAAATATTTGTCCACTTACTTGTTCCAGCTAACTAATAAATTAGTTCCAACACCATTGATGAGTTTAGCAAGCTTTGCCACAAAATCTATGTCTTCATCCTAGAAAACAATTATAACAATGTTTGTTGCGAATCCAGAAATAAAATGAAACTGCATATATCATCAGAATCATGAAACTGGATTTGTGCATAAACCTTGTGTAAGGTATAGATGCCCTTCTTACCCAGACAGTCTTGGCTAGATAGTGTTAATAGTCTATAGCCAAGACTGTTTTGATAATAAAAAGAAGAAAAAAAATTTTTTTCACTCCTAAGTGCCCCTGAACCTGCATCTTTATCTTAAGTTCAAAATTAAATATGGCAAAAATTGACATACTGTTATATATTCTTATAGGAAATTACTGCTGATTTGGGGACACAACATTCCTAGATCAAAGTTAAACTGTAAATAGCTCCTGTGTGATCAGAGCAAGTATTACAAGTAGCCTGTTGGCTGAGATACCTCCGCTGTTAGCAATGCACATTTCAATTAAAGAACTGAAGATATCATTAGAAAATGAACAATATGTATAGTATCAAAGTAATGGGATTTGCTGTTTTCAACAAGAATTCAAAAATATCACTTTTTACCAAAAATGACAAAAATATTTATCACAAGTTCCCATTAGTTATTGAATTCAAGATATATAGTTTCGTTTATAGTAATAGGCTGGAATATAATCATGTCAGGAATATGATTATGATGATTGTTTAACATTTAAAAGATTGACATTTGTATCTAATCGTCAAACGAGTAATAAGAGATATTGCTCTGGATTATCATTAATTAAAACAAATTCAGCCATTTTGAATACATTTATAATGAATATATATATTTTAACATCAGTCACAGCAAGTCAGAGATATGGCACGAGAACCACATTCATTAAAACAAAATGACCGCCAGTCGGCCATTTTGAATCTTATCTGAAAAACAAAATGATGTGCATCAAGGTCCTATGATGTCTAATGTATATACCAAGTTTGAACAAAATCCATCTGTAAACAGCCGATTTTTAGAACAAAAATGGCCGCCATTCGGCCCTCTTGAATCGGATCGTGAAACAAATTGACGTGCCTATGTATAACATGATATATAATGTATGTTTGAAGTGTGATTGTGATTGGTCCAGGCATTTCTAAGATACAGGTCTGGACGCATGCACGCAAGGACGGACAGAAGCACGGACGCACAGAGGTCATAACGTAAGTCCTAGTTTTTGGACTGCCTCCGAACAAGGACTAAAAATTAGATAATTGAAGATATCATCACGAAATGAACAAATCTGAGGGAGGTTTACCCGAGGTACTTATATGTATAATATCAAAGCAATCAGACTTGCAATTTTAACAAGAAGTCGAAAAAATCACTTTTTACCAAAAATGACAAAAATATTCACCAAAATTAGAGAATCAAAGATATCTTCACAAAATGAACAAATCTGAGGGAGGACTTCCCAAGGTACTTGCACATCAAATTTGAAAACATTCAGTTTGAAATAGAACAGCAAAAAATGTATTGTTATGAATATATTGTTGTCCATGGAGGTAACTGGTTCATCGTTATTTTGTGTACAACAAGTACAGTCAGTTTTAGTGCCCATGTCACTGTCAGTTCATATTTTTTAAATTTGTAAAGTATGCCAGATTTCGGGTTATCAAAATATGACTTAGAAATTAACAAGTCATTGAAAATGACACAGTCCCCGTTAAATTTTTGAAAGTTCTCTTTGTGCTCGTCATATTAAAGCGGAGGATTTTCGCAAGCGTGTCCTTGAAACTTGAGTACCAAGTGGCGTATACAACAGATTGTTTATTTACATCAAAACATGTGTTCCGTGTAGTAGTAATATGGCCAAAAATAAAAACAGTCCTTATTCGGCCATCTTTGATCTGATTATGAAACACACTGATATGTATGATGTATGTGCCTAATACGAATGAAAATGGTACATAAATTGTGGAAATATAGCAGTAAGGCCAAAAAGTCAGATGGCTGTCAATTGGCCATCCTTGACCAGACTTTGAAACAAATTGTCATGGACATGCATCCTAACATGTATAAAGTACATGTATGCACGTACAGAGCACATCCAAGATACCGCATAAAAAAAACAAAAAAAACAAGATGCCTGACAGTCGACCATCTTTGATCCAATTGCGAAATAAATCGTCATGGACATGTATCCTAACATGTATAATCTATGTACCAAGTTTGAATGAAAACTGACAAAGCATATCCAAAATACAATATTTTCAAAAAACAAGATGGCTGCCAGTCGGCCATTTTGAATCAAATCGCTAAACCACTGCATGTGCACATGTCCCACATAAGGTACTAGACACATGCGAAGAATGAACGGAATCGGTCAACACAGGATTCTGAAATATGACGTTGGATAAGCTGACGCACGGACAGACTGACACACAAACGGTCGGACGGACAGATTCAGGAACTCACGGACGATCGGGGACATGTATCCTAACATGTATGATCTATATACTAAATTTGAATGAAAACTGACAAAGCATGTCAAAATACGACATTTTCAAAAAAACAAGATGGCTGCCAGTCGGCCATCTTTGATTCAATTGTGAAATGAATCATCATGGACATGTATCCTAACATGTATAATCTATGTACCAAGTTTGAATGAAAACTAACAAAGCATGTCCAAAATACAACATTTTCAAAAAACAAGATGGCTGCCAGTCGGCCATTTTGAATCGAATCGCTAAACCACTGCATGTGCATATGTCCCGCATAAAGTACTAGGAACATGCAAAGAATGAACGGAATCGGTCCAAGGGATTCTGAGATATGACTCTGGACGGACACACGAATGCACGGACGAACGGACGGAGACCGAATTATAAGTCCTTGTCTGAACGGGGACTAATAAACCAATAATGACATTTTTTTTTTTTCTATAACGGCATTTCAAAACCTAAGTCAGCAACTTTTCATTGATCTATCTATACCATATGCGCAACGATACGATCACAATGGGTATTTACCGCTGCTGTTGCGATCATCGGTCCCTGACTTTTTGGTTTAAAAATACACATATTTAGAATGTTTTGTTAATTAAAAAGATTCATTGATTATTTTAGAAATTACATCAAAATCGCCAACGAGATGTTGTTTTTAAATATCGCGGGAAAAAATGCACTCTGCGTCGCCATCTTTGTTACCTCGAACAGAATCCCTTGTGTAACCCACCATGCATCGGTCACGATGTCACAACATGTGTTATGCGATTCAGTGGCGTTCCACGGTAACGAGACACTCTATAAATGAGGTATTTTCTAGAGATATGGGTTCGTTTTTTCTTTGGTCATCTCATCTGCAGTTGAATAACTTTTGCTTCAATTTATTTACGTTTTTTTCCCAGCGATGGAGTAGTAAAAACCTCAATTAACCGCAGTGCAGCAAATCGGGATAGATCTTCGCAACGCAATGGGGCAAATTATTACTTTGCAGGCGCCGCTCCCTCAAAAGACTTCTTGTAGACTTCCGTTTTTTCACTGTTTTTGTAAGGCTAACAAAGGCAGGATTACCTTTCGATCAATACATGTTATTGTTTTAAAGATGTGCAAGATGAGGCTGTCACTTGTACACAATACAACAACTCAAGCAACGTGGACAGGATTACAAGAATCGCTGGCGAAACGAAAGGACGCAGCTATTTGTCTAAGGGACGTGGGCCCACGGTGCTTGAAAGGCCTGAGAAGAACACTGTACATGTAACCAGCACATTTGCGAATCAAGATTGGCAGAAAGTTGTACAGGATTCTGCCTTGGATTTTGTCTATTGATGAATACAACGCACAAAGTGGAATTGAACTTGCAGTTATGAAAATCAGAAAGGGTCCTGCCTTTTCGTCAAACTGAAATCAAAGAAATCTTAGAACTCCTGTGTGCTGAAAGTATTGGAGACACATTAAAATTAATTCAAAATTTAAGATTTGCTTTCAAACGAGAAGCTTGGCAACTAATTTTTGTCTGCTAACTGAGATGCATAACATGAAAAAAAAATCACATTGTCAAAATTTATAATACATACAGAAAATTTGATTTTTCATCCATGGTTTTTAGTGTAATTTATTCCAGAGCACCTCTGCGATGAATTCAATTTAAATCTGATTTTTTTAGATATTAGAAATGGGCTAATAATAGATAATCAATATGCATGTACTATAAAGTTTCATTGAAATCGAAAAATTAGTACATGTGATATCAGTGTAAAAGCCAAAAATTAATTATGCAAATTCATTGATTAATATGCACACATTTTACTTAAAATTAATCAAGTCTTTGTCAAGTTTCATTGAAAAGTAAGGAAGTAATAGATAGTACTTGAAATATCAAAAGCTGAAAATTGATTAATTATGCAAACTAGGTTATAATATTTCACATACCTGTCAGTTCGTCGTCCTATGTATCTATGCAAGTTGCAGTGAATTGTGATTATTAGTACCTGAGATATCAGTGGAAAAGCCGAAAATTGACTAATCATTATGCAAATTAGGTTAATTATATGCATGGATTTTTACCCAAAACTAATCACATCTGTACATTAGTCCAGAGCATCTATGTACAAAGTTTCATCAAAATTTAATGAATGGCTTTTTAGATATCAGTGGAAAAGTCAAAGAACAGGTAAAAATTAGCCAATTATCATGCAAATCAGGTAATTAATATGCATGGATTTCAACCGAAATCTAATCTAATCTGCGCATTAGCCCAGAGCATCTACACACCAAGCTTCATTAAAAACCAACATACAGTTCTTGAGATTTGTTATTTTGCATAGTTATTCCGGGACTGATGATTTTTTCCCCATAGGTTCGACGAACACCGGTCCTTTTCCAGTCACTTGCCCTGAAGACGTACGATGTTTTGTTGACGATCGGGCCGAGGCTATTCATCAAAATGTATCAACATTTTGTACATTATCCAATAACTCTTTATTAAAGTAATTGAACTGATTTGGACTTGAATAAAATATTTTTTTATTTGGAACACATCGCAATTGATTAGGAAATATTTTTTGCTCCAATATTCTGCGTCGATGCCGTGGGCAGGTGACCGCTGTACAATTTAAAATCAGTTTGTATTGTTCACTATAGTTTACAGTGTGATAATTTCATTACGATTTACTTAATTTTGCTTCCATTCTAGATAATTATGCTCAGTGTTTGATTGAAGCGATGACTGAAAAAAACAAAACTTGGCTGGCGTACACATTTGTTCGAAGTGAAAAAAATATTCAATGTAATGACACAAATTATATAATGCTGTGGAATATCGTTTGTAAATAAAAAATATACTATTAATTTTTTTTCAATGGTTTATTCAAGTGGGCAAAATATAATGTACAGAAAAATTGCCCCTAGAGTATCGCTACACTGAAAAGTAAGCAACCGACAGCCTATATAAGGAGGGATGTGATTGGCTGTTACTTACGCAAGATTTGAACAGGATTTCATAGGCATTGGATCAGATCCTTGTTGGCTTTCGCAATTACCAAAACTTTAAAAAATAAATACTAGATCAAAGTAAAATAAACTAAATATACAAAAAAACAAACTAAAACTAGGATCTTATTTTAATCAGATTGCTCAAATAACATCTATCATTACATATTAAATCATTATATACTAAAACTCGCACATTTTCAGACCTTCCAATGAAATATTACCAGTATTTATGCGGCAGAATATGTTATCGCAATATGCAAATTAGGCTACTCACCCAAGTCAAATATTTGTTCAGAAAGTTCAAACACCACTAAGTTATAAATAAATTAAAGCAATAATTAGCTAATTATGTTGACGGCGAGATCAATGGGGTTGCAGCCGATCGTTACAACATGCCAGAACAAACACAGTAGCGATGTTGTTGTCGTGCAGTTTTTGGTACAAAAAATCTTCACATCGATGTGTTCCGATACATCAAATATTACAAGAGCTTTTTGATCTTCGGGAAAACCCCAACTTCTGGCATGTTGATGTCACGTACGGAGTGATAAGAGTATTTTTTTACTTGGCAAAATGGCTGCCACGATGAGTGTGAACTGCAATAACAATAACGATAGTCCTCAGATGCGTGTTGGCTATAGTAGAAGTGTAACACTTGTTTTTAATGTGTGATTTAGTAACATAACATTGAATAATAAATGCTCTTTGTTTGTATTTGTTAAGATTCTGTTTAAAGTTTATTGACAATCACGTATAAATGAAAGGTCAAATTTGAATTTGTCTGCAAGAAGAATGCGAATAATAAAAATTAGACGCAATTTGCCATGACACATACATTTCATTGCGCAATAATTTCCCGTCCTACAGTAAGTCGAAGCCTGGTCTGGGCGACGCCTAAATGGAACATTTTGATGGTGTTCATTTCTATAGAGAGACTGTCCTTGGAACAATTTTATAACATTCACGTCTGTCTGACGCTTAAATTAGAGTGACGCCTATTTGAGAACATACACAGTATATGAGAAACATGGCTTAGAAAATCATATGCATAAAAAATAATGGTTCTTGTATGTATACATTGAACCTAGCATGATGGCAAAATGGCAGACAGACATGATGAATTTTTAACATTACAATGCCTGCCATTTGATGTTCAAACAAATAAAAGCACACATGTGACAAGATGTATCATGTATATATGAAGATCAAACATGATTGACAAGACATGAATTACATGACTATCTCTAATATACTTTTACCAAAATAAAGTCTATTCATCTCCTTATATCATGTAATTGAGGTTTTATCTATATGTTGAGTGCTAGTTTTATCACAGACTGTATTTAACAGGAGTACTTACCTGTGCAGGCGGAAGAATATGGGCCCTCTCAAGGACACTTACTAATGACTCCACCAGTTGAGTTTTAGCCATAGGATTCATTCCTTTACTGATGATTTCATGAAGGCAATCACAAGCACTTTCTCTAAGTACATCCACAGACAAATGGTGTAATAACAATGTTATGAAGCGTTCATTGGCGATAAGACTGATATCAATCCAGGATACATAGGCACCAATCACCTCGAGACACAGACATGTGACTTCAGAAGATGAGTTTTCATAAGTTCTCTGTAAAATAAAAACCATCAAGTTATTGCAAGAAACACATTATAATCATAAAAACGCATTACATTTTGCAGTGGATATAATAAATAAATCTTAAAAGTTCTTACCAATATCATATACCACATCTCTACCATTTCTGGTATACATTGTTCTCTCATAGCGTCTTTGATTAGCGTATTTCTCTGGGCATCCTATGCACAAAAACACATACCAATAAATACACGATTGAAAATTTTAACTAACAAATTAATGGTTTGATAAATATCAGTTGTATACTTACCTCAGTTGTATGTACAATTTCTCTGTCAACAACTTCACTGTCTATTGCCATCAGTATTCGAAGGTACAAGTCAACAGCTTTGACACCATAGCTCAACAAACGATGTAGATCAGTGAAGAAGGTCATCCATTTATGGGGATATTCAATAACAAATACCATAGACAACAACTGAGCTGCTTTGTTACAAATAAACATCTTCTCTTGTTTGTTAGACGTACTCTTAAGAGACAAAATTGTACATTCATGATGAATTTGAATGACTTGGCATGTGAATTAATGTCACATAAAATAAAGCTCTAAAAATACACCTTAAAGTGCCTGTGAAATGGCTGCTATTTTCACGCCTAAAATTATCCATTGATACATAAATATTATTTATTTTTATGTTTCTAAGCATAAATTAATTTTTTTTAAGTGAAAAAATGTGTTTTAAACATAGTCTACGGCAACTTTATTTTTCTGTATTTTAAAACGAGGCTCCTCTCTAGCTTCTCATTTGCATACAGAAATTCCCCTTGTGACGTCAGCAGGCGAACTCGCTGGGCAGCTTGCATTGCCGATACGTGTAAATAAGGCAAATTTCTTGTACAGTTTTCTCGTCTTTGACTATATTGTCACTTATGTACTTGTTCGTTGAGGAAGAATGGACCATAATGAACACATAGTATAAAGTTTGTTACATGGGGTTGAGTTAGATGCGAAATATGTCTGTTCTGGTGTAACTGGTCACGTTTGTACACTGTCGCAGGTCCATGGCACTGGACAAAATTCAATTTGACGCCTGAATTGTCTTGTTATTTGGCAGGTTACTAGACGCGTCACTACACCATTTTATTTCATCAATCGTCTGAGTAAAACAAAAAAAACTTTCAAAATGAAAACAAGCAGCCTCTCGGCTGAGATAGCTCTGCTGTTAGCAATGCACATTTCAATTAAAGAACAGAAGATATCATTAGAAAATGAACAATATGCACAGTATCAATGCAATGGGACAAGAATTCAAAAATATCACTTTTTACTAAAAATGACAAAATATTCATCAAAATTAGAAAATTAAAGATATCATCATGAAATGAACAAATCTGAGAGAGGTCCACATGTACTGGTAGTACCTATATATGTAATATTAAAGCAATTGGACTTGTGGTTGTTAACAAGAAGTCGAAAATATCACTTTTTACCAAAAATGACAAAAATATTCATCACAATTGGAGAATTGAAGATATCATGGAATGAACAAATTTGAGAGAAGTCCACATGTAGTACCTATATATGTAATATCAAAGCAATTGGACTTGCGGTTTTTAACAAGAAGTTGAAAATATCACTTTTTACCAAAAATGACAAAAATATTCACCAAAATTAGAGAATTGAAGATATCATTACAAAATGAATAAATCTGAGAGAGGTCTACCCAAGGTACATATACACCAAGTATCAAAGCATTCAGGCTTGTAGTTTTCAAGAAGAAGTCGAAAAAGTAAAACATTGACACGGACGACGGAGGACAATCACTCATATGATAAGCTTCGCTCGACAAAGTCGACAGCGGAGCTAATAAAAAAGAACATATTTTGACATTCTAAACATTAAACTATAGTAATCAATAAAATAGAGAAATAATTAAAATCAAAGAAAGCTTAGAAAGAACTCCCGTGTGCTGAAATTAAAATTACTTGAGATATTGCTGGAAAAGCTGTGCAAATCAGGTAACTAATATGAACAGATTTGAATGAAAAAATAAATAAGGTCTGCGTAATGTAATATCTATGTACCAAGTTTCATTGAAATCTGATTAGAACCAAAAAAATATGATTATTATGCTAATTAGAGAATTATTGTTCTAGAACATTTATGTACCAAATTTTATTCAAATGTGATGATCAGTAATTGAGATATCAATGTTAATTATGTTAATTAGGTGATTAACAAGCATAAATATTTACCAAAAACTAATTGAGTCTCTGCATAGTCCTATGTTCATTGAAATGTGATGATTACTACTTGAAATATCAATAGCTGAAAATTAATTAATTATTCAAATTAGGAAATTAATATGTACTGATATTACCCTAAAAACTATCAGGTCTGTGCAGTGTCCTATGACATCTACATACCAAATTTTGGTAAAATGTGATGATTAGTACTTGAGATATCAGTGGAAAAGCCAAAAATTGATTAACCATTATGCAAATCAGGTAATTAATATGCACAGAATTTCACCCAAAACCAGTCAAATCTGCGCATTATTTCAGAGCATCTATGTGCCAAGTTTCATCAAAATCCAATGAATGGTTCTTTAGATATCAGTAGAAAAGTCATGGAATAGCTAAAAATCAGCTAATTAGCATGCAAATTAGGTAATTAATATGCATGGATTTTTACCAAAACCTAATCAAATCTGCGAATTGGCACCAAGTTTCATTAAAAATAAATGTATGCTTCTTGAGATATCAGTGGAACACACACACACACACACAAACACAAATTTACTTGGATACGAGTAATCATTTTCAGCAAAAAAATCAAAAACTGCCCATTTCAGTGGGACACGGATCTAAAATGGAAAACGTATGGGTGGGCATTGCACAGGCACTTAAATTTATGTCCCAATATATGGTTGTGTAGCAAAGGTAATGTTTTATATGGCAGCAAAAAATGTACAACTACATAGATTATGGAATTTGTTATGCAGCACCAGTATATGAATACACACGAGATACCAAGCAACACTAGTATATGAATACACATGAGATGCCAAACAACACAAGTATATGAATACACATGAGATGCCAAGCAACACCAGTATATGAATACACATGAGATGCCAAACAACACTAGTATATGAATACACATGAGATGCCAAGCAACACTAGTATATGAATACACATGAGATGCCAAGCAACACTAGTATATGAATACACATGAGATGCCAATCAACACTAGTATATGAATACACATGGGATGCCAAACAACACCAGTATATGAATACACATGGGATGCCAAGCAACACCAGTATATGAATACACATGAGATGCCAAGCAACACCAGTATATGAATACACACGAGATGCCAAACAACACGAGTATATGAATACACATGAGATGCCAAGCAACACTAGTATATGAATACACATGGGATGCCAAGCAATACCAGTATATGAATACACAGGAGATGCCAAGCAACACCAGTATATGAATACACACGAGATGCCAAACAACACGAGTATATGAATACACATGGGATGCCAAGCAATACCAGTATATGAATACACAGGAGATGCCAAGCAACACCAGTATATGAATACACACGAGATGCCAAACAACACGAGTATATGAATACACATGAGATGCCAAGCAACACTAGTATATGAATACACATGGGATGCCAAGCAATACTAGTATATGAACACACATGAGATGCCAAGCAACACGAGTATATGAATACACATGAGATGCCAAACAACACGAGTATATGAATACACATGGGATGCCAAGCAATACCAGTATATGAATACACAGGAGATGCCAAACAACACGAGTATATGAATACACATGAGATGCCAAGCAACACTAGTATATGAATACACATGGGATGCCAAGCAATACTAGTATATGAACACACATGAGATGCCAAGCAACACGAGTATATGAATACACATGAGATGCCAAACAACACGAGTATATGAATACACATGGGATGCCAAGCAACATTAGTATATGAATACACATGAGATGCCAAGCAACACCAGTATATGAATACACACGAGATGCCAAACAACACGAGTATATGAATACACAGGAGATGCCAAGCAACACCAGTATATGAATACACATGAGATGCCAAGCAACACCAGTATATGAATACACACGAGATGCCAAACAACACGAGTATATGAATACACATGAGATGCCAAGCAACACCAGTATATGAATACACATGGGATGCCAAGCAATACTAGTATATGAATACACATGAGATGCCAAGCAACACGAGTATATGAATACACATGAGATGCCAAACAACACGAGTATATGAATACACATGAGATGCCAATCAACACTAGTATATGAATACACATGAGATGCCAAGCAACACTAGTATATGAATACACATGAGATGCCAAGCAACACTAGTATATGAATACACATGAAATGCCAAGCAACACTAGTATATGAATACACATGAGATGCCAAGCAACACCAGTATATGAATACACACGAGATGCCAAGCAACACCAGTATATGAATACACACGAGATGCCAAGCAACACGAGTATATGAATACACATGAGATGCCAAGCAACACTAGTATATGAATACACATGAGATGCCAAGCAACACTAGTATATGAATACACATGAGATGCCAATCAACACTAGTATATGAATACACATGAGATGCCAAGCAACACTAGTATATGAATACACATGAGATGCCAAGCAACACTAGTATATGAATACACAAGAGATGCCAAGCAACACCAGTATATGAATACACATGGGATGCCAAGCAATACCAGTATATGAATACACAGGAGATGCCAAGCAACACCAGTATATGAATACACATGAGATGCCAAGCAACACTAGTATATGAATACACACGAGATGCCAAGCAACACCAGTATATGAATACACACGAGATGCCAAGCAACACGAGTATATGAATACACATGAGATGCCAAGCAACACTAGTATATGAATACACATGAGATGCCAAGCAACACTAGTATATGAATACACATGAGATGCCAAACAACACTAGTATATGAATACACAAGAGATGCCAAGCAACACTAGTATATGAATACACATGAGATGCCAAACAATACCAGTATATGAATACACAAGAGATGCCAAGCAATACCAGCTTTTTTTCCAACCGCACAAATCCGGAAATATCCGCTTGCGTGCTCAGTCGCCTGACAGCGCAACCGCCCGCATTTACAGTTCATTACCTATTGTTTCATGTTCAAGTGTATCATTTTTGTTTTTATGATGTTAAAAGAAGAATAAATACAATCAGAAATTTATAGAACGACCGTTGAAAAAATACGATGGATCAAACTGCCAAATAAAATTAGTAATAATACATATGCGTAGTAATAATGTCCACCATAAACAAGATCGAACCAAACATGTGAAATCAAATACGGCACTGACACACACAACTAATATGAAATAAAACCATCTATTTTTGGTGGAGAGCGAAAAATGTCTACTGTAGAGTACTGTATTAGTCAAGTAATCGTGTGTAGAATGACGGTTGTCATGCACGCATGGTTTGGGTTTAACACAGGTCAAGTTGTAGTTATGTATTAAAATCCGTAGCACCTATAACAATTGAAGAATATCTGCAGGAATAGTAAGACTGTGAAAAAAAATGCCCAATCGATTGTTATAGAATGACCGTACTGTCAAACAAATACTGTGGAATACTTTATTTTCGCTGGAATTAATTTTCGCTGAAAAGGCTTTTTGGGCATTTTGTGTGGAACTTATTTTCACTGATTTTTGATGAGTTTAATGTAAAATATGGGAAAAAAAGTATATTCGCTGGATTTTATTTTCACGGAATCATCCCTTTAGGGAAAATATCGAAAATAAATTCCAAGCGAAAATAAAGTACTAGTATTCTACAGTACATTACAATTGTAATGTCGGCCAGCGCCCATCTTACTTATCAGAAGTTGTAGAAGCTGACATCAATGGAGATTGCGTTTTTTAACTAGGCGGCTGGCAAGCGGACTAACACATTACATAAACTTGTTGAATTACAATTATGGTTTTTATTTTTGCACCCAATGTCTCGTTATAAAATAAAGGATTCAAATTTTGCAGGGTATTCGTTTTGCGAACTCTGGGAGAAATACTTCCATGAGCTGTACGTAGTTGACTTACAGCCAAAACAAAGTCAGCTTGGACATTAAGTTGTGAGACGCAACAAAACAAACGCTGCCAGTGATAGATTTCGTGAATAAAAGAAGAAAATAAATGCAATCAAAGGCACCGACCACACATGTTGGAAATAAATAGAATACGTTGCGAAGAGGAATCGCACCTGCATCTCGACGACGTCTCTGGTCATGAGCAGGGTTTTCTGCGTCTTAGAAAAATTGAAAGTTAAAAAGGAATCAGTGTCGAGAACCATTGACAATGTTTGCATGGAAAATCCCATGCAAAAGTGTTTTTTTTTTTTTTTTGCGTATTTTTAGGAATACTCTGTTACAAACACTATGGTACCCGAATATCTATTAATTCATAAATATGAATCGGCAAGGGTCAATTTCCTGCAATCCTTCAAGATAGCCTTGAGTGGAGATTAAATTTGCCTGGAATGATGACCTGGACGATAGCCATGATTGAGTGCCACAATTTCTGTTTTAAGATTTATTCGGTATAATAATACAAATGTTCACCCAAAACAGAGGTGGACATACAGTTTTAGCAACCCGAAGAGCTCATTGTCAACCAAGGTGAAGTACTACAATAAAGACCTTCCATTCCCAATAAATAATAAACAAGCAGCCTATCGGCTGAGATAGCTCCGCTGTTAGCAATGCACATTTCAATTAAAGAACTGAAGACATCATTAGAAAATGAACAATATGAATAGTATCAAAGCAATCGGACTTACAGTTTTTAACAAGAAGTCGAAAATATCACTTTTTACCAAAAATGACAAAAATATTCACCAAAATAAATTAATTAGAGAATTGAAGATATCATCACAAAACGAACAAATCTGAGAGAGGTCCACATGTAGTACCTATATATGTAATATCAAAGCAATCGGACTTACAGTTTTCAACAAGAAGTCGAAAATATCACTTTTTACCAAAAATGACAAAAATATTCACCAAAATTAGAGAAATGAAGATATCATCACAAAATGAACAAATCTGAGAGAGGTCCACATGTAGTACCTATATATGTAATATCAAAGCAATCGGACTTGCGGTTTTTAACAAGAAGTCAAAAATATCACTTTTTACCAAAAATGACAAAAATATTCACCAAAATTAGAGAATTGAAGATATCATCACGAAATATACAAATCTGAGAGAGGTCCACATGTAGTACCTATATATGTAGTATCAAAGCAATTGGACTTGCGGTTTTTAACAAGAAGTCGAAAATATCACTTTTCACCAAAAAATGACAAAAATATTCACCAAAATTAGAGAATTAAAGATATCATTACAAAATGAACAAATCTGAGAGAGGTCCACATGTAGTACCTATATATGTAATACCAAAGCATTTGCACTTGCGGTTTTTTAACAAGAAGTCGAAAATATAAGTTTTTACCAAAAATGACAAAAATATTCACCAAAATTAGAGAATTAAAGATATCAACATGAAATGAACAAACCTAAGAGAGGCCTACCCAAGGTACATATACACCAAGTATCAAAGCATTTAGGCTTGTAGTTTTCAAGAAGAAGTCGAAAAAGTAAAACATTGACACGGACGACGACGAGACGACGGACAATCACTCATATGATAAGCTCCGCTCGACAAAGTCGACAGCGGAGCTAAAAAAAAGACTTCTCGTTCCCGACATTATGAAATTCTTTCGTCTTTTGAAGAGAAAAACCCTGAAAAAAAAAATGATAATTTAGAAATAAATATTAAGAATAATTCATAACGAAATGTATTCCCTATGTACCCATAAATTATTTTCATAATTACTGATTACACATGAATATTACAGAAAAAAATAATTTGCTATATTATCTATATTTGTGCCTTTTATTTATCTTGAATTGTGAATAAAAAGAGCTGGATGAAATTACAAAACTATGTAGTGTGTTAAACAACTCATGTATGAACAATAACTTTAAAAAATATGATTTACTTGGTAAAAATAATGTATTTTTCTACATAAAAACAAAAGAATTTCGCAATGTCGAAAACGGAAAGTCTTTATTATCATAGTGTTGTTGGTAATAGTTGAAAATGAAACCATCCACGTGAACCTGCTCATATGATATCGAAGGAGTCTCTGTTTTCAACAGCCGTATAGATCTAACTGCGGCATGGGTAAGTTTCCTTGGTGGACCACGAGCTATGTTCCTTGTTTGCACGTTATCATGTTCACAAAATTGAAGACATTATTTGTAAGGGTGCCCTTTAAAATAGCACATTTTCTCGATGTTTTAGCGAGTACTCCGCGGGGTATATAGCTTGTTCTCACATTAGCATAATTTTCCTTGAGTTCACTCATCGCTTTCCCACATGCATTTCTCGTTCTTTGCTACTAACTTTTTTGAACTCTAATATGGTGTTGTTTTTGTCTTTCTAAACATCAAGTTTATTTTTGATTGACATTCAACGAGATTGTTTGAATTTTGAATTTGATGACGGTTCGAATTTATCCAGTTTTATAGTGATCAATATTGCGTTCGAGTTGAGTTACTAGTAATTACTAGTAGTGACAAAGTATGGAATAGTAGTGGCAAAGTATGGCAAAGTAGTGGCAAAGTACGGCAACGTAGTGGGGCAAAGTACTGAAAAGTAGTGGCAAAGTACTGAAAAGTAGTGGCAAAGTACTGAAAAGTAGTGGCAAAGTACTGAAAAGTAGTGGCTAAGTGCTGAAAAGTAGTGGCTAAGTGCTGAAAAGTGTGGCAAAGTACTGAAAAGTTGTGGCAAAATGCTGAAAAGTAGTGGCAAAGTGCTGAAAAGTAGTGGCAAAGTGCTGAAAAGTAGTGGCAAAGTGCTGAAAAGTAGTGGCAAAGTAGTGAAAAGTAGTGGCAAAGTAGTGAAAAGTAGTGGCAAAGTAGTGAAAAGTAGTGGCAAAGTAGTGAAAAGTAGTGGCAAAGTAGTGAAAAGTTGTGGCAAAGTACTGAAAAGTTGTGGCAAAGTAGTGGCAAAGTACTGAAAAGTGTGGCAAAGTCCGGCAAAGTAGTGGCAAAGTCTGGCAAAGTAGTGGCAAAGTCCGGCAAATAGTGGCAAAGTCCGGCAAATAGTGGCAAAGTCCGGCAAATAGTGGCAAAGTCCGGCAAATAGTGGCAAAGTCCGGCAAATAGTGGCAAAGGGCAAATAGTGGCAAAGTCCGGCAAAGTAGTGAAAAGTACGGCAAAGTAGTGGCAAAGTACGGCAAAGAAGTGGCAAAGTACGGCAAAGAAGTGGCAAAGTACGGCAAAGAAGTGGCTAAGTCCGGCAAAGAAGTGGCAAAGTCCGGCAAAGAAGTGGCAAAGTCCGGCAAAGTACTGAAAAGTAGTGGCAAAGTACTGAAAAGTAGTGGCAAAGTACTGAAAAGTAGTGGCAAAGTACTGAAAAGTAGTGGCAAAGTACGGCAAAGTAGTGGCAAAGTTGTGGCAAAGTAGTGGCAAAGTTGTGGCAAAGTCCGGCAAAGCAGTGGCAAAGCAGTGGCAAAGTCCGGCAAAGCAGTGGCAAAGTCCGGCAAAGCAGTGGCAAAGTCTGGCAAATAGTGGCAAAGTCTGGCAAATAGTGGCAAAGTACTGAAAAGTAGTGGCAAAGTACTGAAAAGTAGTGGCAAAGTACTGAAAAGTAGTGGCAAAGCACGGCAAAGTAGTGGCAAAGCACGGCAAAGTAGTGGCAAAGTAGTGGCAAAGTAGTGGCAAAGTAGTGGCAAAGTAGTGGCAAAGTAGTGGCAAAGTAGTGGCAAAGTAGTGGCAAAGCACGGCAAAGTAGTGGCAAAGTACGGCAAAGTACGGCAAAGTAGTGGCAAAGTACGGCAAAGTACGGCAAAGTACGGCAAAGTACGGCAAAGTACGGCAAAGTAGTGGCAAAGTAGTGGCAAAGTAGTGGCAAAGTAGTGGCAAAGTACTGAAAAGTAGTGGCAAAGTACGGCAAAGTAGTGGCAAAGTACTGAAAAGTAGTGGCAAAGTACTGGCAAAGTACTGAAAAGTAGTGGCAAAGTACGGCAAAGTAGTGGCAAAGTAGTGGCAAAGTAGTGGCAAAGTAGTGGCAAAGTACGGCAAAGTAGTGGCAAAGTAGTGGCAAAGTACGGCAAAGTAGTGGCAAAGTACGGCAAAGTAGTGGCAAAGTACGGCAAAGTAGTGGCAAAGTACGGCAAAGTAGTGGCAAAGTACTGAAAAGTAGTGGCAAAGTAGTGGCAAAGTAGTGGCAAAGTAGTGGCAAAGTACTGAAAAGTAGTGGCAAAGTACTGAAAAGTAGTGGCAAAGTCCGGCAAAGCAGTGGCAAAGTCTGGCAAATAGTGGCAAAGTCTGGCAAATAGTGGCAAAGTCTGGCAAATAGTGGCAAAGTCCGGCAAAGTAGTGGCAAAGTACTGAAAAGTAGTGGCAAAGTACTGAAAAGTAGTGGCAAAGTTGTGGCAAAGTTGTGGCAAAGTTGTGGCAAAGTTGTGGCAAAGTTGTGGCAAAGTACGGCAAAGTAGTGGCAAAGTACTGAAAAGTAGTGGCAAAGTACTGAAAAGTAGTGGCAAAGTACTGAAAAGTAGTGGCAAAGTACTGAAAAGTAGTGGCAAAGTAGTGGCAAAGTACGGCAAGGTAGTGGCAAAGTACGGCAAAGTACGGCAAAGTAGTGGCAAAGTACTGAAAAGTAGTGGCAAAGTAGTGGCAAAGTAGTGGCAAAGTAGTGGCAAAGTAGTGGCAAAGTAGTGGCAAAGTACTGAAAAGTAGTGGCAAGGTACTGAAAAGTAGTGGCAAAGTACTGAAAAGTAGTGGCAAAGTAGTGGCAAAGTACGGCAAAGTACGGCAAAGTAGTGGCAAAGTAGTGGCAAGGTAGTGGCAAAGTAGTGGCAAAGTAGTGGCAAGGTAGTGGCAAGGGAGTGGCAAAGTACGGCAAAGTACTGCAAATTAGTGGCAAAGTACTGCAAAGTAGTGGCAAAGTACGGCAAAGTAGTGGCAAAGTAAAGCAAAGTAGTGGCAAAGTACGGCAATGTAGTGGCAAAGTACGGCAATGTAGTGGCAAAGTACGGCAAAGTAGTGGCAAAGTAGTGGCAAAGTACGGCAAAGTAGTGGCAAAGTACGGCAAAGTAATGGCAAAGTACTGCAAAGTAGTGGCAAAGTACGGCAAAGTAGTGGCAAAGTAAAGCAAAGTAGTGGCAAAGTACGGCAATGTAGTGGCAAAGTACGGCAATGTAGTGGCAAAGTAGTGGCAAAGTACGGCAAAGTAATGGCAAAGTACTGAAAAGTAGTGGCAAAGTACGGCAAAGTAGTGACAAAGTATGACAAAGTAGTGGCAAAGTACGGCAAAGTAGTGGCAAAGTAGTGGCAAAGTAGTGGCAAAGTAGTGGCAAGGTAGTGGCAAGGTAGTGGCAAGGTAGTGGCAAGGTAGTGGCAAGGTAGTGGCAAGGTAGTGGCAAAGTACGGCAAAGTACTGCAAATTAGTGGCAAAGTACTGCAAAGTAGTGGCAAAGTACGGCAAAGTAGTGGCAAAGTAAAGCAAAGTAGTGGCAAAGTAGTGGCAAAGTACGGCAATGTAGTGGCAAAGTACGGCAATGTAGTGGCAAAGTACGGCAAAGTAGTGGCAAAGTACGGCAAAGTAATGGCAAAGTACTGAAAAGTAGTGGCAAAGTACTGAAAAGTAGTGGCAAAGTATGGCAAAGTATGGCAAAGTAGTGGCAAAGTACGGCAAAGTAGTGACAAAGTACGACAAAGTAGTGGCAAAGTACGGCAAAGTAGAGGCAAAGTAGAGGCAAAGTAGAGGCAAAGTAGAGGCAAAGTAGAGGCAAAGTAGAGGCAAAGTACGGCAAAGTAGAGGCAAAGTACGGCAAAGTACGGCAAAGTAGTGGCAAAGTACGGCAAAGTACTGAAAAGTAGTGGCAAAGAACAGCCTGATTTATGTTTTTTTTTTGCGGTGTTTTTCGTCAATGTATTAAATATAAGTGCTTTAGGAAATAGCATTATATTGCGCAAATGAAAAAGTCTGGTGCAAAGTATGGCAAAGTACGGCAAAGTACGGCAAAGTACGGCAAAGTAGTGGCAAAGTAGTGGCAAAGTAGTGGCAAAGTACTGAAAAGTAGTGGCAAAGTACGGCAAAGTAGTGGCAAAGTACGGCAAAGTAGTGGCAAAGTACTGAAAAGTAGTGGCAAAGTACTGGCAAAGTACTGAAAAGTAGTGGCAAAGTACTGAAAAGTAGTGGCAAAGTACGGCAAAGTAGTGGCAAAGTAGTGGCAAAGTAGTGGCAAAGTACGGCAAAGTAGTGGCAAAGTAGTGGCAAAGTAGTGGCAAAGTACGGCAAAGTAGTGGCAAAGTACGGCAAAGTAGTGGCAAAGTACGGCAAAGTAGTGGCAAAGTACGGCAAAGTAGTGGCAAAGTACTGAAAAGTAGTGGCAAAGTACTGAAAAGTAGTGGCAAAGTAGTGGCAAAGTACTGAAAAGTAGTGGCAAAGTACGGCAAAGTAGTGGCAAAGTAGTGGCAAAGTACGGCAAAGTAGTGGCAAAGTACGGCAAAGTAATGGCAAAGTACTGCAAAGTAGTGGCAAAGTACGGCAAAGTAGTGGCAAAGTAAAGCAAAGTAGTGGCAAAGTACGGCAATGTAGTGGCAAAGTACGGCAATGTAGTGGCAAAGTACGGCAATGTAGTGGCAAAGTACGGCAAAGTACGGCAAAGTAGTGGCAAAGTAATGGCAAAGTACTGAAAAGTAGTGGCAAAGTACGGCAAAGTAGTGACAAAGTATGACAAAGTAGTGGCAAAGTACGGCAAAGTAGTGGCAAAGTAGTGGCAAAGTAGTGGCAAAGTAGTGGCAAAGTAGTGGCAAGGTAGTGGCAAGGTAGTGGCAAGGTAGTGGCAAGGTAGTGGCAAGGTAGTGGCAAGGTAGTGGCAAAGTACGGCAAAGTACTGCAAATTAGTGGCAAAGTACTGCAAAGTAGTGGCAAAGTACGGCAAAGTAGTGGCAAAGTACGGCAAAGTAGTGGCAAAGTAAAGCAAAGTAGTGGCAAAGTAGTGGCAAAGTACGGCAATGTAGTGGCAAAGTACGGCAATGTAGTGGCAAAGTACGGCAAAGTACGGCAAAGTACGGCAAAGTACGGCAAAGTACGGCAAAGTACGGCAAAGTACGGCAAAGTAATGGCAAAGTACTGAAAAGTAGTGGCAAAGTACTGAAAAGTAGTGGCAAAGTGTGGCAAAGTACGGCAAAGTAGTGACAAAGTACGACAAAGTAGTGGCAAAGTACGGCAAAGTAGTGGCAAAGTACGGCAAAGTAGAGGCAAAGTAGAGGCAAAGTAGAGGCAAAGTAGAGGCAAAGTAGAGGCAAAGTAGAGGCAAAGTGAGGCAAAGTAGAGGCAAAGTAGAGGCAAAGTACGGCAAAGTAGAGGCAAAGTACGGCAAAGTACGGCAAAGTAGTGGCAAAGTACGGCAAAGTACTGAAAAGTAGTGGCAAAGAACAGCCTGATTTATGTTTTTTTTTGCGGTGTTTTTCGTCAATGTATTAAATATAAGTGCTTTAGGAAATAGCATTATATTGCGCAAATGAAAAAGTCTGGTAAGACTGTGTCACAACACGTTTTATTTATTTCCAACGCGCCTCTGATTGCATTAATTTTGTATTTTTATTTTCAAAATGTATCACTGGCTGCATTTGTTTTGTTTTCCTCAACAATTAACTGTTCTGAGATCTCTTTCATTTTTCGTCCAGGTTCTGCCAATCCAATAATTCGGTGCCGCATGTACTCAGACAAGTGATTAATCGTCACAGTCATAATACTAGAAGTTTAATTCCATTTGATTTGTAGAAATTCAGCTATGCGATGATTATATGTGCAGTTTTGTTTTGCGCACCCAGACACGAGCAAAAGTTGACCCAATAGATTTTCTGAACTACAGCATTCGTATTACTTATGCAAATTGAGTAAGGGTCATAGTGTGAGTAGCATTCACAAATAAGTGTCAAATTATTTTGAGCGTTGTTCGGGCGTAAATATACATACAGGTCACAGTTCAACTTGCGTAGCAAATGTTACAATGTGTAAAGTGATTCGAAGGCATTTTTGTCCCCCTTCCCAATACAGAGAAGCAATACGCGTTGTATTTTGAATCGTCATTATTACGAATAAAAACATAACTTTATACATACAATGTACAATCATAGTTACTCCAGCGATTGGTTGGCAAGCAGGCAATGTTTCTGAAGCCAGCCATAGCAGGAGCGAGCCAAAAAAAAGCGGTCGGTTTCCGGTCAGAAAATTTAGTTAAAAAAACATGGAATAATTAAAGTCTAATATTTGCTTTGCCAAGCACTGCTGTTTTCGTTACTCACATATGACAATGATTGAAATTTGTTTAGTCCCTATCAAATTACGTTCGAAAAAATACCTCATTTGTGAGTCGTGCTTTTGATACAAACCGAAGATCGTGATCAACCCGTCATGAGACCATTTTGCCTTCTTTGTCCTCGTTTGGAAAAAATATCAAATATAAATAAACATTGAATAAAATAGAAATCTCCTGCTTTGTTTCATCTAAGAAAGATTAAAATTTGAAACATTACTGTCTGCTCGAGGAGAAGTCACTGGGAGTCGTGTGCAAATAGATTGTTTACAAATATTAGATCACATGGAAGGACTTTCTGTCATGTTCTGTAGCCATAATGCGTAAAATAGAAAATTTATATCTTGAATAAAACTGACAAACTTCCTTGCCTTTGCTGTTGAGTGTATGCCTATGGATTAAGTGTAGTCACTTTGAATTGAAATCGCTAAACGTGGGGAATTCAGCCGTCCGTTTCTCTGCTCGTGGTGTCGCTATAGCGGTGGAGGTCAGTACTGGGTCGAACGGATAGCGATGACCACTATAATAATTTTGAATGATTGTAAATAATTTGTTAATCCAATAGTGGTGAATCACTGATTATTATATATATATCTTGCAATGTCTGGAACGTTACTGAAAAAGTCAACGGTTTTCCATCTATATTCAAAAAGAACAGTATCGGACCTGATACTCTTAAAAGGCCTGGGGAGAACACTGCAATGTAGTTCGCATTCAAGTCGTACTTTTCTTGCCCCTTTCCCGTAATCTTTTATTGCCATGTTCTCTACACTTCCCAGGAAATTTCCAAAAGCTTTCACGGTAACAAAAAAAAAAATCGATCATTTTCTCAACGACAGACCTCGCCAAATGATTGTGCAGTCTTGTCTTGAGAGTTAACAACTTAGCCTTGAGAATATTGGCTATTGCATGTAACAAGCACACACCCTGTGTACGCGCATGTTTCTCTCGGCGTTTGATTCATCATGAGTGAGCATAATGTTAAACGATAGAAGAGCCTGTTCTAAATCCGTATATGGTTACGTCAGTGTTCTCCCTAGACTTCATGTCAAGCATCACGGTCAATTTGCATAACAATACATCTAATCTTTTTTTTAATTTTGGGGTTATTAATGTCACTGGCGATTGGTGATAACAAATTGGAGTGCAGCAAATTGGGGTTGATCTTCCCGACGTACGCCGTGACTTGTTTTGTCACATTGTTGCCGTTGTGTGCAATGGGCAAATTATTGCTACTCTATTATTCTTTTTGGATTTAGAGGCTTGAAAGACTTCGCAACTTATTGTAGACTTCCGTTTTTATCACTGTCTTTGTATGACTAACAAAAGCGGGATTACCTTTCGATCAATACATGTTAATGTTTTAAATTTGTGCAAGACAAGACAGTACTGTTGCCTCCCGAGAATCTACATCTGCATTTTTAAACCAGTATTATAAAAGCTCTATCATTCTGTTCTAATAGCTGAAACAAATTCCTGTGAATTTTCATTTGTCAAATGAACTGTTTGTCAAATACAGAATACATATATTTTAGAATAATTTTCTTTTTCAAAATGTGGATGCAACATTTTGCCTTTTATGTATTGTTTTTGATTTGATAACTTTGAACTAAACATATTTTCTATTAGCTTCAAATCTTGATCAAAGTTTGGCACCCAGTTCATAGAAGTGCTTATATTGATTTTCTGACATCTTGTTTTCTGTAAAGATTTTATTGGTAGGTTTGCAAATGTGTATCAGACTGCAAAAAATCTCTCCATGAGTTGGTTTTGTAACCCAGTATAGTATTCCCATTGAATTTGGGAGATACATTACCAGGATATTATTACAAGATAAATGATTTGCTTGATTGAACACACAACAATGCATATTTCCACTGAGATCAGTGACCTTTGATGCATACATGTATCACCAGTGATCAGTCAAAATATTTTATCAGATTTTCGAGGTATGTAAATGTGTCGAAATGGGCGTAGTGCGAGTGGTTAGTGCTAGTAGCACTAATCCGAAATAGTACTAGATCTAGTGCTAAAATGGCACTAGATCTAGCGCTAAAATGGCACTAGATCTAGTGCTAAAATGGCACTAGATCTAGTGCTAATATGTACATAGTGCGAGTGGCATTGATATCGCATTGTCAACGACGTCAATACATCCCGTAATTGTCCGAAAATGAATTAATATTTATGTAAATTGTTGTATCTTTCATTCATTGGAAATGTGCTGCAGTGGGAAAATTGAGAATGTACATGAATGTCATTGTCCACGTTTGTCGTAATCACGGTTACTAAAAGAGACCTTTGAAACAACGCGATCGGCCGGGAAACTAGCTCCACAGACAGTGAAACTGCAGGTCAAACTTCGCAATTCTTACAAATTGTGAATAGATACACTGTATGAAATCGTATTGTGTGGAAGTTTGTGTTTTCAGCTTCGGTGGATATAAACTTGTAACTTGTATGTAAATGGGGGAATTCAGCGTTGATTTTTTTTAAATCGCTGACGTGCCGTTTTATTTCTAGTCGGCGCCACATTTAATGAAAATAGATCTTCAATGAAATTATGATGCCATATATGAACTAAATAAAAAAATTGTATACTCCTAGTCTAAGTCCCGGGTCCCTGTAAAACTCGGTGGATTTTGTGTGTACGGCGACCTGTGAATGGGCATGTCGCTCAGTACCGCTGGGAACCAGACAGAAAATGAACCGTTGTCTGGTTGTCATGACATTGACCTTTGCGGACATAATCAACCAATGATAAAAGTGGATTCACACAATCCTGTTGTTACATTGTACCAAGGAGCATAGACCTTAGAATGTCTATGCAAGGAGGTACTAACGGAAGCAGCGACAACCCCTCTCAAGTGGCCATTTAAGCCTCTTAACTGACTTATTCCCCTTTGTTTCAACCCAAGTTAATCCTGACAAGGACACTGTCAAGCTCATCTTTACACAAGTAACCAGTTAGCGGAATATGATATAACCTCGCCGATTTTTTAACATGACCATATAATATATGTCTAGACACTTTCTCAGCAATAGTATTTTTTAGGAGTCCTATTATTTGTTCTAGACTCTCGAAATGTTGTTCTTGTTACAGTTGCTAATAATTAAAACATGCGAAATCTGTGAAGTTACAAGTTAGTCTGTTGAATTTCCGGTTGTGAAATGCGTATTTTAACCCTTCACAGCTAAACAAACCCAGTGCGCATACGTGATGACCGTAGTTTTGTATAGCGGCGATTTTTCGGCAGTTTTTAAATATTTTGGCGTAATTTTTTAGACATTTCAATCTTTCCGGACGCCTAAAATAGTCTATTTAAGCACCGTCCCTCAACACGGACGGTGATTTAAATTTTTATTCAAGAGCGTGTTTATTGTTACAAGCGTGAATGGGTAAGCTTCGTTTGGACAAAGAGCTGCTATCACTGTAAACAATATTAAATTATTCTTCTGATGCTCAGTTCATCTTTTGAAAACAACTATTTTTTGACTTGAAAAAAAAAATCATGCCATTTTCCCATCAAAATCCAAGCCAAAATATCGTACTACAACATCGGCAAATCTCTTCCGCGTTGCGTTCAACCTATTTAAATGAGCTATGGTGATTTGAACACATGGGCATCCTTCAGCATTTTGATTGGTTAATTAGCGATTTGACCTATTAGCTCAACTCATGCAAAAGAAACATGGCAGATACCCATACAGCATCGAACGTTTATATGCGATCGGAATCATTTGCTTACGATGAAACTAAGTGAATTTTATTTGAATTTCATAACAATTCAACGAATTTATTTTTTGTGCATTATTATAATCACTACTGAATAATATTCAACAATTGTGAGACGCAGCATGACCGGATTGCGCAACCATAATCATTTGCTACTACGCAATGCAGTTGTGTTCGTTTTTATTTGAAACTTCGTTGAGAATATACTTTCGTTACCAATAAAATAAAAACAAATGTATTTGAAAACTGACACTGGGCGATATTGTAATGAAATTGCAGGCGGTCTACTTTTTAATTCAACAAGAATTATTAATTATTATTGTTAACTCTGCAATAGTTTCTTTCGTCTTAGGTGGCCCAACTGACGGTGTTGAAAGTCTGCGTAGTTAGATACTTCAATGATGAAAATGGAAGTCCCCAAAAAATATTTGATGATTATTTTTTGAAATTCTGAGCCCAAAATAAGTGCCCACCAGCCGTGAAATCCCCAGGGAGATTTTCGGATGGCTAATTTACGACGGCATATAAAGAAAGTATTATTATGGATATCTCGCGTATATTGCCGATGTTTTATACTGTTTGTAGTTTGAATATGAAAGTGGTTGTTGATGCCCCTCCTATTATTCGACGTCGTTGACAATGCGATAACAATGCCACTCGCACTGTGCACATTTTAGCACTAGATCTAGTGCCATTTTAGCACTAGATCTAGTACTTTTTCGGATTAGTGCTACTAGCACTAACCACTCGCACTACGCCCATTTCGACACATTTACATACATGGATTTTCACAATTTTTGCATGATATTTTCATACAGGACATCTGTTGTTCAAACTCAGGGAAGACTTTATAATGATTGCTAAGTTGACTAAGTTTGATGGAGTTAGGACTAGAAATAGTAAAGTTATTGTGCACACAATAACAATTACTAATGACGACAACAAAGACGACAACAACGCCGGACAAAAATGTTTCTCTTTATATACCTTTCCCTTCCATCTTTGATGGTACAGGCAAGGTAAAAATCACCATACATTTCCTGAAAATTTATAAATAACACAAAGTACAATTACCAGTAAGTCCCAAAACTACCATGACCCTAACATGACGATTCAGAACTGTGCCACATCTGACGATCACTGTGACATAAGCTTGGATTTTATATCCCAGTTAATGACATGTATCAAAGTTTCATTCCTGTACTATGAGAATTGTATTGCATTGAATGCCACAAACATATGATGTCACAGATATCAGTAATACCATGGACTTACTAACATAGAATAAACCACTGACCAATTTCCTTTGATATATCTCTTTTGTCGCTGATTAATTTGAAGTAATAAATAAACTCTGATGCTTTCTAATCATACTTAAGGTAGAGATGCATGTTCGTGGGCACTTGGGAGTGAATTTTTTTTTTAGCTTTTTATTATCCAAGCAGTCTTGGCTACAGACTGTTTAAATTTTGTAGAATTTAGAATCATGCAACAAACTCAAAAGACGATTTTAAAATATAATTAACAGGTGCAAACATTCTCTCTTTTGAATGCTTAGCAAGATTTAGCAAGGCTATACATAAATAATAAAGAAGAAACATGGTGAAAATCAAAGAAAGCTTAGAAAGAACTCCCATGTGCTGAGAGTATTGAAGACACATTAAATATAATTCAAAATTACTTGTACTTGATTGAGATAGTGATGGAAAAGCTGAAAACTAATAATGCAAATCAGAAAATTAATACGAACAGATTTGAGTGTAAAACTAATGAGGTCTGCGCAATGTAATATACCATCTATATACCAAATTTTATTGAAATGTGATTGGAACCAAAAAAAATTATGAATTATTATGCTAATTAGGGAATTAAAATAAACGGATTTTAACCCCAAACTAATCCGGTTTGTACATTGTCCGAGAGCATCTTTGCACCAAGTTTCATTGAAATGAAATAATAGTACTTTAGATATCAGTGTAATAGCTTAAAAGTAGTTAATTATGCAAATTAGTAATTAATCTGTACAGATTTTAACCCACAATTATTCAGTCTATTGTCCTACAGCATCCATGTACAAAGTTTCGTTGAAATGTGATGATTAGTACTTGAGAAATCAGTGTGAAAGCTGAAATTTAATTAATTATGCAAATTAGGTAATTAATATGCCCAATTATTTACCCTAAAACTAATCAGGTCTTTGGATAGTCCTAAAAGATCTATGTACCAAGTTTCATTGAAACGTGATGATTAGTACTTGAGATATCTTCGAAAAAGCTGAAAATTAACTAATTATGCAAATGAGGTGATTAATATGTACAAATTTATCCCCAAAAAATTAATCTCTGCATAGTCCTTGAGTATTTATGTACCAAGTTTCATTGAAATGTAACGCTTACTCCTTGAAACATCAAACGCTGAAAATTAATTAATTATGCAAATTAGGTAATTAATATGCACTGATATTACCCTAAAAACTATCAGGTCTGTGCAGTGTCCTATGACATCTATGTACAAAGTTTCATTGAAATGTGATGATTAGAACTTGATCAGTGGAAAAACCGAAAATTCATTAATCATTATGCAAATTAGGTAATTAGTAATTAGGTAATTTTTACCAAAAACTAATCAAAACCTAGCATTAGTTCAGAGCATCTATGTACCAAGTTTCATCAAAATCCAATGAGTGTTTATTTAGATATCAGTGGAACAGTCATAGAACAGCTAAAAATCAGCTAATTATCATTCAAATTAAGTAATTAATATGCATGGATTTTTACCAAAAACTAATCAAATCTGCGCACAAGTTCAGAGCATCTATGTACCAAGTTTCATCAAAAACCGATGTATGGTTCTTGAGATAGCAGTGGAACAGTCGGACACACATATACACGAACACACATACACACACACAGACACACTAACTGCAAAGACTCCCATTATGTGCTTCGCACATGGGAGTCAAAAATTTGAATCTGATATTAAACTTGTTTTAAGGTAAAGTTGAAATATACAATAAAAAGAATAAAGCAAAAATTTCAAAAACCCCCAAGAAAGTACTGTAACTCTCTGATCGTCAACAAACTTCTGATTTATTTATGGTGTTTGAAAGTTCACCTGTCACTTGGGGAGGAGCTACGCATGCTTGTCACTCACTGTTTTTGAATGCGCATTGAAATTGGTATGAAATATAACATTTTCATGGGATGTACACACCCCTTTTAATGATGACAAGACTCATCCAATTACTTTGATCTTGTTTTATCACGTTGTATCTGAATGTTTATTAGTAAGACAAAGGTTTGAGGATTTTAACACATTATAACACCAAAAGTAAACTTTCTCAAGTGGTTTTTCAATCCACTTAACTCAGTGGTTCATCCTGTGTTAGTACATCCATGGTGATACAAACTATAAGAAGGTGGCATATTATCACTCCAGTCTCATTCGTGAATTCATACCTGTATCTGCAACCATCCAAGTAGGAATTCTTTTAATTGGTTTTGTTGGCTAATTTCCACTGTCCGATATCTGATGAAAAAAAAAGATGAATTGATTCACCATCACAAGTTTTCTCAAGAGAAGTGTCTTTTTACAGATTGTTGATTTCATTTTTCAATCTTTAACCACAGCTTCTTAAAGGGAAGCAGAGGTCTGGCTTTTGCTGCTCTGTACAGAGAATTTGAGATCAATGAATGAATTTTGGCAATGAAAACAGCTTGTACATGTAGGTGCTACGAAATGCCCTATACATTGGGTATAAAATGGGCTATGAAGTAGTCAACAAACATGCTCTATGCATAGTGTCATTTCATCTCTTACATCCCATAAAGTGCTACTATAAGTGTTTATTTAGTCTAGTACATAAATCCCATAAAGTGCTACCATAAGTGTTTATTTATTTTAGTACATCAATCCCATAAAGTGTTACTATAAGTGTTTATTTTAGTACATCAATCCCATAAAGTGTTACTATAAGTGTTTATTTAGTCTAGTACATCAATCCCATAAAGTGCTACTATAAGTGTTTATTTAGTCTAGTACATCAATCCCATGAAGTGTTACTATAAGTGTTTATTTATTCTAGTACATCAATCCCATAAAGTGCTACTATAAGTGTTTATTTAGTCTAGTACATCAATCCCATGAAGTGTTACTATAAGTGTTTATTTATTCTAGTACATCAATCCCATAAAGTGCTACTATAAGTGTTTATTTTAGTACATCAATCCAATAAAGTGTTACTATAAGTGTTTATTTAGTCTAGTACATCAATCCCATAAAGTGCTACTATAAGTGTTTATTTATTTTAGTACATCAATCCCATAAGGTGTTACTATAAGTGTTTATTTATTTTAGTACATCAATCCCATAAAGTGCTACTATAAGTGTTTATTTAGTCCAGTACATAAATCCCTTAAAGTGCTACTACAAGTGTTTATTTAGTCTAGTACATCAATCCCATAAAGTGCTACTATAAGTGTTTATTTAATAGTCTAGTACATCAATCCCATAAAGTGTTACTATAAGTGTTTATTTAGTCTAGTACATCAATCCCGTAAAGTGTTACTAAAGTGTTTATTTATTCTAGTACATCAATCCCATAAAGTGTTACTATAAGTGTTTATTTATTCTAGTACATCAATCCCATAAAGTGTTACTATAAGTGTTTATTTATTCTAGTACATCAATCCCATAAAGTGTTACTATAAGTGTTTATTTATTCTAGTACATCAATCCCATAAAGTGTTACTATAAGTGTTTATTTAGTCTAGTACATCAATCCCATGAAGTGTTACTATAAGTGTTTATTTAGTCTAGTACATCAATCCCATAAAGTGCTACTATAAGTGTTTATTTTAGTACATCAATCCCATAAAGTGCTACTATAAGTGTTTATTTAGTCCAGTACATCAATCCCATAAAGTGCTACTACAAGTGTTTATTTGTTTATTTATTCTAGTACATCAATCCCATAAGTGTTTATTTATTCTAGTACATAAATGCCATAAAGTGCTACTATAAGTGTTTATTTATTCTAGTACATCAATCCCGTAAAGTGTTACTAAAGTGTTTATTTATTCTAGTACATCAATCCCATAAAGTGTTACTATAAGTGTTTATTTATTCTAGTACATCAATCCCATAAAGTGTTACTATAAGTGTTTATTTATTCTAGTACATCAATCCCATAAAGTGTTACTATAAGTGTTTATTTAGTCCAGTACATCAATCCCATAAAGTGCTACTACAAGTGTTTATTTGTTTATTTATTCTAGTACATCAATCCCATAAGTGTTTATTTATTCTAGTACATAAATGCCATAAAGTGCTACTATAAGTGTTTATTTATTCTAGTACATCAATCCCGTAAAGTGTTACTAAAGTGTTTATTTATTCTAGTACATCAATCCCATAAAGTGTTACTATAAGTGTTTATTTATTCTAGTACATCAATCCCATAAAGTGTTACTATAAGTGTTTATTTATTCTAGTACATCAATCCCATAAAGTGTTACTATAAGTGTTTATTTATTCTAGTACATCAATCCCATAAAGTGTTACTATAAGTGTTTATTTAGTCTAGTACATCAATCCCATGAAGTGTTACTATAAGTGTTTATTTAGTCTAGTACATCAATCCCATGAAGTGTTACTATAAGTGTTTATTTATTCTAGTACATCAATCCCATAAAGTGTTACTATAAGTGTTTATTTATTCTAGTACATCAATCCCATAAAGTGTTACTATAAGTGTTTATTTAGTCCAGTACATCAATCCCATAAAGTGTTACTATAAGTGTTTATTTATTCTAGTACATCAATCCCATAAAGTGTTACTATAAGTGTTTATTTATTCTAGTACATCAATCCCATGAAGTGTTACTATAAGTGTTTATTTAGTCTAGTACATCAATCCCATAAAGTGTTACTATAAGTGTTTATTTATTCTAGTACATCAATCCCATAAAGTGCTACCATAAGTGTTTCTTTAGTACATCAATCCCATAAAGTGTTACTATAAGTGTTTATTTAGTACATCAATCCCATAAAGTGTTACTATAAGTGTTTATTTAGTACATCAATCCCATAAAGTGCTACTATAAGTGTTTATTTAGTCTTGTACATCAATCCCATAAAGTGTTACTATAAGTGTTTATTTTAGTACATCAATCCCATAAAGTGCTACTTTACTGACAAATTAAAAGTTGTGAGATGCTGTGCGAATACCATAACGATTTATGTAATACTCTGTACTCCAGTTGGGGTAACCAGTTTTCAAAATCCCCCAAAAAATCATGTTGTTGGCTTCCCTTAGTTGAATCATTAGATGACCAGGTTACAATACAGTTGTATGCTGCTGCTTGGTAATACATGTATGTGACTATAGGCCCCTAATCACCATTGTTTTTACACTTAATTTGTTTATAAAATGTGAATATTATTTTACAAACTACAAATTCTATAACTGTAATAAGATGTTGTTCACTGTTCTTTATGTGTCAATGACATGGCATTGAATTAGCACAATTAGTTGCATCACAACAAATCTTTATGTGTCAATGACATGGCATTGAATTAGCACAATTAGTTGCATCACATTAAATCTTTATGTGTCAATGACATGGCATTGAATTAGCACAATTAGTTGCATCACAACAAATCTTTATGTGTCAATGACATGGCATTGAATTAGCACAATTAGTTGCATCACAACAAATCTTTATGTGTCAATGACATGGCATTGAATTAGCACAATTAGTTGCATCACAACAAATCTTTATGTGTCAATGACATGGCATTGAATTAGCACAATTAGTTGCATCACAACAAATCTTTATGTGTCAATGACATGGCATTGAATTAGCACAATTAGTTGCTTCACAACAAATCTTTATGTGTCAATGACATGGCAATGAATTAGCACAATTAGTTGCATCACAACAAATCTTTATGTGTCAATGACATGGCATTGAATTAACACAATTAGTTGCATCACAGCAAATCTTTATGTGTCAATGACATGGCATTGAATTAGCACAATTAGTTGCATCACAGCAAATCTTTATGTGTCAATGACATGGCATTGAATTAGCACAATTAGTTGCTTCACAGCAAATCTTTATGTGTCAATGACACGTTAAATAGGCTCACAGAGCACACTGAAGACCAACAAACTTAATCATAGTCAATGGTTGACCACCTAATAACTTGATTGTAATCAATGGTTGACTAGACAGGGGCATTATGGGATTGGTTACATGGCAACCAGACAGGGACATTGCAGTGTATTATGGGATTGATTAAATGGGCAACCAGATAGGGACATGGCACTGCATTATGGGATTCATTACATTCGCAACCAGGAAAGAACACAACACTACATTATGGGATTGATTATATGGCAACCAGACAGGGACATGGCACTGCATTATGGGATTGATTTATCAGCAACCAGACAGGAACATGGCACTGCATTATGGGATTGATTACATGGCAACCAGACAGGGACAGGGACATGGCACTGCATTATGGGATTGATTACATGGCAACCAGACAGGGACAGGGACATGGCACTGCATTATTGGATTGACTACATGGATTACATATATGCCTACCTTGATTTTATAAACCATTCCATTACTTGAAAACAAAAAAACTTAACATGATCATCTGTATCAACTCCTTGTTGAGTTAAGGCATTACCACATATCTGCCAACCATTCTCTGTTTGTTTCATTTGTTCAAAATATGCCAAGGCCTGTAAAATAAGATATAAAAAGGAATTTTGTAGTGTTTTGGTGAGAGTGGACTTTGACATGGGTTTGTATTTCTAATTCATACTTTTGAGTCAGTCTTTTGGATTTGCATAATAAGATTCAACAAGTTGTTGCATTGCTATTTTGTGTTCTTTCTAACACTAATACCTTCATTTGTTTCTTTGTCTAAAAGGAGGATAAATTAGTTTAAATACTTTTTCTGTTACCTGCCTTTGTTTACTACTAGTACCTTATACTGTTTAATTTATTTAGTTGCTTGTTCAATAACTTGGAAATAATACATGTAATTGGCCTATGATGAATACGTCTATTGGAAATAATACATGTAATTGGCCTATGATGAATACGTCTATTGGAAATAATACCAATTCTTCATATACTGTAGAATACTTTATTTTCGCTTGGAATTTATTTTCGCTATTTTCGCTGAAAGGATGATTCCGTGAAAATAAAATCCAGCGAATATACTTTTTTTTCCTACATTTCACATTAAACTCATCAAAAACCAGTGAAAATAAATTCCAAGCAAAACGCCCAAAAAGCCTTTTCAGCAAAAATTAATTCCAGCGAAAATAAAGTATTCCACAGTATTCACTTTATAGGTGTGTTAAGTCTAAAATTGCTCATTTTGTATACTAATTATTTTACAAAAGAACTTATTGCAAACATTTCAGGATTGTTAGTTGTATATTTTTCAAGAGATGGTAAAAACATATAAATGTGTTTTCGGATTACCATTAGATCTATTATTACTGCTAAATGGATTCTGATTTTTGGCTCATTAATTATTTTCAATCAGTTGAGTCCAGTATTACTGATAAGCATGGCTATTGGGATATTCACCAGACTTCAATAATTTGGATTTTTTCAAATGTATCATTTTAGACAAAGGGCCAAAGTATTTGACCAATCACAGTATTGTATATTTGTATCAAAGTTTCCCGCTCAAGTTCAGAATCCCAACAAGAGTATATAGTTAAGTTCTCAAAGTACCTGATTCAGGGCTCTATTATGTTATGTTATCAGTTATCAGGTATTGCGTAAACGCGGAATTTTGCGTCCGGGAAGCATAGTTTTTCTGTGGGACGCATGAATTTTTTAACTGGTGAGTCCCTGGGACGCATCCGGCGAGCACACGACTCTGTCGTATTATGATAGGTCTAAAGGCATTGTGTACGTTTGCGATGCCATTGTCCCGCATACAAAGTTCATAGAGCTTGTAAATTCACATAAAACACTATGCCATTGTCTTCAAAAACACCTATTAGCATCTACATGTCACAATGGAAAGTGTGAAGTCCCGTCTGAAGTACGGCGAGACAGTCAATACTGAGACAAGTAGAATGCACTGTGTCCTGCTAATTTAACCGCCCAAAACTTACAATGTCACCCAGGGTTATTTTTCTCCAAAAAAATCACTTTAACGAACCTGGTACGTCAAATACACTTTTTTTTCCTACTTTTATTGGTAACGAAATTATATTGTAAACGAAGTAAAAATTATCACAACTGCCGAGCAACAAATGATAACGGTTGCGCAATCCAGTCATGCTGCGTTTCACAATTGTTGATTATTACTCTGTAGTGATTTTAATAACGTACAAAAAACAAATTTGTTGAATTGTTATGAAATGCAAATAAAATTTAACTGTAATTACGCAACTTGTATGCAACTCTGTACTGGCTTTGAATATATCAACGTCGTTTACTTAGTGCACTGTTTTTCTAATTACACAATTTTTTTTACAATATTGTACCGGCTCTAAATATTTCAACTTCGTAATGTATTGCTTTCATGATAATTAGGTTTTTTTTAACCATGCGTTTGAATTACGTATGGCATTGGACAATGACCTCCAGAGTTCATGCACTGATATTTAAATTCGGGCCACCCAGCTTGACGCAAATCAATATAGTTACTTGTCATTTGTTCAAAAAATCTTTCAACTCTCACAAATACCATGGACGCGAAGAGTTAACTGGGGGGTTAAATGAAAAGGAATGTCTTTCTTGGACAAAAAATATGTCAGTACAAGATTATGTGTGCAAGGTTAGATTTATAGAACGTACATGACCGTTTAACTCTGTGTTTTTACCGAATCCGGTATAATGAAAATGTAACACGAGGTCAATCGCCCGACCAATCAAAAACGTCAATTTACGCACCATAGGGTGGTTCACCTAAATGACATAATAGAATAATGGCAGACACATGGTCGATGCAACCTTTTGGACCAGCGACGAAAAAGCCCTGTACTAAGCTTTCCATCACGGAAATTCGTAATCCATGTGTTGACTGATGGATTTATATCGACTAAGTAATAATCTTGCCCAACATCTGTAGTGTCATGGGGGAATGATTTTTTTCAGGTCAAATCTTTACTGAACCTAAACTGCTTGCTAACTGAAAGGCTGTGATGACGGAGATCATCTGCGATTGCTGCTACACCAAGTACTGGTAACATAAAAACTCAAAAAAATGTATATTTTTAATGTCTTCATGCGATATATTCTGAGTTATCCACTTTATTTTGGCCCGCGAATTAATAGGATACAATTTTAAACATGTTTTTGAACGCCGCGAATTAAAAAGATACATTTAAAAATTTGCGTCCGAAAATAAAATGGATGCGCGAATTAATAGACCGCGAATTAATCAAGTTTTTATGGTAGTGTCAAACTATCACCTAGACATGGTTTCGCTGCGTTTTTGGTTAAAGGGGAACCGCTCAATCCCTTGGATTGCACCAAGTGCTCATGGGTAATTAACTCCAACTGATATAAACATCCTACGAACGGATTACAATTTGCTTGTTTAAATATAACCATGGAAGGAACGATACTAACGTTAGTACCTTCCATGATATAACATAGCAATTGAATTTCTGAGAGCAGTCTCCATGTGCCATGATTTGAAACATTGCGTGCTCTGTAATTTTTACATCGTCGAAAAAATATGACGCGGAACTAATTCAAGTTGATGATGGCCAACAAAAGGCATCAGTCCATCGGATACACACGACCAGATTGTTGCTAAACGATCGCGAAGAAAATCCGCCGACTCAAGTTACTGATCTCGTATACAGTAAACCTGAGAATGAAACTTACTATGCACATTCTGTATACATACTACTCCTCCAGACTGCTAATATAACAAGTGTGAAAACACTAAGTCAAGGACTTTGGTTTTCATATTCCGTCACGAATCAGTTAACAGAACGTGAATTTACTATTGCCCTCAAATTTCCATATAATATTGACTAATTGGTAGAGGCGACAATGAAAAAGTTTACTGTATATTATAAGTACAGGTTATTACACGGAAATTCCCGTGATAAAATATCAAAATCATTAGTAAAGAAAAGTCGCCGCGACATCACGGGCTTATCTTGTAATCTGTTTAAGACACTCGTGTGGAAAATCAAAATGTACAGCCACAGTCCCTCTATCCACAGAGGGACTGTGGTACAGCCTCGTCTTCCGTGAAGCCTAGCCTGTATGTACACGGGTGGTACCGGCTTGTATCTTGTGTGATTTGAGGGCTTGTGATCTGGTGGATAACGTCGGGTTGACTTTACAGTCAAAATCAAATGAGCGGTGAGGGGGAGAAGAGCGTTCTGTCAAAACAATTTTACCGTAGACTCAATTTTAACGACCAATCAGCAGCGTTGTATTTATTATAAAATCGACGTTACAACCCTGCGTTACAACCAACAGGCAAAGATGGCTGGGTGACGGTCAAAGTCCGTGCAACAACAACGCCGCTGTCAGACATAGATTGTATAAAAAACACTGGACAATGTTTGATAGACGCAATGCATGGAAAGATGGGTGATACCTCCAGCATAAACAAAACCTGATACATGTTGAAGGCGTCGTTGTAACAAGACGAGAAGTAATGCTGGACTGGTTCGTTAGACTGGTTCGGTCAATGTACCCCAATCCACCTGGTGTACAGTATATGAGGCATTTATGGGAGTAAGCCTACAACGCAAATGAGTCTGTGTCTCTGACACCAGCAACAAACGGCCCTTTTCAGGACCAAAATTAGAATCCAAAATAGAATATAAATACACACACACTTGATTTAATTTTCTTGACATATATATGGTATATACAAAAAGCGGTATCAAAAGAAATCAAAGAAAGCTTAGAAAGAACTCCCGTGTGCTGAGAGTATTGAAGACACATTAAAAATTAATTCAAAATTACTTGTACATGAGATATTGATAGAAAAGCTGAAAACTAATTATGTACATCAGGTAACTAATATGAACAGAACAGAACAACAAAATTATGAATTATTATGCTAATTAGAGAATTAATATGAACAAATTTTAACCCAAAATTAATCAGGCCTGTCTATTGTCCTAGAGCATTTATGTACCAAATTTTATTCAAATGTGATGATCAGTAATTGTAATTGAGATATCAGTGTTAATTAATTATGTTAATTAGGAGATTAATAAGCATAAATATTTACCAAAAACTAATTGGGTTTCTGCATAGTTCTCTTTAAAAGTGTCATTAAAATCCAATTTGTGGTTCTTTATATATATCAGTGGAACATTATGCAAATTAGGTAATTAATATCCAATTAAAACTAATTAGGTCTCTGCATAATCCTAGAAGATCTATGTAGCAAGTCTCATTGAAATATGATTACTACTTGATATATCAAAAGCTGAAAATTAATTAATTATGCAAATTAGATAATTAATATGTACTCATATTACCCTAAAAACTATCAGGTTTGTGCAGTGTCCTATTACATCTATGTACCAAGTGTCATTGAAATGTGATGATTACTACTTGAAATATCAAAAGCTGAAAATTAATTAATTATGCAAATTAGGTAATTAATATGTACTCATATTACCTTAAAAACTATCAGGTCTGTGCAGTGTCCTATGACATCTATGTACCAAGTTTCATTGAAACGTGATGATTACTACTTGAAATATCAAAAGCTGAAATATAATTAATTATGCTAATTAGGTAATTAATATGTACTCGTATTACCCTAAAAACTATCAGGTCTGTGCAGTGTCCTATGACATCTATGTACCAAGTGTCATTGAAATGTGATGATTACTACTTGAAATATAAAAAGCTGAAAATTAATTAATTATGCAAATTAGGTAATTAATATGTACTCATATTACCCTAAAAACTATCAGGTCTGTGCAGTGTCCTATGACATCTATGTACCAAGTTTCATTGAAATGTGACAATTACTACTTGAAATATCAAAAGCTGAAAATTAATTAATTATGCTAATTAGGTAATTAATATCTACTGATATTACCATAAAAACTTTCAGGTTTGTGCAGTGTCCTATGACATCTATGTACCAAGTTTTATTGAAATGTGATGATTAGTACTTGAGATATCAGTGGAAAAGCCGAAAATTGATTAATCATTATGCAAATTAGGTAATTAATATTGCACAGATTTTTACCCAAAACTAATCAAATCTGCGCATTAGTTTGGAGCATCTGTGTGCCAAGTTTCATCAAAATCCAATGAGTGGTTCTTTAGATATCAGTGGAACAGTCATGAAACAGCCAAAAATCAGCTAATTATCATGCAAATTAGGTAATTAATATGCATGGATTTTTACCAAAACCTAATCAAATCTGTGCATTGGCCCAGAGCATCTATGCACCAAGTTTCATCAAAAACTGATGTATGGTTCTTGAGATATCAGTGGAAAAGACGGACACACATACACACATACACACACACACACACACACACACACACACACACACGCACGCATACACACATACAGACACACTAACTGCAAAGACTGCCTTTTTGTGCTTCGCACACGGGAGTCAAAAAAAAACAGTGTCTTGAACCGACACCAGCAACAAACGGCCCTTTTCAGAGCCAAAATAAGAAACTAAAAATAGAATATAAATACACACATACACTCATATATACATACACATATATGCGACGCATGAACGAAAACGATCTATTGTAAAAGATATGAATTGTCTGTGACGTGTTGTCTGGGCACAGACAAATACAGAAAAAAAACTGATTTTTTTTCTTATGCCAAGACCTGGATGTCATGCATTTCAAGCATGGCGTATTTTCTTCTTGTACTCTTGTACAGTGGTGTGTGCTGTGGAAACATTTGATTCCGCGGTTTCGAGCTGTCCAAGTATTTCACGAAAAATAAAACAAAGGGTAACACCATACGAAGCAGTCAGGCCAATGTCTTGTTGATATCCAAAACATGGAACCTCTAACAGAACGGTTATTTCCTGCACGCCTACCAGTATTACACAACTACCATTTGCAGCTCATTGCAGTCTGACACTTATTCAATGTACCCCTTCCTTTTTCCAGACTGTCTAGAAAGTTATACAAAAAGTTTCACCCGAAAGTCTTTGCCGTACGATCAAAGAAAAATGTCCACATAGTAGTAACCAACATCGTTCTTAAATACAGTTTTAAAAAAACAAACACTGCATAGCTTAGTAGCAAATAATCACGGTAGCGCAATCCGATCATGATGCGTTTCACAATTATTATTATTACTTGGTTGTGATTATTAATAAAGTACTAAAAGTAAATTTGTTGAATTGTTTTGAAATGCAAGTAAATTTCAATTTAGTTTCATCGTAAGCGAATGATTCCGGTCGCATGCAAATGCTCGACATCTGATAGGTGAAATCGCTAATCAGCCAATCAAAATACTCCAACACGTGATGCCAACGTGTTCAAATTACCAACACCGAGGAGATTTGCCGATGTTCCAGCACAACCTTTTACCTCTAGTTTTGATGGAAAGACGGCACGTTTTTTTTTAAATCAAAAAATTAGTTGTTTTCGATGATAAACTGACCATTTGAAGACTAATTTAACATTTTTACGGTAATAACAGCTCATTGTTGAAGCGAAGCTTTACCATTCACTCTAACCACAATAAACATCATACTCTTGAATAGGCGTCAATGACTACGGTAAAATTCGTAAGATTGTGGGTCAGGAGTGAGTGTTGTTTTGACTTGGGTATTGTGTTTTACATTCCAACAGGAAATTTTTGCGTGGTTTTAATTTCGCGCTTTCGGACTCATAGTGAAATTTAAACCACGCGAATGATTTTTACTTCTTCAGTTAATGCAATGGATATTCGAGAGGCCATGACCAAATGCTATTGACATTGTTTACTGTCTTACATCGTCATGTCCCAGTGTTACCGATTCTTAGACCATAGACATACTTCGTAATGATAATGCTGTTTGTAAATCAACAAGCTTTGTAGATTGAATAAACATCTAGGGGGATTTACATTTTCGTTTACTCAAACCGCGATTGACAGGCATTTTGCATACATTAGCCACCATGTTAAACTCGTGATTTTCACTGGTCGCGGCACGTTTCGACCGAAAACAACAACATTTATATATCAAAAGCCCAACCAGATGAGTGTAATCGCTAGAGTACATATTCATGCCCCCGTTGATATGTATTTGGAATCACAGCTTGATCTCCAAATATCTACCCCAGACCATTCGTCCCGGTGTTATCGCTATCGCCACACGAGACTCCAGCTTGTCTCCTATACAATTTGACTGCGCACATCCAGAAAGTAGATGTAGCTGTGATTGGTGGAATACTAATGAGTTGAGTGTCAATCAAACGCCCACGCTATCTTTAGTAAATAAAGTCACGTGACACGCGCCATTTTAGTTTTGGCAGGCGATTTCAAGGCAGCACGCTTAACCCTTTCGTTCACAGGTTGGGAGATATTAGAATGACTGACAATTTCACGCCACTGTTTTACATTATTGGCGGATTTTTCTGCGCTATCGATCTTTCTCTTACAAACTAGACATAGATGAGACGACAGAGTCGCTCCTTTCACAACGTCGCACTGGATCAAATTGGAAAGACGATTTCCATAAGTTATCCCTCCTGCTTTTCCTGGCTTGAATAAATTCACACACGACTTTAACTGTCCACAAACTCGAAGACTACACGAACACAGTCTACAATAGTCGTCCGCAACAATATGTATGTATTTCTTCGGTGTACTGATGCACGAATGCACCGTGACACGGTGTTTCTCGGGTGTCGCTATCGCTGAGAATGCCGCCGGCGCAATTTTTCACCCAACTCGCGATTCTGTTTTGCAACATTTTATCAATATTCCCTTTGACAAAATCGCCGACAAAAGCACCGCTTTGCTGATCTTTTGTTCTATAATTCTTAATGCAAACACCGACCCTAGTAGTAATTAGTAACGTCGCCTAGTACATATGAACGGTCGTCATTGCAAATCGAACATCCTTTTGAAATTTGGACGTCGGGCAGGCGATTTCAAGGCACCGCACTTAAATATTAGCAACATATTTTTCTGAGCGGTTGTTTATTCTCTTTCAAACGAGACATAAATGTGACGACATAGACGATCCCTTATCCACCGCTAAGAATGCCGCAATGTTTCTTTCGTTTTGCAACATGCCACAAATCGTCGAAAAAAACACCACTTCGACGGAAGCTTGCGTAATAAGGGGGTTAAAACAAGAAAACAAATGCCATGTTTAATACATATCGACCTGTTTTACTTGCGAAAGATAACGGAACATGAACTCGTTTCGTGCGACTTCGGAACCCGAAGGAACACACCAACAACGTTGAATTTACCCGCTATCTTCCAAATATGGTATATTAATTTATTCAGTTGTTTATTTAGAGTGACGTCCGCGGCCGAATGCGATTGGCTATCGATGTCAGTGCAAAGGTCATATGAATATTAAAATTAAGTGGGCGGAAGGAAAATTGAATAGGAGACAAGCTGGAGTCTCGTGTGGCGATAGCGATAACACCGGGACGAATGGTCTGGGGTACCAAATATCGTAAATGGCATATTTCACGGAGCTCCCGCCACGATGTGAGCGGCTTGGTTCGGATTAGCATACTTATACTTTATAAAACACATAAAATTCCCATGAGGAATTAAAATGGTTACATTTACACTAAACAAAACTAGACTAATAATACAAAACATTAAAGCGAACCTAAATGCGGCCTTAATTTATAGTTTTATATATTCTAAACTGTATTTGGAATAATATTGCAGTGGTTTAATTTTGTTTTAATTATAACTGTAGCTTGGATAGGCATTTGAAGTGCTTGCAATTAAACACCATGGAGGCCATTCATGGAGGGGAATAAATAACGAACGAACATATTTAACATCCGGGTACTTTTCAAAGCTATGACGTTTTAGTATCTGATCGCATTCGTATACGCCATTGTACATAGCCGTTCGTGCTGCCAAGCATTGTGTACTACTAGTATAAACTCAACTTTTATATGCACAATGTGCTTTTTAAAACTTGGGTTAGAGCCTTATGCGTTTGAACCACAGTATTCTGAGAATGGAAGCCCAATTGCGTTAAAGTACTGTACTGTACCCGATCGTAAGTCCCTCCCGAGTATGAAGCCAATCCCTATATTTTTACTTGGTATTTATCGAGTTGAGAGCATTCACGATTATAAGCCCAGAGTGTTTTTACTGGGCGTCAACGATATTCTATAAAATATGCGTGTAAAAGGTGTGTTTCATTTCATAATAATTGTGATTGGCTTGGTAGTTTGGTTCGTGCTTTTAGTTTTTATGAGAAAACTCGCATTAATTTCAGAGTGCATGGCAAACGTGCACAACGTGATTCGCATCCGTTCTATTCTGTCATTTACTCAGGATGAACCCCGATGTTGCAATACTGAATTAATCAATATTTTTTTGAGTAGTAGCTTTCGAAAAGCCAAAAATGTGATCGTTAAGTCGTGTAAATGGTTATTAGGCATGGTTGACTTTGAGACTATCATGAAAGGCCTCGGGTTTGAACGATGTGACATGTTGGCGACCGTGAAAGGTGTTTAAATTCTTCCTCCACACTCAGTTTACCCACGGTTACTATTAACTTTGCGAATCGCCAGTTTTTAGGGGAAAAATCATCGTTTTTTCGTTGCAATCAGTGCTACAGATCGCATTTTAATATTGCATTCACTTCCACATTGCGTTAAAAAATCATCGTCAATAATCGGAAAATTTAATCATTACGACACATCATTTTGATTGGTTAATGAAAGACATGACCTGTTAGGTCAAAGGAAGTTGTTCCAGGTCAAATCGTGCTGAAAAAACTCATGGTGGAAAATTGCTTTGCGTCGAGAGTTTGCGTACGATCGAAAACATACCAAAACGAAGATAATGATAAACGCCTTCGTCCACTGTTTCCTCACAGACCCTACCCATTATTTCACTGTAAATTCAGGCGGTATGTCAATCGTATTGTAATAAAATGTGTGTGTTTTTTATGAACATGTTTGTTTCTTCATTGTAAGTGTTGTGGAAATCAATGACGCATTTTTTTTCAAAAATAAGTATTATGGTAGTTTCCCGAGCCCGGCATGATGAACGAATAATTTTTTGGGATATTTTGTCGTTGTTAGCAAGATGGTTACAGTGTTTAACCCCAAAATAAAATCATCTTTTCTGAGTTGGTCCTCGAGTATAAGCTCATCCCTTACTTTTCCCTTGAGTGTTCATGCCTTCGGCTTATGATCAGGGAAGTACGGTATACTGTAAAGATTAAGATCAGTGTGAGTGATGAGAGTATATCGTCGACGGTGCCCCTTGTTCGGATGATAGTTTTATTTCAAATTACACGGAAGTCTGTGAACAATTTGCTTGGTGTTCCTGTGACAATTTTCCCTTGATTTGCCAGTGCAGCCCCATGAATACATGGACGAAAATGTTTCCACCACTACCCACGAACTCAAGATTGCATACTCCAGCATCCATACTTTGAATAATTTGCACGCCGCACAGTGCAGTACTGGAAACAGCATTTATTAGACAATTAGACAAAAAACATAACAAAATGCCTGTCTCGATCAATAAAAGTCGAAACAACCTAGACTAGAAGTCAATTCACCAGTCCAGCCAACTATGGCTCCCTAAGTTGCTTATATTTAATCAGATACTATTTCGTCATCATGCTTTGTTACCTTACCTGTTTATACCTCATGAGGGCGTTTTTTTATGGCAAGATGGCACAAACGGAAGTCCTTCGCAGGTTTATGGTTTCTCATATTTAAATCATCATATTTATTTTTTCAAATTTATAATCAATATACATAACTTGATAAATACAAATACCAAAATAGGCTCTATTTAGTTCTCCTTTAAGACTAAAGTAATGATTAAAAAAAATAATAATAATAATTGAAATAAAAACAAATAAAAAACATGAATAGTAATAAATCCCACTAACAGCATTAATAAAGGTAGAAGAAACCATTGTTAAAAAGTAATAACACTAATAATGCGTTAATGCATTAAGGGTTAAAAATTTTGGAGGTGTTTTAATGAATTGTCCGAGTGTGATATGAAATGAGGTAAAATTATATCAGTGCAAATTGTTCATTAATTGTAAAATTATCAAAATTATTAATTTGTTTCTTACATTTCTCAAATATTAAATTTCTTTGGTCATTGTAAAATAGACAAGTCATGTGTTGTTCGTCTTCTATTTGGTTTTTTTGTGCAAAGTTCACATACTCTTTCTTTTACAGGTGTTTTTGGTTTGGAATGTCGTCCTGTTTCTATTTTTAAATTGTGGTTGCTTAGTCGAAATTTACATAATTTCTTAGTTCAACATTTTTCATTGATATCAAATAGTTTTTTAATTTATTTTTAACTTTTCTGTATGATCTCAATTTATTACCCTCTCGATCATTATTCAATTCTTCTTTTCAGTACAGTACAGTAAATTGTTTTTCCAATTGTATTTGTAAATTTTTGTTTCCAGCAGTTGTTATTCTGTCCAAATTAATTGTGTCACTTTCATTGATGTTGTTTAATTGTGTCGTTATTGCGATATACCATTCACTATTCATTTGCTTGTTTAGTATTGCTGCTTCTTTAATTAGTACGTTAGGCGAGTTTATTGCGCGGTTGTAGTATTTGATCATTTGTAGTATTTGATCATTTGTATAAATAAATGTAGCGGATATTCACCCAACTCTCTGTATATTGTCATTATGCAGTGTTCTCCACAAGGGGTTTTAGGTGGGCGGCCCGCCCATCAAGTTTTACGGCCGCCTAGTAACTCTCAACACCCGCCCACCAACGTACATCCAGCTGAAATTATTTGTAAAAAGCTTGCATTGTTCTTCCCAAGCCTAAACAAAAGAGTAGTTGCCCAACCCTTTATTTTGCTATTGTTTCAAGAGTCCAAACATAAACAATGACCACAGGAAGTCTGCAAGCAGTTATCAAGTGTATTCATGGCAATGTGTCAATCGCCTGAATTCGTCGCCCGACATTGTTGCCACTTATTGCTCACGATACGCAACTACAGTTGTTTCAATTTACAGCTGTATTTTTAATAATCGTCTTCCAATCACGAAAGAAAGAATTAAATACGAACGAAATGTATATGCACAGAAAATAAACAAATATATTAGCATATTGCACGTAAACTCGAACAAAAATTTAAATTCTAGCCGTATTTACAACGTTCGCTCGATTTTCATCGTGAAAACAGCATGGAGAAGGCAAACTGGTGACCTTTTGACCTACCCCATTCAACAACCGTCGGCCACCCACCGGTGTTGGCGCTGTGACGATTTAGTATCTAAGTTGCATAGAGGAGCAGCGCATTCTGGGTGTTCGTGTACTGAATTCGGAAAGCGGTAATAAACATCAAACATGGCTGCCGGATTAGTTTACCGCGAGTATTTGTAATTGAATAATATTTAAGTTATCTTTTCCACGTACTTTTTTCATTTATCCATTTTTTATGTCTAATCTTTCGAGAACATAGCAGATTCTTTTATTTTGCCGATTGCTAGCATTTTTCTTGAATCCCAAAACAACGTGTGAAAACGCAACGTATCGTGACCGTACATGCGTAAATGCATCTTATCGTCCGTTGGCACGGGTGAGTACTGATGCCACAAATAAAAAAATGTTATGAGTTTTATTTTGACAAATCGTCCGTTTTGGCATCGGGAACAAATCACCTCGTATATTTTCTACATTATAACTCGTACTTGCTCTTGGTTACTCGAATTGCATTTCTTGAACGCAGAATAATTTGCGAACGTATAAATCACCGATTTCAAACTTTTTGCATTTCGTAAATATTAATAGTGACCAATCTGTTTGTATTTCAAAAAATTGTAACATGTTTCAATTAAATTAAAAAGAGAATAGTAAATAACTTAGTGTGTATTGCATTTCATGACATAAATGCTAGAAAGATGTATGTAAATGACATGCAAATTAATATGCAAATTTATGCTAATTAGGCCGCCCACCAGCTATTTTGGTTTGTGGAGAACACTGTTATGGGAGTGTTTCTCTTGATACCGAGAATAAATCTGCAGAAATGTGAATGGATATCTTCAACTTCCGATTTATAAGAACTCTCGTGGCCCCATATATCACTGCCATATGTCAGAATAGGTCTTACGAGCCTATGGAATAGGGACATCAATGTTTTTATATTTATATTAGGATTTTGTCCTAGTTTCCCTATTAAAGCGAACCTAAATGCGGCCTTAATTTATAGTTGTGTATATTCTAAACTGTATTCGAAATAATATTGCAGTGGTTTAATTTTGTTTTAATTATAACTGTAGCTTGGATAGGCATTTGAAGTGCTTGCCATGGAGGCCATTCATGGAGGGGAATAAATAACGAACGAACATATTTAACATCCGGGTACTTTTCAAAGCTATGACGTTTTAGTATCTGATCGCATTCGTATACGCCATTGTACATAGCCGTTCATGCTGCCTAGCATTGTGTACTATTAGTATAAACTCAACTTTTATATGCACAATGTGCTTTTTAAAACTTGGGTTAGAGCCTTATGCGTTTGAACCACAGTATTCTCAGAGTGAAAGCCCAATTGCGTTAAAGTACCGTACTTCCCCGAATGTAAGCCCCTCTCGAGTATGAAGCCCATCCCTATGTTTATACTTGGTATTTATCGAGTTGAGGGCATTCACGATTATAAGCCCAGAGTGTTTTTACTGGGCGTCGACGATATTCTTTAAAATATGCGTGTAAAAGGTGTGTTTCATTTCATAATAATCGTGATTGGCATGTTAGTTTGGTTCATGCTTTTAGTTTTATGAGAAAACTCGCATTAATTTTAAGTTCAGAGTGCATGGCGAACGTACACAACGTGATTCGCATCGTTTCTATTCTGTCATTTACTCAGGATGAACATCGATGTTGCAATTCTGGAGTAATCCATATTTTTTTGAGTAGTAGCCTTCGAAAAGCCAAATATGTGATTGTCAAGGCGTGTACCTGGTTATTGGGCATGGTTTACTTTGAGACTATCATGAAAGGCCTAGGGTTTGAACGATGAGACATGTTGGCGACTGAGAAAGGTGTTTAAATTCTTCCTCCACACTCAGTTTACCCACGGTTACTATTAACCGTCGTTTATATTTCGGAAATTGCGAATCGCCAGTTTTTAGGGAAAAAAATCATCGTTTTTTTGTTGCAATCAGTGCTACAGATCGCATTTTAACATTGCGGTAATTCACTTCCGCATTGCGCTAAAAAATCATCGTCAATAATCGGAAAATTTCATCATTACGACACATCATTTTGATTGGTTAATGAAAGACATGACCTGTTATGTCAAAGGAAGTTGTTCCAGGTCAAATCGTGCTGAAAAAATTCATGGTGGAAAATTGTTTTGCGTCGAGAGTTTGCGTACGATCGAAAACATACCAAAACGAAGATAATGATAAATGCTTTCGTCCACTGTTTCCTCACAGACCCTACCCATTATTTCACCGTAAATTCAGACGGTATGTAAATCGTATTGTAATAAAATGTGTGTGTTTTTTATGAACATGTTTGTTTCTTCATTGTAAGTATCGTTCAAATCAATGACACATTTTTTTTCAAAAATAAGTATTATTTTCCCGAGCCCGGCGTGGTGAACGAATATTTTTTTTTGATAATTTTTCGTTGTTTGCAAGATGGTTACAGTGTTTAACCCTAAAACAAAATCATTTTTTCTGAGTTGGTCCTCGAGTACAAGCTCATCCCTTACTTTTCCTTTACGTGTTCATGCCTCCGGGCTTATGATCAGGGAAGTACGGTATACTGTGAAGATTCAATTCAGTCCAGTGTGAGTGATGAGAGTATATCGTCGACGATGCCCCTTGTTCGGATAAAAGTTTTATTTCAAATTACACGGAAGTCTGTGAACAATCTGCTTGGTGTTCCTGTGACACTTGTCCCATGATTTGCCAGTGCAGCCCCGTGAATACATGGACGAAAATGTTTCCACCACCACCCTACGAACTCAAGATTGCATACTCCAGCATCCATACTTTGAATAATTTGCACGCCGCACAGTGCAGTACTGGAAACAGCATTTATTAGACAGACAAAAAACAAAACAAAATGCCAGTCTCGATCAATCGCACATCCATAATGTTTGTATGTTGATATGCTTGTAAGTAACATTAACGTAAAAGTCGAAACAACATAGACTAGAAGTCAATTCACCAGTACAGCCAGCTATGGCTCCCTAAGTTGCTTATATTTAATCAGATACTATTTCGTCATCATGCTTTGTTACCTTACCTGTTTATACCTCATGAGGGCGTTTTTTTATGGCAAGATGGCGCAAACGGAAGTCCTTCGCAGGTTTATGGTTTCTCATATTTAAATCATCATAACTCTGAAGATAATCATTTTTTTTAATTTTTTTTTTCAAATTTATAATCAATATACATAACTTGATAAATACAAACACCAAAATAGGCTCTATTTAGTTCCCCTTTAAAGAGAACATGGCCTTTTGACCTTTACGTTTTAAGTTTTTTATGGCTTCTTTGAATTTCCCATTTGGGCTTAAAGTGATACCAAGATAATTGATTATTTTAACAATATTAATTTCTTTGCTTTCATAGAAAAATACGTTATCTTCTAATAGTTTGTTCGATTTGTTGAAAACCATAATTTTAGTTTTTTCTGTGTTGACTGATAGTCCCCATTGTTTTGGATAAGTTATCTAAACAATTTTGTAAGCCGGTCTTATTTTCTGATAAAATCACTATATCATCGGCAAATAGAAGACTGCTAATTTTACTATCTTTCAAAGTAGGAGGGTAACATGTCGGTGAGTCAAAGATTCTTGGAATGTCGTTAATAAACAGGTTGAATAGTGTAGGACTCAGGTTACAACCTTGTTTTACTCCTACTTTTGATGTAAAAGATGTTGTCAGCCCCCCACCAACTTTGACTTTGTAATTCACTTTACTATACAGTCAAACTTCGTTAGTGCGAATATCAAGGTCCTGGGTGAATATATTTGTTATAACCAGTGTTCGTAATAACCAATTGCCACTTGAGGGCGCTTTACAGAAACAAACTAATTACCATACATCAGGGTAAACAAAACTATGGCGCCACTTTAAACACTAGACCCAACATTAAAAACACACAAATAGTATTGAAATAAACGTTGTCATGTTTATTAAAATAATATTAAAATGGAAAATACAAATATACTGTTCATTATTCAAAGTACATGTATAAATAAATGAATAAAGAAATTCTTAGTACGTCCATGCTGGATCGACTGAGTTTGTCATGTATGCATACACAAACACACGTGGTACTCATTGTATTCTTTTCATTATTTCTCAGTCATAAAAAATAAAATTCACATTGCACCCATTACATTTGTAGTATGGTAAAAAAAATCTGTAATGTAAAGTGTTCGCTATTAACATGGATGGCTATTTTGAAAAGTCGGTAATTTTGGTTTGACGATGACCGGAACAAATCGATGTGAACAGCATGTCCTCGATAGTTGAAAGTTGTGGAAAAATCAAAGTTTCAACAATTTCAAGGACTGAAGATAAGTACGTAATTTTACTATGCAATCTATAGCTTCTGACGGTGAAGGCAGTTCGATGTCAACAGGAATGTCTGGGCTGACATTTTCGACGTCGTCTTCATCGGCCACAGCGTTTTGTTCCAAAATGCATCGTCTGATGGAGATTAATAAACACCAGTTTCGTCGTCTGCGCAGACAAAATCCGAAAATGTAATCTCTGGGAATTTGATATGATGGGCTAAATTGTCGCATAAACATTCAACATCATTGGTGTTATCGGCCGTAATGTCTCCACAATCGGCAATGCTGACTTCCTGTTCCACGTCGGGATTTGGTGGATGTACAAACGACACCTTTCTGAAGCAGTTGGCAATGGTGGTATCGGTAACTTTGTGCCAGGACGAATGAAGCATGTCGATCGCATCTTTGACATTGATCGTGGGTAGGGTTTCACCTGAATCAAGATTCACCAACATTCTCTGAACTACTCGTTGCCGGTAAAAACACTTGAAATTTCTAATCACGCCCTGATCCATCGGTTGCAGCTTCGAAGTTGTATTTGGCGGGAGAAAGACGAGTTTGATGGCTTTGAGGTTTTTGACAGCTGGATGGGCGGGACCAGTTGTCGACGAACATGAGAATTTTTCTTTTCTGGCGTACTTCTTGACCAGTTTGTGTAGCCATTCGATGAACAAATCGCTGACCATTCATGCTTTTTTGTTTGCCTTGTAATCGACGGGTGGGGATTTCATGTTTTTGAAACATCTTGGGTTTTTTGATTTTCCGATGACCAGTGGCTTGAGTTTTTCAGATCCATCCATATTTGCGCAAAGCATCACAGTCAATCTTTCTTTACTTGTCCTTCCTCCAGAGCATACGTCATTCTTGAATGATAATGTCTTATCGGGCATCAGGCGGAAAAATAACCCAGTTTCATCGGCATTAAAAATATCTCTGGGAGCGTAGCCATCGATGAGTCCGGGTAATGTTAACGTTACCCAGTCATCAACCATGACATCGCTGACAGAAGCAGCTTCACCGCACATGGATTTGAACGTGATACCGTGTCGGGATTTGAATCTCTCCAGCCAGCCATTACTGGCTTTGAATTCGACATGATTCATTTTCTGTCCTAAATCTTCGACCTTTGCCTGGAGGATAGGACCGCTGATTGGGACATTCATAGAAAGGGGCACTGGTAAATCATTTCAGCAATGCCTGCTCAACATCGTCGACTGCTGAAAACCGCATTCGCTTCCGGCACAGCTCAATTTTGTTGTGTTCGAACATCTTCAAAACATAATTTTTTTTCTTTAAAATCGTTGACAGTGTACTGGGTTTAACATCAAATTTTCGACAGACATCGCCATGGCGAATGCCCGCCTCAATAGCTTTGATCATTTGGACTTTACAGTCCAACGACAAGGCACGCCGTTTGACACGAGTTGTTGACATTTTGAAATCAGGACGGAAACTGGCATCTCACTCGTAGTCGCCGTAATTTATCTAAAATTTACAACGTTCATGCTTCACATTTTTTTATTGTGAATTTTAAAATTAAAAACTCGAGCAGCAAGGCGTCGAAAGTGACTAGACACTAGAAGTCACATACACAAAAGATTTTCATGCCAAGTCAATGGCTACATTGTTTTTATTTTACGCAGCACAGCTCAAGCCCACTTCCAACAGCGGAAACACCGTATTTGGCGGTTCGTTTTAGGATTTCGCAGCTGTTTGAGTGAATGAAATGTTTGCTGTTATAGGTGTTATAGACCATTGTTTTTCAGAGAAAATCCATTCGTACTAAGCGGGTTTTCGTAATAAACAATTTTGTTCTAAGCATTGTCAATTACCATAGGGATAATGGATTTTCAAACGGGACTTCCCAGTTCGTTCGTTGTAATCGGTATTTCGTTGTAACCGAGTTTGTACTAACGAGTTTTGACTGTACATGTCTTTTATTAGTCTATATATTTTGCCTGTAATACCAGACTTTAGTAGCTTTAGAAACATGGCTTCATGCCAGACACTGTCGAATGCTTTCCTTAGATTGACAAAACATGCGTATAATTTGTTTGGTTTCTTAGTTTGCGATTTATTGTTACACTCCTTTGTTGTTTTGGTGTGATCGCTATGGTACAGGTACTTTGTGATTATTGTTTTAAGAATGACAAGGTTATCGGTTATCGGTACTAACACCGTACAGGGTTCTCCACGGTTTGAAAATTAAACAGGGCGCGCCAATATGAAGTGGGCGTGGCACATTTTGTAACGTGCATCATTGGCAAGGATGTTGAAAAATGGAAACCAAAAAATCTATTAATCTACATATTATTACATATGCATAATATATATTTTATATTACAAAATGAATAGGAATTTTGAAGAGCTATTATTAAGTAAATGTCAGCACGTACAATCAGTTGATTTTAGCTGCACGATTCCTCAAGCGGTGACATCAGTTGTTTACAAGTAATGATTGCGTCCAGAAAAAGACGTAACAAGTTTGTTAATTTATTTTCCCAAATAGATACATACATGCTTTATTTAATTTTTAGCAAAAATTTATATTTATGATTTATATTTATTTGGACGAAGCAAAATAAAATGTATGTCGCACAAACGTTCGTAATTGGTTCATTAAAAAACTTGCGTGAATGGCACCAAAAACCAAGGTGATCAAACGAAATAAAATGTACACAGTAGAAGATTTTCGAGCTGCAGTTAACAGTTACTATCAAAAATAATAGAATTAGGTATAAAAAAACAAAATGCATACTTAAAAGAATAATTTTCATTCAAATCGAAAATTTGTTGATGTCTGCTTCGTTGAAAACAGCTATGACCCGGAAACAGTTCATTCTACTATGTGCACCCTGATACTATGTAACGATGCTTTTGATTGGCCAAGGCACGCATCGACGCGAAAACCAATCAGAATATTAGTTCCAAAGGAACACAAGTAAATTTATTTCCTCCATTTATGATGCGAGTTGAAAGCATGGCCGTTTTACCGGGGTTTTTAAATCGTGATTTAAAGAAAATTCAACTTTAAATAGTGGCATTTAAATATAAACATTTACATGTCCAAGCAAGCATTCGTGTGGACTTCTTGGTGATCAGCAATGTCTGTGATGGTACGTTGGCTGGCTGGTCGTTTACCGATCATGCAAGTGCATAGCTGCCCGGTTGCTGCCTTTGTTCCACTCGGCGGTGACGATGTTGCCGCTACCTAGTCACGGCGTGAACTTAATAATAATAGACCTTATGTTTAACGAATGGTTTTACCGATAACGATTTTATATATTTGACGTCACCCTGGCAGTAAAAATATGGGTACGGTAATGCACTTTTCTAGGCCACATGTTCATTTTTAATCGTGTTGAAAAAACTTGTAACTTTTTGTTTGGTGGTGTTATCACCTCACGGTGACCTGCTACAATAACAAACCGGAATTTTCACAGTTGCACCTTAAAACAATGAACCAGTTATCCTGAGCATGATGAATCATCTTCGTAAGACAATGTGTTGGCCTGTTTTGTAAACAATTCTTTGTCTGGGAGCATGCAGGGTGCACAGGAAATATAACAGTGCGCTGACAATTTAAACAGGGCGCCAATTTCAGATAACAGGGCGCGGCACCCTGTAAAAACCACTCGTGGAGAACCCTGACGGTGGCTATCTTGACCCTTATTTATAGTACCGGTTCCCCTTTAAGCAAAATACCTTTCTGAACAAAAAATGCTTCAATACCACAGCTACAGTGTATCTATCACTGAGTGTGTTTTAACTACCATGGTACAAAGAATTATATCGTAAAATATTATGGTATGGTCAACACTCACGAGGCAGTTGACTTTGGGGACCAGTTCACAAGCGCTCGGAACATTTCCTGGATAATAAAAAATGACCTAAAGTGGGATCGGCATAGTTAGTCAGTCGCCGGTAAATTCCCCCACTACTCATATAATAACACAAGGTAGGAAAGCGTTGACACCATGACATCGAAACTTCCCGAAAATAACACGATTTTCCAAATTATATTTCAATCCGCTTCACACAACTCAAGCATGATATCGGTAGAAACTATCGATTGACTTACATTTCCTTTATTCGAACAAAAACGGGTTACATCCTGTGAAAATCGAAACACCAGAGCAATATGAATCAACCCATCTACGCGGATATTTTGAAGCAGAGGCCCGAGCATGCGTAAATGTTTGGAACTACGCATGTTTGGAACTGCGCATGCACGAGCCTCTGCTTCAAAATATCCGCGTAGATGGGTTGATTCATATTGCTCTGGTGTTTCGATTTTCACAGGATTTAACCCGTTTTTGTTCGAATAAAGGAAATGTAAGTCGATCGATAGTTTCTACCGATATCGTGCTTGAGTTGTGTGAAGCGGATTGAAATATAATTTGAAAAATCGTGTTATTTTCGGGAAGTTTCGATGTCATGGTGTCAACGCTTTCCTACCTTGTGTTATTATATGAGTAGTAGGGGAATTTACCGGCGACTGACCAACTATGCCGATCCCACTTTAGGTCATTTTTTATTATCCAGGAAACGTTTCGAGCGCCTGTGGACCAGTTCACTAAATCTGTATCAATAATCTTTCAAACAGATGTTATTTATTGAAATAAAATTATCAACAAAATCGTGATTTATTGAGAATCCAGCATGAAGGAACTTACCCTGGCCTGGGCGTTAGAATCTGACGACGGGCATAAGCCTCGCAGAGCATGCACGTTCATAACTTCACAGCTAGAGATAAGCAAAATTCTGTCCTGTGAACGAAACGAAATGGTGTACAGTCATTGTAACATACATGTACCACAGAACTCACAAGCGACAATATTTACGCATGTTTCCCCAAGTACTTCATTCATAATGCATATGTACTTTGAATCGTTGATAGCTTGGGCTAATTCAACTTTTCTGAAATTACATCACCTTGGAAATCGTATTTAGTCACAACGAGCTCATAGCTTTCTTTCATTGCCCAACGTTTGCATCACATTAGTCATTAACGTGGTTTTGCGAACCTTTGACCTCATCCTCATTCAAAACATTTAGTTTAACAGAGGCAGCCAAATGGGAACATTTTCTCAAAATTGTATCCTAATGCAAATGTAACATTTGAAAATTTTATTAGTAATATTATCCAAGTTTAAATATACAATATATTAGAGTTAAACCAAGACATAACAGTAACCAAACAAACATTGACGTTCGAGGTGATATTACCCAGACTTCTTTTCGTTTCCGTTCTTTTCTAAACGTGGGCAATCGAGTTAACGATGAAAGCTTCTGGGCAGGTAAATTGAGAACCAAATTGTCGTTCAAAATTATATTTTCATAGCTCATGGAATGATGAGGGTGACAATGTTATGTCATAGCGTTACATCTTACAAACTCATTTTCATGAGTGTCTTTTGCTTTTACCGAAATTACTTTTCGAAATATAGCAATGGATTGACCACACCGCCCAGAAATCCAATATGGCCTCCGTTGCACACATTCCTACAATTTAGTTGGAATACACATGACCGAGGAATGCGCGAATTTTTATTATTATGTAGGTTATTCTGTCATTTGCATTTGCACAAGACTAAATTTTGGTAAACTAAGTTTTGAGCTGTAAAGATGAGGCAATTTAAAAAAACAGTATAGATCTATTTTATTGACTCCCGTGTGCGGAGCACAAAAAAAAGGAGTCTTTGCAGTTAGTCTGTGTGTGTGTGTGTGTGTCTGTGTGTGTTCCACAGATATCTCAAGAACCACTCATTGGATTTTAATGAAACTTGGCACATAGATGCTCTAGGACAATAGACAGGCCTGATTAATTTTGGGTTAAAATGTGTTCATATTAATTCTCTAATTAGCATAATAATTCATGATTTTTTTGTTCTGTTCATATTAGTTACCTGATTTACATAATTAGTTTTCAGCTTTTCCATCAATATCTTATGTACAAGTAATTTTGAATTAATTTGTAATGTGTCTTCAATACTCTCACCACACGACAGTTCTTTCTAAGCTTTCTTTGATTTTTTTATTAAAACTAGAACGTTCGCCCAAATTCAAATACTGAAGTCTACAGACTAAGTCTTTTCGACCAGCTTTGTTGCACACGCGATCACGTAACACAGAACACTATTGTTCTCCTCATTTGCATGCAAACTAAGCTATCTAGGTTGATAAGCTGCTTGCGTTAACGCGAAGCTAACCTGCGTTAACGAGGCGTTGGCATGGTCCTAACGCGATCTTAACATGGCGTAAACGCATGTCAACACGTTAGGTAAGCAAGTTTTGAACTGTACTGTATTCCATGATTGAGGTATTTCTACATGTCAGTTGTTTTTTTTCGGTCGTCTCGTCTGCAGTTGAATAATTTTTGATTTGATCTAGTTTTCTTTCCAATGCGACTTACTTCCACTTTGCAGGCTTCGCACCCTTGAAAAACTTGGGAACTTCTTATGAACTTCTGTTTGACTCCCATGTGCGAAGCACAAAAAGGGAGTCTTTGCAGTTAATGTGTCTGTATGATATATTGAAGATAATATTTGGTAATCGTAGTCCTAAATAACTATTAAAAATAGCTAGACGTTTCGAGCAATGGCTCTTTATCGATAGCATAGAAGCAAGTGTGATAACGTATAGTGTGTCTGTATGTGTGTGTGTGTGTGTGTATGTGTGTCCGTCTGTTCCACTGATATCTCAAGAACCGTACATCAGTTTTTGATGAAACTTGGTGCATAGATGCTCTGGGCCAATGCGCAGATTTGATTAGGTTTTGGTAAAAATCCATGCATATTAATTACCTAATTTGCATGATAATTAGCTGATATTTAGCTGTTCCATGACTGTTCCACTGATATCTAAAGAATAATTCATTGGATTTTGATGAAACTTGGCACACAGATGCTCCAAACTAATGCGCAGATTTGATTAGTTTTGGGTAAAAATCTGCAATATTAACTTCCTAATTTGCATAATGATAAATCAATTTTCGGCTTTTCCACTGATATCTCAAGTACTAATCATCACATTTCAATAAAACTTGGTACATAGATGTCATAGGACACTGCACAGACCTGATAGTTTTTAGGGTAATATCAGTATATATTAATTAGCTAATTTGCATAATTAATTAATTTTCAGCTTTTTATTACCTTGCCCGTACCATCAAAGATGGAAGGGAAAGGTATATTAAGGGAAAAATTTTGTCCGTCGTTGTCGTTGTAGTCGTCGTTCTTCTTGTTGTTGTCGTCGTTAATAATTGTTATTGTGTGCATAATAACTTTACTAATTCTATTTCAAACTTGGTCACCTTATTCATCAGTATAAAGTCTTCCCTGAGTTTGAACAACAGATGTCCTGTATGAAAATATCATGCAAAAATTGAGAAAATCTGATAAAATATTTTGACTGTTTCTACTTGACTGATCACTGGTGATACACATCAAAAGTCACTGATCTCAGTGGAAATATGCATTGTTGTATGTGTTCAATGAAGCAAATGATTTATCTTGTAATAATATCCTTGGTAATGTATCTCAGAATCCCATACTGGGTTTCAAAACCAACTCATGGAGAGATTGCACAGTCTGATGCACATTTGCAAACCTACCAATACAATCTTTACAGAAAACAAGATATCAGAAAATCAATATAAGCACTCCTATGAACTGGGTGCCTAACTTTGATCAAGATCTGAAGCTAATAGAAAATCTGTTTAGTTCAAAGTTATCAAATCAAAAACAATACATAAAAAATACATTAAAAGCAAAACATTTCATCCACATTTTAAAAAGAAAATTATTCTAAAATATATGTATTCTGTATTTGACAAAGAGTTCATTCGACAAATGAAAACTCACAGGAATATGTTTCAGCTATTAGAACAGAATGATAGAGTTTTTATAATACTGGTTTAAAAACGCACTTCAAAGATTGCAGTGTTTGAAGATGTAGATTCTCAGGAGGCAACAGTACTGTTGACTTCTCCCTCCACTGGACACCAACTAACTATTTAAGTTGATTTGCATACAAAGCAGAGCTTGCAACATGATAGCTATTCATAAAGGGTGGTTGTTTTTTTTTACTTTTCATATAATACAGTAGTCACACAATGAGGCAGTTCATATTTGTCTCAGTGAATCAGTAATTTTTGACAACACCTGTACAAAATACTTGGACTAAAGCCAGCTAAAATTTTCTGTTATCTTGCATGTTTTATGAATCTATTCACATCTAAATGCAGCACTTTTTTTTTTCAATGAGACATTTGTTTTTATACTAAAATATCTGAATTACTTTGAAGAAAGCTGGAAATTATGTCCCTTAAAATAATTAAACAAATAAGGCACCAATGTTTTTGTAAGATATTTACATCTTTTAAGGACATTCGGTAGACTGATTCCCCACTGTTGGTTCAACCCCAAAACTTGTTTGTATTCAAAATTATGACAATGCATATTTATATTGAAACAAACTATGATAAAGGGAATTATATTATATAACAAAGGGCAAGGTCACCAGAGTTCAACTATCTTATTTCAAGTAGTAATCTTCACATTTCAATGACACTTGGTACATAGATATCATAGGACACTGCACAGACCTGATAGTTTTTAGGGTAATATGAATACATATTAATTACCTAATTTGCATAATTAATTACTTTTCAGCTTTTGATATTTCAAGTAGTAATCACATTTCAATGAAATTTGGTACATAGATCTTCTAGGATTATGCAGAAACCTAATTAGTTTTAATTGGATATTAATTACCTAATTTGCATAATGTTCCACTGATACATAAAGAACCACAAATTAATTTTCAGCTTTTGATATTTCAAGTAGTAATCACATTTCAATGAAATTTGGTACATAGATATCATAGGACACTGCACAGACCTGATAGTTTTTAGGGTAACATATCAGTATATATTAATTAGCTAATTTGCATAATTAATTAATTTTCAGCTTTTTATATTTCAAGTAGTAATCTTCACATTTCAATGACACTTGGTACATAGATGTACCTAGATCTTGTAGGATTATGCAGACACCTGATTAGTTTTAATTGGATATTAATTACCTAATCAGGGTTCTCCCCAGAAAAAATGCATCGCGCTGGGGCTAATTTGCATAATAATTTGCATATCGTTTACATATCTTTCCTTCATTGATTAGGCCACACTGATTTAATTTTATGGAGGACATCCTCTGGAGACCCCAAAACTAATGCGAGAGGGCGAAAAAAAAAATCCTGCCAAAAAAAAAAAAATCCTGCTAAAAGCACAGGACTACGGAGCTGCTATTACGAATTGGACCACAGAACACAATGTATCAAAGAACAACAAGAAGTCTTTATTTGTAGGAGGCACATGTTGATATACACATCTCGTACTGTATTACTGTCACAGGTATAACCATTTCAGACAAGCTCTAGTACATGTAGTCATGATGAAGTACAGTAGAACGTCGATTATCCGAAATGTTTGGTTATCCGAACCTACTGTGTGTCCCCCAAAGTTTGTATGCAGGTCTGGCTGTGTTCCGTATAGTAATACAAAAGTCAACTGTGAACAATAAATACTACAGTCGCCTTGTGTGATTTCCTGGTGCAACACTTTCAATAAAGCTGTTATCAACATGTAATCCGACGTCTTTCACGTGTACGTTCATTGTTTACAGTGTCTGCGCAAACAATGAAACGAATTACAGTATCCAATAATTTCCTAAATTCAGACAAGCCTATTACGCCACACCAGTGTTCCCACTGTAAATAAAAAATGTCCTAAAAACACAAACTTCATCAAATGTCTTCTCCACTGTTTACAGTCAGATCCTTAACTTTACCAAGTTGTAAGTCACCGCAGTTCGGATACGTTTCCCGGGAAAATTGTACGGTGTTCCACTGCCGTCAAAGAAACGCGGCCATGAGCCGATCCCATGTTTTTTCCGATTTTTAATTTTAATGTCCAGTATGAGAAGTCACATCCTCTTCGGAATAAAAAAAGAAAGAAAATAACTTCTGGGATGTCTTGCCACAGAAGCGACGCCAGTTTAATAGTGCAGTGAAAAAGAGAGGCGAAACGACAACCCCTTGGTGTGCCTCTTTGATGGTTTATCAGCAGACAACGGCAACCAATGACCACAGTCGGCGGGCCGTTTGATGGTTCACAGCGTCGAAGTGTTTACGTCCGATGATCACAGTAGCCAACCTGGATTTTTAAAACAATTTATTATGTCAATTGTTCTAGGTGTTAAAAACTATGCTGAATCCAATAAAATCGGGACATCTTGTAGCAGTTTACCATTCGAAAATCTCAGAGCAATCTGGTAACATCGAGCCGCTAGCCGATCTATACACAGCGAATACGAAGCGACCTTTCACCCGTTTACTTTATCAGCGTTTTTTATCTAGCGTTGGCGTGGCTACCCCCAGTGAAATGCAAACGCTGTGTGCTTGATTTAGACGCACAGTTGTCAATTATAAATCGACTAGAACGTGGCGAAACCGCAAGCAATCTATCTACCGAGTATGGTGTTGGTAAATCGATGATATCCGATATCAAGGCAAAACAAAAGCTGCTGGATTTTTTCAGTAAAATGGATTCAAGTGCAGGACTGAAACGAAAGATAACGAAAACAGCCTATGACGTACATTCAGAGAAATCCGTCTTCACTTGGTTCCGGGACTTGGTTTTCCCAAGAACTTTATTATCGCTACATTTTACGGACATTTTGAAACACTTTTTAACATTCCAGCATTCAACATTTTTATTACAATATATTACTGATTAAATAAAAATGTTTTTAATGACGTACTCTACATGTATTATTGTTTGATTTCATTACAGTCGTGTGCGTTAGAATTTGTGTGTAGTGAGCCTGTAAACTTGAGCACGCCCACACAAGATCGCATATCCGAACTGTTTGCATAACCGAACAAAAAGCATGTCCCCCTAACAGTTCGGATAATCGACGTTCTACTGTACCTTCAGTCAAAAACACTGCATGCAAGGTACAACATGGACATCAATTTCAGTACAAGTCAAGGCGGAATGTACATATCACTACTTTATGACAATAACTAACAAAACATTGCAATGATACAGAAATGTCCTTGCTTGCTCCTCTCTACACAGTAGGGGTTAGCTTTAACCAATCTCTCGTATAGCTGTGTAAACGTCATATCTCCCTGGCCGACGTCAATTGCGTACCAGTCTACAACAATCCCTCAGTTTTTCCTCTGAACTGTTATGCTCACGTATTCCTGGCAACGCAATACGCATGTGCAAAAGATCATTTACGACAAAATTGTCACGTTTTTAGATAGTCCAAAAAGAGTTTTACGACAAGCCGGCGCTTTGCGACAATATGAGTCGGCAAGTTCCGGACAGAAAACCGATCTGTAGAGACTCGTCGTTGGAGATTTTTTTTTTTTGAGAAAAGGCGAAAACTATTGCGCGCGTGGATGTCATCCATACAATTAAGTCGGTGTGGCCTTAACAGAACAATTATGAATATTGGTGAGCTCAGTCACAGGGCAAATATTTTTTTTAATGGAATCAACACATTATGTTTCACAATTTAGAAGAGTTTGAAACATTCTCGAAATACAAATGCTGCAGACTAAAAACAAACACAAATACATTATTGTTGCAATTTAATTGTTTTGTAAAACGTTGAAGGAAACTCATTCAAAACGTTAAGCCAGATTTATGTTCACGAATCTCATAATTTTATTCACTCCAAAAACATTCTCCTTCAAAAAATCGATCACGTAATTAATTGACGTATTGTTGTAATTTATTATTCGTACCATCAACTTCTAAAACGTTTACAATTACAGTAATGAGCGAACAAATAAAGCTTCAAAACGATCATCAAAGTTTCAACGTGACATAACTTACTTGGCCATGTTATACACCAGTTATAGCAATAATTCCTCAACAAATTTTACTTTTTTTTTTTGATATGAAATGTAAGTAAAATCCGACTTATTTTTATCGGGAGCGATTATTTTTGATCACTTGATCGCTTCGGTAAAAAATAACAGACCCGCCATGATGTTTGTGAAACATTAGCATGTGTCCTTTGACCCGATGGGTCAAGAATTCCATTAACCAATCAAAATGCTGCATGGTAATGCCGGTAGAACCCGAAGTTTTCCGAATGGTAGTGATCATAAAGATTACATTGCGGAAGTAAAGCGATGTCTGAGCACGATGTGTTGGCATCGATTTCAATTGACAACTGCATGATAGCTTTCGAAATAGGTGATTTGCAATTTTTAAAAGGTAAATTAGGTCTTGAAAGAAGAGTTTTTACATGATTCGCAATGATAACAGTTCAAATGTATTTTACCAAATCACGCAATAAACACGTTGTTTTTTTCTTGAGTAGCGTGAACTGATCGTGAACTCCGATTTGACCATGTTATATCGAGGTGGAATTGATTTTGAAATAATTTTAGCTTTCAATCTAAAGACTGTGTCTATCGCAGAAAGTATTTACTTACAAACAAGGAGGTGCTCAGGGTTCTCCCCAGAAAAAATGCATAGCGCCGGGGCTAATTTGCATAATAATTTGCATATCATTTACATATCTTTCCTTCATTGATTAACAGAACTTATTTACAATTATGAATATTAGTGAGCTCAGTCACAGGGCAAATATTTTTTTTAATGGAATCAACACATTATGTTTCACAATTTAGAAGAGTTTGAAACATTCTCGAAATACAAATGCTGCAGACTAAAAACAAACACAAATACATTATTGTTGCAATTTAATTGTTTTGTAAAACGTTGAAGGAAACGCATTCAAAACGTTAAGCCAGATCTATGTTCACGAATCTCATAATTTTATTCACTCCAAAAACATTCTCATTCAAAAAATCGATCACGTAATTAATTGACGTATTGTTGTAATTTATTATTCGTACCATCAACTTCTAAAACGTTTACAATTACAGTAATGAGCAAACAAATAAAGCTTCAAAACGATCATCAAAGTTACGACGTGACATAACTTACTTGGCCATGTTATACACCAGTTATAGCAATAATTCCTCAACAAATTTTACTTTTTTTTTTTTTTGATATGAAATGTAAGTAAAATCCGACTTAATTTTATCGGGAGAGATTATTTTTGATCGCTTCGGTAAAAAAAAACAGACCCGCCATGATGTTTGTGAAACATTAGCATGTGTCCTTTGACCCGATGGGTCAAGAATTCCATTAACCAATCAAAATGCCGCATGGTAATACCTGTAGAACCCGAAGTTTTCCGAATGGTAGTGATCATAAAGATTACATTGCGGAAGTAAAGCGATGTCTGAGCACGATGTGTTGGCATCGATTTCAATTGACAACTGCATGATAGCTTTCGAAATAGGTGATTTGCAATTTTTAAAAGGTAAATTAGGTCTTGAAAGAAGAGTTTTTACATGATTCGCAATGATAACAGTTCAAATGTATTTTACCAAATCACACAATAAACACGTTTTTTTCTTGAGTAGCGTGAACTGATCGTGAACTCCGATTTGACCATGTTATAGCGAGGTGGAATTGATTTTGAAATAATTTTAGCTTTCAATCTAAAGACTGTGTCTATCGCAGAAAGTATTTACTTACAAAGAGGTGCTAATTCCACAAATTTGACTAGCCGCTACGTATCGTGCGACTAGGTCTATTGTTTATAAATTATAATCCCCGACTGGCAGGATGCGTGTCGGTCGGTACGTAATTATACCAACAATCAGACAATAGTCCTCGTCGGAAGCATTTCTGTGGTGGTCACTAATTTTGAGTGACGGTCGGGGCCTACCGGTGTCGCGAACAAAGCTTTTTCACATCTGATATTGGCATGTCAAATATGAAATCAAGCGCCGATGTGGGAACACATAGCGCCGAGGTCCCAAGTGAAGCGCCGAGATTCACAGGTATAGCGCCGCGGACCGCGGCGCTAAAAAGCCCTGGGGAGAACCCTGCTAATTTGCATAATGTTCCACTGATACATAAAGAACCACAAATTGGATTTTAATGAAACTTTTAAAGAGAACTATGCAGAAACCCAATTAGTTTTTGGTAAATATTTATGCTTATTAATCACCTAATTAACATAATTAACACTGATATCTCAATTACTGATCATCACATTTGAATAAAATTTGGTACATAAATGCTCTAGGACAATAGACAGGCCTGATTAATTTTGATTAATATTAATTCTCTAATTAGCATAATAATTCATAATTTTTTTTGTTCTGTTCTGTTCATATTAGTTACCTGATTTACATAATTAGTTTTCAGCTTTTCCATCAATATTTCATGTACAAGTAATTTTTAATTAATTTATAATGTGTCTTCAATACTCTCAGCACACAGGAGTTCTTTCTAAGCTTTCTTTGATTTTATATTGCTAACAAAGGCGGGATTACCTTTCAATCATTCGATGCATGTTATTTTAAAGTTATGCACTTGTGACCGACACTTATAAATGACACAATGAGCATCGTGAACAGAATTTCAAGGATCGTGAGCAAAAGAAAAGTGATGTTTGTCTAAGCGATGCGCACCCACAGAGCTTGAAAGACCGAGAACAATTTCATGACAATCCAGGAAATTTATTTGTTGTACATTATTATAATTACTCAGTATACATTTAGAAAAACATTAGAAACAACATCATTAAATTGCCAGAGAAGAACCACTGATAATATTTTGAGAAAAGTGCTTCTAAGCAGTTGATGACATCTTGCGAAAAAACTTGCAGTTCAGTATCACGAAAACTAAAGCTCAGTTCAAAGGAGACTTTGAGACTCCCTTATGCAGTCAATTAGCGACATGTGTTATTACATTAGGGGGAGTGCCACCAACAAACAAATTTTAAATGATAGTGCGATAGAATGTCCAAACACTGGCCAGGTGGTGTGTGTTGGGCTCTGGCTTGTGCTTAATATAATAAATGTAATTTACATAGACTTGTTTTAATGTTGTTTATGCTGTACATGTACTCTTTTGGTAATCTTCCACATGTTTTATTTGCCTCATCAGTTACGGGAGTATCAAGTGATTGGCAGGCGCCATCCATCTGAGAAAGATGCAGCACCCAGCTTGTACAAAATGAGAATTTTTGCTTCAAATTCAGTTGCTGCAAAGTCTCGTTTTTGGTACTTCTGTAACAGACTGAAGAAAATTAAAAAATCAACTGGTGAAATTGTTTCCTGTCGCAGGGTAGGTTTTCCTTTTTGTACTGTATTCTAAATCCAAGGCCAGTTTGGAACTAAGTATTTAACTTCATAGGTCATATTCTACATTGTAATGTACCGGTAGTTTAATTTATTCCAGAATCATCATCTGTTTGAATTAATCAGAAATGAACATGCACATCTTGAATATCATGTGACATTGATGATGCATGTTGTTTAGTTCTACAAACCTTTGTCATATTTGTTCTAACGTTAGTGTGTGCATGCGTGCGTCTGTGCGTGTTTGCGTCCGGACCTGTATCTTAAAAATGCCTGGGCCAATTACAATCAAACTTCACACATACATCATGCATGATAGTATACATATGCACGTCAATTTGTTTCACGATCTGATTCAAGATGGCCGAATGGCGGCCATTTTTGTGCTAAAAATCATCAAAAACAAGCATTTCTCAGCTGTTAACAGATGGATTTTGTTCGAACTTGGTATATACATTACACATTATAGGACCTTGATGCACATCATTTTGTTTTACGATCTGATTCAAGATGGCCAACTGGCGGCCATTTTGTTTTAATGATTGTGGTTCTCGTGCCATATCTCTGACTTGCTTTCACTGATTATGTTCAAATTTTGAATATTCATTATACATCATGTCAGAGATACACAGATATATTGGTTTGACTATCCTATTCAAAATGGCCAAATCGTGGCCATTTTTGTGCTAAAAAATCATCAAATATCAAGCATTTATGGATGGATTTCGTTCAAACTTGGTACATACATTATACATTACAGGTTCCTGATGATTGGGCTTCTAGAGCCATATCTCTTAAAGGGGAAATGCTCAATCCTTTGGATTGCACCAAGTGCTCATGGGTAATTAACTCTGCCTCTGTCCACTGAGTAAATGAATGCTTATCTTTCCCCCAGTACAGCTAATCCCACAAAACAACAACTGATATAAACATCCTAGGAACGGATTACAATTTGCTTGTTTAAATATAACATAGCAATTGAACTTTAAACAAATAAAGAGCAGTCTTCATGTGCCATGATTTGAAACATTGCGCACTCAGTAATTTATACATCGTCGGAAAAATATGACGCGGAACTAATTCAAGTTGATGATGGCCAACAAGAAAAGGCGGCAGTCCACCGGATAAACACGGCCAGAGTGTTGCTAAACGGTCGCAAAGAAAATACGTCGACTCAAGTTTATTTGCCTGTTTCCGTTGCGTCGATCTATTGACGGTACTGATCACGTATACAGTAAACCTGAGAATGAAACTTCCTATGCACATTCAGTATACATACTACTCCTCCAGACTGCTAATGTAACAAGTGTGAAAACACGAAGTCAAGGACTTTGGTTTTCATATTCCGTCACAAATCGGCAAATAGAACGTGTATTTACTATTGCCCTCAAATTTCCACATAATATTGACTAATTGGTAGAGGCGACAATGAAAAAGTTTACTGTATATTATAAGTACAGGTTATTACACGGTAATTCCCGTGATAAAATATCAAAATCATTAGTAAAGAAAAGTCGGCGCGACATCACGGGCTTATCTTGCAACCTGTTACGACACTCGTGTGGGAAATCAAAATGTACATGAGTGGTACCGGCTTGTATCTCGTGTGAGATTTGAGGGCTTGTGATCTGGTGGGTGAACGTCGGGATGACTTTACAGTCAAAATCAAATGAGCGGTGAGGGGGAGAAGAGCGTTCTGTCAAAACAATTTTACCGTAGACTCAATTTTAACGACCAATCAGCAGCGTTGTATTTATTATAAATAAGAATCCAAAAATAGAATATAAATACACAAATACACTCGATTAATTTTCAGGACATATATGCAACTCATGAACAAAAACGATCTATTGTAAAAGATATGAATTGGAACTGCCTATGACGTGTTGGTTGGGCGCCGTTTTGTCCTACAGTCAAATACAGAAACAAAAACTGATTTATTTTCTTATGCCAAGACCTGGTTGTTCATGCATTTCAAGCAAGGCGTATTTACTTCTTGTACTCTTGTACAGTGGTGTGTGCTGTGGAAACATTTGATTTCGCGATTTTCAGCTGTCGAAGTATTTCACGAAAAATAAAACAAAGGGTAACACCATACGATCCGAAACTTGGAACCTCTAACAGAACGGTTATTTCCTGCATGCCTACCAGTATTACACAACTACCATTTGCAGCTCATTGCAGTCTGACACTTATTCAATGTACCCCTTCCTTTTTCCAGACTGTCTAGAAAGTTATACAAAAAGTTTCATCCCTTAGAAAACACAAGTCTTTGCCGTACGATCAAAAGAAAAATGTCCACATATAGTATTAACCAACATTGCACCCACCAACATGGGCTGGGTTGAGACTGTCGTGAGACAGGTTAGTTTTACCCTACTGATGTCATGTCCTAGTGTTACCAATGGTAAGACCATGGAGGTGGTTAGACATAGACAAACTAGCGTAAAAACTCGATTAATTCGCGGTAGTAAAAATAATTATTTTTTCAAGTGCACGAATTAATAGCGTCAAAACGGAAATTATTGGTTTTTGGTGCGCGAATTAAACGAGTACTTTTAGATCGATTCAAAAAGGAACTGTTTTCATAAATTTATTAGTGATTTCTTTTCTTTTCCAATGAACACAATTACGGGACGTTTTTTTAGTGCCTCTGAGACTCGTGGCTAGCGACATTCATGGCGTGTAGTTGGGCAGAGAACACGCACTGCGTCAAGGACCACGCACCACGTTACACTTGAAATGAAACAGTGAAAAATGGCAAAGGTCACTCTGTACACAAACAATGAACACGTGGCTACAAAGTAGCAGTCTGGCTGCACTGCCTTTTTAGCTCCGCTGTCGACTTTGTCGAGCGGAGCTTATCATATGAGTGATTGTCCGTCTCCGTCGTCCGTGTCAATGTTTTACTTTTTCGACTTCTTCTTGAAAACTACAAGCCTGAATGCTTTGATACTTGGTGTATATGTACCTTGGGTAGACCTCTCTCAGATTTGTTCGTTTCGTGATATCTTCGATTCTATAATTTTGGTGAATATTTTTGTTATTTTTGGTAAAAAGTGATATTTTCGACTTCTTGTAAAAAACCAATAGTTTGATTGCTTTGATATTACATATATAGGTACTACATGTGGACCTCTCTCAGATTTGTTCATTTTGTGATGATATCTTCAATTCTCTAATTTTGGTGAATATTTTTGTCATTTTTGGTAAAAAGTGATATTTTCGACTTCTTGTTAAAAACTGTAAGTCCGGTTGCTTTGATACTATACATATTGTCCATTTTCTAATGATGTCATTCAGTTCAGTTAATTGAAATGTGCATTGCTAACAGCGGAGCTATCTCAGCCGAAAGGCTGCTTGTTTTATTTTTCTAGGCCATCGCCCGGGCGATGTTATGGCAGATATTACGAAGCCCATCTTGTCTGGAAAAATAACTCTGCATTGATAAAATCGGTCTCAGAAAATGTTTAGAAAAAATGTTTCGCGTTGACCAAATATAATCATGCAAAGTATAAATTCAAAGTGATTTAATACATTGGTGAGAGGTCGCATTTTACGTGAAAAAGAATGAAAAGCAGGCCAAAGTCGAAACAGGGTGCATCATGGACATGACACAACAAACGCTGCGACAACTGAGTGATCAGCGACATCATTTTGGGACGCAATTGAACTTCAAGTACTTTAGCGAAACTTGTTGCGCGGCGATGCTGACATCAAGTGTGTGTTGACCGAAGTTTGACCCCAAGTCACGCACTGAACTGGCGCGTTACCTTAGCAACCTTTTTCTTTCGTGTCCCGCACGTTAAACTAGTAAAATTGTTATTAATTATATCTGAAGGTACTGTAATTACCCAACTTGTATGCAACTCTGTACTGGCTTGAATATATCAACGTCGTTTACTTAGTGCCCTGCTTTTCTAATTACGCAAATTTGTTTACAATATTGTACCAGCTCTGAGAATTTCAACTTCGTAATGTATTGCTTTCATGATAGTTTTTTGACTCCCATGTGCGAAGCACAAAATGGGAGTCTTTGCAGTTAGTGTGTCTGTATGTGTGTATGTGTGTATGTGTATGTGTGTATGTGTGTCCGACTGTTCCACTGCTATCTCAAGAACCATACATCGGTTTTTGATGAAACTTGGTGCATAGATGCTCTGGGCCAATGCGCAGATTTGATTAGGTTTTGGTAAAAATCCATGCTCGTTAATTACCTAATTTGCATGATAATTAGCTAATTTTTAGCTGTTCTATGACTGTTCCACTGATATCTAAAGAACCACTCATTGGATTTTGATGAAACTTGGTACATAGATGCTCTGAACATATGCGCAGATTTGATTAATTTTTGGTAAAAATGCGTGCATATTAATTACCTAATTTGCATGATAATTAGCTATTTTTTAGTGGTTCCATGACTGTTCCACTGATATCTAAACAACCACTCATTGGATTTTGATGAAACTTGGTACATAGATGCTCTGAACTAATGCTAGGTTTTGATTAGTTTTTGGTAATAATCCGTGGATACTAATTACCTAATTTGCATAATGATTAGTCAATTTTCGGTTTTTCCACTGATGTCTCAAGTACTAATCATCACATTTCAATGAAACTTGGTACATAGATGTCATACGACACTGCACAGACCTGATAGTTTTTATGGTAATATCAGTACATATTAATTACCTAATTTGCATAATTAATTAATTTTCAGCATTTGATATAAGTAGTTAGCATTACATTTCAATGAAACTTGGTACTTACATACTCAAGGACTATGCAGAGATTGATTGTTTTCGATAAATATTTGTGCATATTAATCACCTAATTTGCATAATTAGTTAATTTTCAGCTTTTCCACGGGTATCTCAAGTACTAATCATCGCATTTCAATGAAACTTGGTACATAGATCCTTTAGGACTATGCAGAGACCTGATTAGTTTTAGGGTAAATAATTGTGCATATTAATTACCTAATTTGCATAATTAATTTTCAGCTTTTCCACGGGTATCTCAAGTACTAATCATCACATTTCAATGAATCTAGAATTATGCAGACCCAATTAGTTTCCGGTAAATATTTGTGCATATTAATCACCTAATTTGCATAATTAACCAACTTTCACACTGATATCTCAGGTACTATACATCACATATCAATGAATGTACATGGATGCTGTAGGACAATAGACAGACCTGAATAATTGTGGGTTAAAATCTGTACATATTAATTACCTAATTTGCATAATTAACCAATTTTAAGCTTTCACACTGATATCTAAAGTACCGTAAAAACTCCAAAATTTCGACCGGTTTTAAATAATTGGTGTTAGAAATGTGACGTGTTTTTAGAGTCAAAATTAAGGTGCATTTTCGGACGGTCGAATTTTTCAGAATAGAAATCAGCAAAAAAAAATGGGGATGATAGACAGTGTGCTTCATTAGTTTTTAAAAAATGCAATGTCCGTCAATTGACGTAAACTTCCTCATGTTTCACGGTAAAAGCAAAGGTCGTGGCCGAGTTGTAACTCAAAATCTAAACAAAGTCATCAATCAGTGAGTATTATGACAAGCAAAACAAAACATCAAGACGCGGAGAAGAGGTCAGCACAAAACTAATAGGTCAAAAGACAAAGCTGTCTCGCACTACCTAGGAAAACTTGCGAATGTTCGAAGTACAGGTACCCATTGGACAAAAGATACATGGAAGTTTAGCAAACGATCTCCCCGACCCAGTGCAATGTATCCGGTTAGAATCAAAGCTCACGTGTCCCTTATTTGAGCACCGTACCGGTGATTTGAGGGACCAAATTCTGCCGTAAATTCGCCCTTGGATTAAAAAATATAATGGGATTTAAGAAAATATAATGGGACTTTTAAGGTGTATTTTGGCGTCATTTGTCGGACATTTCAATCAATCCTGCCGGCCGTCTGTCTACTCAAGAGTACACGTGTATGATTTTTATCGTGACTAGCGTGAGCGGGTAAGCTTCCTTTCGAGAATGAGCTGTTATCACTGTGAACAATGTTAAATTATTCTTCAGATGACCAGTTTATTTTTTAAAAACAACTAATTTTTTTATTTAAAAAAAATCATGCCGTTTTCGCATCATCCAGCTTTTTGATTGGTTAATTAGCGATTTGACCTATTTGACCTAAGAGAACATGGCGGATATCCTACAGCATCAAACGTTTATACGAGACCGGAGTCATTCGCTTACGATGAAACTAAGTTGACTTTTATTTGTATTTCATAACCATTCAACAAATTTATTTTGTGTACATTATTATAATCACTACTGAGTACAGTAATAATCAACAATTCAGAAACGCAGCATGCCGAGATTTTTGTGTTCGTTTTTATTTGAAACTTCGTTTATTTAGAATATATTTTCGTTACCAATAAAATAAAAATCTCTCAGTCAATCAGAAACCCGGATTCATGCCTTTGAGGAAGGTCCCGTTTGAACGCTCACATCGGGGTTTTTTTCGTTTGGGGGAAAACTAAAACTGGTCGCAATTTTCGAATAAGAATGAGTCGGCAATTTTTAGTGGAGTCGAAAATTTGGAGGTAAATAAAACACCGAAACCCGGCAAATAAATAGGCGGTCAAATTTTTAGAGGGGTCGAAATTTTGGAGTTTTCGCGGTGCTAATTATTCCATTTCAATGAAACTTAGTACAAAGATGCTCTAGGACAATGTACAAACCTAATTAGTTTGGGGTAAAAATCTATTCATATTAATTCCCTAATAAGCATAATAATTCATAATTTTTTGGTTCTAATCACATTTCAATTAAACTTGGAGACATAGATTTTCTGTTACATTGCGCAGACCTCATTAGTTTTACACTCAAATCTGGTCATATTAATTTTCTGATTTGCATAATTAGTTTTCAGCTAAGTAATTTCGAATTATATTTAATGTGTCTCCAATACTCTCAGCACATGGGAGTTCTTTCTAAGCTTTCTTTGATTTTAACTATTGTTAGGGCACTGACCCGGGGTATTAGGTCTGTGAATATTTCAATATCACCGACTTGATAATGCGTTGCATTCGTAATAATTACGCAAACATAAACATACCATACGTCAAATTAAATTTTACTATAATCTAATAAACTCTGGGTAGCGGACTTCGATCGCATTATTCATGTACATTTCGACTGATCTCTAATACCCACGTGTTTGAATTACGTGCGGCATTGGGCAATGACATCCAGAGTTCATGCACTGATATTTAAATTCGGGCCACCCAGCTTGACACAAATCAATATAGTTCATTTGTTCAAAGAATCTTTCAACTCACAAATACCATGGACGCGAAGAGTTAACTGGGGGTTAAATGAAAGGGAACGTCTTTCTTGGACAAAAAATATGTCAGTACAAGATTATGTGTGCAAGGTTAGATTTATAGAACGTACTGTAAAGGGGGTAATTATTCACTGGGTTTTAATTTAGCTTATTTCGCTGACTGGAAAAATGCGCTAAATTAAAACACAGTGAATATGTAAAATTTAGCATAGAACACATTATCTAAATGATAAAACCGTGAATTTAAAACCCACTGAATATGCCTGAAATGGTAAATCAGTGAAATTTAAACCCAGTGAAAATTAGTCATTTTACAGTACATGACCGTTTAACTCTGTGTTTTTACCGAATCCGGTATAATGAAATGTGACACGAGGTCAATCGCCCGACCAATCAAAAATGTCAATTTACGCACCATAGGGCGGTTCACTTAAATGACTTAATAGAATAATGGCGGACACATGGTCGATGCAACCCCGGGATGCAACCCCGGGATGCAACCCTGTGGACCAGCGACGAAAAAGCCATGTACCAAACTTTCCATCAAAGAAATTCGTAATCGATGTGCTACCGATGGATACTTATTGACTAAGTAATAATCTTGGCCAACATCCGTAGTGTCGTGGGGAAATGATTTTTTTCACGTCAAATCTTTACCGAACCTAAACTGCTTGCTAACTGAAAGGCGGTGATGACGGAGATCATCTGCGATTGCGGCGACACCAAATACTGATGACATAACATTATATGTATATTTTTAATGTTCATGCAATATATTCTGAGTTATCCACTTTATTCTGGCGCGCGAATTAATAGGATACAATTTTTAACATGTTTTTGAACGCCGCGAATTAAAAGGATACATTTAAAAATTAGCGTTCGAAAATAAAATGGGTGCGCGAACTAATAGACCGCGAATTAATCGAGTTTTTACGGTACGTAACGATAATGCTGTTTGTAAATCAAAAAGCTTTGTAGATTGAATAAACATCTAGGGGATTTACATTTTCGTTTTCTCAAACCGTGATTGACAGGAATTTTGCATACATTAGCCACCATTTTAAACTCGTGATTTTCACTGGTCGCGGCACGTTTCGACCGAAAATAACAACATTTATACATCAAAAGCCCAACCAGATGAATGTAATCGCTAGCGTACATATTCATGCCTCCGTGGATATGTATTTGGAACCACAGCTTGATCCCTAAACATCGTAAATGACACATTTCACGGAGCTCCCGCCACGATGTTAGCTGCTTGGTTCGGATTAGCATACTAATACGGTGGCCATCTTGACCCTTATTTATAGTATCGGTTCCCCTTTAAGGTAGCGGGACTATTATTTGCATACTTGTTTTCATCTTCTAATTGTGACTAAATGACTACAAATAGACCCAGGAAAGTATATATTTTTAGAATCGCCAGACTTCAAGCTTTTCACAAGTGTATTTTGCATGCCATTATCTGCATTCTACGACGCGTTACTCAATCAAAGGTGAAAAATTACTTTTTCTGTAAAAAAAAAAAAAAATTACGCATTTATGCTGGCGATAAGAAGTATTTTTTTCACTTTTCCTAGTTGTTCAATAGTCTGGTAAATTGAATGTGTCTGGGTAGTTTTATTCAAGCAACGCGTTTTAAAAAATAGTGTCCTGAATTTCAATTACTGTTTTAGTCGCATTGCCCCCAACTCAAACCACAACTCGTTGGTAAATAATCGATGAAATAGTTTGTCTGGACACATTCAATTTCCTCTCATTGTCACCTTAAAGCTGTAAAAATTTGGTGTTAATCCGACGACAATAAGTATACGTTATTTTTTGTTAAAGACCTTGTATTTTGAAAAACATAAAACTCCTAGAAAACGTCCATGAAGTAACAGCAAAGATTTTCAAGCTTGTTTATCGGCACAATCAATTTGTTTTCCCATCAAGGTCTGTTTTACCATGTGTAGGGACATCCAAATGTGCAAGGTTATTGGAAACCAAAAAAATAAAAGAATGGGATAGCTATAATTGGATAAATTCGGCATATGAAAACACCAAAATCAATGATTTTTTTCAGTGGCTGTGTGACCTTGTGTCTGACACATTCATATGCAAATGACTAATCTGTGAAACAAACAGGGGCGGAGACAAACCACTCAAATGTTTGGAAACACTCATTGTGTGTCAGATAGCTACTGATAACACATCCTAACATTGCTTTGTCTTGAGTTTATCTTTGAAACTTATAGGCACACAGATTAAACCTGTGTTGTTGATTTTGGAAAACACTACTGAGGCTGCAGTGTTCTCCCCAGGCCTTTCAAGCACTGCGGGCCCGCGTCGCTTAGACAAACAGCCGCGTCGCTTTTGTTTCGCCCGCGGTCCATGGAATCCTGCCCGCGATGCTTATTCACGTTGTATTGTTTACAAGTGTCAGCCTCGTCTAGCACATCTTTAAAACAATAACATGTATTGATCGAAAGGTAATCCCGCCTTTGTACATAGTTAGCCTTACAAAAACAGTGATAAAAACGGAAGTCAACAAGAAGTTACCAAGTCTATCAAGGGTGCGGAGCTGGCAAACCCCAAAATACTAGGGTAGTAATAATTTGCCCATTGCGTCGGGATGGTCTATCCCGAGTTGCTGCACTGCGATTAATTGCGTTTTTACTACTTCATCGCCAGTGACACTAATTACCAAGAATTAAAAAAAAACAAGTGAAATTAAGTCGCATCGGAAAAAAAAACTGTAAATAAATCTAAGTAAAAATTATTCAACAGCAGACGAGACGGACGAGGAAAAAACGAACCCTGACCTCTAGAAATACCTCATTCATAGTGCGTCATTACCGAGGAACGCCACCCTAAGGCGACGTAACGCATGTAGTGACATCGCAACCGATGCATGCTGGGTTACAACAGAGATTTTAATTGAGGTAACAAAGATGGCGGCGCAGAGTGCATGTTTTTCCGCGATGTTTAAAAACAACATTTCGTTGGCGATTTTGATGTAATTTCTAAGTTAATCATCAATGAATCGTTTTAATTAAGCAAACATTCTAAGTTTGTGTATTTTTAAACAAAAAAGTCAGGGACCGATGATCGCAACAGCAGCGGTGAATACCCGTTCAATGCAATGCTGTCAGCTGACAATGTTACGGTGATCGTAGCGTTACACAAATAATAGGTAGATCAACGAAAAATCGCTGACTTTAGTTTAGAAATGCCGTTGTAGAAAAAAAATGTCATTATTGATTTATTAATTTCTTCATACAGATTTTACAAATTTAACAAACAACCCCCCCCCCCCCCAGTTGTATGAACTGACAGTAACATTGGCACTAAAACTGACTGTACTTGTACACAAAATAATGATGAACCAGTTACCTCCACCGATAAACAATATATTTACTGACTGGCTATAAGTATTTCCATTTCTTTCCTGTTCTATTTCAAACTTTATTTGACTCGATGCACACATAAAACACAATGAATGTAAATGATAAAAAATATAGGAGATATGTATCTCTTCTTTATTTCAGTTATAATGTTTGTTGGGGAAACTAATTATTATGCAAACAAAATTATGCAAATAAGATGTATTGTTATGTAAATTAGCCGCGATGCTTGGCTTAGAGTCTGGGGAGAACACTGGGCTGCCTTGCTTCCCTTCAGAAAATCGACATTTTAACCAACTTACATGACATTCTATGTTATATTGACTTTATCATATGAAAGTTTATGGTGCATTTCATCAATTAATAAATAAATGTGAAAATCGTAATTTTCAACACAAATAATATTCTCGCTACCTTAAATGCTTTGACTGATTATATTCAAATTATATATATTCGTTATACATCATGTTATATATATACATGTATTCAAAATGGCTGATTTTGAATGCTGTTCCAGAGCAATATCTCTCAATATGGATGAACAAGTACTTTTTAGTCCCCGTTCGGACGCAGTCCGAAAACGGGGACTTATGTTTTGCCCTGTGTGCGTCCGTCCGTCCGTGCGTCCGTGATCACCTGTATCTCGAACATGCATGGAACGATTAAGTTCAAACTTCACTCATACATCACACATTATATGGGACATATGCACATGCATTTTTTTCATGATCCGATTAACGATAGCCGAATAGAGGCCATTTTAAGGCCGAAAATGCATCAAAATCGCACATTTTCACCATTCCGGACCCGGATCTCAGTTATGCATGGACGGATTTTGTTCAAATTTGGTACATACATTAAACATAATAGGACCTTGATGCACGTCATTTTTTTTTCGGATCAAGTTTGAAATAGCCGACTGGCGGCCATTTTGTTTTAAAGAATTCAGTTCTGGATCCGTATCCGAGACATGTCTGGATTGATCAAGTTCAAACTTCACACACACAAGGTACATCATGTCACAAATACGTATGTGCATTTGTTTCATGATCTCATTAACGATAGCTAAATGGGGGCCGCTTTAAGGCCAAAAATGCATTGAAATCGCACATTTTCACCATTCCGGACCCGTATCTCAGTTATGCATGGATGGATTTTGTTCAAATTTGGTACATACATTAAACATAATAGGACCTTGATGCACGTCTTTTTTTTTCGGATCAAGTTTGAAATAGCCGACTGGCGGCCATTTTGTTTTAAAGAATTCAGTTCTGGATCCGTATCCGAGACATGTCTGGATTGATCAAGTTCAAACTTCACACACACAAGGTACATCATGTCACAAATACGTATGTGCATTTGTTTCATGATCTCATTAACGATAGCTAAATGGGGGCCGCTTTAAGGCCAAAAATGCATTGAAATCGCACATTTTCACCATTCCGGACCCGTATCTCAGTTATGCATGGATGGATTTTGTTCAAATTTGGTACATACATTAAACATAATAGGACCTTGATGCACGTCTTTTTTTTTTGGGATCAAGTTCGAAATGGCCGACTGGCGGCCATTTTGTTAAAGAATTCAGTTCTGGATCCGTATCGAAGACATGTCTGGATTGATCAAGTTCAAAATTCACACACATGGTACATCATGTCACAAATAGATATGTGCATTTGTTTCATGATCTGCTTAACAATAGCGGAATGATGGCCATTTTAAGGCCGAAAATGCATCAAAATCACGTATTTTCACAATTCCAGAACCGGATCTCAGTCATGCATGGATGGATTTTGTTCAGATTTAGCACAATGTGTTGTACATATGCAGGTGCATTTCGGTCATGATCTGCTTTGAATGTATATGTCACTCAAATATGAACGGAACGGGGACGTGTCATTGACAATGACTTATTTGATGATCAGATACAAATGTCAACCATTTTAATCTTAAAAAATCATATTCCTGACATGGTTATATTCCAGCTATATTACTATAAACAAAACTATATATCTTAAAGGGGGGCAGAGGTGTGGCTTTTGACACTCTGAACATGAAATTTGAGATCTATGAATGAATTCTGTCGATAAAAACAACTTGTATGTGCTGCGAAATGCCCTAAATATCGGGTATAAAACGGGCTGGCGTCATTTCGCCTCTAGAGGGCCAGTCAAATGACGTCATCAGTGAACACTGATAATTGAACCCATTCATGCTCGTACTTCAATCCCATAGAAATGCTACTATGAAAAAACCTTGTTAACTGACAACTTAAAAGTTGAAACATGGAGAGGTGTTGTGTTATGAATGCCATAACGATTCATGTTATGTTTCTCTAAATCCCAAATAAAAATTCACTTTGCTGGTTGCAAGAAATCGGTGGAAGAACTAACCTAAAAGTGAAGACACGTACAGCGCTCTGGCTATAGTAAACAATGAGTGAATAAATATTGTACGAGTTAAAATTAAATGAGAAATATGCTAATATCACTTGAACCACAGTACTCATTTTGCCCAACTTCCCACTTTTTAAACGATTGCTTAATTTCCGACCTCACTGTATTTTCCAACCGGAAAACGACCACATTTTTACCGTTTTTTTTTTTTCTCTCGCTCGTTTACCGAAAACACTGACCGCTTGCCCAAACTCTGGTCACCGGCACAGGAATAGTCAAAATGTTTGGGGATATACAACGAGTGTTAACTATTATAAATTCGAAACGGCTCTTCAAATCTATACCACTCTGTATCATTCGCGAACAACTTCATCTGTGTCCAATACTAGAGCCGGTACAATATTGTAAACAATTGCCATGATATCTCAGTCATATCGCTAATGTATACACTACCTTTTTTAGTCCTTTGGACCAACGGTCAAACTGACTAATGCTATCACAATTTGTAAGCAGTGTGCTGTAGGCCGTAGGCCGTGTGCTGTAGACAAAGATATCTCAAAAACCCTTCAGTCTATTTTTCTGAAACTTGGCATTATAATAGCTTGTGTGAATATCTCCAGGGCATTTTTTTTTTATTTGGCTTGAATCATTTTAAAATTACTTTTTGGCCCAAAAACCTTCCAAAATCAGGCTTTTCTAGTGTAGGTAATCTCTGTCCAATTATCATGAGTGGCACAATTTGCATAGTAAACATTTTGTGTTATTTTTTCTGATACACACTTCTCTTATTAAATTGTAGTTTCATAATAAAGAATGTATATTATTTGATGTGTTCATGTACGTTGTGATGGTTTATCGCTTAAATTATTCGTTTAATGATAAATTCAAATTAGTACTATTTAATCTATCACGCATGCGCAGTTACGCATAAAACTACCATTGGACGATATGGCAGTGTGATTCGATGTCTCAAATTTCGCTATGAAAATTAAAGTATAATAATTGTTTTGATAGAATACAATGCGTGATGTGTATTTGTGATTACATGGGCGCTGTCTTAATAAAGTAGTGTGTGTTATTGGACGAATTGAACACTTGCTGCTTGTTTTATTGCACGAACTGGTCACTGACAGGCAACAACCAGCGGCTATATCCATAGCTGCGGTTCCATAGCTCTTTTGTACGACTGACAACTGATTTTTACATTTTTATTTATGTTCGTAGTATGGTTTTGTATCTTGTCAGTCACCTCTGGGGATGACTAATACCGTTGAGCAATAAAAAAGACGTGCGGCGACAAGAGAGCTATGAACCACATACGGCTATTCATCGAATCACGATGGTACACAAAGTACAGGAACGTGTGTTCAAGGTTAACCTCGATACAATGCTAGTAATAACTCCTCGCGTATCCCAGGTGTCTTGCATCATAGAGTGCATTTAGAAGATAAGTATGTTTTTACGGCGTGCCACTGAAAAAATATTAAACCGGTACTGATAGTGTGACATTACACCGAGTACCGTCGCATCGCCTGCGCGTGGATGGTCTGTGCGAATGCACATGAAATTGTAATGCGGTCAGTTGTGTCTGAGAGCAAACATATTATTCAACATCATCAGAAGGTACTGACATGTTTTTACAGAGTTTAACTGAGAAAATATTACTAACAGTATGACATTGCACAGCCCTGTGTAAATGCCTGTTCCAGCCGCTAAAAACTGTAGGGTGGCGTACACATTGCACATGGCTACACTGAAAGTACCGTCACGGTTCGCTTCGCCTGAGGTGGGTGGTCTGTGCATGGATTTTTTTTAGCTCCATGGTCTGTGCGAAGCACACAAAATCGTAATGCGGTCAATCATGTCATTGGATAAATGGAATCAAACACAAAAATATTATTCAACATCATCGGTAGGTATTAACATTGTTTTCTTGGCCCCGTGAATCATAAAAACCGATCGAAACGCGACTCGATGTTGTCAACTTGTCGTTTTCAAATTAAACATTTTGAAGAAAAAACGAACTCGAGTGTTGATGATAGCATTATGCTGATAGATATCCAAAACTCTTAAAGACTAATGTACTTTTATTAAATACAGCCAAAACAAAGTCAGCTTGGACATTCAGTTGTGAGACATGACAAAATAAACGGTGCCAGCGATAGATTTCCCGAATGCAAGAACAAAATAAACGCAATCAAAGGCGCCGTTGGAAATAAATAGAATGCGTTGCGACGAGAAATCTCACCTGCATCTTTCACTCACGCAAACGCACACATATCCTATTTCCATATATTGAATACGATCGCAACGGAAGGAACAAGTTCAAATCATCTTTGTATTATTAAACACAACGTGAAAGCAACAGTCTCACACTGAATCAATCAATGTTTATCAATTATCAAACTAAACATTCAATGAAGCAGACTGCGACGGTTAAGACGAAAAGACGAGGATAAAACGAAAAATGAATTGAATATCCATCTTCTGAAAAAAAATCGGCTAAACAGCTTACCACCACGATTGTGGTGAATTAGCGAGTTATCGACAAAGACGACCGGACGTCTCGGGCCATGAGCTGGCTGGTTCGAATTTATCCACTTTTACAGTGATGAATATTGCGTTCGAGTTGAGTTACTAGTAATTACAAGCCTGATTTACATTTTTTTCCGTCAATGTATTAAATATAAGTGCGTTGGGAAATAGCATTATTATATTGCGTGAGCGAAAGACGCTGGTAAGACTGTGTCACAACGCGTTCTATTTATTACCAATGCGCGTGGTCGGTCCCTCTGATTGCGGTTATTTTGTATTTTTATTTTATTTTTATTCACTGGCTGCGTTTTTTTTATACGTCTCGCAACTGAACGTCCAAGCTGACCTTGTTTAGCTGTAATGCCAGGCAGGGGGAAATTTTATTTCTTTTCGGAAAACACCTCCATCCAGCCACCTTTCATCGCATGTGAGGTCAAGACAGTCAACTCACTGAACTCTTGAAGTACACGAAACGTGATTGGTCATTTTTCGACATGATTGGTTGCGACCCGGAAGTAGTTCACTATCGCTCAACTTTCCTGGTAAGTAGCGTGAATTTATCGTTGCCTCTGCCATTTTAATAGTGTGTCGTTTTATCGTGGATTTTTTTCTAAAGTCCAATTATGAATATTTGTGATCGAATGACTTTTGTTAATACTTTTCTGATAATTAATGTTGTTAATATCAATTCTGAGTAATCCTGTAATTTCGCAATTTGGACCCCTCGCTGTTCACGCGAGTCAGAGCATGTGGCTCCCGATGTGGCCACCCATGCTCGATCGGCGTAACGGTATACGTTTTTGTGGGTGTGGGGGTAAACTAAAATACGCTTGTAACCGCGGTCATGAATAGAAATAATTATTTACTTCATTATACATGCTTTGGGACAATCCTCGCACCTTTTGGGTTAAATCTGTTTTATATGCACAATATGTAATTTATCTAATTTCCATGTTTTTCTTAAATTGGGTTTATCTCTTGAAGAATTCGACATGTTTGCCCTTTGAGTCAACTTTGATATGGATATGCATTGTTGTAATAGATGCACTATTAGGGATAATTCACTAATTAGATTAAATCCTAAACAACTTGACAGATTGTGACCAAATTTTATAGAGATGTACATTGATGTAATCTGTGTGCCATATTACTATTGGGCTTAATTTGCATATGTAAATTGTCAATAGCATATTGTTTTTTTACTAAATTTGGATTATTTCTTAAATGACTCAACAGGTTTGGATCAAATTTGGTAGGCATATACATTGATGTAATTGTCATGTCATATTATCGGGAGTAATTTGCATAGGTAAATTAGCTAATGAACATCTCAACAGATTTGATGTAATCTGCATGTCATGTTGCTAGTGTGGATGATTTGCATATGCAACTTAATAGCTAAATTACATATTGTTTTGATAGTTGACAAATGCGTGGTGAAAAAATATTGCAGTATTTTATTTGTGCAATCATTATTTTTATTCGAATTCTAGTAGGCCTCAAAATTTATGTGCTACAAATTCATTGTAGGTATGAATGACATGGTGCTTTCATTAAACCTGTTTGTGTTTCTTCTTTTTTTCAGAGAACATGCAGATTGACCAAACAAGCTGAGGAGACTGCCCTCATAAAAAAACAGTCGCCCAATTAATGAGGAAACAGTCCCAAAGGCAAAATTGAGGGTAGAACCCTTACGAATAAATCTCATAATTCAGTTTGCAATATATCTGATAATAAACTTGACACTGAACCTGATAATGTACTTGATAATGAATTGAATGGAACTAAATATAAAGCTAGTTGATAGCACTTGTGCTAAAACTACCAGTGTACTGGGTAACAAAGATGATTCTTTAAATTCATCTGAAGATTACTTGCTGAATTTTGAACATATTAATAGTCAGAATCTTGAACAGTACCAGTTAAAATCGTGTATATCTGCTTCCCAAATTCTACTTAATTCCAAAGGACTTCGGTGCCCCTGGGCCTCATGTTTTATTCTGGTTTGCACAAACGTTGAATAGTCGTCAAAAATTCAAATATATTTAGTTTTTAACTCAAACAATATTTATTTACTCACTATTTACTATAGCTAGAGCGCTGTACATGTCTTCATTTTCAGGTTAGTTCTTTTGCCGCTTTCTCGCAAACAGCAACGTGAATTTTTTCTGGGATTTCGAGAAACATAACATGAATCGTAATGTCATTCATACGCACATTTCACCATGTTTCAACTTTTAAGTTGTCAGTTAACAAGGTCTTTCATAGTAGCATTTCTATGGGATTGACGTACTAGCATGAATGGGTTCAATTATCAGTGTTCACTGATGACATCATCTGACTGGCCCTCTAGAGGCGAAATGGGCTTCACAGCCCGTTTTATGCCCAATATTTAGGGCATTTCGCAGCACATACAAGTTTTTATCGACAGAATTCATTCATACAGCCTAGGAAGTTAACTTTTTGGCAAGGAGCAAAATGCTCCTAAGCACTAAAAAATTAAGAGCAAAATTGTTTCATGCGTAAAACAAATAAAATGTGTTGTGCTAATCTTTGCGAATACAACTACAATAATAACATACTGTAATGAGAGATACTGTTCTGTTACAAAAAGTCTTGATTTTTATCCTGGTCGAACACTGCATGTACGATGTTATCAGGCCACTCCAGTTTCACATTTGATAGTCTAGCCCGCACCGATTCCTGCATCCATCTGGGAACAGAACCTGAAGGATCAAATTCGGCCATGCTAGGGCCTTCCAGGCTGATAAGTATTAGATCACCCACATCTTCCGTTTTGTGGCTGAATGCGAGGATGTAGGATCTGGCAACCATAAAATTCTGAATGGCCAGGGATCACATGTGGCCACAGTCTTGTGACCTGTCTGATAGTATGTCTGATAGTATGTCTGATAGACTATTTTGGCCTCAAGGAAGCCATAGAATGCTCCATTTTTAGCCTTCGCAGACGAAGTCTGCCGAAGGCTTATAGATTGGGTTCTGTCCGTCCGTCCGTCCGTCCGTCCGTCGTCTTTTACCTCTTATAACTTTGATATGCTCTGTCCAATTTTTTTCAAAGTTGGTGCAAATGTAATTCTCAATGCCATACATATGCACGCCAAGTATTTTTTTGATTCGCCAAAGTTTCATTGTGTTTTTCTGTGATTTTCAACATTTTACTAGTACAAGTGCCGAAATTTGCCGGAAAAATCCGAGTTTTAACGACATCTCGCAAGAGAACTGGCATACCGTATTGCGCCTGCGCCAGTCTAACCGCTAAGGAAATCGCCGTCGATTTCGTCTGAGGATATTGTATTCCGGGACTGTATCTTTCTTTGCACAAGGCTTACATAGATTAAATTCTATCTCAAAGGTAAGAAACTGTGCTTATGGTATTTATTATGAACTTTGATTTATCCTTTTGTGTCCTGACTTTAGTGAGAAACTCGTGATCGCACAGTGTCACACTTTGCCAGAAAAACAGTCCTGCTATTAGTTCAAGAACTGGTTATGAAACGTGTAAATCGAAAGTTTATCTCGTCATTTAGGAGGCTTAGGAATAACGGTTGGCATATAAAATACTGGAATAATAAAAACGTAAAAGTTTAGAACACGCTGATCGTGATTCTGTTATGTACGATTGCTGTTGGTTTCGTGACGACATATTAGACTAGAATTATCGAGAAAACACAAGTCAAGTTCGGCCAACCGAAAGCAATGATGAAATTGAAAAGTACTGTAATTAAATATCAATGAATCTATCATCTGTTAAATTACCTTTGAAGTAAATATGATAACCGCGTGCGTTACTGCAATCGTGACCGGGACCTCTATGATCCATGCGGTGTTGAAGTTTATAGGTAAATCGAACCTCTATCAACAGACACATTTTCCCAATCAGCTATTTATTTCGGTACTGAAGTCAGGGTGGCAATTTCAATGTTTAGCTACCATAATTTATCTCCATTATGAGCAGGAAAATAAATTACGGACCTCGATTGAGATGGATTTAACGGCCGCCATGTTTTTAAGGGATATGTGAAACAATATTAGGGAGGGGGTCAAATTCACGTAATCCTCAATTTTAATGATGTTGACTTAATAGTCATATTTTTTTTTTCAAAACTTTGGATATTATTTTTTATATTTTAATACTACAATATGGTAATAGTATGCAAATTAGCAGCCAATCTGAGACAATGCAATCCAGTTCAAAGGAAATTTGATTATATGATCACTACCTCTGCTGATTAGTTTTTTATGCACTTCTATCTGCTTTTATATTAAATGTATTTTTTTGTATTTTTCTCGATAGTTTTTTTTTATTTCTTTTGATATATTAATTTGACAACTTTATGGAGTGGAAACAGACTGTTGAATTAGTTCATCCTAGACTTTGGTAGAACATGTTTAAAAATAGTACAGTGTGAACTGCAATTTCTTTCTGGCTGGTATAAATTTATTAAGTAATATTTTTTCGTACTAAAAAGACTCAAATATCTTTTTTAATTAAATCTAACAGCCAATGGGAGCACATATGCTGCAACCTCTGCTTACTTTGGACTAAATGTTCTTTTTTTTATTTTTTTTTCAGGTGCATAGCCAGATTTATTTTTCTCAGAAAGCAAAGCCACTGGAACTGCATGTATTACAAAAACATACCGGTACTATTCACTGCGTGTCCTCTGCTTTTTACTTTGAGAAGTTCTGTCAACCAAAGCATAAATATGTGTTTCTCTGTACATAAAATTTCACACGATTTGTTAATATTAATGTATGATAATAAAAACTTGATAATATTTTTCTGGATTTTTGCACTTTATTTGTATCATTGTCATATGAGAAGTAATCTTGTCCTTTTTAGAGATATTGAAACTAATCCAGGGCCACAAACTAGTTTATCCAAACAGACACAACACTGACATATTTGCAGATCTGATTTGTATACTTCCTTGTCATTTTACCTGTTGTACTGGTTTGGTGCTATCTGGTTTCCTTGCTGAGAATAATGCTGACCTGGATGGAGAGTGCTATAAACTTGAAAATGCCATAGAAATCACGTTTGCCAATTTATGTCCATGCAACTTTAGAATGACAACTAGCGAAGGCAGTGTCATTCATGACTTGTAACTTACAATTATCAAAAACGCCACACCCTGGTAGGGAGAACCCTATCTCCTCCACTTGGTGGCGCTGCTGAATTGCAATGCTCTCTTGGAGTTTTTTTCTAGAAAACCCCCGGGGGACAATACGTTGCGATTATGGGCAAAATAAAGAAAATTAGTATGCAAAATTGTTAGACAACCAGCACCAATCACCAAACTAGAACGACTTGCAATAAACTCAGGATTTATTAATAATGAAAAGCCCGTTGGCAAACCCAAGACTTACAACGTGATATAACACAAATTTTAAGAGTAATGCAGAACTTGCAGTCTGCCCTTGATATACATCAATAAATTTCTGGCCATGTAAGAAAATTAGTGGGAAAGTCTCTAACTGGATTAATATAAAAATTGAAACAAAAGAATACACTGTGGTGGTTTCTACCACATTTGCACTCGTGTTGATGTCTCACTTCAGAATCTGTATTTTGAAACAATGTACAAGTCACAATATTATTGAACTTAATTACAATAATTTGCAGATAAATGATTCAGAAATTACTCCAACAAGCCATTATGTTTCATGATAACTCAATTTTCTATTCAACATAGATAATTCACTACTGACTTGTGCGTCAAAACATGTATTCATAAGCATAACAGTGTCCCAATGCAAGATTAAAGTTAAAACTGCTTCATAATAACCTTGTCACTGTTTGCAATGTGACTAAACTGATTGGTAATCCTGGTAAAACAACATAGTAATATTCAGAGAAATAAAACTTTCATCCTTGGTAAAGTCCAGTCATACATTGTTTACATAATGCTATTTGATTTTGAGCAGTTTGTCCATTGACAGGTTGTAGAGGGGTGAAGTTGCTTTGGTATTGGAGAATATAATCTAAATTAGTCTGTGTTTAAGTCAGTTACATCAGTTACAAAATGTATTACAAAACTACAATTTCACAATCGCCTCAGCGTGTACTTCCCTGAAAGTGAATTCAAGCTGCACACATGTGGCAATATAACTAATGCTTTAAAACAATATATATATATATATAATCAATTGTAATATTTCTTCTGTCAATGGGGATAAAAAACATCAACAGGTTGAGATTGTCTTCAGTAACATGTTTGTTGTTGAACGTTCATTGCCAGTATTTATCATTATGCAGTAATAACTGGCATGTTTTAATGGATAACTACTTGACGCGGTGTCCTAATTTGTGTATAGTCAATGAAGCTCCCAGTTACTTAATGTTGATTTATTAAATGCATCTTGATCTGATAATACAAGTATTTTGGTTATCATAACATAATTTTTTGTCCAGATATGTACATTGTCTACAAAGCTACATCATAATGTGTGTGACATTCGTGCTAAACCAGTCGATACTAGATCATTTCATTTCAAATGTCTGTTTGAAATTAATAGTTTTCATGGTAGTCTCTCTCATGTGCTTATATTTCCAGATGTATGATAAGACCCCATTGAAGGTGAAAAACTTTGGTGTGTGGCTACGCTATGATTCTCGAAGTGGTACTCATAATATGTACAGGGAGTATAGAGATATGACTGTAGCCAGTGCCATTACCCAGTGTTGTAAGTAATTCATAGATTATTGACCTAATCCAAGGGAGTACAGAAATATGATGGTACAATGGACTTTTTATATTACAATTATGCATTTATAACAATCTTAAGGTAGCAAAAAAGAAAATTTTCACTTTTTTTTTGATTTTTAAAAAAATGATAAAATGGTTACTTTAGACCTTGATACATCATCCCAGGCTTACAAAAGATCGAAATTGCAAAGTAACGTTGCTTAAATTAGTGTTTTAAAACGCTAGAAGAAAAGACTACAACTGCCGTTTTATGAATACCGTAAAAACCCTCAAATAAGAGCCACTTTGTAACACTTTGATTTCTGGGTGGTGCTTATTTGAGGTAACATTTTGACAACTTTGTAGCCAGTGGCTCTTCAACCAGGGTGATCAAACTTTTTCATTGTGAAATAGGGAAGGGGATAGGCAAACACACACACAACCAAAACAGACAAGTAATCATTAAATGTATCATTGATATTTATTTATTCTGTAAAAATACTGTTATAGGAATAACAACTGTCAAATAAATAAGAACGGCTGCTCACTGACCGTGCTGCTTAGCGTACACGACGATTTGACGTTTCACCGACAATGTGTAGCGATGCCTGAAGTCTCGTTTCACTGACAATGCGTAGCGATGCCTGAAGTCGGATTTTGTAGCACTCTCAGTGTCTGACCTAACATTCAAATCACTTGTACTTCCGTTGTACAAATGTTTGGTACAGCAAACTCGAACTTTTTTTTTGAAACTGGGAATAACTTGCGTGGCTGGCGTGGTGGTTGATTTGGTGACGATATAAAATGGTTTCGGATAGAATTGATCTGACCAGCAGCGACAGGAGAAGACATACTTGCAAAGCAAGCATGAAAGTATTAAAAATAATTTCCTGTGACCAATCGGAGAGACGAAATCATTTATGAAAGCCCAGGCCAGATACAAGGCATTTTCTGATTGGTACAAGTCCAGATTATTTTCAATTCTCACAAATAGCTAATTTAAATATTTGGGTCAGGTGGGTCACGTCGACTTCGCTTTGCTGTAAGACAAGTTGATCGCTCAACTAATCGCACTAATCCATTCGACTTCAATTTTGACTATTTTCGGCAAGTGAGTCCTCTCCTAACTAATGCCTGTTATTTTGTCACTTCCCTGAACATTTTGTCTCGAATCACCCTAAAACGAACGTCTCTAATGAAATGCAAAAAATAACACCAAATCACGATCAGCGAGTGTGGGCTGCGTAATCATTACATTCTCACAGTCGGAGCTACGTCTCGATCCCTCAAACGTTGCCAGAACCGGATTAACACCTCTGTTTTCCCCCACGCTAAGGAAACAATCTTTTGTTTTCTACTGACTTGCTGTTCCGATCCGTCTGTGAGAATGTATTTTCGATACCTCCGATAAAGGCGTTTTAAAATCGTGGCGTTCTTTATTTAGTTATAAAGACAACATTGGCAATGAATATCTCAACGTGTCCTTCGGTGTTTCGTCAAAAAACAGTTACTACTAAATAGTTTGTGAATTGGTCAAATGTGTGTCAGAAATTTGAAATAGACAAGTTGAGTCGCATTCACGCTCTCAGTGCATTTCTTTCGTCTATCATTCTTCCGTTCTCAATTACACATGACATCAGGCAAGTTATGGGGATAATCTTTATTTGTCTCGCACCTTCTGTGGGGCAATAAACAATGCAGGGTGGAAGTGAGGTACGACAAGCTTGTGTCTGCCTGATGGTAAACTGGGCGGCTGGCGCTTATTTCTGGGTTCTTATTGACAAAACCACTCAACTCTTGGTGGCTCTTAATGGAGGGTCAAATGTAACAAATTTTCACTGAGTGGCTCTTAATTGAGGGTGGCGCTTATTTTGCAGGTTTTTACGGTATTTGCATAATGTTTGTTTGGAAGCGTTTAAATGATAACATCTTATCTGTATACTCTGTTGTTGACGATTCTGATATAACTGGTGATAAGCTTTCCGTCGCAAACAATGCATGTTTATCTAACTTCCACTGTCAGCATTATTGTCAGCCGAGACTTCGTAGGAGAAACATGGTCATACAGTCCGGGCATACAGTACTCATTTCGCCCAACCTTCCGCTTTTACATTGACCACTTATCGCTTAATTTCCGACCATGCGCTCTTGTTCGACTGGAAACCGACCGTATTTTAATCGCGTTTTTTTTGCTCGTACGCTCATTGAAACACCAACCGCTCGCCCAAACACTGATCACTGGCACATGTGTGGTCGAAATGGTGGTTTGGATAGTGAAGTGTGAACATACAACTAGTATTAACTATTATTAAATTCTGAATGACACTTCAAATCTAATAGTTGTATGACACTTGTATCGTGAAAGCAACTGAACAGTGATCTCTTGTTGCGCGTTTTGGGTGCTTTTTTCTAGATGTGATATTGTTTTGTATTTCAAGGTAAGAAATGCCTAGTTGAAGTTGCATCGTCTTCAATGCGGCTGTTTCACCACGAACAACTCTAGCTCTGTTGTAGTTTTGCGAATAAAATATATTTTGATAATAATACTTCTTTAATTATTTGGGGTGTCAGCCCACAAATTACGGACATGATCCCCATGAATTACGATCATTGTTTGTCCTGTCTCGGCTGATTGTGTTGATCAACGCCCTTCCTAAACTCAGTATGGAGAAACCAACTGGGATCGACATTCCAAACAAATTATTGAGACACGGTCGACAGACATTCCAAACAATCAAAATTATCAACGAAAAACAAGATTTTTCCAGATATTTATAAACATACTGTCATGAAAAACGTATGTAAAATTAACAAATACACAAAGAGGTGTAATATTAGGTTTTATTTCAGGCTTAGAAATATTTCCTTTCACTCAGCTCATGCATGGAACTGCCATTTAGCTTTATGGTCCTTCAGCTTGTCTTTGCCTCGGGGGGGGGGGGAACAACAATAATTATACAAAACACATTGCGAAGACTCAACAATCGGGAAAGAAAACCCAGACAACCATGTTGTGCTTGCGTTGAAATACAAATTGTATTTCACATCAGAGTATTGTTTAAAATAAAATATTCAGTCCAAGCCAAATCGAGGTCAAAGGGATTGCGTGCATATAATTATAGATAGTTAAAACAAAAAGTATTTGAACTTTTGTCAGCTGTTCAACATTCATAAAAACCAGAAAGACAATTATAAGACAATGTCAGGTGAACCTCGGAAATTTTTGTATTAATCGGAATTTTAAATGCGCGCACGGGCGGTGATTTTTCAGGTTCTTTTTTTTTTTATATATATATATTTTTGTGCCAGGCGACAGTTCTGGACATTGAATGTCACCGTTGTCTCGCCTGACTTTTTTTAGTCCCCGTTCGTACGAAGTCCAAAAACGGGGACTTATAATTCGGTCTCCGTGTGTCCGTCCGTCCGTCCGTCCGTCCGGAGTCGTATCTCAGACTCCCTTGGACCGATTCCGTTCATTATTTGCATGTGCCTAGTACTTTATGTGGGACATATGCACATGCAGTTGTTTAGCGATTCGATTCAAAATGGCCGACTGGCAGCCATCTTGTTTTTTGAAAATGTTGTATTTTGGACATGCTTTGTCAGTTGTCATTCAGACTTGGTACATAGACTATACATGTTAGAATACATGTCCATGACGATTTATTTCGCAATTGGATCAAAGATGCTCGACTGGCAGTCATCTTTTTTTTATGCGGTATCTTGGACGTGCTTTGTCAGTTTTCATTCAAACTTGGTACATAGATTATACATGTTAGGATACATATCCATGATGATTTATTTCACAATTGGATCAAAGATGGCCGACTGGCAGCCATCTCGTTTTTTGAAAATGTCGTATTTTGGACATGCTTTGTCAGTTTTCATTAAAATTTAGTACATAGATCATACATATTAGGATACATGTCCCTGACCGTCCATGAGTTCCTGAGTCTGTCCGTGCGTCAGTCTATTCAACGTCATATTTCAGAATCCTGTGGACCGATTCCGTTCATTCTTTGCATGTGCCTAGTACCTTATGTGGGACATATGCACATGCAGTGGTTTAGCGATTCGATTCAAAATGGCCGACTGGCAGCCATCTTGTTTTTTGAAAATGTTGTATTTTGCAGTGATTGATCTAGGAATTCATTAAGTGGGGCCACTGGGGCCCTCTTGTAAGAGAACAAGGGCCATGAAAAAATACTGGGGGCCCAGAAGTTGGCATAGCAATGGCGTGCTCATAACCCTGAAGTGTTTACTTGGCACAAATCAACCAGTTTACTGGTTGTCAGGATTGTCTGGGGCATAAGTGAAAGACAGCAATCTAGTGGCAGGTCTGAAGGATTTTCCAGCATTTAAAAGCCTGAATGCATAAAAATGATATTTTTATTGGACAACATTATATTGAACACTCACTTGTTGTCCTATAGTTTTATAGTACTGAACAGTGCCCTTTACTAATACCTTCTTCATGACCACTTACATCTACCTACTGGGACAATTAATGGAACATTGACAAACTGAAGCTGCAGAAGCTCCAGTGCTTGCTAGAAAAGACTACATGTAAGCAAGTATTTCAGTTATTTTTTTATTTATCATAAATTGCAACAAAACACAACTGGGGAAAGACGCTTCAAAAACAAATGTTGCAACAAAATGCATGAGAAAATAATATATTCACCATTTCACTATGGAATACTTATAATTTCACTTTTTGGGTATAGAAATCAAATCAGCTGGGTTAAACTTTGTTGGATACCAATTCACTGCTTTTTACTTAGTGTTGACAGATTGTCACTATTATACATAACATTGAAATGTCAATTCTTCACAGGTGGTAATGGATGGGTTCTGGTGTGACACTGACAGTGGGTGCTACATTATTTTAACACAGTCTGGAGATAACCACCTTTTCTGCAAGAAAAAGAAAGTTGGAAGAGTCAAGATAAATTCTAATATTGTAACCATTGTTATGTCTGTAAATCATTTTGCATAGATCAATAAAAATATTTTTTTTTAAATTTACAGGTTTTTGGGTAGTTTTTAAGACCTATGGGTTTTTTTATAAGAAACAACACAACATCACCCAGAGTTCTTGAATTATATTTTGAAAAAACGCCATACAATTAATTCTGAAACCCAGTGTGTGCATACAATAATACATAGAGAACTGTTTCAAAACTTCGAGGAAAAACTGAAAACAATATAGTCAGCTATCTCGAGATAAAGTCATGTACATGCTTTAGTAATCCAAACATTCACCAACACAAATATGAAAAACAACCCAATTTATTTTTTCCCTACTTTTATTTGCTTGTCAGTTTTTATTTTCCCGTGTGTATTTTTATTCTCACTTTAATTGTTTATCTTTATTCACATCTGTATTGCATTTTAGTCAAAATCCTGATAAAGATACGAACGCAATAAAGATAATTATTATTACAAAAAATAGTCTTATATTTTGGTTTCACGTGTAATGTAATGTTGACCTACAAAACACTTCGCAACTTTGCTTTGATTTGATAATGCATGGTATAGTACTAAGTAGGCTCTTTTGCTGGTCATAATTTTCAAAGTAAAAGTGTAATTTATTAAAATAACATTAGCATTGAAAACAATGAATACCGTAACAGTGTTATGATTGTGTTTACGTACCTGTGGGTGCCGCAGATTAACATCGGAACTAGTATCACTGCTAGTTACCGTTGTATCTGTTATCCCATATTTATCCAGCCCTCCAAACGTTCAGAAGTCTCAGAAACTGTTTCTGGGGTATCATTTTCTTTCATAGAACGAACTGATGCCCGAAGATGAACTCATTCATCAACCGCTGGCTTTTATTCGCCATGCTGTTCATTTGCACACGGTCTACTTGAAGTGGTCACGTGATGAAATTTGCGACATTATTGTCGCAAAAGATGTTGCCACGAAGTGAGTAATGGGTCGTTAAGGTCAATCAGCCTCTTTACGGTAAAAACAACGCAACTACGTAATTGTTTCATTAAATTGGCAGGACAAAAATGTTGCGCCCAAACTGGCGCACAGTGTTATGAATAACGCGTCAACTTTGATTTTTTTTGCGCAAATTGCGCAATGGCGCAGCCTAGATCAAACACTGATTTTGGACATGCTTTGTCAGTTGTCATTCAAACTTGGTACATAGATTATACATGCTAGGATACATGTCCATGACGATTTATTTTGCAATTGGATCAAAGATGGTCGACTGGCAGGCATCTTGTTTTTGACTCCCATGTGCGAAGCACAAAATGGGAGTCTTTGCAGTTAGTGTGTCTGTCTGTGTGTGTGTATGCGTGTCCGACTGTTCCACTGCTATCTCAAGAACCATACATCGGTTTTTGATGAAACTTGGTGCATAGATGCTCTGGGCCAATGCGCAGATTTGATTAGGTTTTGGTAAAAATCCATGCTCGTTAATTACCTAATTTGCATGATAATTAGCTAATTGTTAGCTGTTCTATGACTGTTCCACTGATATCTAAAGAACCACTCATTGGATTTTGATGAAACTTGGTACATAGATGCTCTGAACATATGCGCAGATTTGATTAATTTTTGGTAAAAATCCGTGCATATTAATTACCTAATTTGCATGATAATTAGCTATTTTTTAGTGGTTCCATGACTGTTCCACTGATATCTAAACAACCACTCATTGGATTTTGATGAAACTTGGTACATAGATGCTCTGAACTAATGCTAGGTTTTGATTAGTTTTTGGTAATAATCCGTGGATACTAATTACCTAATTTGCATAATGATTAGTCAATTTTCGGTTTTTCCACTGATATCTCAAGTACTAATCATCACATTTCAATGAAACTTGGTACATAGATGTCATACGACACTGCACAGACCTGACCTGCACAGTTTTTATGGTAATATCAGTACATATTAATTACCTAATTTGCATAATTAATTAATTTTCAGCATTTGATATAAGTAGTTAGCATTACATTTCAATGAAACTTGGTACTTACATACTCAAGGACTATGCAGAGATTGATTGTTTTCGATAAATATTTGTGCATATTAATCACCTAATTTGCATAATTGGTTAATTTTCAGCTTTTCCGCGGGTATCTCAAGTACTAATCATCGCATTTCAATGAAACTTGGTACATAGATCCTTTAGGACTATGCAGAGACCTGATTAGTTTTAGGGTAAATAATTGTGCATATTAATCACCTAATTTGCATAATTAACCAACTTTCACACTGATATCTCAGGTACTATACATCACATATCAATGAATGTACATGGATGCTGTAGGACAATAGACAGACCTGAATAATTGTGGGTTAAAATCTGTACATATTAATTACCTAATTTGCATAATTAACCAATTTTAAGCTTTCACACTGATATCTAAAGTACCGTAAAAACTCCAAAATTTCGACCGGTTTTAAATAATTGGTGTTAGAAATGTGACGTGTTTTTAGAGTCAAAATTAAGGTGCATTTTCGGACGGTCGAATTTTTCAGAATAGAAATCAGCAAATGAAAAAATGGGGATGATAGACAGTGTGCTTCATTAGTTTTTAAAAAATGCAATGTCCGTCAATTGACGTAAACTTCCTCATGTTTCACGGTAAAAGCAAAGGTCGTGGCCGAGTTGTAACTCAAAATCTAAACAAAGTCATCAATCAGTGAGTATTATGACAAGCAAAACAAAACATCAAGACGCGGAGAAGAAGTCAGCACAAAACTAATAGGTCAAAAGACAAAGCTGTCTCGCACTACCTAGGAAAACTTGCGAATGTTCGAAGTACAGGTACCCATTGGACAAAAAGATACATGGAAGTTTAGCAAACTATCTCTCCGACCCAGTGCAATGTATCCGGTTAGAATCAAAGCTCACGTGTCCCTTATTTGAGGGACCAAATTCTGCCGTAAATTCGCCCTTGGATTAGAAAATAAAATGGGACTTTTAAGGTGTATTTTGGCGTCATTTTTCGGACATTTCAATCAATCCTGCCGGCTAAAATAGAGTCTAAGTTTTACCGTAGTCATTGACGTTTGTCTATTCAAGAGTACACGTGTATGATTTTTATCGTGACTAGCGTGAGCGGGTAAGCTTCCTTTCGAGAATGAGCTGTTATCACTGTGAACAATGTTAAATTATTCTTCAGATGACCAGTTTATTTTTTAAAAACAACTAATTTTTTTATTTAAAAAAAATCATGCCGTTTTCGCATCATCCAGCTTTTTGATTGGTTAATTAGCGATTTGACCTATTTGACCTAAGAGAACATGGCGGATATCCTACAGCATCAAACGTTTATACGAGACCGGAATCATTCGCTTACGATGAAACTAAGTTGACTTTTATTTGTATTTCATAACCATTCAACAAATTTATTTTGTGCACATTATTATAATCACTACTGAGTACAGTAATAATCAACAATTCAGAAACGCAGCATGCCGAGATTTTTGTGTTCATTTTTATTTGAAACTTCGTTTATTTAGAATATATTTTCGTTACCAATAAAATAAAAATCTCTCAGTCAATCAGAAACCCGGATTCATGCCTTTGAGGAAGGTCCCGTTTGAACGCTCACATCGTTGTTTTTTTCGTTTGGGGGAAAACTAAAACTGGTCGCAATTTTCGAATAAGAATGAGTCGGCAATTTTTAGTGGAGTCGAAAATTTGGAGGTAAATAAAACACCGAAGCCCGGCGAATAAATAGGCGGACGAATTTTTAGAGGGGTCGAAATTTTGGAGTTTTCACGGTACTAATTATTCCAGTTCAATGAAACTTAGTACAAAGATGCTCTAGGACAATGTACAAACCTAATTAGTTTGGGGTAAAAATCTGTTCATATTAATTCCCTACTATGACACGAAACACGTGTTTTGATGTAAATAAACAATCTGTTGTATACGCCACTTGGAACTCAAATTTCAAGGACACGCTCGCGACAACCCCTCCGCTTTACTATGACGAGCACAAAGAGAACTTAACGGGGACTGTGTCATTTTCAATGACTTGTTGTATGTGCAAATTGCAAGTGCTAGTGCTGACACATAGTGCATTTTGCCACAGAAGTCATTTCCTGTTTGGGACTACATGACAGGGCTGTGTGGCCATCTCTGTCAAATGGCAATTTTAATGCACTATTCTGGCGTCAACCAGGCTTGGTCGAACACAAGCACCTGCGGGCCTTAACAAAGGTTCCCCCAAAGTCGCATTCGTTAGTGAATGAATCTCGGCCAGTGGAATTGGCCTTCCCATTGAGTCTGTGGCACACTCGCCCAGGGTAGGGGTTGACCCTTTGATGTTCAGCCTAAGGTAGGATTTGAACTTGGGTCTACCGATCAGGAGTCTGGAGCGACAACCACTATGCTACCAGTGACCGGATCGGGGTTTGCGCGGTCGAAAATAAAGCGGGAATTGTCTGGTTGAATTCAACAAGCAGTCGGAAAAGCGAGAGAAAAGGGTGACTGGGAAGCGGGCGGGAGGTTGTGCAAAATAAGTACTGTAACTTTGCGCAACTTTCTTTTAAATCGTTTTATTTTTTAAGTCAATATTCTATTTTACTGATACTATTTTTTTCTAACGCAATGGCGAAGAAAAGAAAGCATTGACAGACAAGGCAAAGAAAAATCAGCCACTCAGTGTCGCAATCTGAAATGGCAATTTGTTTTCAAACATCAGCCATTTTGTTTCACCATGAAAACTGTTTTATCAGAGACACTTGAAGGATTAGCTTGTTTGTAAACTGTCAGCGTGTACAGTGGAACAGTAATGTTTGTCAGAAGATTATCCATCGTTGTTTGTTTGCATAACAATGGAAACCCGAACGTTCCTGGAGTACGGACTCAAATGCCAGCAGTTTTCTTCATTTTTCACGCTCGAGCTTGAAATTATTCATTATCTGACACTCTTTACGAGTTCTATGATATCAGAGGTTAATATGTTTGGCCATTTTTAGTGTATATTTATAATAATGCAGCAAATCTACAGTGTTTTATTAACCAAAACTGTTTTTCGCTTTTTTCTCAAGTTGAAGTTTTGACTGAGTACGACTCATTGGGATCGCCGCCAAATCAAACGCTGGTGCAAAATATGTCTGGGTTTTTAAAGAAAATGCTTTGTCACAGAATAATAGTCTGTTAAAGTGCCAAGTATGAAATAATTTGGACAAAAAAAACAAACCTGCATAGAAATCGGAATAGGTCTCTTGATTACCAGGGACACATTTCAATGGACTTGATTGATCGACTGGTAGCCGTTTTGTTTTAATTAATGCTGTTCCAGAGCAATATTTCTCATTATGAACAAGTACTTGTACTATATTACTATAAACAAAACTATATAACTTAAATTTGATAACTAACGAAGATTGTGTCATGAATGGCTTGTTGTAATCAGATTGACAGGAAATGCCATTTTTTGTTAACAGATAGAGATATGGGGGCACGTCACAGGGCTCGTGCTCATTCAATACAGATATTGAAAGTAGAGAAAATAGCAGCAAGCAAGTGTAGAAGACCTCATGTCAAGCAGTTCCATGTGAGTATCTATTATTTCTTTGTATGAAAAGGTACAAATGCAGGAGACTGAGGATCAATTAATTTTTTTGTATAAAGATTTAAATAGTAATTCTTTTATTTGTATTGACAAATCATTCTCTGAATCAGTAACATACTGTAAAACGTGTCTTTTTCGCGAGCATGTCTTTTTGGCGAATTTAGCGAGAGAACTGATTCGCTAATTCAAGATGTTGCTAATGACTTTATTATCATTTCAAAATGGCCGCCAAACAAAGAAATCAACAATGACAAGAGAGATTCGCTAAATCAACATTTCGCTATTACGTCAGGGGTTGCATTAGTGTTCGATAATGTGGAGTCCCTGGGACCCACCCCTTATAAAATGTGTGGGTCCCTTAACAATAAGTGGGGTCCCTGCCGCTACCGCACTTTATTTTTCTAAAATAGTTTTTTGCACGAACTATTACACAATAAACATAAACAGGCATTAATCACATTTACATATTGTACTTTATTTACATGTTCATTCCAGCCTTTACATGTCAGCAATCTGCATTATTTGCATGGTTTACTTCTATTTTTACTGTTATTAAAATGTAATGCTGCTTGTAAAAATTTTAAATCATTACTGGGTTTACCTTCAAGTTCTTCATAAGCCAAGATAAATGAGCTGGTGTCAGACTTAACATGGAGGTAAAAATAGACTTAATACGATTCTGACAAGAAAAGGCATGGTCACATGGAACCTGCCGGGGAGGCGATCTTGCAAATAACGAATCGATCCATGGCTTCTAGAAAAGTGATTTTTTTCTCCCAAAGTCACTTGTGTTATATAATTAAATAGTTCATTGTTTCGATTAATATTGTCCCCAGAAACCAATACACCCAAAATTTGTACATACTAGTATTCAGTAGTACTGCAGTAAATTCGCCTCTGGGCAGTTTAGGTTTTTTTTTAAAAAACAGGACCAAGAAATCTCTGATTTTTCGGCAGATTTTATTTAATATTTGTTATTTAAATATTTTGGCGTCCTTTTTCGGACATTTCAATCTTTCCTGGCGCCTAAAATAGAGTTTAAGTTTTTATTCAAGGGTACGTTATTTGTGACTTCGTTTCGGTTCGAGTTGTTGTCACTGTAAATGATGTTAAATTAGTCTTCAAACGCTCAGTTTATATTTTGAAAACAACTATTTTTTTATTTGAAAAAAAAATCATGCCGTTTTCCCGTAAAAATCCAAGCCAAATGATCGTACTACAACATCGGCAAATCTCTTCCGCATTGCGTTAAAAACATTAACATATTTAAATGAGCTATGGTAATTTGAACACGTTAGCGTTATCCAGCATTTGTATTGGTTAATTAGAGATTTGACCTATTAGTTCAACCATGCAAGACAAGGAACATGGCGGATACTCGACAGCATCTAGCGTTAATTTGCGACCGGAATTATTTACGAGGAAACGAAGTTGAATTTTATTTGCATTTCATTACAATTCAACAATTTTTTGTTTGAACGTTATTATAATCACTATTGAGTAATAATTAACAATTGTGAAACGCAGCATGACTGGATTGCGCAACCGTGATCATTTGTTGCTCGGCAGTTGTGATCGTTTTTACTTTGTTTAGAATATAATTTCGTTACCAATAAAATTAGGAAAAAAAAGTTTATTTCACGTACCAGGTTCGTTAAAGTGATTTGTTGGAAAAAAATTACCCTGGGTGACATTGTAAGTTTTAGGCGGTTAAATTAGCAGGTCACAGTGCATTCTACTTGTCTCAGTATTGACTGTCTCGCCGTACTTTAGATGGGACTTCACACTTTCCATTGTGACATGTAGATGCTAATAGGTGTTTTTGAAGACAATGGCATAGTGTTTTATGTGAATTTACAAGCTCTATGAACTTTGTATGCGGGACAATGGCATCGCAAACGCACACAATGCCTTTAGACCTATCGTAATACGACCGAGACGTGTGCTCACCGGATGCGTCCCAAGGACTCACCAGTTGACAAATTCATGCCTCCCACATAAAAACTATGCTTCCCGGACGCGGAATTCCGTGTTAACGCAATCCCTGTACGTCATTTTACTACAATTCGCTAAATTGCATGCCGCTCTTTCAACATGTTTTACAGCACGCGAAATCGTATGCAGGGGAAAAAAATGCAAACTGGCATGTGCCATAAAAAGCTTGTAGTGTTCTTGGTTAACATAAAACTTTCATCCTTGCTAAGTTTTTACCAAATTACATGTCGTATATACAACCATTTATTCATCAATATTGCAAGTCCATTTTCACCTATGCAAATTATGATAATTGTAAATGCTTTTATAAATTTTATTTATATTTCAGAATTCAAAGATCAGGTTCCCTCTTCCTCATCGTACCACAGTCCAGCTGCACAAACCCCGTTTCACTACTCGCAGACCCAACACATGTTTCTAGTGCATTTGTACAATAGTGATACTGGTATTGTTGTGTAAAATGAAATAAAGATACTAAACGGAATAAATGTATGAATTGTATCTCTTGAGTGCTTGTGTGTGTGTGTGGGGGGGGGGGGGTCTGTTTCGTGATGACAACGCAGAGTTTTGACCTGGTATGTTGAGAGTTGTTTGTTGGTTATCTATATATTGCAATAATTAATAACGACAAGGTTACTGGTATATCAGACAAAATATGTATTGCACGTTTTCGGTGTTTGATTAGTTTGTTTTCCAAACAGCACATTTGTTTAGGAGGGTGTCAGAAAGTCAAAATTTTTCTAACTAGTCGAAAATTACAGTATAGGACACAGAGTACAAGATTGTTTCTTTACAATTTTTGTTCCACCATTATTCAGATATAGATTCAGCCTCAGTGATCACACATTCTTGTAAAATTTGGTTAATCTGTGCGTACCTGGATTAAAGTTGTTTATAGAATCTTTGGTTCAGGTAGCTGTACTACACTATCAGATGACTGGTTGGGTTGTACTGAAGAACTGGTTGTAGAATTTTGGGTTTAATATATAAAATTTGAATATAATCGAAGTCAAAGCATTTAAGAGATATGGCTCTAGAAGCCCAATCATTAAAACAAAATGGCTGCCAGTCAGCTATTTTGAATCCAATCTGAAAAATAAAATGACGTGCATCAGGAACCTGTAATGTCTAATGTAAGTTTGAACGAAATCGATCCCAGAAATGCTTGATATTTGATGACTTTTTAGCACAAAAATTACCACCATTCGGCCATTTTGAATAGGATCGTTTAACCAATATATCTGTTTATCTATGACATGATGTATAATGAATATTTAAAATTTGAACATAATCAGTGAAAGCAAGTCAGAGATATGGCACGAGAACCACATTCATTAAAACAAAATGGCTGCCAGTCGGCCATTTTGAATCTTATCTGAAAAACAAAATTTGCATCAAGGTCCATAATGTCTATACCAAGTTTGAACAAAATCCATCTGTAAACGGCCGAAAAATGCTTGATTTTTGGGATTTTTTAGCACAAAAATGGCCGCCATTCGGCCATCTTGAATCAGATCGTAAAACAAAATGATGTGCATCAAGGTCCTATGTCTCGTGTATGTACTAAAAATTTGAACAAAATCCATTTGTAAACGGCTGAGAAATGCTTGATTTTGATGATTTTTAGCACAAAAATGGCCGCTATTCGGCCATCTTGAATCAGATCGTGAAACAAATTGACGTGCATATGTATAATATCATGTGTGAAGTTTGATTGTGATTAGTGCAGGCATTTCTAAGATACAGGTCCGGACGCATGCACGTACACTTGGAGGTCAAAACATAAGTCCCCGTTAGCAACAGCTAACTTGGTGCCAAATGCATCTATACTGTATTGAATCGCACATTGTCCGGTACCATATTTTCATTCATTACCAAAAATTACAAAAATATTCACCAAAATTAAAGATATCATCACGAAATGACCAAATCTGAGAAAGGTCCACATGTAGTACCTATTATATAAAATAGTCCATCATTTATTGCTCAACTGTGACCACATGCCATCATTCTGTTAACATCCATACATTTTCATAAAATCTCCATGCACTTTTTGACCTTTCATAAGTAAAATACACTACAATTTACTCCAGAAAAACAATTTTTTGGTACATTCCTACATTCTTGCATACTAATGAGGGATTCAGACACATTCCAAGCTGAACAATTTTCTTGGACTAATAACAAAGCTGGTCAATCCTTTCCCAGCAATAATAGCAAAGCAATCAGACTTAAGGTGGAGATGCAGGTTCGTGTGCACTTGGGAGTGAATTTTTTTTTTTTTTTTTTATAGACTTAAAATTTTGTAGAATTGTGAATAGTGGAACATGCTCAAAAAACGATTTTAAAATATAGATAACAAAGATTCTCTCTTTTGAATGCTTAGCAAGATTTAGCAAGGCTGTACATAAATAATAAAAAAAAAACATGGTGAAAAAAAAAATGAAAGGATCTCCATATTAGGCACTATATTTAACTTTTTAACAAAACGATAATACATTTAAATTTGAAACTGTTACAGCCATTTTAATTATGAGCATTAGCAAACTTCTTACTGAGTGAATTGTTATGCAAATTAGCAATTATCTCGGTTTCTTTTTAGTGCACATCTCAGAACTTAAAAAAAAATAGCTCCTAGACGCTTTGACCTTTTGTTTTGAAATTTTCACAAATGATTGACAATGTGTTTATCTTCAAAACGCCGTCGGGCATGTTTTTGGCTGAACAGTGTTACAACAATCGTACAGACAACTAGCCTGGGTGTTAATTTATGCATAAACTTGAAGTAGTGAAATTTGAGCTGCTGCCCTGCAAGATTGACAACTGGTAGACAAATTTCAAGACGGCACTTTCTTCATAGTAAACGGATGTACCAATAAACCAATTTTGACAGGAAACAGAAGCATGGTTTAGAAGCTAATTTTTTTTAAATCACTTTTGACCAAAAATACACATTTTTGTGCATATTTCAAACTACATTGTCCTTAAAAAAAAAAAATACTAACAAAATTTTACCGGTCACTGGTAGCATAGTGGTTGTCGCATCAGACTCGTGATCGGTAGACCCAAGTTCAAATCCTACCTTAGGCTGAACATCAAAGGGTCGACCTCTTCCCTGGGTGAGTGTGCCACAGACTCAATGGGATTCATTCACTAACGAATGCGACTTTGGGGGAACCTTGGTTAAGGTCCGCAGGTGCTTTTGTTCGACTGAGCCTGGTTGACGCCAGGATAGTGCATTAAAATTGACGTTTGATAGGGAGATGGCCACACAGCCCTGTCGTGCAGTCCCAAACAGGAAATGACTTCTGTGGCAAAATGCACTATGTGTCAGCACAAGCACTTGCAATTTGCACTTACAAAAATAGAAAATTCATACAATAAGCTTTCCGAAAATATATAGTTTTGTGGACAAGGGAGGTCATCTTGGTTTCCTAATTACCTAATTAAAATACCTGTCAGGTTAACTGCATCTCTACTTTAAAGTTTTCAACAAGAAGTCGCAAATATCACTTTTTACCAAAAATGACAAAAATATTCACCAAAATTAGAGAATTAAAGATATCATCACGAAATGAACAAATCTGAGAGAGGTCCACATATACCGTAGTACCAGAGGTACATTACTTGGGGTTTGCAACTCGCATAGTACTGTATGGTGACATCATGTCAAGATCCCATTCAAGTCTCTTCTCGTAGATAGCGAGACTGAGGCTACGACCTTCTGACATGACGCATATTAATGTTCAAGGTTTGTAATGAAAAAAATAAACTTTTCTTGTCACTATCATAGTGAAAAATGTAATACATCGAAAATGTACAGAAAATATAGTTCTCGTAATCCGTCATATCGTGGGCAGCTATTTTGATCCACCTGGACATCCCAGTATCCTAGTTACCTCGGGCATGCGCATTCGCATTTTTTCTGAGTTGGAACGTTTATGCGAGAGCGAGATTGTGACGGGATCTTGTTATCATGTCACCGTAGTTACAAACCCCAAGTAATGTACTTCTGGTAGTACCTATATATGTAATATCAAAGTAATCAAACTTGCAGTTTTTACAGAGAAAGAACCATCCAAGGTACTTTCATATCAAATTTGAAAACATTCTGACTTGCGGTTTCAAAGAAGAAGTTAAAATTGTAAAGTTGACGACGACGGACAATCAGTAATATGAACAGCTAAGACTGATTTTTTGAATACCTTAGTGCCAAATGTATCTCACCCTACATTTCTACGATTAAAAAGCACGGACATAGCTCATTCTACTCAGCTTGAGTGTGGGCATAAATTTACTGTTTTTAGGAGTCCAAGCCCTATTGTTATCACTGGATTTTTTTTTTTTGCATCTTCTTTCTGCTGCTTTTTTTCGTCAGCTGGGTTGAGGAAATGGCTGAACTTGCTGTGCTGATTGGTGATGATGTGAACTTGTGCACTGAACTTTTAAAATTTGTATTGGTCAACTGTCATGGCCACTATCGAAGGTCAAAATTCAACGAGAGGGGGGAGGGTTATCACCACTTTCTGAGGGTCTAAGGCTTTCAATTTTTTACTGTATATAGTACTGCCTACGTGCAATAAATATCGCCAATAAAGACTTTAGCGGTCGCATGATTTTTTTTATGTACATTTGAAAAAAATGCTGACTCGGAATTTTTTTTTTCATTAAAATCTTTTGTTCTCCTGAACAATATTGCCGGTCGCTATGAAACTTAGTATATAGCTTCTACTAACCTATATCTACTAAGTTTGAAAAACAAAATAAATTTGATTGGTCCATTAATTTGGTCGCCATCTTTGATTTGGTAAAAACCGAAATCGACCATTTTGACCACTTTGTGACAGTCTGGAAGTCCCACTTTTTGTTGTGTAGCACCTGTAGCCCATGCCTATCCTTAACGAGGTATAAGAACATTATAGGTCACGTGACGTTGGCCGCTATTTTGTTTTGTCCAAAATGAGGCTAAATCCTTTGAAAATCTTTTTCTCATAAAGTTGCAGACCGATTGACACGAAATTTGGCATAATCTATCTACATGCATAGCTCTTTCAAGTTTGAGCTCAAAAAGTTAATTGGTCATGTGGTTTGGCCGCCATTTTGTATTTTTAACAAAAGTTACCAAAAGTTTGCGCATTTCTTTCTCACTGGTGCTTCAATCAATTAACTGCCAATTGTGTATATAACATGTCTGGTCATAGCTGCATATGAAAAAAATAATATATTTTCAATCAGTCACATGGTTTGGCCGCCAATATTGGATTATAGGACCATATATTGTCATGTGAGCTCATTAATATTCATAACTATCACATCTGTAACCTATTGCAGAATAGTACATGCAACTAGTGCCATAATGAAGGCATAAAACAAAAGATGTAACTGGCTTAAGCAATGGCCATATATGATCATGTAACCTCGTAAATATGCATAAACAATACACTCAAAGTTTACCTCCCAGATTGAAATATTTAACATGTTTACACTTAATTATGCAGGGTTATTGGTATCAACATGCTGTTTCAATGAGTGTCTGTAGATAACTTTTCTGACAGTTCTGCTTGGACCCCACCAATGCTGCTTGCAGCTTTAATTTTCATGTCTATTTTCATTACCGAAAAAATTGATCTCAAAGTTGGGGTAACTTTTCACTAGCAACAGCTTTTAACTGCTCTGAGATTTCCTCGGTTGGCTGATTTTGTTCATACTTGACAGGCAGGTGGTATCGTCACTACTGAAAAAAATCCTGGCCCACTGCTGTCATTGCAACAGCCGAAAACTGATTTTTGAATACTTCAGCCCCAAATGTGTTACCTCCTACCAGTTTTGTAATAGCAGTGTACAAATGATCAAGCTTTTTATTTGGCTAGTAAGAGATCAGCGGCGCCAACATTGTTGCACTGTATCATCGTAATCCCAATGCAGCATTGAACTATGAAATTATATAATGTAATTAAAAATATGTATGAAGATGTCAACTATGACATAAAACTAAATAATGGTATTACCCAACAGTTTAAATCACTCAGAGGTGTTAGACAAGGTTGTAACAGCCCCATATTGTTCAATCTTTTCTTAAATGATTTTCCAGATAAATTGGATGAGACATGTCAGCCTTTTAAAATTGGAAAGTCATCAATAAGTAGCCTACTTTATGCAGATGACTTCGTATTACTCTCTGAAACAGAGGAAGGGTTACAAAATTGTTTTACTAAGCTACATTCCTATTACACTGATTGGAATTTGCTCAATCATAAATACAATTTTTATAATAATAATAATATAGAAATTAATATTGTCAGTAGTTATAAATATTTAGGTATGGAGTTTAAGCCAAATGGAAAGTTTAATTTGGCAAAACAAAATTTATGTAAAAAGGCAGTCAAAGCATTTTTCTTTATTAAAAAATCTCTCAGTGGGTCTACCAAAATTAATATAAAAACTTGGCTGAATGTCTTTGATCATGTTATTAGACCTATATTAACATATGGCTGCGAGATTTGGGGGATAGAAAAGCATACAGACAAAACAGTCATCGAAAAAATTAACATAAAATTGTGCAAACTACTCCTCCAAGTCAACCAGTCTGCAACACATTTGGCTGCAAGAGGATAACTGGGTAAACATCCACTGTTAGTATTTATTAATAAAATGATGATAAAATACTGGCATAGATCATGTAGTATTCTACTTCTGTATTATTGTGACCTTTGACCTAGTCTTGTCTTGTAATTAATTATGCGGGCATGCTCAGTAGCACCTAGCAACCAGGGTTCAGTCATCAGTTGGTTAAATAAACAAACCAGTCCTTTCCCTCAGATAAACTGTCTCGTAATTATTCTTTAAGAACATTACATTTTGGCGACGAGTGATAAATTAGTTTAATGGTACACCCAGGATCATCCAGATGCAAATTTCCAGAATTTTTGAAGTAATCTGAAGAAGAAATTTGACCTTGAAGACAGAAAGTTGCAGAAATCTGAGCAGCAATACTTTAGTGCACAGCACCAAGGAGGTACAGTACATAATATAAATCAATTCTGGAGTGGAAAGTGACACATTGTGGACATGGCTACTGCATTACCAGTATTCCCAGCTTTTTCTGTGTATGGGGACTCTACTTCTATTGGTCCTCGATGGGAGAAATGGTTGAAGAAATTTGGGACATTTCTAGTTGCATACGATATAAAAAACAATGCAAGAAAACGAGCACTGCTGTTGTTTTCTGCGGGAGATGAGGTCGCTGATGTTTTTGAAACACTACCTGACGTTGAGGGCAGTGACAATGTATACAAAGCGGCTGTAGATGCCCTGAATAAATATTTCCTGCCAAAGGTGAATAAAACCTATGAGGTCAATGTTTTTAGGCATGCTACTCAGAAAACTGATGAATCTTTGGATCAGTATTTTACCCGTTTGAAACAACTAGCAAGAAATTGTGGTTTTCATGATGTTAATGAAGAAATAAAATCCCAGATAGTATTATCATGTGTGCCAACTAGGTTACGTCGTAAAGCCCTGAGAGATGATTTAACATTAGAGGCACTGTTAGATTCTGGTCGTTCTTTTGAAGTTTCTGAACGTCAAGCCAGAGGTATTGAAAATCAGTTTGAGACAGAAACAGAAGTAAATACAGTCCAGCCTGTAAAAAAGAGCCAGTGGAAAAGAAATAAATATAAGAAATCCCAGCAGTATACTGGTAAACCAAAACGAGTGGAGCCTGACAGAAAACACAAGTCGTGTTTCAGGTGTGGAGGAAAATATCCACATTCAGGTGAATGTCCAGCAAAAGATCAAAAATGCAGAAAATGTGCTAAAACAGGACATTTCGCTAAAGTATGTCGGAGTAAAATATTGCAACATGTCAATTCTGCTACAACTAAAGATTTTTCTTCCTCAGATGATGATTATGCATATCACATCACAGTGTCCTCCATATCAACCAATCAACAGCCTGATACTAAAATTGACATAGATGGTCAAACAGTTAAATGTATCATTGATTCTGGTGCAGGGACAAATGTGTTAGACGAGAAAACATGCAAGCTGTTGAATAATGCAGAAATTACACAATGTTCAAAGAATGTGTATGCATATGGATCTAAGAAACCACTTCCAATACTTGGTGAAGTTAAGGTGAATGTAAAGTCTCCTATAACCCAACAGTCTACTTTCACTAAGTTCCATGTTGTAAAAGGATCAGCAGGAAATTTACTGGGTTATTATACAGCAACACAGCTTGGTTTACTACACATAGTAAATTCACTTTCTACATGTACCAGTGATAGTTTGATTGAGGAGTATGCAGACAGGTTTGAAGGTATTGGCAAGATGCGAGATACAAAAGCAATTTTGCATATTAACACATCAGCGAGTGCCATTCCATGTACGTGAGCAAGTTGAAGCAGAGATAAATAAGCTAGAGCAGTTAGACATAATAGAGAAGGCAGATGGAGCCACTCCGTGGGTATCTCCCATAGTAATAGTACCTAAAAAGACAGGAATCAGAGTATGTGTTGACATGAGAGCTGCCAATCAAGCTATAGAAAGGGAGAGACATCCCATGCCAACAATAGAAGACCTGATTGTGGATCTGAATGGTGCAACGGTGTTCAGCAAGATTGATCTAAACCAAGGTTACCATCAGCTTGAGCTGGACACAAAATCAAGGCATATAACTACGTTTGCTACTCATATGGGTTTATACAGATACAAGAGACTGAGTTTCGGAATAAACTCTGCTGCTGAAATACTTCAGAAAGCAGTATCAGACATGATACAAGGTATACGTGGTGCTAGAAATCTTTCAGATGACATTATCATATATGGTAAGACAAAACAGGAACATGATGAAATGCTAAGAGCAGTGTTCCAAAGGCTGCGGAAGTATAACATCACAGCTAATCAACAGAAATGTGAGTTCAGCAAGTCTTTGATTCAGTTCTATGGTCATACATTTTCCAGTGCCGGTATAATGGCGGATGATAAGAAAGTGACAGCAATAATCAATGTCAGAGCACCAGAAGATGCAACAGCTGTACGTAGTTTCCTAGGCATGGCTCAATACATTGCTCGATTTGTGCCTGATTTTGCAACTATTGCAACACCAATACGTATTCTAACTCACAAAGATACAAAGTGGGAATGGGGACCTGAGCAACAAGGATCATTCGAGAAGTTAAAAAGCCTGATGGCAAGTCACAGGGTGATGAAATACTTTGATCCAAGGCTGAAAACAGAGCTGTTAGTAGATGCAAGCCCAACAGGCCTTGGTGCAGTTTTAACACAAGTAAATGAGACCAGAGATACTTGTAATATCATTCCATATGCAAGTCGTGCACTGACAGATACAGAGTCACGGTACAGCCAGACAGAGCGAGAAGCCCTTGCAGTTATATGGGCTTGTGAACATTTTCACATTTATGTATTTGGTTCAGAATTCAAGGTGATAACCGACCATAAGCCATTAGAAGGCATGTTCAATAAGTCTAATTCTAAATTAACAGCTAGACTTGAAAGACTAAGTTTGCGTCTTCAACCGTATCAAGTAGTTCTTGAGTATCAACCAGGTGAATCCAACCCTGCTGATTACATGAGTCGACATCCTGACCAGGTAAACCACTGTAAAGACCATGTTTCACGTATTGATACATACATAAATTTTATAATTGAGAATGCGATACCCCCTGCTATGACAATGGCTGAAATTAAGCAAGCAACATCGGAAGATGAAATCTTACAGAAAATAATGGAAGTTATTAACACACAAAAGTGGTATGATTTGCATCATGATGTTGTACAATACAAAGCAGTCAAAGACGAACTGTCAACAGCCAATGGAGTTGTGTTACGTGGAAACAGAATTGTGGTTCCAAAGAAATTGCAACAGAAAGCCATATGTTTAGCTCATGTCGGTCATCAAGGTGTTGTAAAAACGAAAAAGTTGCTGAGAGAAACTCTTTGGTTTCCAGGTATTGACAGAATGGTGGAAGAAACAGTAACCAGGTGCATACCATGTCAAGCATCAACACATGGACCAAAACCTACTATCGAGCCATTAAAAATGTCTACACTGCCAAATGGTCCTTGGCAAGAGGTCTCAGCAGATTTCTGTGGTCCATTCCCAAATGGTAAATATTTGTTGGTAGTCATCGATGACTACAGTAGATACCCAGAGGTAGAAATTTGTAATTCTACATCTGCAGAAGCAGCTATCCCGCACTTCGATGCAATCTTTGCCAGACAAGGTATACCGGACATTGTTAAAACTGATAATGGCCCGCCATATAATGGAGATGAGTTTAAACGCTTTTCTAAATATGTTGGATTTAGACATAGAAAAATAACACCATTGTGGCCAAAAGCTAATGGAGAAGCCGAGAGGATGATGCGAACGCTGGAAAAAGCAGTCCGTGCAGCCAAGCTAGAAGGCAAAAGCTGGTGCCAAGGACTTTTTCAATTTCTGCGTCAGTATAGAGCTACACCACATTCAACTACAGGCATTTCTCCATTCAAAGCTTTGAATAGTAGAAAAAATGAAAACAACCCTACCTCAGATATATAATAATAAACCTGATAGGAAAATTCAAGCAAGTGATGCAAAGAGAAAATTATGCATGAAGAAGTATGCAGACACACGCAACCATGCTAAAGCATCAGATTTAGGCATCGGAGACCGAGTCCTTGTAAAACAACAAAAGAGAAATAAAATGTCAACTCCATTCAATCCTGAGCCATATGAAGTTGTGAGTAAGAAAGGCAGTATGACCACCGTCCAGAGAGGAAATCATGAGATCACCAGAAATGCTTCATTCTTTAAGAGAATTCCTCATGAAAATAATGTAGAAACTAATCAAACAATATCGGACAATCTTCAAATATTAGACAATCCTCAAACATCAACAAATCCACCAGAATCGATGCGTAGATCCAAGAGAGAAAGACAAAAACCAAGTTATCTTCAAGACTACATAACTTAGTTTCTAAAACATGTCATACTTTCGTGATTTGGGCAAAATAATCCGAAAATAATGGCATTTGAGTAGAAGGACGTCGATCCCTTCACTCACAATTGAAACGATTTTGAAGTTAGTGTTATGTAATTTCTTTTGTTTTATTGAGTGAACATATGCCTATGTTTTAAAAAAATTGTAAGTTCAAGTTCATACTTTCATAAATATTGTTCGTTCTTTGACTTTGATATTCACAATATCAACAATTACAATTTGAAACTTTTAAATATTGATAAGTTATATTTGTTATACATGCTTTCGTGAGTTTCCTTGTTTATCTAAAAGAGAGGAGAGATGTAGTATTCTACTTCTGTATTATTGTGACCTTTGACCTAGTCTTGTCTTGTAATTAAATAAACAAACCAGTCCATTCCCTCAGATAAACTGTCTCGTAATAAACAAACCAGTCCTTTCCCTCAGATAAACTGTCTCGTAATTATTCTTTAAGAACATTACAGATCATGTGAAAGAAAACACTTTAATTCACGAGGCAATGTCCTACAATATCAACAACAAAACGAAGTGGTCAACAGCAATCAGTCAAATAACTGGTGTTGATAATATTAATGATTACTGATAGGGGGATGGTAAAAGTGTCGAGGGAGTTGTGGAAAAAATAGAAGATGATTACTCAAAAAAGTGGAAGAGTAACATTAATTTAGAAAAATGTGATTCAGGGGAGCTCAACAAGCTTCGCACCTACAGGAAGTTTAAAACAAACTTCAAAATGGAAAAGTATTTGATGGATGTGAATAATTCAAAATATAGAAAATATATTTGTAAATTAAGAATAAGTGACCATCAGCTTACGATTGAGAAAGGGAGGTATACTAGAAGACTGAATGTATTTTTTCAAACTTCGTATACAGGGCCCTGTTTTAGTTACAAGTATAAACCAACGTTAGCTACATGTTCATGTCCTACCATGGCAACAGCCGAAAACATGTTGCTTGTTTTTTCAGCGGAGCAGATTGCCTACCAGCTTGTCTTACTTAAAGTGCCTGCGAAATGGCTGCTATTTTCACGCCTAAAATTATCCATTGATACATAAATTTTTATGTTTCTAAGCATGAATTATTTTTTTTAAAGGAAACATCAATCTAAGTAACATAATGACCCCTGAAGAAAAAGGTTCACAAATGTAGGAGAATGCTATTTACAGTTTTTTTATAACACATTTCATTCTCTAGATATTCTACTTTATATTATGATTATGTAGTCATGAAAAAAATGCTTGTTAAACTCAGTCTACGGCCACAGGCGCTCTGAACGTTTCCTGGATAATAAAAAATGACCTAAAGTGAGATCGGCATAGATAGTCAGTCGCCGGTAAATTCCCCTACTACTCATATAACAAGTCATTGAAAATGACACAGTTCTCGTTCAAACTGTACAAATAAATCCTCATGTACCAATATTGGTCTTGACAATATTCAAGAAATATATTTACATAGTGAAATAGCAAAACAGTGTACATTCTGAGTATGACAAATAAGAATAAACAAAAGAAAATGGTTTACAGTGCACTGGTCAAGTATGAGTACTTTCAAAACATTTTTCAATGCAGTGTATAATGTCTGAAACGCAGTGACAAGGTCAAAGTCAACTTCAGAAAGGCACCCAGAATGATATGCAGCTATTTAAATCAGCAAGCAACCTGTAAATACATACTGGAATGACTTGTTAAGTTTTAAATAAAATATGTCCCATATCTAGTATGTTATCAATAGTTATACTGCTAGCAGTACTGACATATTAGCAGTATCCATAATCATTGAATATACCAGGGTTACAAGACTCCAGAGGTGATACCTGAATATTAAAGTGAACCTTAATGAGCATAACCTGCAATCACTAATTTATCTTGACCCGTTATTTCACAGTTTGAAGTTGGACGGACCAGCACTGCCTTCTATATCATCACTTAGCAACAGAATCATTCTCTTACTGTACAATAAAGTTGCATAAATTCACACAGAAAAAAAGTTGTTAGTGTTTTTATTACAAACTTCATTTGGTGTACAATGAAATTCAATGTTTAAATACATAGTTCTATATTTATATTTTTTATAATAAACTAAACGTGTCATAAATGAAGATTTTTAATTGAAGTCAGCAAATCTCCTCTGTAATAGATTTGTGTATATTGCAGAACTATGTGGTATTGTTGCATGATATAAGCCATCAAAATTGTCTTTCAAATCCAGATCCTGTGAAAAAAATACAAAATTATTTTAAAAACAATATACAGTTCACATAAATCCACCAAAACCTTGCAACAATAATTCAGTTCTCTCAAATGCACATTTAAACAAGTGGATTCAAACAAGTGACCTTGGACGTAGATGGCGCTGTGACAAGGTGGCCTACTGTAAGGTCCCATGCCACTAATCAACCAATGGCTGCTCGTAAATTTAAATGCCTAGCAAGCCCTGTTTGAGGGCGTAATCACCTGAATCAGAGGTGAGACCAACTTGTGGTCTTTTGTTTACTACTTAGCGGCTGTGTACCTGTGGGTTTATTCTGTGTGTATTCGGATGTTCTAATCTTGGTGTTTTCCAGTGATTTCTCTTGGTGCAATCCAAATACAGTAGGTGTGTCTTGTTTACCTGAGATTTACAAGAGTTTGAGCTGGCCAACATGTTAGTTTTTTTCATATGGTTGATTACTGGCATGTTGATTTCCCATTTTTGAGGCATATTTTCAACTTTCTTCATCATTTTCATATAGCAATCTCGTCATATGTTAACATTGTCGTCTATGGAAATTCAATTAGTGGTATGAGCCCTGTATATTGAAAGATGGCAGCCCGCCGTGTTTGATCGCAAATTATGAAAGATCGTCACAATATTAACGTAGCTAGTTCACGTCATTTAAAAAATGCAGCTAGATAAACATTGAGTTACACAAAATTATTATTTTTGTAAACAATAACTGGCAAAAAAGATACAAACGAGAGCGCCAGTTACGGGCATCAAACAAATTACCTTCGTAGATTCGCAACGATACAATTCCCGAAATTTCATATATCGTTGCTTACAAATATATCATCTTATATTTTAGTCCTGCGTACACGAACTGTATCCGGGGGGTAGACCATAACACGGACCGACGATCGCCCGACTCAGTCATTTTGGAGTGGATAGCAAAAATTAACTTTTAGCGTCTTCACAATAAAAAGACTGGGATCAATCGACATAAACTACTATTTTACGGTTTAAATGACTATTCCATGTTGTCACGAGGGAATATTTCGTTTACAAATGATATTAGAGAGTTTAAGATTTGCGTACGTAACGGGAACGTAACGTGATGTTCTAATTTCGTTTGCGTTACCAGTAACAAGAAATATTTGAAAACAATTGAGCAATAAAAAAATATTCACCAACCTGAACCAACTGGATATCGACCACTTTATTCATTTGAAGTTCCATGGTAGTATATGACCCATACTTTGCAGAATGTCCAGGGCTGTCTGCGCGACCATCACCTCCAATTACTAGGGGATCAAAATCCCTGAACTCCCCAACCAGTCTGTCTTGATGTTTTTTCCAGACTGAGAGTATGGTAGGGTGCAAGTAGTCATTCTGATGATTAAAATATGTCCGACTTGTAATGGCCTTGCAGTTGAAGTGTCGGAATACTTTCAAAACTTTCCCAATGTTGGCGCCGGCAAAGAGAACTGCTGCGGAGAGGAGGATATTTCCAGCTGGTGTATTTTGAATAAATGGTTGGCTACACCATTCTCTCAAATACCCACAGGAATCACATTGCTGGTTGATGACCACACATGAACCAATGGTTTGTTTAACAGTACCACTGGTCTCACTTCTACATGCAACACATATGCTGAATAGCTGGAGAAGATTGGTTTCAAAAACTATCAGTTTTTGCTGCAAGTGAGGCTTCTGGCTTGACACACTGGAATTACATGAAAATAATTTCAAATTACAATTTATTTAAATATTCATTTGATATTGTGCCAGAATATATCTTTTATTGATGACTTACTGATCTGAGGTAGCAGTAGTATTCATGCTGTAGTCATCTTCCATTTCACTTCCATCAAATTCACTTGGATGGTACAAACTATGATTCTTCTCATCATCATTGTCATCTTCACTTTCCAGTGATTCATCATCACTATTTACAGGGGTAGATGTACACAGTGCAGGTTTTTCTGCATGCATGTTGCATTGAATGGACTGTGTTGAGAATTTTGGTTTGATGTTTGTCTGTTGACCTAGACACAAAAATGAACAAATATGAATATTCAAAATATTAGATTTATTGCTGCTTAGTACCAAAACATAAAAGTTATGTAAGGGGTATTTGAAATGAAATATTGTACAGAAGAACGAAGAGTAAAAATATGTGCATATTACCAAATTACTTCATTTTCTCTTCCAGATTTCAAATTGGTAACATAAACTTTCTCAATATGTTTATTATTAATCCATTGATAAACTCACCTCTGGTTCTAGTTTTTACAGTTTGTGTTTGAAATGATGTTGATTTGGTCTTTCCCTTACCGAATCAGAAGAGAGAAAACACATTTTAAACATGTTGAAAATGCGTTTAGAATACATTTAAATCTCAAAATGCCTTTTAAACACATTTGAAATGAGTTTATTTGAACACAATATTTTTTGTAAAAATGCGTTGGGGGGAAAAAAGGTGTTTTAAACATGTTTTTTTCAATCTCTAACGAAATAGCACTCACTGACTATGAGTGGAAGTTTTTCAATGCATTGTAAATGCATTTTTAATACATTTATTTCAATCTTAGTCTGAATCCACCCACAATGGTGAGCTCAATGACAAAGTCCAATTCAAACACACAAAAAATACATTTGAAATGCATTTATTCCACACTTTAATTTTTACGTTATTCATGATTGCTACTTTTATATTCTGTAACCTCCAGTATGACACAGACATGGTACTTACTGTATGTGCATCAACAATTTAAAAGTGAACTACCCCCCCCCCCCCCGGTAAATCGCATATTCACAAAGAGAGCCTTCAATATTAACTTGCATGTATATATTGACAATTTATTCAAAATAAAATCTATGAATTTGCATAAACAATGGAATATTAAACATGTTTATATTTGAATGAGTCTTAAGAAAACACATATGCACCAAGTATCAAAGTAATAAGAATTGTAGTTTTCAAGAAGAAGTTGAAAATTTAAAAAGTTGACATGATCAACGACACCGGATAATCACTCGAATGATAAGCTCCGCTCGACAAAGTCAACAGCGGAGCTGAATAGCACAAAATAGGACATGTAGCTTCTACACGTATGAGAAATGGTGAATTTTTGGTTTTGAATTGTTCAAAAAGAATGGATGCTACTTCTATCAGCCATTTAAATCAGATCAGTGAACATATGTATTGAAGCCTCATGTTTGTAAAATCTGAACGTCCGAAATATATATGTACAGGTAGGTACAACTGTAAACAAAATGGCCTTTTCAATGTGTGATATAAATACACATAAATTGAAGATGAAACAAGTGACCTGATAGTGGACAGAACTCATGTTATTGCTGAAGCAGTGTTATTGTCAAATACATTAACCAGACAAGACTAGTACAGGGGTATGCCATAATTCATTTATTCATTACTAGATTTTGGGATTTTAACTAAGTTCTCAACTACTCATTCTTTTTCAATATTGTTTGGTATAAGGCAAATAAACTCGCACTCTCTGTGACCACAGTTTACGGATATACAGCACTGTGTGATGCTGTGAATTGGTATTGCACAAGGAAAGGTGTTCTCTCTAATGACTGGGATTATATGTGGCAGAGTAGCCCCACTTATATCATCATGTACCAGATGTACATCATGCTTTATAGAATACTTATTAATGATAGCTCTATATACTGGGTTCAAACATATACAATTAGAATCGCATAACACTTGGCTTGGGCATTTCAAAATACACTTTGCATAATATTTAACCTGACCATATTCAAGACCATTATCTCCGTCATACTGAATAGTATAGCTATTTCGACGAGTAACTGCTTTATAATCTTGACTGTGAATGATACTACCATGAATTTGGGCTCTTTTAAACTTGAATACTGTATGAATATCCCCAGACCTTATGCTTCTTCTCAAAGCTTGCACCTCAGATCTAGAGGGATTTATTTTCTCCATCCCACCAACACTACAAACACCATTTGAAATTGTTGTTTTAGAAGCAACTATCTTTCTATTTTCAGTGAGTTTTTTGTAGAAATCATAATGAAGTGAATCAGGAGGTAAACAAAATTCTAGTTCTGGTATTTTCTGTTGAATGGAAACTCCTGTGACTATTTGTTGCGGCATGCTTTGAGTCCCATGACAGAGATTTCGCAACTGTCCGTTGTAGTCTTCATAGTAGAAACATGACATGGACCAAAGAGGACCTAAGCATTCAACTCTTTGAGAGAGATGCAACAATAGATGCACATTTGATGTTTCATAGCGTGCTCCATAAAGTGTTGAAATTTTGAAGCAAAAGTGCCTTAATAAACCTGATGCCTTCTTTAGTTGCATTGGTGATATAGATGACTGTAGCAGAATAAAAATAGCTTCAACAAGTAAGCAATAATGTTGGAAATATTCATTTGGCAAAATTTTCCATAGCACAGGGATGGAGTAAAAAAGAAGAAAATTTCTAAATTCAGATGCCTTCCAATGAGAAAGTTCATTAAAAATGTTTCTTGGAGCACGTGTTATTACATGGGGTGGTTTAATTCTAAGAATTTTTGTATCAATCAGCTCAAGTTGATTTCCTACATACCATGGGTTGTCCTTATTTGTTTTGTCAGTCCAAAGGATTAGCAACATTTTTGTTATACCCAAGCAAACACAATGCATATAATCTGCACCCATGCCATTGATCATATCAAACTTAGGGACATGCAAAAACCAGCTAACTCCTTTTACTCCCATCACAGCTGAAGAATTCCCTTGCTGAGATTTAGTGAATGCTTCCATAGCATGCTGCCTTGTTTCGAGCAGAGTTCGCAGCTGGTCATGTCCAGTGGAACTGTTATCAGTGTTGAAGGGATAAGCCAGCATATGGCCCTTTTGGCCTGTTTTAACAGTTGCTCCCTTTGTTAAACAAAATGGGCAACCGAAAAACTCATTGAACTGATTCAGTTCCATGAAAATACATCGCGCAGGTGAGTCAAACACTGAGCTGAAGAGAATGCCCTTCACCAAGACTTTCTTCCCTTTAACTGAAACACCAATTCCTGAAAAGAAAAAAAAAACATGGCTTTGAATATAAAAGCTAGATTACATTTAATTTTGTGATAATGTCAATAATGTCATGATAATGTCGGCTGTATAATGAAATATCATTGAAATAATATAAACAACTGTGGTTTATGTTGCAGCTTCTAACTGAAATTTAAAAAAACCCACAAATATTCAAGAAAATTAATGTCACGTATATCAAATTTTAAACCATGAGGAACGGTTTCGGGAAGAATTATGCAGGGGTTTCACAAATGCATTTAATAGCAGGCCATTATCCTGTAACAAAAGGCCAACAAATAAAATAAAAAGGCTCTAGGCAGTGTGAAGAAGCGCTGCAGCGAGACCTGTGTTGGCAGTGGGGTGGGGGTGGGGGGTTATGGCAGAAAGTACTCTCATGTCCCAAATAAACATACCCTCGGCCAAATCTTCAAAATCTAATAAACATTATTTGTTATAAAAGTGTTGCAATTGTTGATTACCGGTAGTACTCAGTACTGATTATAATAACGTATAAAAAATAAATTTGTTGAATTGTTATGAAATGCAAGTAAAATTCAATTTAGTTTTATCGGAAGTGAATGATTTTAGTCACATGTAAACACTTGATGCAATATGATATCAGCCATATTTTTCATGCACATGGGTCCTGAAACAACTGTTTTTCTTCATCTGATAGGTCAAATCGCTAATTAACCAATCAAAATGCTGGAGGGTGCCGACATGTTCGAATTACCATAGCTCATTTAAATATGTTAATGCAGCTCAGCAACTTTATTGTGAATACAAAACGGAAGAGATTTACCGATGTTTTAGTGAGATCTTTTGGCTTTGATTTCAATGGGAAAACGGCATGATTTTTTTTTTAAGCATGGAATTTTTTAGAGAAAAAATAAACGTTCTGGTACGTTTATTTGAGACATGAAAATAGAGGGCTAATTTGGGCTTGTAGCCGGCCATATGGCCGGTGGCTGGCACTTAATGAAACTCGTGATTAAGTCCAAAATATTGGTTTTGATCAAAAGATTTAAGATATTGATGAGGAAACCATACTAAACATCAAAGCACTCAGGCTACTGGTTTTCACGAGAAAGATGAAAATTGTTGATGGCCTCCAAACAGACACCAGATAGCAATGGAAAATGTGTCATCTTCAATGACAGTGGAGCTAAAAAAAATAAAGAGTAACTTACCAGTTGTAAACAACTCTTTAAGGGACACAGCAAATGGTTGCAAAAATGTTTTACATTCTGGTTTCTTAAAACCAAACCAAATACCAGCAAATATCTTGTTACACCTTCGATACCTAAAGATAAATGAAATTCAGACTGTATTCAAGTGTCTTGCAATTATTCATAGAAAAATTATTAATTAATGATAACACACAACTCAAGCCCTGAATACCACACGTGTGACCCTATGATTGAAAGAGCTTCACTTCACTCTTCTACTGTAAATGAAATACTGTAAACTATTAAATTTCCACTCCGAGCAATTTTCTTGTTCTGATGATATTATGGCAAAATTTTGTGAATGACAACAGAGAAATTTTCACTGAAATTTGTCTTTTGCAGAATTAAAGCAATTTGAAGTATAAATATTAAGTAATAACACAAACACAAGAGATATAAACACATTACAGTGAGGGCGAATGACAATTTCTGTATTACATGTATAAGATAAACACATTTTAACAAAAACAAATATATTTGTATATTTAATTTAAAAGCATTGTGAGTTTCTGTTTTGGAGAAGAGATTGAAAATACAAGTTTCAAATCCTGGTTTTGACCAAAAATACCCAAAATAATTTGTTTATACATGTACACCTAGTATAACACCAGTAATAATATTCTAGGATTAGAAAAAACAGCCTACCTCTCAGATGGCGGAAGCTCATTTATTGTATAATATACTGGCCATATGCTGAACTTCGAGGACCGGAATAGAGCAACACCATCAAAGTTCATCTGCAATGACAGATGTAATTCTGTTTTTTTCTGCTCTGCAGTTGAATGGTGAAAAAACCCATCCTCAGTGAAATGTTTCTTATATAGAATTCCATCCATAACATCTTCCACATTGTGCCTATGTCTCTTCTTTCTCTCTCTACGGTAGTTCATTTTATCAAGCATTTTATCTCCTGAAAATTAAAATAAGTCATTGTCAATGACAAGTCCCCAAGCAGTTTTTAGTGACTGTCAAAATTAGGGTCAAATAATTATTTACATTTGTGTGACAGACATGATGCATCAGTTTGAACAAAATATGTTCATGCACGACCAAAGATATGGTCAACAATATCCTGCTTGTAAAATGAATATCAATATTGCACAAACACTGTAGCAGATTCAATGAATCATAATTCAGGAAATTATTACAAACAACTTCAACCTATATGATAACCCTTAAATTTAGAATTTACATGTACTTGCAAAATTTAGATAAAAACAGATTGAGGCAGTAAATAATTTAGTTTTAATTGACCGCAGAAAGTCTGAACTAATAGCAAATTTTCATATTCAGTTTTCAGTAAAATTAATGTCCATACTTTGAGTTGCAACACAATTAACATTTAAAAATGCCCCGTGGTAATTGTATTCACATGAAAAATTAAAGTTGTTGATGAGGTCAAAAATAACAAATAAAGGTACTCACTTCCTAAAATACTCTGTAGTTGACTGAAGAGAGGCGAAATAATGAAGTAGCTGGATGATCCTTTATCCACTGTGTCTTTCAAACATACCAAACAGTGGTCAATAAGCGTCTTCCCTATGTACACCCCACAGTGTGGACAAAAGTAATGGCGTTGTATTGGTGATTTCAAACTCATGAAAAACGTCTGAAATAATTTCAAACTTGTCCGGCATAAGTTGGGTAACAAGCAGTGTAGTTGAATAAGTGTCAAGAGATCTGAAAGGGCTTCACCACTAAGACTGTGACGAATAGCAAATGATATGATTAGGAGCATACTGGCACCTACAGTAACTGGGGAGCCACTGTATAAGGGCATGTTTTCATCTGACTCGGACAGTGACGAAGGTTCGTCGTCTATATCCAATGGAGCGTCATCCAAATAGTTTTCCCAGAGATGCTGTTCTTGGTGTCCCTCTGGGGAAAACAAATCATTCTCGAAATTATCGGCATTTGGCTCTCCAATGTCACTGTCAGTAAGGGTGTTTATTTCCGGGCTAGATTGCTCGTCTGCACGTTCGCTATATATGCAAGAAACGTCAGAATTTCCATCATCCACATTAACGACCGGGAATCCTACACGCTCACTACAAACTCCATTCCCGAAATCAGAAGGACCACTAGCCTGAAAAATGGTGCTTTCGACAGAGTCATTCAAACTGGCGCGAGTATTTACAGTCGTATTCGGCGTTAAGCCGCGGCGGGCAGTGCTCGGCCAAACTCTTGCAGTCGAGCGTGGAAGTGCCACCGATGTATCACTGAGATACGACAAATAACGTCCCCGTTTTCTAGTTGATGGCTGATCGATGTGTTCATCCATGACTACGCGTAAAAACGATAACTAAAGTTTGTAAACCAGTAAGTTTACAAGTTCACAGACTAGTTTCTCAAACGCAAGTGACAAAGTACAGATGCCAAATGGCGGCGTGACGTCATAATTCCTCAGGATGAATCTTTTATCTTTTTAAATTTACTACTGAGTTAATTATGTATGTTCCCTTTTTATCTGATTATTATAAAAACAATTTGAAAGTGTGTACAATTTTGTAAACAAAAAAAAACAAAAAAAACTCGCCATTCCGGTTCCGCTCAGCCAATCACAGCGAAGAAAACGAAATGACCCCATGTAATGACCTTACTTTCTTTTCCCGCTCTTACAATACGCGGTATTTTCATTCAGTCTATATTGTTAGTCGCTTGCATTTGAATAACAATTCGCTGCATACTTATGTTATGGCTGTTGCAAGAAAAAGACAACCACCAGCACATCTCAGAGATGAAGGTACGTTGCTATGTAGTTACGTTTATGAGAGATCTGCTCTTTTTAAAAAGAATTATTGAATGCACTCTGAGTCATGATTCGACCAACTATTGACCAACAGAGGGTTCATTATTTTATCAACCCAATTAATATATTTACTCACGAACGTGCCATATACTTTTTAGAATTTGTGATGTTCTGAGAAAATTAATGGCAGCTTTACGTAAATGCTATAAACAGAAGTATGTTTGTTTGGGGGGTGGGGGTGTCGAACTATTATTTTACCATCTAGTATTTCAAAGGAAATTTAGTTTAACTTTTCAATGTATGTTGCCTTATTTTATCTTTCATTCTTATGCATTTTTAAAACTTTAATTGTCATAATTATAAATTCTTTTCAGATTTTGTCTTAGTTCAGTTCACTCAAGACAACAAATATCTTGTTGTGAAAGAGAGTGGTCTGACAGTAAATGGAGGTGTTACCACAGCAGTGTGGCCCAGTGATAAAAAGCATTATAAATGCTTAGTTCTCGGTAAAAGTGGTGAGTATTCGATAGCCTTTCTTTGTCAGTGCATGTTCTCCCCAGGATTTTGGTCACTGGTTGTTGCTAATTTGCATGGTAATTAACACACAAGTTAAATAATTTATTTATAGTGTTTGTATATTTTTTTTCACTTTTCACAAGCTATATATTGGAAAAACACTGAATGGTATCAGTGAAATGGCATTTATCATGTTTTGTCTATTAGAAGCGCATGAACTAAAATATATGTCTGTGTGTCTATAATGCCAAATACAATTCATATTTTAACATTACTAGAATTAAATTACTTGAATTAGAATGAAAATGACATTTTTCCAGAGATTGTCAGCCTTTTCTTCTAAATCTGTCTCAATTTATAGTAGTTTTTTTTCCTAATGCGTTTTCATTTGGACTTTTCTTTTTCGTCTTTGATAATTTTTTTTCACTAACCACAAATGGTCATTGTTAGGCACATCAAAATAGAACTTCATGACTTGGGTTGTGTTGTGAGACTTGTTCTTGTCACATTGATGCCTTTAAATGATTTTCTCTGATTTGACTAATGAATTTATTTTAAAGATGACAAAGATGATTTGCTACATCGCAAGTCAGTAATTGAGAGAGCCTTGAATGGTGGTAAAAGAAAATCACAACTGATTTCAACCAATGAATCTGACAAAAAGAAGAAGTCGGAGAATGTGATCCAAAGTAAAGATTCTGGGGAAAAAAAACAGAAAACTGTTGTGGATGAAGTAAAGAGAAAAGAAAAAGTGGAAGCTCAAGAAAAGAAAAAGGCAGAGCAGGAACTAAAAAGAAAAGAGAAAGAGGAAACCCTGAAGAAAAAACAAGAAAAAGAAGAGAGAAGGACAATTAATTTAAAAAGTTGTGATGATGCTTTGCAGCAGATGAAACAACAAGGCCTCTTCAGGTAAAGAGACTGTCTTCAATTGTTGTAGAAGCTCAAAAAACATATTTTCCAATTAAGTCTGAACTGCCTCTCTAAACATAATTGTAATACAATCACCAGCTTCCAAAGCACACTTCACGTTTTACAAAAATTATTGCACTGAATCATTGTCTGTACTTGTCTGGCAGCTTTGCTATGTGTGTGTACTTTTCTTTCATATGACTTTAATATTATTCACAAGAGCATATTTTTTTCTGCAGAAGGCTTCAACTTTGACACAAAAGTGTAAAGATATTTTGTACATTATTTGCAGTTATGCAGAGTCATCTGTGGATGTTTTTGATGAGAACCCATTAATTACTTCTATGGATGATAATGATACTGATGTTGATGATGATGAACCACCACAGTATGCCACTTTACAAAACTTTTGTAGTGATGACTTGGTGGAAGAATCATTAAGCCTTTTAACTCCACCAAGAGAAAAACCAGCACACAAATCTCAACATCAAGATGATAGACCAACTCAAGGTGGTAAGGTGCCCCGTGCACATTTTTTAAAACAAGGTACTACTGGTAATGAAACTAATTACTCTGAACTGAGCAGGAAGTACTCAACACTTCTTCAGAGATGTGAATCAATGAAATTGGATAATGACATTCTGAAGAAAGAAAATGCAAACCTTAAAGTTCAGCTTGCAGCTGTTCGAAATGAACGTAAGTTACATTGTTATTTTCATTGTTTACTTCCCTTACAGCAAGTCTCAGAAGTATTGGGGCAGCCAATTTGCAAACTCGCTAGCGAATTGGCTAACTGCTTGGGTTTTGACTAAACATGGCTGCGTACACTCTGAGCGAGTCTAAGTTGCATTAGGGGACATAGATGCTTTTACATAGCCTGGTAGGAGCATGTCTAGATTCCCCTGAATGATTTACTTTGTTACGAGGCGTGATAATGTAAAAGTAGTAAGCCTGAAAATGGCCTGGTAAGCCTGAAAATGGCCATAGTCAGCTGGCGTAAAGCGATAATATGATAAATGCGATTAATCCGCCGATATTTACTATATGGGGTAGCCATCTTGAACACTGCTTGAAACTAAATAAAGAGACAAGTTGATAAACAATTTCCTACAAATCAGGAAGAAAATGACAAACTTTCACACCTAAATGACCCCGTCAGGGTAACATTAGCCAACTGCTAAAAAAATCGTCATCCCCTGCTGTTATATAGATTCGCCCAGAGTGGGCGTGACCACAAGACGGCGCCAGTAAGATTCGAAACCCAACTGTTTAGTCAAAACCCAAGCAGTTAGCCAATTCGCTCGCGAGTTTGCAAATTGGCTGCCCCAATACTTCTGAGACTTGCTGTAAGGTTGCTCAATACAGTTTCACAAAAGTATTTGGATTTTTTTTTTATATTTATGAATTATTGCTACATGGTCATATGTGAAAAAAATAGGGTGTACATACCTAATTTTTTAGATAAACATACTATTACTTTAGATGGATTATGGAGTTAATACATGGGGAAATTATAATTACGTGATGAAACGATGCATCTGGAACTACATTTGTAAAGATACGTGGGTTTCAGTGATTTGCCCTATGCCAACACATATGGGTGACCCACCCATGTTCAAGACTGCATTGAACAACCTTAAAGACACTCGTGTTGAGGGCGCATTTGTGCATTTTCATTTTTTAAATTGAATTCCTGTAAACTGCTCAAATTTCAAAACTATGAATTTTCGTTATTTGATAATATTACTGCAGACGCAATTTTTGGAAAGTCACTGACACAAAACTTCATGATTTTCCTATACACTACATGACAGTATAATGATCACAGGGCTTGAACTTCAGAGGCTACAAAGCAATTGGCACAATGCCCAATGAGTTTGCCTTTGCGCCTAGTGAAAAATAAACATTTTCTCAATATTCTTCCTTTATGTATTTATGTATACAATAGTTTTAATTTATAGATTGTGGTTCCTACATGTGATACATAAGCTATTTACTATGCAAGGGTTGTGGGCACCCGTTTTCATGACAAAAATTGTTTTGGACTGAATTGTAGAACTTTACGATATTTCATAGGGCACAATTGACTTTTTATAGCCATAAAAAACAACAACACAGAAGTGAATTGATAAAGTACTGTTAGCGCCCATGCCTGGTCTAGGGCCCACATCCCATTTTTGCATAATTTTTATATTCGGGGTCGCATTCAGCAAAGCACCTATTCTTTCAAAATGCCACTAATTTAATTTAAAACTTGGTCTTTGATAATTAATGATAAAGATTTTGGCTCTAACATTTTTAATCTAGATAATTTGGGTGGTATATAATTAATATTGTTATAAAAATGTGCATATTTTTTGTGACCATTTCTGTTATTTTATTGTAAAAGTCAATGAAGACGCAACTAATTTTGTATTTTTATTTTCTCTGAAAGACGTGATATCCCCCTCAATCTGTCACATGAATTAAAATTTGTTCTCTTTTCCGAGGGGGTGCTCGGGTATGTGCTCATCCTTAAAAAATCATTATTTTCCGACTTGAGTACGGTACCACTGAAGGCAGGTATACGACTCAATTTTATAGAAGTTCCAGTGATTGAAGTTGCTTTTTGCATTTTGTGCTGAAAATATTTTTTATTTATTTAGAACTGGATGAAGAAGTTATTGAAATGGCATCAACCCCAACTGGTGGGAAAATAAGTAAAGAGGTTTGTCGTTTGTTCAAGGTATGTTCCCCTTTTTAGCTCCGCTGTCGAAAAAGTCATTTCATGTCAAAATCTCAAATTTTCTATTTTTGGTGAATATTTTTGTCATTTTTGGTAAAAAGTGATATTTTCGACTTTTTGTTAAAAATCGCAAGTCCAATTGCTTTGATATTACATGTATAGATACTACATGTAGACCTTTTCTCAGATTTGTTCATTTCGTGATGATATCTTTAATTTTGATGAATATTTTTGGTAAAAAGTGATGTTTTTGACTTCTTGTTGAAAACCGCAAGTCCAATTGCTTTTATATTACATATATAGGTACTACATGTAGACCTCTTTCAGATTTGTTAATTTCGTGGTGATATTTTGATGATTATTTTTGTCATTTTTGGTGAAAAGTGATATTTTTGAATTCTTGTTGAAAACAGCAAGTCCCATTGCTTTGATACTATACATATTGTTCATTTTTTAATGATGTCTTCTGTTCTTTAATTGAAATATGCATTGCTAACAGTGGAGCTATCTCAGCCGACAGGCAATTTTGCAATATTCAGTTGTCTAGGAGTGATCAGAGTGACAAGTCAAAAAACGAAAGGATTTCCATGTTAATTAATAAACCCACTTAGCAGCAAAAACTGTGTCGGATTTCTGTTTTGGGCTTATCACAAAGATAGCTGAATTATAAAGTGGAGTGTATATATTACAAACTTGATAACACCCCTAGTTTTATTTTATGTTAAGTGTTAAATAACAGCTACATAATGTGCAATAACAAACAGCAAATTGTGTAGCCATTAAAGATTGAAATGAATATGATACACAGGTCCCCCATCAGTCAACAATTTAGTTGCTGTTTAGTGTAACAACTCTAAAGATTGTTGTGCAGAGGTAATTTTAATGTTTTTGTTATTGTATTATTTGCATAGATGGTAGAATTGACACCTGGTGATGGTGTTTATATAACACAGAAAAACTTGATGAAGGCAAAACACAAGCTTGCTTCATCGCCAACTGCTAGCGCACTGTTCCTAGCACGAACAATGTTCACAGATAAGGAGCTTATGAACATGAATATACGTGGAGTTAATGGGAAAAAACCAATGGATCCAGACATAAGGTCGTCCATTATTGGTAAGTATATTGTAATTATTGATACTAATGCATTGAAAATAAAATTTGTTTTTTTGTGAAAGTGAGTTACAGCTTATTGCACAAGTCAAAATAGCAATAGACATTTCATCCTGTTGATTGAGCTTCCATCTATGAAATATACAAAAAAATGGCTTTCACAATAACCAGTGCAGATTGTATACTTGTGAGGTTGACTGATTTTGTGTCTCAATGAAACTGCACAATGAAGGCATCATACATCAAGGTTTCGCATTAACAAACCTTCGTTCTGAGTCATATACTTAAAACAATGAATTGTTTTTAATGCATCAGTTTAAATAGGGGACACAAGTCACATGTACAAACTACACATTTTATTAAGAACATGCATCTCATTGAACTTTTACTCTATTTACTGTTTATTCCTCAACAGCTTTCTGTATGAGTGGACCAAAATCGACACCAGAAGCATCCATAAACCGTGCATTGGGCACTATGATATCAGGTTTACGGTATCAAGACACCAAAAAATGAATATTTGATATCAGTTTAGTACCAGTAATAAACTTTTTGGTCTGTTTATTCTATATTAAGTAGTAATAATTATGCATGCTTGTTAAATTTTAGAGAGTATATTACTTGCAAATTGTTTATATACATTATTTCTGAGCGTTTATACTTAATTTTGCCATGTACATTACTCCGGATTCCCAATGTGCAAGGTTGTAAAAAAAACATTTTTAATATTTATTTTTGTAAGAATTTTACACATTTACACATGTATCATTTGTAATAAAACGGATTGTTATTGGTATTTTTTTGGTATCAGTTCATTATTTCCCAAGTACATTTACACACATACAATCTGGTGAATGAAGATGAACCAGTTCAAAATGCATTTATACATTATGCATTGTTCCTGAGACATGAATATCAAGTAAAATGCATTTTAATAATTTTATAAATAAATGCGTTTAAAATACATTTTAAACGCATTTATTTATAAATGCGTTTATTTCCATTCTGATATGGCTCGATATAATAAATGCATTTAAAACGCATTTAAAATGCATTTATTTCCAAACGTGTTTAAAACGCATTTTGAATGCATTTAAAATGCATCCACCTCATCATCTCAAGTGTCGAAAACTTGGCAGTTTAAAAGGCGTTTTTTTCTTGTGTAAAAGGCGTTTCTAATACATTTTAAACACATTTATAACATATTTACAGTGCATTGAAAAGAGTGAAAAAAAACACATTTTAAATACATTTCAAATGTATTCTTATTTGGTAAGGGTTGTTATATTAGTTTGACAGCCTACTGTCCTGGTCTGTATGCACTGAAAAATAAATAAATAAACAATGACTGTTGATAAAGGTACGTTATGAATAAAACACAACTGTGTATACCAGAATATTTCCATCATAATAGCTACTGATTACGACGACTTACATTTTGACGGGATATAATTCCTGTTTGTACATGGACATCATTGGTGGCAATCAAAGTCTGTGTTCCTGTTGTAACACGGTCTCCATTTTCAGGTTGATTATAAGCCGGTTCTGTTGACATCTCAACAACATCGGAATCACAGCCCAGCACCGTGTCAATGTTTCCATCGATGCCTCCCAACAAATTTGGCGGTATATCCACAGATTGACTCGGATTATCTAACATAGCATTGATCACCTGAGAAAACCAGGAAAAAATGTTGAATGCGGGATTTTTACCAAAATAAAAAAACTAGGTCATTCGACGCGGACCCCATTCGACGCGATACACAAGCCTCGCGTTTTCTCAGTGAATACATTTGTTGTCGGAAAAATCGGACGAATAAAATTCAGTACAGACATATTCAAAATTATTTGTTTACAACCAGTTCGAAAAAATAGCACCGATAACTCGCTACGACACCACGCGGACAAGCATGGTTATATCGTATTGGGTCAGTATAGTTCTCAACACAGTGACTAAAAACACCTCTTTCAAAAAATGTTGTACGGTTTTTTGGCATATTCTGTTTCAATAAAATTATTATAAAAATTACAGATTTTTGGTGGGTTATTTTCACTTTCAGTTTATTTCGGTGATCTCATCATAGAGAATTATCGGCTGACGCTGGGACGGCCACAGACCCGGTCGTGTATTTCCCTGGTTTTCAGACAAAAACTATAGCCACTTCACACAATTACAATTACCCAAAAAACACATACTCACGACCGGATGTGATCAGAACTGTTGATTCCGATAGTCATTCAACCATAGCTCAGATGAACGACATCCGCTGTTCACAGCTAAAGCCGGTCAATTTACACGTACCCCACTACGTTACTTTACACATAGTACACCATGGCGCAGAGAAAACGAACCAGAAAAGTTGCACTGATTTTACTTTTGACGATTACAGCATTCAAAAAAGGGAACCGGGACCAAAATTACGTACTCATAAACTTACGTCCCCCGGTATTATTGACGCAGAGCCAGTCCCGAATCAAAAAACGATTTTTTTATACTGTCCTCAATTGACAGACATCAAATTAGTTGACCAATAAAACACTTTGATTCACGCAACCGCTTGTTTTTGTTTTGCATTTTTGGACTAGCAGTTGCAAAACAAGTCGCGTGTTTCAGTTCCCGACCGGAACTCCCGACTCCACTAATAAGAAACTCAACAAAAATAAAATAACTATGCATATACATCTACTATCGCCGAAACGTATATTTTCACCCATAGAAAAAACAGAAGAAACGACAAATCGACAAGAAAACTTACCCGGCATCTCTCTCTTTTTGCATATGAAGACCGTGGTTTTGCGGAACATTCTTGCTGCTTATAAATGGTCGGAACAGCGTCTGGCTTCAACTTTTTTTTGTTACCAAAACCCATCTGTTCTCTAATGTAGTCGGACAGTGGGTTCACGAAGCTATCTTTCGAAAAATGATCGCTACAGACAACATTATAAGGTTTTGGTTCGTCCCAATTTTTCCGCGTTGATCGTACGGCACGCGTCCATTGACGTCTCATCGGCTCATTTGGAAATGAAAACAAGGTTGCATCTTTGGTCGTGTTGTTACAGCCTCCGAAAGCGCACCGTCTTACCATAGTGATTATCGGCTTACTGACACCCAACTGCGTAATACTGTTTACAATCTCAGAAGTCAGTACACATCCTGTGTAAACAATTTCTCGGCAATGTTCGTACAGCCGAAAAAAGTCGACCAAAACGAAAAAGGGGCGTGTCATAATTACTGAATGCGGGGCCGTGTTTTCCCGATAGGCGCGCGAGTTATAAAAGTGAAAGTGGCATAAATCATCAATATGGGCAAGTCAGGGCTTAAAAACAAAAGTTGATAGTAGGCATTTCTCAGGCACTTTAAGTACAAGCGCCCATAACGGGAACGTAACTGAAACCAGAACCATGTCAATCCGTCTCATTGGGCAACAATAACTACCTAATAACATTTGTTATGTCATTTCTCATCCGGAATCTGAATTAGTAGTTAGTTCACAGACATTTGACAGAGCTCTCGCTATTTCCATCCACTCTGCTGAGGTCCCAGGCCTGTTTGCCGAATCCTCTTTCAGCAGATCAATATCATGCGTTTTTAGTGGGTATAAATGTCAGCTAAAATGCATCCAATATTTCTTATTTCATCATAAATATTCAAAAACACTCTAATATAAAACGTTTTATCAATGTCAATGAAAATTATTCAAAATTGACAGCGAGAAAAGCTCTCGGAAATCAACTACGAGTCAGTCACCTTGATCACGTTCAAAACGACTGCCGAACGACCAGGCAACCGATGACGTCATTGGTTCGCGCGGAGGTCATGCACAAAGCAGTGACGTATCCGTTCTCGTTCCGTTCTCGTATGCGCATCTAGTTTTATGTGGAGTGAAAATTAACACGGGACAGTCCGCTTATGGACATTCACAGGGAGGAGTCCGGTGCGTTGAAATCGGTCGTTATATTGCAGGACCGAATCACACTCTCAATTTTATAGTTGGTCTGAATGCCTCTATGTTTGCATCAGTAATTCCAGGTCCATCAAATGCAAACCAATTTGTTATTTTTTTCACTGAAGCAACGGAAGCGTTCACTGTTGACGGCGAACCAGTGTTAACACCAGGTGATACAGTTGTTGTGGACAATGCCCCGATTCATCACCACGAAGCAGAAAGGTTGCTTTTTAATTTACTGGATGATTTTGGCATTGAATTAGTTTATCTCCCAACTTATTCTCCAGATTTCAATCCTGCTGAAAACTGCTTTAACAAATTGAAAATCACACTTAAACGTGACTACTACAGGGAATTATTGCACGATAACTTACCTATTGCTGTATATGACGCACTTTCCGAAATAACACCACATGATACTTGGGAATTCTTTAATGCAACTGGCTACTTAAATATGAATCCAATCTATAGATTTCCAAATAAATGCACCTTGGCAACTCAAACTAAACAACCTGTTTCAGGTTTATTTAATCTCTTTTTTTATTAGAAGTATGATAATTAGTATGTGTGTATGTGCGAGTTGATAAAAAAGTCTATATGTAAAATGTTTGAAATAATATTACCTTGCATTCGATACAAATTAAAACACGGGAGTGTAATACTTCTATGATTTAATATAAGCTATACATTTTTATGACCAACGAGGCTGTGGACAGCGTGTTCTCTATACATTATTTGTATCGACTTCGATGGCCACTAAGCTTCAATGTAACTAAATTAAGGTTGTTACAATTTAATAACGTAACGTCAAAACTACGTGGGTGAGGCAGCTTGATCGAATTCTGTTGTAGCATTACACGTAGGGCTACTTATATTTCAGTTAAACGCAAGAAAAAATTTTTTTAGCCAACACAAATTGAAATAGATAACTGGCTTGAAGGAGCTTGAATGACAAACGAGCAGGCAAACATATCATTGCAGGAAGCATTAATTAAATAAGGTAAAAACCCACAGTCAGTAGAAAAAAAACAAATTACTCCACTGTACTTACCAAATAATTTAGTGATCTTCAGACTATTCAGTCTTAATTATCGCGAAGTGACAACAGGCATCCATAAACATTGAGCCGAACATGAGGTGTGTTACCATTTACCTCGCTCAAGCGAATCTTCTCCCAAGATGCAACAGATGTGTTCCAGACACATTGCCTGAACGACGTTGTGTCGTCACCGGAAGCGCTGTCCCAGCACAAACCTGTGTCATATGACGCCTTACTAGCCGATTTTGGCAAAAATTTCGCTCCGTCGCCTCTTTACAACAGTGTTTATACGCGGAACTTGATATTGCTTTTTGGCTCCCATGTGCGAAGCACAAAATGGGAGTCTTTGCAGTTAGTGTGTCTATATGTGTGTGTGTGTGTATGTGTGTATGTATGTGTGTGTGTGTATGTGTGTATGTGTGTCCGACTGTTCTACTGCTATCTCAAGAACCATACATCGGTTTTTGATGAAACTTGGTGCATAGATGCTCTGGGCCAATGCGCAGATTTGATTAGGTTTTGGTAAAAATCCATGCTAGTTAATTACCTAATTTGCATGATAATTAGCTAATTTTTAGCTGTTCTATGACTGTTCCACTGATATCTAAAGAACCACTCATTGGATTTTGATGAAACTTGGTACATAGATGCTCTGAACATATGCGCAGATTTGATTAATTTTTGGTAAAAATCCGTGCATATTAATTACCTAATTTGCATGATAATTAGCTATTTTTTAGTGGTTCCATGACTGTTCCACTGATATCTAAACAACCACTCATTGGATTTTGATGAAACTTGGTACATAGATGCTCTGAACTAATGCTAGGTTTTGATTAGTTTTTGGTAATAATCCGTGGATACTAATTACCTAATTTGCATAATGATTAGTCAATTTTCGGTTTTTCCACTGATATCTCAAGTACTAATCATCACATTTCAATGAAACTTGGTACATAGATGTCATACGACACTGCACAGACCTGATAGTTTTTATGGTAATATCAGTACATATTAATTACCTAATTTGCATAATTAATTAATTTTCAGCATTTGATATAAGTAGTTAGCATTACATTTCAATGAAACTTGGTACTTACATACTCAAGGACTATGCAGAGATTGATTGTTTTCGATAAATATTTGTGCATATTAATCACCTAATTTGCATAATTAGTTAATTTTCAGCTTTTCCACGGGTATCTCAAGTACTAATCATCGCATTTCAATGAAACTTGGTACATAGATCCTTTAGGACTATGCAGAGACCTGATTAGTTTTAGGGTAAATAATTGTGCATATTAATTACCTAATTTGCATAATTAATTTTCAGCTTTTCTACTGATATCTAAAGTACTAATCATCACATTTCAATGAATCTAGAATTATGCAGACCCAATTAGTTTCCGGTAAGTATTTGTGCATATTAATCACCTAATTTGCATAATTAACCAACTTTCACACTGATATCTCAGGTACTATACATCACATATCAATGAATGTACATGGATGCTGTAGGACAATAGACAGACCTGAATAATTGTGGGTTAAAATCTGTACATATTAATTACCTAATTTGCATAATTAACCAATTTTAAGCTTTCACACTGATATCTAAAGTACCGTAAAAACTCCAAAATTTCGACCGGTTTTAAATAATTGGTGTTAGAAATGTGACGTGTTTTTAGAGTCAAAATTAAGGTGCATTTTCGGACGGTCGAATTTTTCAGAATAGAAATCAGCAAATGAAAAAATGGGGATGATAGACAGTGTGCTTCATTAGTTTTAAAAAAATGCAATGTCCGTCAATTGACGTAAACTTCCTCATGTTTCACGGTAAAAGCAAAGGTCGTGGCCGAGTTGTAACTCAAAATCTAAACAAAGTCATCAATCAGTGAGTATTATGACAAGCAAAACAAAACATCAAGACGCGGAGAAGAGGTCAGCACAAAACTAATAGGTCAAAAGACAAAGCTGTCTCGCACTACCTAGGAAAACTTGCGAATGTTCGAAGTACAGGTACCCATTGGACAAAAGATACATGGAAGTTTAGCAAACTATCTCCCCGACCCAGTGCAATGTATCCGGTTAGAATCAAAGCTCACGTGTCCCTTATTTGAGGGACCAAATTCTGCCGTAAATTCGCCCTTGGATTAAAAAATAAAATGGGATTTAAGAAAATAAAATGGGACTTTTAAGGTGTATTTTGGCGTCATTTTTCGGACATTTCAATCAATCCTGCCGGCTAAAATAGAGTCTAAGTTTTACCGTAGTCATTGACGTCTGTCTATTCAAGAGTACACGTGTATGATTTTTATCGTGACTAGCGTGAGCGGGTAAAATTCCTTCCGAGAATGAGCTGTTATCACTGTGAACAATGTTAAATTATTCTTCAGATGACCAGTTTATTTTTTAAAAACAACTGATTTTTTTATTTAAAAAAAATCATGCCGTTTTCGCATCAAAATCCAAGCCAAAATATCGTACTACAACATCAATCTCTTCCGCATTGCGTTCAATAAGATTAACATATTTAAATAAGCTATGGTAATTTGAACACGTTGGCATCATCCAGCTTTTTGATTGGTTAATTAGCGATTTGACCTATTTGACCTAAGAGAACATGGCGGATATCCTACAGCATCAAACGTTTATACGAGACCGGAATCATTCGCTTACGATGAAACTAAGTTGACTTTTATTTGTATTTCATAACCATTCAACAAATTTATTTTGTGCACATTATTATAATCACTACTGAGTACAGTAATAATCAACAATTCAGAAACGCAGCATGCCGAGATTTTTGTGTTCATTTTTATTTGAAACTTCGTTTATTTAGAATATATTTTCGTTACCAATAAAATAAAAATCTCTCAGTCAATCAGAAACCCGGATTCATGCCTTCGAGGAAGGTCCCGTTTGAACGCTCACATCGGACCTCATTAGTTTTACACTCAAATATGGTCATATTAATTTTCTGATTTGCATAATTAGTTTTCAGCTAAGTAATTTCGAATTATATTTAATGTGTCTCCAATACTCTCAGCACATGGGAGTTCTTTCTAAGCTTTCTTTGATTACATTTTGGGTTGCCTTTGAATCACATATTTTAGTGAAATATTGTTTTTAGAGTGAAATATTATTGTCCTACATAATTCAATCTTTGAAACAACAGAAACTAACACATAATAACGATAATCAAATTTGTGTTTGAAGTTCGAAAGTAGTTGCGTTATTTCCGGTTTCAACTAGTTCGAAAATAGAACGTCCTTGAGCGCAATAAAATCACGTGTAGAACTCCATCCGAACCAGACTCTAGCAGCATAAACTTATTGCAATTTGCGCGATTTGGGCTCAGTTTGTTCTTACAAGTTTTCTAAGTTTCATTTATCATTATTTAGTAAACAGGTCTCTGAAACGATTCAATATATCCGTAAAATACGTGCCAATCGACGATTGACTTCGAAACGTTCGAAATTTCGAACAAACTCCCGGCACACCTTGCGCGATATGCGTCAGATCGGTGTAGAAGACGCCGAACTGCAGCGTCAATGCCTGAACGATAATACAATGTAGCGTTGTGTCGTCACCGGAAGCGCTGTCCAAGCACAAACGGTAGAAGACGCCGAACTGCAGCGTCAATGACAATGTAGGGGAAAGGCAGGGTCCAGGTAAGTAGTAAAAATATTGATAATCTTTATTGCAATCATTTTCAAATCAAGATATCAAACAAAAAACAAATAAAGGTAACATTCTGACAAACCAACATAATAATAGAACTTTATTGACATTAATTTAACAACATAAAAACAACTATGTATTAGATGCATGTAATCATAATCAGAATCTGCACATTTTGGGGTCTAAAAAAGCTGCCAAACGGTCAAAAATGATCTAATCACAAAACAAATTCATGTGCATATACCTTCATGACATGTATATGTACCAAATTTGAAGAGAATCCATCAAAGCATGTCTGAAATATGACCGCACACGCACGCACGCACACGCACGCACGCACGCACGCACACAACCAAAAACACTACTTCCCGTTTCGGACTACCGTCCGAACGGGAACTAATAACACAAGGTAGGAAAGCGTTGACACCATGACATCGAAACTTCCCGAAAATAACACGATTTTCCAAATTATATTTCGATCCGCTTCACATAACTCAAGCATGATATCGGTAGAAACTATCGATCGACTTGCATTACCTTTATTCGAACTAAAACGGGTTAAATCCTGTGAAAATCGAAACACCCGAGCAATATGAATTAACCACAGTCAGCTGGCGCACATCTGATATAATAAAAAATAAATGCGATAATTACTATATGGGGGCCGCCATCTTGAATGACGCATAAAACTAAATAAGAGACAAGTTGTGAAACGTGTTTTTCAGATTCCTACAAATCAGGACAAAAATATCAATATTTCACATAAATACGGTTCGTTGGTGTTATATTAAGCCAACCTATAACAAAATTCAGCCGAATTCGTCGTTTTTGTGTGGAAAAATCCCTTGCATACGAACACCTAATTACGCGAAGAACCTGGAACACTAAGTCGGGGTATTTGAAACCGAAATTGTCATCTAAGCGTTAGGCCGTCGGTGATTGGCTGCTGTGCTGGAATGCCAATTTTTAGTTTCAAATATCCCACAGGGAGCCCAGGAACTATAATCAGCTGTAATACGCAGTCTGTATGAGCGGGGGGGGGGGGGGGGGGTATCGGCTGGTATCTAGTGTAAGAAATACTAAGTAGACAAGGGATGAAAGCTCCAGCCAGCTCACATTTTTTAAACTCGAAAAAACGGACGAAAAGAATGAAAAATAAAATCTAAAAAAAATACCAGGTTGAAGAATATTAGTTGCTTCTTCAAATTTCGCCAAAGCCCTACCTACATTTTACCCATATCTGCAGAATAAATCAAGAAAACTACACAAATTTACTCCATTTTGGAATTCCTAACGGTTTGCCCAAACGCATGGCACAGTTGGGGGCGTGGCCTGTTCAGCATTTGTCAACAACCAATCACAAGACTGGTTACGAACCCCATCGAGGTCACGACTCGGTTAGCCTTGCTCAACTGGTTCGTAACCAGTCTTGTGATTGGTTGTTGACAAATGCTGAACAGGCCACGCCTCTAACGGTGTCGTGCGTTCGGATAGCCGTGGTTTCGCGGCGTTTTGGGTCCGGGAAGGTATTTTGCTTCGTCTATCAGTTATATATACATCGTCGGTATACAGTCGGACCGACTGTATACCGACGATGTATATATAACTGATAGACGAAGCAAAATACCTTCCCGGACCCAAAACGCCGCGAAACCACGGCTAGCGTTCGGACTAACCGTTAGGAATTCCTAAATGGAGTCAATTTGTGTGGTTTTCTTGATTTATTCTGCAGATATCGGTAAAATGTAGGTAATGCTTTGGCGAAATATGAAGGAGCAACTAATATTCTTCAACCTGGTATTTTTTTTAGATTTTATTTTTCATTCTTTTCGTCCGTTTTTTCGAGTTTAAAAAATGTGAGCTGGCTGGAGCCTTCATCCCTTGTCTATTTCTTACACTAGATACCAGCCGATACCCCCCCCCCCCCCGCTCATACAGACTGCGTATTACAGTTGATTATAGTTCCTGGGCTCCCTGTGAATATCCCTGCATAGTGTTCTATGTTCTTTGAGTTAGATGCGAAATATGTCCTCCGTTCTGGTGTAGCTGGTCACCGTGATCGTCACCGACACCGGCGCACGTTTGTACACTGTCGCTGGACAAAATAGAATTTGACAATGACAGCCGCGTGGAAATATATTGACATTTTGTTGAAATAGGTGAACACGTCGGGTAACGACGAGGGCCAATCTCCTTCCCAGAGACCTTTGCGCTTGACGCAATAGTGTCTCTGCCACAGGCAGCCTTCAATTTTGTGGTCAATCACCTCACTACGCACGGCCATTTTTCCGCTGTTGTTTCATTTGAAACCGAACTACAAAAAGTAGAAAAAAAACGTATGTGACATCCGAACTATTCATTAATGTCAGACTTAAAAAACGTAAATACGAACCACTTTATCGCGGACTATATTTTGCAAGGTAATGTTATAGTAGTGAAATGGCGCACGTGATACACTAAAACTTGGAGGAAAAAACGTTCTATTAATGAATATAGTTGGGAAAGAAACATTAAATACTAATTTCACTGAAAGGGGTTTCCTAACATTTCCGTTTATCTTGTATTCTGGTGAATATTTCAATACTATTTCTGGCTTGAACGGGTTCGATTTTCCGCGTCTAACTACCATAGAACACAAAGGTTCTTGTAAATTTATAAAGTTAGTCATTTATTGTACAATCTAATGCTTTCTCATCTGGGAAAGAATTGCACTTTTCTAACGCAATTCATGTATATTTTAATTTAATTAACGGAACATTTATTTGGAGCCATGGCGTGAAACGTCCTGTTAAAACGATTAAAGTAACCGAGTGACTTACGCATAACTTTGTTAACCGACAGGGTCTTGCAGTTCGAACATATTCGAATATGCAAATAAGTTCTATGCGAAGCTGCTTTGTGCAGTGATGATAAGTAACGCGTATCGAACTGTGCGGAGTTCGGACGAGGGCAAGTGCGTTGAAAGCGGCGTTTAATTGGATAACAAACATACAGATAACATACATACAGATCGACATACATACAGATAAATTCAGAGTGGATTCGAGTTAGCGTGATCCATGGCATGATTGTAATAATTAAAACACCATATTAAAACTTTACTTGGTGGAAATACATGGACCAAGCCCGGATTCTTATTTCATAAATTATTACGCAGATCACGCGCTCGCTCGCTCGCTCGCTCTCTCGCTCGCTCTCTGGGTGTATGGAAAACGAAGACCCTGGATGTGATAACTTTGTATCTATATTTAGTACGCTAGATGTTCTTTTGTTAGTGGTCACATGACCACCTTTGAGTTTGTAATGGCGGCAAAGCTTGCCAAGTTGTAGTCTGCAGTTCCACAGAATAAAACTGAGTTAACGTGTTAATTGCCGTTTTTCCTGTGTGGATCTTTGCGGTGGTGGATGGGCAAACACTCGGTTACTACATAAATGGCGACGAGGATGACAGGAATGACCTTAAGGTGAAAAATCGAAATTTTTTTCCACAGACGGTTGTTGTACTGCAGACTATGTGTCAAAAAGGCCAAGCTGTGTGCTTCGTAAATTTGATGGTTACTGCATTTTCTGTGTGAAATACTACAACAGGAGGTATCGGACTTCGTGACTGTATAACTACAACTCTGTGTGAGTTAAAATAGTAAGTGAGTATCTAAGAATTATTCACGTGAACTTCCGTTGCTAAAACGATATACCTAATCAGGGTTCTCCCCAGAAAAAATGCATAGCGCCGGGGCTAATTTGCATAATAATTTGCATATCATTTACATATCTTTCCTTCATTGATTAACAGAACTTATTTACAATTATGAATATTAGTGAGCTCAGTCACAGGGCAAATAGTTTTTTTAATGGAATCAACACATTATGTTTCACAATTTAGAAGAGTTTGAAACATTCTCGAAATACAAATGCTGCAGACTAAAAACAAACACAAATACATTATTGTTGCAATTTAATTGTTTTGTAAAACGTTGAAGGAAACGCATTCAAAACGTTAAGCCAGATTTATGTTCACGAATCTCTTAATTTTATTCACTCCAAAAACATTCTCCTTCAAAAAATCGATCACGTAATTAATTGACGTATTGTTGTAATTTATTATTCGTACCATCAACTTCTAAAACGTTTACAATTACAGTAATGAGCGAACAAATAAAGCTTCAAAACGATCATCAAAGTTACGACGTGACATAACTTACTTGGCCATGTTATACACCAGTTATAGCAATAATTCCTCAACAAATTTTACTTCTTTTTTTTTTGATATGAAATGTAAGTAAAATCAGACTTATTTTTATCGGGAGCGATTATTTTTGATCACTTGATCGCTTTGGTAAAAAAAAAACAGACCCGCCATGATGTTTGTGAAACATTAGCATGTGTCCTTTGACCCGATGGGTCAAAAATTCCATTAACCAATCAAAATGACGCATGGTAATGCCGGTAGAACCCGAAGTTTTCCGAATGGTAGTGATCATAAAAATTACATTGCGGAAGTAAAGCGATGTCGTAGCACGATGTGTTGGCATCGATTTCAATTGAAAACTGCATGACAGCTTTCGAAAGAGGTGATTTGCAATTTTTAAAAGGTAAATTAGGTCTTGAAAGAAGAGTTTTTACATGATTCGCAATGATAACAGTTCAAATGTATTTTACCAAATCACGCAATAAACACGTTGTTTTTTTCTTGAGTAGCGTGAACTGATCGTGAACTCCGATTTGACCATGTTATATCGAGGTGGAATTGATTTTGAAATAATTTTATCTTTAAATCTAAAGACTGTGTCTATCGCAGAAAGTATTTACTTACAAAGAAAGAGGTGCTAATTCCACAAATTTGACTAGCCGCTACGTATCGTGCGACTAGGTCTATTGTTTATAAATTATAATCCACGACTGGCAGGATGCGTGTCGGTCGGTACGTAATTAATAGTCCTCGTCGGAAGCATTTCCGTGGTGGTCACTAATTTTGAGTGACGGTCGGGGCCGACCGGCGTGGCGAACAAAGCTTTTTCACATCTGATATTGGCATGTCAAATATGAAATCAAGCGCCGAGGTGGGAACACATAGCGCCGAGGTCCCAAGTGAAGCGCCGAGATTCACAGGTATAGCGCCGCGGACCTCGGCGCTAAAAAGCCCTGGGGAGAACCCTGCCTAATTACGTATTCAGAATGGCGCTAATCGGAAACGTTAGCGAATTCGACCCAGAACTTGAGTCATGGACGGAATACAGTGAAAGATTGGAACATTATTTCGTAGCTAACAAAATAGTAGAGCCAGACGTGAAGAGATCTGTGTTAATTGCCATAATAGGTCCTAAGGCGTAACTTTTGCGAAATTTGTGCAAACCAAAAGAACCAGGCAAGTTATCGTTCACTGAGTTGTGCGAGCTGTTAACCAAGCATCACGACCCGAAACCGTCAGAAACTGTTGCACGACTGAAATTTCACAAACGCAACCGACGAAATGGTGAAAGTATAGCTGATTATGTGGCTTCCTTGAAATCGTTAACAGAACACTGTAATTTTAACTCTCTGTCTGAAGAACCACAGGATCAGATGCTACGTGATCAATTAATAGTTGGTATTAATGATGAGCGCATACAATCTAAACTGCTGTCCATTGAGCCAAAAACAGGAGAAATTGTGTCATTCAAAAGAGTTTATGAATTGGCAATAGCTGCAGAATGCGCAAAGAAAGATGTATCCGATATGAAGGACTCCCCTACCATACATAAAACCTATACAACGATAGCAAAACCATGTTGGAGGTGTGATGGTAATCACCAACCATACAACTGTACCTATAAGGACAAGACTTGCTACAATTGTCAACAGAAAGGACATATTTCGCGTAAGTGCAGGAATGAAAAGCGTCCAAATCAAGAAGCAGACACTACAAAAACATTTCATGGGAGAGGTCGTGGACGAAGCTATACTGGCAGCAGAAAACAAGTCAAGTCAACAACTAAAGGTGGTAGTACTCACCAAGTTGAAAACATTGACAATGAGGTTTTGGAGGGAAATGATTTTGATGAAGATGACTATTATAGTTTTAATGAGATCAATTATTGTGAAGGAAATCTCAATAGAGCTAATCTGGGTAGAGTTGATCCTTTTATGTGTAAAATGAATATTGAAGGTCAATCAGTTGATTTAGAAATTGATACAGGTGCAAGCTTTACTTTGTTAAATGCACAGGAATTTAAAAAATTATGTAGATTTAACCCAGAATTAAGGCAGGGGTTGCAGAAAGTTGATGTAATTTTGAAGACTTACACTGGTGAAACACTGGATGTCGATGGTGTCGTTAAGGTGGAGGTTGATTATAATGGTCAACACTTCACATTACCGGTGATTGTTGTATCAGGTACAGGGCAGAATTTGCTAGGTAGAAATTGGCTTGAAATTATTCAGTTAGACTGGAAAAAATTGGTACACCAAGTCAAGGTAGAGTCTAGTGATCATGATAGTTACTTGCATAGGGTAAAACAGAAGTATAATGATGTTTTTACACCAGGTTTGGGTAGTTATAATGGAGATAGTGCCAAGATTTATGTAAAGAGTGATGTGAAACCTAAATTTTTTAAGGCACGTCCCTTAGCTTTTGCGCTGAGAGAAGCCACTGATTCAGAGTTAGACAGGCTTGTAGAGAATGGTACTCTCACACCAGTACAGAATTCTGAGTGGGCAACACCTATTGTGGTAGTGTCAAAACCATCTGGGGGTGTTCGCATTTGTGGGGATTATAAAGTTACTATTAATCCTGTAGCTGAATCTGACACATTCCCATTACCCAAGATTGATAGCTTACTTGCAAATTTGGCTGGTGGTAAAACCTTTACAAAATTGGATTTGAGTAATGCATATCAGCAAATGCTGCTGGAAGATGACTCCAAGAAATATTGTGTCATCAACACTCATCGTGGTTTGTTCATGTATAAAAGAGTTCCTTATGGAGTGAAAATGGCTCCCGGAATTTTTCAACGACATATGTATAATTTGTTAAGAGATATACCACATGTTACTGTATATATAGATGATATACTCATTACAGGTGTCTCTGATCAAGAGCACAAAGAAAACCTTGAGAAAGTTTTGAAAAGATTGCATGATAAGGGTCTTAAGATTAAGTTTGATAAATGTTATTTTTTTAAACCAAGTGTAACCTATTTGGGTCATGAGATAGACTCAACGGGTCTCCATCCTTCTAAGGATAAGGTTAGGGCTTTTGTGGATGCACCAAGACCAACTGACGTCCACACATTGAAGTCTTTCTTAGGTGGAATCAATTTTTATGGGAAATTCCTCAAGAATTTGTCCTCAGTGTTGGCGCCCTTATATAAATTACTACGTAAGGGTGTGTCATGGCATTGGTCGCAGCCACAAGAGCAATCATTTAAAAACGCTAAGAAATTACTGATTTCAAGTGGTGTTCTTGTACACTATGACCCATATAAACATATTGTATTGTCATGTGATGCTTCGGCTTATGGCATTGGTGCGGTTTTAGCACATAGAAATGATGATGGTTCTGAGCATCCTATTGCTTTTGCCTCTAGAACCTTGAATGATGCTGAGAAAAACTATGCACAGATTGATAGAGAGAGTTTAGCTATCATGTTTGGAGTTAAACATTTTCATAATTATGTTTTTGGATTACATTTTACATTGGTCACTGACCATAAGCCTTTAGTTTCATTGTTTCATGAACACAAAGCCTTGCCTAGTATGGCCAGTGCTAGAGTGCAGTGTTGGGCAATAGCTCTTGCAGCGTACGATTATAATTTGGAATTCCGTAGAGGCCTAGATAATGGTAATGCTGATGCATTGAGTAGGTTACCATTGCCTAATAAACCAAAATCTGTACCAGTACCTACAGATACAATTTTATTGCTAGAGCACTTGTCAGGCCAACCCATTAGCGCTGATCATATTAGAAAATGGACAGCTAGTGATCCACTTCATTCCAGAGTGCTGTCATTTGTTAAAAGGGGTTGGTCAAATGAATTTAAATCACAAGAGTTGAAACCATTTTATGTACGTAGACATGAGCTCAGTGTACAGGAAGGTTGCATATTGTGGGGTAATAGAGTGATTATTCCACCTGCTGGACAGCAGGGAATTTTAACAGAATTGCATGAGGCACATCCAGGCATCTCTGTAATGAAAGCTATAGCTAGATCATACGTTTGGTGGCCTCACATGGATCGTGATATTGAGAAAGCAGTTGAGAATTGTGAAATTTGTCAAATTCATAGAAGTAAACCTAGTAAGGCTCCATTACATTCCTGGCCTTATCCAGAAAAACCTTGGGAAAGGGTGCACATCGACTATGCAGGACCATTTTTAGGCAAAATGTTTTTGATTGTAATTGATGCATACTCAAAATGGTTGGAAGTGAAAGTCATGAATAATTCTACATCTACAGCAACTATTGCTGAATTGAAAGAGATATTTTGCACTCACGGCCTACCAGATATATTAGTTAGCGATAATGGTAGCCAATTCACAAGTGATGAATTCCAAAAATTCATGCTGTATAATGGTATTAAGCATGTGACCTGTGCACCATTTCATCCAAGTTCTAACGGTTTAGCCGAACGAGCAGTTCAGACTTTCAAAAATGGAGTGAAAAAAATGAAACAGGGAGACATTAAAACTAGAGTATTAAGATTTGTATTTAGATATCGTAGTTCTCCACATTGTGTAACTGGTGCTACACCAGCTAAGTTGTCTATGAATAGGGAACTGCGCACCCATTTGTCACTTGTTCACCCTGATTTTAGATCAAAGGTAATATCAAAACAGGCAACACAGAAATTGTATCATGACAAACATGTAAAATCACGAGTTTTTGATATTCATGATAATGTGCTAGTACTAAACTATAGTGGTAGAGGGAATAGATGGTTGCCAGGTGTTATTGTCGAAATTACTGGTCCTGTATCATACAAAATTCAATTGGGCGATGATAGAATTGTTAGAAGACATGTAGACCAGATTAGAATTAGGAAATTTGATAGTACTGTTAGTGAGACTAGGGTAAATGAGGAGTTACCAGAGATTCCAATTGTTAGTAAACAAGTTACTCCTTCATTAAGTATTCCAGTTTCTAACGAGGACTTAAATCCCAGTGTTGTTCTTGATACAAGTCCTAGTAACATTACTGATTGTAATCCTTGCCCAGATCACTCAATTATTCAGACTCCTCCAGATACCACTCCTAAAGATACAGTTAAACCAAAGATTTCTAGCCCAGGTGTTATTACTACTAGGTCTGGACGCATTGTCCACAAACCAGATAAGTTGAACTTGTAATTCTGAGTTTATTAGTGTTTTGACTTTCCTCATTGTAAGCCATTTTAGGGGGAAGGGATGTGATAACTTTGTATCTATATTTAGTACGCTAGATGTTCTTTTGTTAGTGGTCACATGACCACCTTTGAGTTTGTAATGGCGGCAAAGCTTGCCAAGTTGTAGTCTGCAGTTCCACATAATAAAACTGAGTTAACGTGTTAATTGCCGTTTTTCCTGTGTGGATCTTTGCGGTGGTGGATGGGCAAACACTCGGTTACTACACTGGAAAACGAAGACCTAAGACCCTGGAAAACGAAGACCCTGGAAAACGAAGACCATAGAAAACGAAGATGCTGGAAAACGAAGACCCTGGAAAACGAAGACCCCGGAATGTTCCTATGACGCCAATGATACACGAATTCGCCCAATATCGGGAATTTACTTTCACTGTGAACTTGTTAACTAACTTCCCGTACGAATTTCATTGCGAATTCTTCATAATAAATTATTTTCATACACATTTGCGGATATAATCAATGTAAAACCCAGTAGTATGCCTAATTAGGGGCCCAAGCCCGAAGGGCGAGGCCCCTATTCTTATTGTCCGGTTTTTTCTTCTTTCTTTCTTCCGTAACTTTTTTCGTCAAGCCATTTGAGAAAACCGCTGAACGGAATGGTCTGATAATGCTCTATACTGATAGTCCCTAATGTGAACTGGTGCAACATGCTTTCAGAATTTCGATTGGTCAATTAGTTTGGCAGCCATATTGGATTGAAATAAAACCGGAAGTGGCTGTTTGACCACTTTCTGAGGGTCTAGGCGTCTAGATTTTTTTATGGTATATAGTACAACTCATGTGTAATAAATATCAGCAATAAAAACTTTAGCGGTCATGTGACTTTTCCCGCCATTTTGTTTTTCCTAAAAACGGCATAAAACACTTAAAAATCTTCTTCTTCAGAACCACCAAGCAGAATGCTCTCATATGTAGTATTTAGCTTCTATATATGAATCCCATTTATGTTTGAAAAAATGTTTACTATTGGTCACGTGGTTTGGCCACCATTTTGGATTTCTTCTAAACAGGAAGTAGTTTTTTACTCTGGCAACACTTGAGGGAATATTTTCAATTTTGCTTCATGGCATCTGTGTATCAAGCCCTTTCAGAAACCTAAAACAATTTTAGATCAGTCACATGGTTTGGCCGCCATTTTGGATTTTAAGTAAAATTGACCAAAAGTTTGGGTATTTGTTTCTCAGAGACGATTCAACCAATCTACTAGATGTTTTAATATTTACCATGCCTGGCCTTAGCTGCATACGAGAAAAATAATATTATTTTGATCAGTCACGTGGTTTGGCCGCCATCTTGGATTTTGTGAAAATAGAAATTATGCAACTACATGTTTTGTATTAGTCTGATTTCTTTCAAATTTTGTATGTGCATTTGTGTCATCAGATGCATCATTTTGCCCCAATAGCACACTGTTAGGCCACGTGGCTGGGCACCCATGGGGTGGGGGCTTCTAACCTCATTAATATGCATAACTGTTATAACTCTAGCACTGTTGTAGTTAGGATGATGAATCCTGTGTTATTATGACAACCTTGAACAAGAGATTCGATTAAAATAACAAATGACCATATATGGTCATGTGAGCTCATTAATATGCATAACTGTCATATCTCAAACACTGTTGCAGTTAGGAAGTGGAATCCTGTGTTATTATGACAACATTGAACAAAAGATTTGATTAAAATAACAGATGACCATATATAGTCACGTGAGCTCATTAATATGCATAACCATTATATCTCAAACACTGTTGTAATTAGGAAGATGATTCATGTGTTATCATGACAGCAGTGAACCTGAGATTTGATTAAAATAACAGATGACCATATATGGTCATGTGAACTCATTAATATGCATAACCATTATATATTAAACACTGTTGCAGTTAGGAAGATGAATCCTGTGTTATTATGACAACAGTGAACAAGAGATTTGATTAAAATAACAGATAACCATATATGGTCATGTGAACTCATTAATATGCATAACCATTATATCTTAAACACTGTTGCAGTTAGGAAGATGAATCCTGTGTTATGACAACAGTGAACAAGAGATTTGATTAAAAATAACGGATGACCATATATGGTCATGCGAACTCATTAATATGCAAAGCAGTCATATCTACAACACTGTCGCAGAGCAGGACATGTAACTAGTGTCATTATGAAGACATTGAATGAAAGATGTAACTGACATTAGAAATGGCTATATATGATTATGTAATCTCATTATTAAGAACATGGCTCATTATATATCCTGAAAACCATATTTCGATAACCAAACCAGGTAAATACATGGTACCCAACTTCATTTTGACCTCATGTTACTGATAATTCAAGCTACCTGATTGTCTAACATGTGACCACATTAATTATGAAACAGAATCTTGTCAGCTTGGGCCCCGGTGACGCCGCTTGCGGCTTTAATTTCATCTTGGTTTCGTTTACAGCCAAAACAAGGTCAGCTTGGACGTTCAGTTGCGAGACGTAACAAAAAAACGCAGGCAAGTGATACATTTCGAAAATAAAAATACAAAATAAACGCAATCAGAGGCGCCGACCACGTGCGTTGGAAGTAAATAGAACGCGTTGTGACACAGTCTTACCAGCGTCTTTCGCTCACGCAATATAATAATGCTATTTCCCAACGCACTTATATTTAATACATTGACGGAAAAAAAATGTAAATCAGGCTTGTAATTACTAGTAACTCAACTCGAACGCAATATTCATCACTGTAATTTAAAAGTGGATAAATTCGAACCAGCCAGCTCATGATCGGAGACGTCCGGTCGTCTTCGTTGATAACTTGCCAATTCACCACAATCGTGGTGGTAAACTGTTTAGCTGATTTTTCAAAAGATGGATATTCAATTCATATTCATCCCAACTTATTTGAATATTCTTTCTGAAATTTGAGACATTGTTAAAAAAATTCTGTATAGAGATATGTCTAATGTCAACTAATAATACGCAATTATCCAGGCAATACTAGAAATTATTGCTGATACTAATCATGTTTGTATTGGGAAGTTGGATACTTGAACGTGTAGTTCCCGGGCGTGTAGCAGACGAGCATAATCGTACTGTCACATGCTTTTCGTCTTAGCCTTGTCTTTTCGTCTTAACCGTCGCAGTCTGCTTCATTGAATGTTTAGTTTAATAATTGATAAACATATATTCAGTGTGAGACTGTTGCTTTAAAGTTGTGTTAATACAAAGATGATTTAAACTTGTCCTCCCGTTGCCAACGTATACAATATACGGGAATAGCAAGTGTTTGCGTGAGTGAAAGATGCAGGCGAGATTTCTCGTCGCAACGTGTTCTATTTATTTCCAATGCCCGTGGTCGGCGCCTTTGATTGCGTTTATTTTGTTCTTTCATTCGCGAAATCTATCGCTGGCACCGTTTATTTTGTCACGTCTCACAACTGAACGTCCAAGCTGACTTTGTTTTGGCTGTAATATATAGCGGTGTCTGAACGAACCGACCCCGTTTTGATGTTCAAAGTACTAACAACACTGTGTGAAATTTTAGAACTATCCCACATGCGGTTCAGACGCTATTTCAAATTGAAGTTTCAAAAAAGCGCTTCAAAAGAAACTGAGATAATGGCCGGTTTGCATAATCGGCACGTCGTTGTGGGAACATGCCAAATTGCGGTCACTTTCACAGTCGCTGTTACAATATTTACCAGCTCGCATAACTATGACATTATGAAGGATAACTGACAAATTAGATAAATGTACGGATAATATGAGAATAGTCGCACTTGAAAGTACGTTCCGAGAAGTATCATTCAGCGGCACTCTGAATGTACCCGTTATATTGACGTAATCAATGCATGAACAAAAAGGGGCGGTACTTGCATAAATTATATGTTGTGCGAAAGTGACCTCGAAGCCAGGGTACAACGCATTTACATTCTCATCCATAATATCGAAGACACTGCTCCAAATCGGAAAATGTATTAGGTTATTTATATTACAACTAGTGTTACAAAACCGCGGTAAACTGTGCACAAAATCACAACATGCGACCCCTACCATCGGAAATAGTACTGTTATGAAACTGTTGACTCTTATTTAATTTACATATCATCTGTCAATCAGGAATATGCAAATCATCCCTCAAACATAAACAAAACGTAAACAGCGTTTCATAATAATAGTTTAACTGTGTTTTAAAGTTGGTTTTAATGATTATTTTTAAGTTATTTTTAACAAAATATAGATATGAAACCCATCGTACAGGAAAGCCAAAAAAGCAAAAACGGTCAAAAATGAGAAAAAAAAACTGCATCTTATCCTTAAATGTCTTTGGTTGTCTGTATGAAATTGTAATCTATAAATAAAGTGCTTGATTAAACTTTGTAACTATACATGCGAATATATATTCAAAGTGCAAGTACTTCTAATAAGCACCAAATACCAGTAATATATACTATATGTATTGGAACCGGGAAGGTATTTCCATTGTCTTCGAGGGGCTACAATTGAATTACATCCTCGTGTTGGATTAAATATGTTTGTAGTGAAATTAAGTATATCACGTTATTGAACGAGTTCGCAATTAAATTAAGTACATCACGCTATTATATGAGTTCGCAGTAGAATTATGCATGTCGTTATTATACGAGTACATAAATAAATCATTACGTACTCACCATAATTGAATGAGGTCGGGATGGAATTGCAAATTCAATCATGTGTCAGTAAAGTCAACTTCGTAGTTCATTGGACACGTTTTAATCAGTTACGTGACAATATGCATTTTATTCTGACATAATTTAATCATGCCATTTAATGACGATGACCAATAGCGACGTAATTCTATGCGATCGGGGCGTACGTAATTTCATTTGGTAACTATTTAATAACGTCACGCAATTTATTTAAGAACTCATTTAATAATTTGACGTGATTGATTAGATTGAACAGAACCATACACGCAACGTTACTGATCGAAAGATAATTTACATATGTTACATATGTTTAGTAAAATGCAATTATACATATACGTATTATTTCGCATTCAATATACGCACGTTGGGATTTCACAACGAAAATAAGTACTTCACGTTGTAATTTCACAATTAAAAGTAGTTAGTTTAATTTATTATGAAGAATTTCGTACGGGAAGTTAGTTCACAATGAAAGCAAATGCCCGATATTGGGCGAATTCGTGTATCATTGGCGTCATAGGAACATTCCATGGTATTCGTTTTCCATGGTATTCGTTTTCCATGGTCTTCGTTTTCCAGGGTCTTCGTTTTCCAGGGTCTTCGTTTTCCAGGGTCTTCGTTAACCGAGTTGTAAGACAAATTAAAATTATACTTGCAATCAGTTTATTTCAAATATAGTAATCGACGTTGTGCTTTCATTGTGTTCGTATTTTTATTGTATGTTCGTTTTGGTATATAAATTAAAGTCGTACTTCGTGGTTACCAGACTTACCGTTCCACTGATTCTCCACGTGTAACACACGATGGAATAGCACGTTCTAATTACGGTAATTTATGCAGACGTCACAAAACGTCACGATAAATGGGCGGGCTTCTTCGGATGCTGTGCTTACAAATGGATCAGCCAAAGAACGGAACGGCGGACCGTCTTTTTTTTTAAATTAGAGTTTTTTAAATTCGGACGTGCGATTCCAGATGAGAATTACGCCTGCTAACAAGGCTATGTAAGTTTTTAAATGGGTTTGCGAGAAATTGCGAACACCGCTATATATTAAACGAAACCAAGATGAAATTAGGCATACTACTGGGTTTTACATTGATTATATCCGCAAATGTGTATGAAAATAATATATTATGAAGAATTCGCAATGAAATTCGTACGGGAAGTTAGTTAACGAGTTCACAATGAAAGTAAATGCCCGATATTGGGCGAATTCATGTATCATTGGCGTCATAGGAACATTCCGGGGTCTTCGTTTTCCAGGGTCTTCGTTTTCCAGGGTCTTCGTTTTCCAGGGTCTTCGTTTTCTAGGGTTTTCGTTTTCCAGGGTCTTAGGTCTTCGGTCTTCGTTTTCCAGGGTCTTCGTTTTCCATACACCCCTCGCTCTCTCTCTCTCTCTCTCGCTCTCTCTCTCGATTTTTGGTGTGTAGATGCCTGGATGAGTGTAGATGGTATTTTGTTCCAAAACTTTAAAATTTCTTCTATGCTACTGTCATGAATTTGTTTTCGCGTATCTGTTAACCGACTTAATTAACTGATTATTAGCTGAATTGCTGTGTTACGTCTGTCATCGTTTAGGTCTATTTGAAGTTTTGGACGGAACTTGGCTCAGTGATTTGGAACTAATTACGAGATATCCGTCGCGATTCTGACAGTTTATATTCATAGTTATTAGTGTAGTGAACGATTAATCAAAAGATATGACGTATTCAGTACTTAGTATGATTGGCTTTATGATTGAAGGTTACGCCCTAGAGTCTTTTTACTGTTTTGTAATTGGTTAGAGTTTTGAAAATGAATAAAGAGAGTTTGAGTTGGTCTTGGGGAACACAGCACGATAGACGCGGTAGAGGAGAGAGAGTGCAGTCCTGGAGAGTCGAGTCGAGTCCAGGGGCGAGCCTTGAGGCAGTCCAGTCTTGGGCGAGTCTTGGTTCAGCCTTGTGAGAGTCTTGGGGACTTTTCCCCAGGGCGCTGTGTCTTATAGAGTGCTCCAAAAGACCGACTAAGACGAGAGCTGAAACGTATTTCGTTGTGTGTGTCTTATTTGACTGTAAAGTTAAAGTGACTTTCCCGATCCCGTACCTCAAGGGGACGAGATAGAGAGACGAGACGAGATTCCCCCCTGACAGTGTGGAGAACCCCGTGGAGAAGATTTACCCCTGATACTACTATGACACGAAGTGGTCTACAGTACTGATATTACCGGTAATAGTGCATGTGCCTTGGGTTGTCCTCTATCGGTTTTGTTAATTAGGTAAGGAAATTTTCAATTTCCTACTTTCGGCGAATGTTTTAAAATGGTAATTTTGGGTCAAAAATTCTATTTTCGACTTCTTCTTCAAAACCGGTAGCCTGAATGCCTTGGTGTGCATGTACCTTGTGTTAGCATCTACTAGATTTGTTCATCCCATGTCCATATCTTTAATTCTCTAATCTTGGCAAATATTTTTGTCATTTTTGGTTAAAAATGGAATTTCAACTAACCACTATTTCCAATGCTTTGGTGTTAGGCATACATGTGTTTATTATTCCATTGACAACTTTGTGTGGTTGTTTGGCGATATTTTAAAGCAAATATTGTGTCATTTTTCATCAAAAATAGTACTTTTGACTTGTTCTTCAAAACCAGTATTCCAAATTCTGTGATACTTGGTACACATGTAGCTTGGATGACACTTCACCCAGTCACTAAAAATGGCCAAATTTATCAAAAATTTCAGAAATTCATGATTTTTTTTATTACCTTCTCCTGAATGCACTATAGTTGTCAGAAAATGGACAAAACTTGGGAAGATTATACAATGATGCCATATTGAAATTATATGCTCATAGGGAGATATGTAATGTTTCCCATTTGTTCTGTCAACTGTTTCTCATTCTCACATAGCACATGGGAGTTCTAAGTTTTCTTTGATTGGTCCATGTGATTGTAATGAAAACATAACTACTCAAGATATTTGAATGTGTATAGACATGATTGATTTTGGTGGAAAATTATGCAAATTGCCTAATTTACATACCAATATTTAGGCTATTCTGGTGATATCTTGAGAACCATTTAATATGTTTCAATAAAACTTGGTGCATAGATGTGTTGGGGCAGTTTCCAGATATATTTAGTTTTTGGTGGAAATCAGCTAGTGAAATTCAAGCTATTTGGGTGCTATTTCAAGAGCCATATTTCAACAAAACTAGATATATACATGTATTACGAATTCAGATAATTGCAAATATCATGTTATATTATTCTCTCAACACGCTGGAGTTCTTTTAAAGCTCTCTTTGATTCTAATTTTATTGAATATTTCTGTTATTTTTGTAAGAAATTCCACTTTCAGCCTAGGAAGTTGCGAGTAGCTACTCGCAAATGCGCCTAAAATATACGTCGATGCGAGTACAAACTTGTAAGTATCCGCATTTAGCTTGTAGATTCCAGAAACTGTCGTATTTTGCGAGTAAAAATTGAAACCCTACACGCAGCTGAAACGTGCCTTGCACGAGTCAGACTAGACGAGATACCGTGCACGATATTTAGGCTTTGAGTAATTTACGATGTACTGGGAAAGTCATAATAAAGGAATAGTAACATTGTAAATATGTTATTGGCAGTTGTTTTGTTCTAGTCAAAATACAGTTTGTTTGTTTTTAATGAATGCCGGTTTTACACTGTCGGCAGCTTTTTGATTGTCAATTAAATAATTTTCATTGGCTAACGTGACGACGTTTTTCAGCGTCAATTAAGTGTTGGAAACATCAATAATCAAAGTCACACTGTCGCATTTTCGGCTCGAACAAGACATGGCGAATAAGCAGATTACTAATTTCATTCGGCCTGTTGGGCATAACAAAATCCCAACAACAAACTCTGGGACATCAGATCCTACATCCTCGCATTCAGCCACAAAACGGAAGATGTGGGTGATCTAATACTTATCAGCCTGGAAGGCCCTAGCATGGCCGAATTTGATCCTTCAGGTTCTGTTCCCAGATGGATGCAGGAATCGGTGCGGGCAAGACTATCAAATGTGAAACTGGAGTGGCCTGATAACATCGTACATGCAGTGTTCGACCAGGATAAAAATCAAGACTTTTTGTAACAGAACAGTATCTCTCATTACAGTATGTTATTATTGTAGTTGTATTCGCAAAGATTAGCATAACACATTTTATTTGTTTTAGCATTAAACAATTTTGCTCTTAATTTTTTAGTGCTTAGGAGCATTTTGCTCCTTGCCAAAAAGTTAACTTCCTAGGCTGACTTTTAGCATTATGTTTCATTGTCTCACTCACTGTCTTTTGGGGTATTTTCATATACTGCACTAATCTTTTATACAATAGACGTTGAGCAACAGACCATTGGCCTATTTATTAAATATTGGAGTGATAATGCCCAAATTCCAAGAGCTAGGGAAAAAGCCACTCGTTAGGATGAGATTAAACATTTTTGTAAAGGTTTGATGAGCACATTTTTCCCTGTTTTAATCATCTCATTTCTAATATTATCAATGCCTGGAGATTTTTTATTTTTCAAGTTGCTAATTGCAGTTTGTATTTCTAACTGTGAAATGTTTTGATCTCGCTCAGTAGTAGGTTTAATTTCCTTTTCAAGCTTAGCAAGCTCCATGATCAAATTCCAATATTCCTTTGGAGAAGAATTACCCATCTCTTCACGTTTATTTAGTATATATTTTTATAGTTTCTTTTTGTTTTCTTATGTGGGGGTTATGATTCGTGACTGGGTTATATTCAAAATAAGTAAGAAATGCCAGGCTATGCAAACAAATCAATCACAGGAAACGAATACGTAAGTAATAAACGCGTAAGAGTAGTTTATTACATCAATACAGTATATCCACTGATATACCCGAGAATTTACCATAAAGAAATATGTAAACAACTGTTGAATACAACAACGCGGTAAAGACTGGCGCTAAAACACTTGCGCATCCTATTTATAGGCTCGGTGGGATTCTAAACACTAGGCGGGAATGTCCCTCATTGGTCGAAAGTTACCATTATAGAAATGCGTAATAAAGTGGTGTTTTCTATCACGTTCGCACTTGTGTCACCAACATGTTTATTTATAGATGTGGTTTAAAGCAAAAATGATACATGTAATCAAATCACACTCACTTGGGGGCTGAAAATCAATAAATACTAATTTTCAATAAAAATCATTGGCTATACGTATATAAATAAACAAGTTGTGAAACACGGCACCGAGTAAATCGACACCCTGTCGGTTTCAAATGTCGATTTCTTACCTTAAAATGCGAAACAAAAATTTTAGAGGGGATCAGATGTTACGTTAATAACTATTGTTCATAATCGCTAACTTGGTTTTATTCAAAACTGCACAAATCCCGCGTTTTCTGATGATATCCGACGATTTCATGAACGAAAATGGCCAGCAGCCAGAATCAAGGGGGATTCGCATAGAGTTCAGGGTAAATCAAGGAAATACTCGCTGTTACGGCACGCCTGATAGGCTGAAAATGAGTATGCGCACTTGATTTACCCAGAACTCTGTGCGAATCCCCCTTGATTCTGGCTGCTGGCCATTTTCGATCATGAAATTGTCGGATATCACCAGAAAACTCGCGATTTGTGCAGTTTTGAATAAAACCAAGTTAGCGATTATGAACAATGGTTATTAACATAACACCTGACCCCCTCTACACTTTTTGTTTCGCATTTTAAGGTAAGAAATCGACATTTGAAACCGACAGGGTGTCGATTTACTAGGTGCCGTGTTTCACAACTTGTTTATTTATATACGTATAGCAGATGATTTTTGTTGTTGAAAATTAGTATTTATTGATTTTCAGCCCCCAAGTGACTGTGAATCAAATATATAAAGTACAGTATTTAAGAAACTTCGATAATACAATAATCAGTGTTTTCAATAATAACGATCAAATTGCTTAACACGACATTCTCCGCCGCCCAAATGCATATATTCATTAATAAACATATCGAATAAATTGAACCATAAAAATAGTATCCAAGAAATGACAAATAGTTCTCATCAATGCATTGTTCTTAAACATATATACAGTCTAGGTCAAGAGTTGTAATTTCTCAGACATGAGATAAAATGTTCATCCATCATTGCACTCCTGTCACACTGAAGGGAGGATTCATCTTCACACGAATTTCTTGTAATGGTGCAGAAATTGGTCTGGCGTAGGATTTCCCTACAACTCGCCGGCAAATGACACATTTATTTACAATCTGGTTGACTGCACGACGAATATGTGGAATCCAGTATCGCTGTCGCAAGGATGTTACAGTCGCTTGAGTGCCGCCATGTAAAGTGCGCGAATGTTCATTCCGTATTACCATGGCAGGGTAGTAATGGTAAGTTGGTAGCAGTATGGAGAATTTAGTAGTATAATCCATGTCCGCATTATGTATTCTGCCACCACAATGTATCAGACCTTGTTTGTCAATAAACAAATAAAGTTGACGTACCAGTGGCTGATAACGTTTGTTGTTGTTCACAAGAGACGTATATAGTTCAGGGTAAGCTTTATGTTGAATCAATTTTATCCACATCAGTTCCGCGTGGTCCATTTCATTGGCTGAAATGGGATCAGAAAGTTTCATTGTTCTGTTTTTCACTTTAGTACCAAACCGTATCACATATGATGTCACTCTCAGAAGTTTGTTGACATCACTGTACTTATGTAGGTCAATCACATGCTCAATACCAACAGACTGAGTCATAGGATCAAAGGTTGGGGCTACCTGTCTTTGTTTATTTTGATCTGTGATGCCATCGTCAAGGATTTTTATGTCATGTATTGTAGATGTAATGTCGGTTTCGTCACGTGTACTTATATTTACATGTAGTACTTGTTTACATTCGTCATATTTGTCAGTTTTTCCACCAATAGTCTCTAGGTCCCGGTATGAGGCAATGGCTTTTTCCTCAGTACTGGTATCAGTAATAGTATACAACACGTGTGCATTAGTAGTTGTCTGGCCATTGTTTTTTGGCCCAGATAACAAGTAACCAAACACACTAGACACTGCTGTCGGTCCAGAGCCTCTAATTACTTGATCACCAATCAGATCCCAATAATAGTCTGCACCAATTAATATGTCAATATCAAAGGCCAGATTATTCGACACAGGGTGAGCCAAAGTGAGGTCACGTAAGTAAGGCAAAGTCAACAAGTCTGAGTTTACATGATGTGTGAGATTGTCAGAAATCTCTGGTATAAGAAGTACATTAATTGCAGTTTTGTCACCAGTCAATGTATGCAAATTTACAGTACCTGAGTTAAGTGAGCATGGGTATTTGTCTTGGTGACCTAGCGTAGCAAGATTGACACTCTCGTAATTTGTAGATCTCAGGAATATTTTGTCGGCAAATTTCTGAGTAGCAAATGTGCGAGTGGCTCCTTCATCAAAGAGTACATTGGCATGTACTAAGTTCCCATTAGATTCGATGGATATCGGTATGACTGCAGTTTTTAATAAAACTGGTCCTGTAGATGGCCGGAGTCGAGGAGTAGCAAGATGAACTCGTGTGTCATTTGTGTTTTGAGTTGAGGTAGATACATTAGCCTGGCCAAAATCAGTACACACACTAGGGGTTGTTGATTGTTGACGTGTACGTTCCGGAAAGTGAAGTGATGAGTGATGTTTCTTATTACAATGTTTTCATGTAAATCGAGATGTACAGTCACTGACGAGGTGTTTTGACAAACAATTATAACATAGTCTATCACGTTTGACAATCTCTAGACGTTTCTTAGCATCGGTGACAACATTGCATTCATTGGGATGGTGGGTACCCTTGCAAAATATACAAAGTCTCGGTTGTTGTCGTGGGCAAGAACCGGAAGAAGGCGTATGGAAGGCAGAAATAGGTCGTGACATTTGACCCCCAATGTTTACATCGTTCATACCTGCTTTCAGTGCGTTGATTTCACCCGTAATAGCAGCGCGTAGATCAGTAATATTCCATGCTGAGTTGCCGTGCGATCTTGCAAGTTGAACACAAATATTCTTAGGTAGTTTTCGTAATATAATAGGAACCAAGAGTTCTCCGTTAGTATCCTCGTCCTTTCCGAGTGATTGCAACCCCCTGATATGACTTTCCAAGGTGTCGCTGAAGTGTAGAAGATTGTCCACGTCATCGGTTGGGGCTTCGAGCTGCCATAGTGCTTCCATATATGCATTAATTATCATATGGTTTTGTCCGTATCTTTCTCGTAGTAAAGTTATTGCATGAGCGTAATTCACGTCGGTTAGCGCAAGCCCAGACACAAGCAAAAGGGCTTCGCCTTGTAGTACGCCTTTCAAATACGCGAATCGCTGCACGTCACTGATGGTCTTATCGTAATGAATTGTCGACTTAAAGGTATCGTAAAAACTCACCCACTCGAGTACATTTCCCGAAAAAACAGGCAAAGCTATCTTAGGCAAGTTCACTTGTTTGTGAGTGCTTACCGGTGCACTCGAGCGTTGTTGCGAAGCGGTGCTTGGACCTCGACCGTTATTTCCCGGGGTTGAAGAGACTTGCTTCTGCGGGTCGATGTCATTTATTCGGCGTTGGTTTTGTTGAGATTTAATGTAAAGTTCATCAATATATTCGGTACTTTCTTCCATATCTTGCTCGCGGTCGTCGTCTGCGACCTTTTCAACAGACATCTGGCGGTGAATCTGCTCGTCGATGGCTTGTAGTTTGTCAAGTCGGCGTTCGATGACTCTCTCTAGATCGGAGATTTCATTGAAGGCGATTTTCTTGTCGGCTTGCTGGCTTGCAAAATCGTTGAGAAGAACATCCAATTTGTTATTGTTCCGTGTCATTAACCCACGTTGCACTTTTCTGTTCGACTTGAGAGAAGCTACAGTATCGGGTTGACCGGCGGATTGTGATTGATCTGAAGCAGTTGAAGTCGGCATGGTTTCTTACTTTATTTGCTGCAGTTTATGCAGCTCTCTTGGTCGTGGTATACGTTGCGGGGCGACCAGAGAGCTGCAGTTCCCTTCCCTAAAGAAATGCACAGATTTTTAAATATGCCAGTTATGTATCATTAAAATTGTGATTGTATCAAAATTACCTCGACTTGCAGGAAAAAATAGACAAATATGTTCTCACAAATATATCTGTTACTGATTACAGCAAGCTTTAAGCAAATTTGCCCATGTAAATGAGACTATTTCACGTTAAAACTGTGCCGAAGTGAAACCTCCGATTGAACGCCGCCATTTTGAAGCCGACCTCTATCACGTGACTTGGCTCTTTTAGTGACGAGTATAATCACGTGACTACAGCAGACGGCCATCGGCGCCTGTCTGGGACAGCGCTTCATGTGACGAAACATCGGCAGACGGCTTTTTATAATTTTAATTTCATTTCACCATTAAGTGACTCATCTTTTTTTGAAAACATCAAATAAAGTACATGTATTATTAAAAATATTTTTTTCAAGCAGTTTTATTTATATATTGTGAAAAATCTAAAAATAATCTTGTAACTTGCCAAAGAGTGTTACAAGTGACAGGAGCAGACAGCATGGAATTCACAAAGGACAAAATTGTTGAGTCTTTTGACCAGAATCTGAAAGATATTTTTAAATTTGACCTAAAAGCTCAACAAGTAGAAGGTACTACTTGTATTTTAAATAATATACACACATCGGCCATATTACCAACAGGGTATGGCAAAAGTATGATGTATATTTTACCACCAATGCTCCTCAATATGCGGAAAGAGACAACAAGCCAACGGGGTAATGGGTTTCAGCTTTAGAACATTCACTAATGCATTATCAAGTTTCCGAGGTTTTAAGTCTAGATGCAATGGATTGCCTGCGATACCCTTTAACTTTCTTCTGGAACTCATCTCCACAATGAATGCAAGAACCTGCCATTCTCAATTTTCAGTTAAAATGTCAACTGCGCATGCTTCGTCATTGTCATGTGATCAGGTCACATGACAGAGGTCATCTTGAAATCCGTCGTTCAATCGATTAAATTACGTTCGGTCTAATTATACACAGAAATATATACTTTTCAAGAAGAAATAGTCCTTCATTTTCGGTCAGTAGATACCTAAGATGTTTGTGTTTGCAAGGATAACTTTTATTCGTTTTAAATTTCATTGAAATCGTTCGATAACATCAAAAATAGCGTGCGCCCCGGGATCCCGGGGCGGCGAACTGTGCGGTTCTCAATGGACGCGATCTGCAGCTCTATGGCCGCAACGTAATATAAGAGCTGCTAAACTGCAGCAATTACTTTATAGCGTATAACTTTGTCAAAATCCTGGTCGTCTCGGCACCAAATTTATGTGGGGTTATGATTCGTGACTGGGTTATATTCAAAATAAGTAAGAAATGCCAGGCTATGCAAACAAATCAATCACAGGAAACGAATACGTAAGTAATAAACGCGTAAGAGTAGTGTATTACATCAATACAGTATATCCACTGATATACTGGAGAATTTACCATAAAGAAATATGTAAACAACTGTTGAACACAACAACGCGGTAAAGACTGGCGCTAAAACACTTGCGCGTCCTATTTATAGGCTCGATGGGATTCTGAACACGAGGCGGGAATGTCCCTCATTGGTCGAAAGTTACCATTATAGAAATGCGTAATAAAGTGGTGTTTTCTATCACGTTCGCATTTGTGTCACCAACATGTCTATTTATAGACGTGGTTTAAAGCAAAAATGGTACATGTAATCAAATATACAAAGTACAGTATTTAAGAAACTTCGATAATACAATAATCAGTGTTTTCAATAATAACGATCAAATTACTTAACACGACACCTTAACCATTTGTTTGTATTTCCTTTTCAGACTATAGCAGTTGTTTCTCAAATCATTATTGTATGGGTCAGAGCTTAATTTCCTGGATATTTTCTGGACATCTTTTTTAAGATTGCCAAGATCATTGGAGTACCATTTTGGTTGAATTTTTTGATATTTTTTTGTTTTTTCTAATAATGTTTTTGATAAGTACCAGCTGCCTCATGGTAAATATTTGAGAGTAAATGTTCTGTTGTGTGTCATCAAAGTTTGCATTGGAGAAATTATTGATTAGCTTACAAATCTCTTTGCTGTGTAAAGCATCATTATAAAGAAGTATTAAGGTACATAGCAGGTATTTGACTGAATTGTTGAATTAATCATTTGTTTTTCTCGTAGTGTGTGCAGATATTCATCATGCCATTGTTGCCAGAAATGTTTGTGCAGCTCATTTAAATGACTAAAACATTTTTAAAGCCGAGTTTGATCCTCATCCAAGTCAAAATCATAGATTGTGTCATCATAGATGATGTCCCGTGGTAAATAATTCTCTTTTCAAACATTTATATAAGAAATGCAAAAGCATGAATGACCATGGGACGACAGAGATGTGAATCAGCATTTGGGAATAAATTTTCACACAAGTACTAATTCTTACCAGCCAACCTTAATTTATTTAAAATTGCAAAGTAAACATTGATTGTTGTAGCAAAGACACTAATACAGGGACAGGCAACTGTTTAAAAAAGATTAAAGTTTGCATGTTCACAACAAGTTGCATCACACACGTACAAAATCAATGAAAACATTCATGTTTTCTAATGAACAAATTTCAAAACATAACCATGACACATTAAAAGTAGATCATAGTCTAGTAGAATGAATTTGATACATCATATTTTTGTTTAAGGTAGCGAGAGGGAAAAAACTAGGAAAAAAAACTTTTTTCTAAAAATCCCGGATTATGCAATCTTATATTGTGTACTTTTCTTTATCTTTGCTCCGAATTTACAGTGCACGATGTTGAGTAATTTCAATTTATTTCCGGAAACTTAGTTGTAGGTGAACACATCCTTCATGCATTTACATATCATGTTGAATGACAGACTGAAGACAAAGGATTTAATTTGCATACTGATTTGTTGACCATCCAGCTTTATTATATCCTGTGTAATCTATAAGTAGTGTTCGTTTCGCGATCGAAGCACAAACAAACATTACAATATAGTATTTCAAGCTTTTCTCGGTGTTTTCTCGGTGTCTGACGCCGTTAAAAGATATCTAAATGAAAGTGGCCTGGGCTCATATTATAGTCAGCCCGCAGAGTGGAATCAAAAATGTAACTCCGTGACTGACATTTTTCTTGCGTCAAAAAAGAGTGGACATTCTTTTGATGTGAATCGTAAGCTGGTGATCGCAGCTCGTGGCATTGGAAAGGGTCGTCGCGCAATGCGTAAATTTAGTAGCTATATTGGATTACCGCCTCTATTATATCTGGAACCACATTCAGAGAAAACACTCGGAAAGTTTTAGACATTGCTAAAAGACTATTAGAACAAGAATTTCAAGATGCCGCCTATGAAATAAGAAAACTCAAAACAAAATTGGCGGAGATAGACGAGAGTGGTGACACCATAGGCTGAGAGTAATTCAAACATATCTGTACTTGAAGGCATGTATATCCCGTAAGTAAATATATGCTGTCATGAAGGCCCACCCTATGTTTAGAGAACCGATTGTACTGTTGACGCTGTTCAACATAACAAAGGGACTTGAATAAATTAATTGCGCGGTATGCCATCTTGCTCAAGTTAGCACCCACTTTCGACGAAACTGCTAAGTTTTGTCACGTTTTAGGAAACAACCAACCAATTTTTCACGATCTAACATTCCACGCACAACAGATACTTGTATATTTACAAAGTATGATCGAAATGGTCGATATTTTGTCATTATAGTCTAGCTACTGTATTTTTTCTTATGATTTGTATTTTATTTACCATACTGCGCCCTCTGATGGCATAGTAGTGTAATAAAGTTATTATTATTATTATTATTAATTAGCTGTTTATCTGTGGCCAAATTCGAAAAAACGTTTTATTGAGTTTTTACGGAAACTAATTTTTGACTATTATAACTATTGAAGATGTCATTTTTCAACACTTTTCTCTACGCTAACGACGTATAAATTACACAATTTATTCGCCACAAAATTGGCTAAAATATGATGTCTCATGGATGTTTATGTGAGCCGTTGACGTTGCGTTACGGCCTTAGGAACAGGAAGACGTTCGTAAAATTTAGTCCATAAAGTTCAACAGGCTTTATCTCCAGAACTATGGGGTACATAAAAATTTTGAGACGCATTCTCAATGATCATTATCTTATAAAGCAACAGTGAAAAGATCAGAAACATAGAAAAAAGGAACACCGCGAAACGGCCAATCCCGCAAAAAAACTCTATGTTTAGGAGGTTAACAGGAATGATCGTAACTTAATCCCCTGAGCAAATATCAAGACGAAACATATATGATCGTATTCTGCTATATCTCAGCTTTCTGAAAACATATACATTGCCATAACTGCATGCTTAGTAACTGATGAAGAAAGAATTAAACTCCATTAAACTATAAATTATGTTTCTCCTCTCGCTACCTTAAATGGTTACACAGATGGCTTGGAGTCAACAGTTGAGTGACATCATTCTATTTTATTTGGTGTTTGCGATGATTGCATTTCCCTTTATTCTCTAGTGTCATTGCATGTACAACTATGTGATTTGGTTATAAAGTCTTCAATGCTGCAATAAATATATTTTGTTGTCAAAGTGTTCCATGTCTGGTTAAGGTGTCAAAGGATGAGTCGCTCTGTAGCTGCGAGTTTCGAATATATCTGATGCTATCTTTTTCTTTGTCAAATCCCCATTGAACTTTTCACCTGAAATCAAATAGAATACTGCAATCAAAACAATTGTATTACAAAATTTATCAATGTCTCTGTTATCAAGTTTGAAAATGACAGCCATGTCAGAAAAATAAACGTTTGTGTATTGCTTAATTATAAAGTTTGAATGAAGTCTAGAGTTTTTTATACACAAGGTGAAGTTATATCTACTTTATTTTAGACAAATAAAAATGTCTGGTTTTAGCATAGATAATAGAATACAGGAATATGCAACTCCTATCTGAGGCAAAAGAAAATGCATATTCTTGTGTGCAATGTACTAGATTATAACCTCCAGATCTCTTAATTTTAATTTTATCTTATCATAGTTTAGTTTATTTAGCTGCTGTATTTCTTATGTTTTGTATTTTATTTTATTTACCATACTGCGTCCTCTGATTGCATAGTAGTGTACCGGTAATAAAGTTATTATTATTATCAAGAAACAGTTTTAGTTGTTAAATTTTTATGCTATTTAATATGTTTGATAAGTTATGCTGTGCCAGTATTCACATTTATCACAGTATAATGTGTGAACTAGGGTTTATTCATTTATTGGTTTTCAAAATTTTGAAAAATTCACTTATTATTATAATACAAAGCTCAACAGATGCAATATCTATTCTTTACATATCAAAAGCGAGTATAAAAGTCCTGAAACAATGCAATAATATGTTATAAATACAGGTTAGAAAGTCAACATAATTACATGACAAAAGTAATTAAGGTAGCAAGACTATTATTTGTGTTGAAAATTACGATTTTCACATTTATTTATTAATTGATGAAATGCACTATAAACTTTCATCTGATAAAGTCAACGTAACCTAGAATGTCATGCAAGTTGGTTAAAATGTAGATTTTCTGAAGGGAAGCAAGGCAGCCTCAGTAGTGTTTTCCAAAATCAACAACACAGATATAATCTGTGTGCCTATAAGTTTCAAAGATTGACTCAAGACAAAGCAATGTTAGGATGTGTTATCAGTAGCTATCTGACACACAATGAGTGTTTCCAAACATTTGAGTGGTTCCCTCTCTGTTTATTTCACAGATTAATCATTTGCATATGAATGTGTCAGATACAAGGTCACACAGCCACTGAAAAAAAATCATTGATTTTGGTGTTTTCATCTGCCGATTTTATCGAATTATAGCTATCCCATTCCTTTATTTTTTGGTTTCCAATAGCCTTACACATTTGGATGCCCCTGCACATGTTAAAACAGACCTTGATGGGAAAACAAATCGCTTGTGCAGATAAACAAGCTTGAAAATCTTTGCTGTGACTTCATCAGCGATTTCTAGAAGTTTATGTTTTTCAAAATACAAGGTCTTTAACAAAAAATAACAGATACTTATTGTCGTCGGATTAACACCAAATTTTCACAGCTCTAAGGTTACAATGAGAGGAACTTGAATGTGTCCGGACAAACTATTTCATGGATTATTTACCAATGTGTTGTGGTTTGAGTTGGGGGCAATGCGACTAAAACAGAAATTGAAATTCAGGACACTACTTTTCAAAACATGTTGCTTGAATAAAACTGACCAGACACATGTTCCTCAAATAATACATGTACTGTATTAATCTACATACACCTTATAAAATAATATACTGTGAAATACATTTTGCTTGGAATTTATTTTCGCTATCTTCGCTGAAGGAATGATTCAGTGAAAATACATTTTTCCCTATATTTCACATTCAACTCATCAGAAATCAGTGAAAATAAATTCCATACAAAACACCAAAAAACACATTTCAGCTAAAATAAAGTATTTTACAGTAGCATATAAAAAGTTCCCAAATAATAGTGCAGTAATATATTTAAGCAAAATAAAATAAAACAAGTCATTCACTCATTGTCAATGACACGTCCCCGTTCCGTTCATATTTGAGTGACATATACATTCAAAGCAGATCATGACCGAAATGCACCTGCATATGTACAACACATTGTACTAAATCTGAACAAAATCCATCCATGCATGACTGAGATCCGGTTCCGGAATTGTGAAAATACGTGATTTTGATGCATTTTCGGCCTTAAAATGGCAATCATTCAGCTATTGTTAAACAGATCATGAAACAAATGCACATATCTATTTGTGACATGATGTACCATGTGTGTGTGAAGTTTGAACTTGATCAATCCAGACATGTCTCGGATACGGATACAGAACTGAATTCTTTAAAACAAAATGGCCGCCAGTCGGCCATTTCGAACTTGATCCGAAAAAAAAAAATAACGTGCATCAAGGTCCTATTATGTTTAATGTATGTACCAAATTTGAACAAAATCCGTCCATGCATAACTGAGATCCGGGTCTGGAATGGTGAAAATGTGCGATTTCAATGCTCCATTTGGCTATCGTTAATGAGATCATGAAACAAATGCACATACATTTTTGTGACATGATGTACCTTGTGTGTGTGAAGTTTGAACTTGATCAATCCAGACATGTCTCGGATACGGATACAGAACTGAATTCTTTAAAACAAAATGGCCGCTATTACAAAACTGGTAGGAGGTAATACATTTGGGCAAAAGTATTTAAAAATCAGATAAAAAGCCAATCCTGGTGAACAGTTACCCTAACTTTGGGGTCAAATTTTGCGGAATGAAAAAAGAGTAGAATGAGCTATGTACGAGCCTATTAATCCTAGAATCGTAGGGTGAGATACATTTAGCGCAATGGTATTAACAAATTAGTTTTGTGGCCAGGATTTTACCTACAAACTAGAGTGAAGATGTGACCTGCCTGCCAAGTTTGAGCGAAATCAGCAAAGCCAAACAAATCACAGAAGAATTTATTTCTCAATTTGAAAACACTGGAACTCGCACAGACACACACGCCAAAAGTGAATTTAAAGGCAATCCTAGCAGAGCGGATTAATACAGCACTACCGTTAAAATCCTATTATAAACCGCATACCTAATAGTAACCGCACCCCCGATTTCGGCTTCAGTGTTAAAGAGTTCTCAACAAAAATTTAAAACATGAAAAGTACCTATTACTAACCGCACCCCCAATTCAACAAGACCGTGACTGACTTTATTCAACCAGCTGGTATTTTGTTCCTAATCCTATTCATTTGTTTCGACAACGTGCATAAAAATATTCACACCTTTTTATTGTTCAGTAGTGTTAGAATGTCAAACACGCAGAGAAATGGCTTTTGTCTTATGACAACTTTTGTCAATACTCCTTATCAATACGTCCGTGTATCGCAAGTTTTCGACAATGAGCTGTTCTCACCGAAAAACTGTTAAATTCTTTTTCGATGCTCAGTTTATCTTTCGAAAACAACTAATTTCTTGATTTAAAAAAAAAAAGTCATGTCGTTTTCCCATGGAAATCAAAGCCAAAAGATCGCACTACATTATCGGTAAATCGCTTCCGGGTTTCGTTCACCATGAAGTCGATGACCTGCATTGACGCTGCAGGTCGGCTTCTTCTACACCGATCTGACGCATATCGCGCAAGGTGTGCCGGGAGTTTGTTTGAAATTTCGAACTTTTCGAAGTCAGTCGTCGGTTGGCACATACATGTATTTTACAGAAATATTAAATCATGCCATGGGGCTGTTTACTAAATAATGATAAATGAAACTCGGAAAACAATTAAACTTGGCCCAAATTGCGCAAATTTGCAATAAGTTTACGCTACTAGTGTCTGGTTCGGAAGGCGTTCCATGCGTAATTTTATTGCGTTAAAGGATATTCGGAAATTACGCAAATATTTTCGAACTTCAAAAACAAATTTGATTATCATTATTATGTGTTAGTTTCTGTTGTTTCAAAGATTGGATTATTAATGACATTACTATTTCGCTCACTGAATAATATTTCACTAAAATACGTGATTAAAAAGCAACTTAAATTGGAAATCAAAGAAAGCTTAGAAAGAACTCCCATGTGCTGAGAGTATTGAAGACACATTAAATATAATTCAAAATTACTTGTCAGAGATAGTGATAATGATGGAAAAGCCAAAAACTAATAATGCAAATCAGAAAATTAATATGAACAGATTTTAATGGAAAACTAATGAGGTCTGCGCAATGTAACAGACCATCTATGTACCAAGTTTTATTGAAATGTGATTGGAACCAAAAACAAGCAGCCTCTCGGCTGAGATAGCTCCGCTGTTTGCAATGCACATTTCAATTATAGAACAGAAGATATCATTAGAAAATGAACAATATGCATAGTATCAATGCAATGGAACTGTTTTCAAAAAAAATTCAAAAATAACATTTTTCACCATAAATGATTGTGGTTTTTAACAAGAAGAAAATATCACTTTTTACCAAAAATGACAAAAATATTCACCAAAATTACTGTAGATAATTAAAGATATCATTACAAAATGAACAAATCTGAGAGAGGTCCACATGTAGTACCTATATATGTAATAATACCAAAGCAATTGGACTTGTCATTTTTAACAAGAAGTCGAAAATATCACTTTTTACCAAAAAATGACAAAAATATTCACCAAAATTAGAGAATTAAAGATATCATTACAAAATGAACAAATCAGAGAGAGGTCCACATGTAGTACCTATATATGTAATATCAAAGCAATTGGACTTGCGGTTTTTAACAATAAGTCGAAAATATCACTTTTTACCAAAAATGACAAAAATATTCACCAAAATTAGAGAATTGACGATATCATTACAAAATGAACAAACTTGAGAGTGGTCCACATGTAGTACCTATATATGTAATATCAAAGCAATTAGACTTGTGGTTTTTAACAAGAAGTCGAAAATATCACTTTTTACCAAAAATGACAAAAATATTCCCCAATATTAGAGAATTAAAGATATCATTACAAAATGAACAAATCTGAGAGAGGTCCACATGTAGTACCTATATATGTAATATCAAAGCAATTGGACTTGCGGTTTTTAATAAGAAGTTGAAAATATCACTTTTCACCAAAAATGACAAAAATATTCACCCAAATTAGAGAATTGAAGATATCATTACAAAATGAACAATCTGAGAGAGGTCCACATGTAGTACCTATATATGTAATATCAAAGCAATTGGACTTGCGGTTTTTAACAAGAAGTTGAAAATATCGCTTTTTACCAAAAATTACAAAAATATTCACCAAAATTAGAGAATTAAAGATATCATTACAAAATTTACAAATCTGAGAGAGGTCCACATGTAGTACCTATATATGTAATATCAAAGCAATTGGACTTGCGGTTTTCAACAAGAAGTCGAAAATATCACTTTTTACCAAAAATGACAAAAATATTCACCAAAATTAGAGAATTGACGATATCATTACAAAATGAACAAATTTGAGAGTGGTCCACATGTAGTACCTATATATGTAATATCAAAGCAATTGGACTTGCGGTTTTTAATAAGAAGTTGAAAATATCACTTTTCACCAAAAATGACAAAAATATTCACCCAAATTAGAGAATTGAAGATATCATTACAAAATGAACAAATCTGAGAGAGGTCCACATGTAGTACCTTATATATGTAATATCAAAGCAATTGGACTTGCGGTTTTTAACAAGAAGTTGAAAATATCGCTTTTTATCAAAAATTACAAAAATATTCACCAAAATTAGAGAATTAAAGATATCATTACAAAATTTACAAATCTGAGAGAGATCCGCATGTAGTATTATATATGTAATATCAAAGCAATTGGACGTGCGGTTTTTAACAAGAAGTCAAAAATATCACTTTTTACCAAAAATGACAAAAATATTCACCAAAATTAGAGAATTGAAGATATGATCATGAAATGAACAAATCTGAGAGAGGTCTACCCAAGGCACATATACACCACGTATCAAAGCATTCAGGCTTGTAGTTTTCAAGAAGAAGTCGAAAAAGTAAAACATTGACACGGACGACGGAGACGGACAATCACTCATATGATAAGCTCCGCTCGACAAAGTCGACAGCGAAGCTAAAAATTATCAATTATTATGCTAATTAGGGAATTAATATAAACAGATTTTAACCCCAAACTAATCAGGTTTGTACATTGTCCTAGAGCATCTTTGCACTAAGTTTCATTGAAATGGAATAATTAGTACTTTAGATATCAGTGTGATAGCTTAAAAGTGGTTAATTATGTAAATTAGTAATTAATATGTACAGATTTTAACCCACAATTATCCAGGTCTGTCTATTGTCCTACAGCATCCATGTACAAAGTTTCATTGAAATGTGACGATTAGTACTTGAGAAATCAGTGTGAAAGCTGAAAATTAATTAAATATGCAAATTAGGTAATTAATATACAAAATTATTTACCCTAAAACTGATCAGGTCTCTGGATAGTTCTAAAGGATCTATGTACCAAGTTTCATTGCAATGTGATAATTAGTACTTGAAATATCTGTGGAAAAGCTGAAAATTAACTAATTATGCAAATTAGGTAATTAATATGCACAAATATTTATTCCAAAACAATCAATCTCTGCATAGTCCTCGAGTATCTATGTACCAAGTTTCATTGAAATGTAATGCTTACTACTTGAAACATCAAAAGCTGAAAATTAATTAATTATGTAAATTAGGTAATTAATATGCACTGACATTACCCTAAAAACTATCAGATCTGTGCAGTGTCCTATGACATCTATGTACCAAGTTTCATTGAAATGTGATGATTAGTACTTGAGATATCAGTGGAAAAACCGAAAATTGACTAATCATTATGCAAATTAGGTAATTAGTAATTAGGTAATTTTTACCAAAAACTAATCAAAACCAAGCATTAGTTCAGAGCATCCATGTACCAAGTTTCATCAAAATCCAATAAGTGGTTCTTTAGATATCAATGGAACAGTCATGGAACAGCTAAAAATTAGCTTATTATCATGCAAATTAGGTAAGTAATATGCATGAAATTTTATCAAAACCTAACCAAATCTGCGCATTAGCCTAGAGCATCTATGCACCAAGTTTCACCAAAAACTGATGTATAGTTCTTGAGATATCAGTGGAACAGACATACACACATACACACACACACACACACACACACACACACACACACACACATACAGACACACTAACCGCAAAGACTCCCATTTTGTGCTTCGCACATGGAAGTCAAAAAATGTTATCAAGTTCCGTGTATAAACACTAGTGTAAAGAGGCGGCGGAGCGCTTTTTTAGCCAAAATCAGCTAGTAAGGCGTCTTATGACACAGGTCTGTGCTGGAACCGCGCTTCCTGTGACGACACAATGGTGATCTGTCATTAACATATTTAAATGAACTAAAGTAATTTGAACACGTGGGCACCATCCAGCATTTTAATTGGTTAATTAGCGACTGGACCTACCCGGTCAAGTAATGTCTCGTGTGCATTCAAACTACATGGCGGATGTCGCATCGATCATATACATGTGACCGAAATAATTCGCTTACAGTGAAACTAAGTTGAATTGTACTTGCAAAAAATAAATGCATATTACAATAAATATACCAAGTGTTTTTTTTTTCATGTGAACAGTTTTTCTGTGACGTGACGCTTATCACTCTTCCCTGACATCTAAATTGGAGTTAGCTTATATTCAAAAGATTGTACGGTGTATTGTTTGTTTTGTGCAAGTGACCACGCCCATTTAGTGATTGCAATATGTACCTAATATAAACCGCACCCCGAACTTGAGCTGTTGATCCCAATTTTTTATTTGATACATTGTAATATAAACCGCGGTTTATAATAGGATTTTAACGGTACATGTATTCTATTCATAATAAATTTGAATGCCATCTGTCAGTGTATACCTTTATTTTATAACAGCATGTTCAAAAAGTTGAACTAATTAATTGATAAATGTTTAGCACACTGGCAATGTAATCGATTAATGAATCTGTCAATTTTATTATATCTCATTTACAATGAGGAAACACAAACAACTCACTCGAAAATGTGGGTTACTGGATATGAGGCCACCCTTTTAGTCAGAATCTTTTAAATCACATTTGCATTCTGTACTCATGTTATTTTACTCAACAAAAGAAATGAAAAGATTGTGCTAGGAAACAAAATTGCATGATAGTTTAGAATAAACTGTGTACAAAGTAACTTGCCTAAACCGATATCTCGATACAGTCTTTGGCTTTTAGCATAAACATCACTGCAGAAAGCAGTCGCCAACATCAACTCATGATCACAGTTTCGAAGTCCATCCACCTTTGATCTGGTTGCCCTTGACAACACAGCACTCATAGCAAAGATATTAATGCATACATCTGCCATTCTTCTCAATATCATCTGCTGTTCTACTATGTCCTGTGTGAATAATAAAGTAATAACATGAATAAGTATAAAATATTTATAAATGTTTCCAACAATGTATTTACTGATGCATTGTAGTAAATTGCATGGAAAATAACAGAAAAACTGCAAAGACTTGTGCATAATGGCAATCGTAAAATGGCTTCAACAGCCAATGAAAGTGAATTCTTTAGATTTGAGTAAAAAGTGTGGGTCTCTGAGGGTTAACATTTTGTAAATTGCCATGAAAAACATTTATGCTATGAGAGGTAAAACCCATAATTGTCAGTGCATGTCACTATGAGGTAAAACCCACAACTGTCGGCCCATGTCTCTATGAGAGGTAAAACCCACAATTGTCAGTCCATGTTACTATGGAGGTAAAACCCATAACTGTCGGCCCATGTCACTATGGAGGTAAAACCCACAACTGTCAGTTCATGTTACTATGAGAGGTAAAACCTATTACTGTCGGCCCATGTTACTATGAGAGGTAAAACCTATTACTGTCGGCCCATGTCACTATGAGAGGTAAAACCCATAACTGTCAGTCCATGTTACTATGAGAGGTAAAAACCCATAATTGTCAGCCCATGTCTCTATGAGAGGTAAAACCCATAACTGTCAGTGAATGTTACTATGAGGTAAAACCCATAACTGTCAGTCCATGTTACTATGAGAGGTAAAAACCCATAATTGTCAGCCCATGTCTCTATGAGAGGTAAAACCGATAACTCAGTGAATGTTACTATGAGAGGTAAAACCGATAACTGTCAGTGAATGTTACTATGAAAGGTAAAACCCATAACTGTCAGCGCATGTTACTATGAGAGGTAAAACCCACAATTGTCAGCCCATGTCTCTATGAGAGGTAAAACCCACAACTGTCAGTTCATGTCACTATGAGAGGTAAAACCCACAACTGTCAGTTCATGTCACTATGAGAGGTAAAACCCACAACTGTCAGTTCATGTCACTATGAGAGGTAAAACCCACAATTGTCAATGCATGTCTCTATGAGAGGTAAAACCCACAATTGTCAGCCCATGTCTCTATGAGAGGTAAAACTCACAACTGTCAGTTCATGTCACTATGAAAGGTAAAACCCACAACTGTCAGTTCATGTCTCTATGAGAGGTAAAACCCACAATTGTCAGCCCATGTCTCTATGAGAGGTAAAACCCACAATTGTCAGTGCATGTCACTATGAGAGGTAAAACCCACAATTGTCAGCCCATGTCTCTATGAGAGGTAAAACCCATAACTGTCGACCCATGTCACTATGAGAAGTAAAACCCACAATTGTCAGTGCATGTCTCTATGAGAGGTAAAACCCACAATTGTCAGCCCATGTCTCTATGAGAGGTAAAACCCACAACTGTCAGTTCATGTCACTATGAGAGGTAAAACCCACAATTGTCAGTTCATGTTACTATGAGAGGTAAAACCCACAACTGTCACTTCATGTCACTATGAGAGGTAAAACCCACAATTGTCAGCCCATGCATGTCTCTGTGAGAGGTAAAACCCACAATTGTCAGCCCATGTCTCTATGAGAGGTAAAACCCACAACTGTCAGCCCATGTCTCTATGAGAGGTAAAACCCACAATTGTCAGTTCATGTTACTATGAGAGGTAAAACCCACAACTGTCACTTCATGTCACTATGAGAGGTAAAACCCACAATTGTCAGCCCATGCATGTCTCTATGAGAGGTAAAACCCATAACTGTCGGCCCATGTCACTATGAGAGGTAAAACTCACAATTGTCAGCCCATGTCTCTATGAGAGGTAAAACCCACAACTGTCGGCCCATGTCACTATGAGAGGTAAAACCCACAATTGTCAGCCCATGCATGTCTCTATGAGAGGTAAAACCCATAACTGTCGGCCCATGTTACTATGAGAGGTAAAACCCATAACTGTCAGTTCATTTACTATGAGAGGTAAAACCCACAACTGTCACTTCATGTCACTATGAGAGGTAAAACCCACAATTGTCAGCCTATGCATGTCTCTATGAGAGGTAAAACCCATAACTGTCGGCCCATGTCACTATGAGAGGTAAAACCCACAATTGTCAGTTCATGTCTCTATGAGAGGTAAAACCCATAACTGTCAGTTCATTTACTATGAGAGGTAAAACCCACAACTGTCACTTCATGTCACTATGAGAGGTAAAACCCACAATTGTCAGCCTATGCATGTCTCTATGAGAGGTAAAACCCATAACTGTCGGCCCATGTCACTATGAGAGGTAAAACTCACAATTGTCAGCCCATGTCTCTATGAGAGGTAAAACCCATAACTGTCGGCCCATGTCACTATGAGAGGTAAAACCCACAATTGTCAGCCCATGCATGTCTCTATGAGAGGTAAAACCCACAATTGTCAGCCCATGTCTCTATGAGAGGTAAAACCCATAACTGTCAGTTCATTTACTATGAGAGGTAAAACCCACAACTGTCACTTCATGTCACTATGAGAGGTAAAACCCACAATTGTCAGCCTATGCATGTCTCTATGAGAGGTAAAACCCATAACTGTCGGCCCATGTCACTATGAGAGGTAAAAACCACAACTGTCAGTTCATGTCACTATGAGAGGTAAAACCCACAATTGTCAGCCCATGTCTCTATGAGAGGTAAAACCCATAACTGTCGGCCCATGTTACTATGAGAGGTAAAACCCACAACTGTCAGTTCATGTCACTATGAGAGGTAAAACCCACAATTGTCAGCCCATGCATGTCTCTATGAGAGGTAAAACCCATAACTGTCGGCCCATGTCACTATGAGAGGTAAAACTCACAATTGTCAGCCCATGTCTCTATGAGAGGTAAAACCCATAACTGTCGGCCCATGTCACTATGAGAGGTAAAACCCACAATTGTCAGCCCATGCATGTCTCTATGAGAGGTAAAACCCACAATTGTCAGCCCATGTCTCTATGAGAGGTAAAACCCATAACTGTCAGTTCATTTACTATGAGAGGTAAAACCCACAACTGTCACTTCATGTCACTATGAGAGGTAAAACCCACAATTGTCAGCCTATGCATGTCTCTATGAGAGGTAAAACCCATAACTGTCGGCCCATGTCACTATGAGAGGTAAAAACCACAACTGTCAGTTCATGTCACTATGAGAGGTAAAACCCACAATTGTCAGCCCATGTCTCTATGAGAGGTAAAACCCATAACTGTCGGCCCATGTTACTATGAGAGGTAAAACCCACAACTGTCAGTTCATGTCACTATGAGAGGTAAAACCCACAATTGTCAGCCCATGCATGTCTCTATGAGAGGTAAAACCCATAACTGTCGGCCCATGTCACTATGAGAGGTAAAACTCACAATTGTCAGCCCATGTCTCTATGAGAGGTAAAACCCACAACTGTCGGCCCATGTCACTATGAGAGGTAAAACCCACAATTGTCAGCCCATGCATGTCTCTATGAGAGGTAAAACCCATAACTGTCGGCCCATGTTACTATGAGAGGTAAAACCCATAACTGTCAGTTCATTTACTATGAGAGGTAAAACCCACAACTGTCACTTCATGTCACTATGAGAGGTAAAACCCACAATTGTCAGCCTATGCATGTCTCTATGAGAGGTAAAACCCATAACTGTCGGCCCATGTCACTATGAGAGGTAAAACCCACAATTGTCAGTTCATGTCACTATGAGAGGTAAAACCCATAATTGTCAGTTCATGTCACTATGAGAGGTAAAACCCACAACTGTCAGCCCATGTCTCTATGAGAGGTAAAACCCACAATTGTCAGTTCATGTTACTATGAGAGGTAAAACCCACAACTGTCACTTCATGTCACTATGAGAGGTAAAACCCACAATTGTCAGCCCATGCATGTCTCTATGAGAGGTAAAACCCATAACTGTCGGCCCATGTCACTATGAGAGGTAAAACTCACAATTGTCAGCCCATGTCTCTATGAGAGGTAAAACCCATAACTGTCGGCCCATGTCACTATGAGAGGTAAAACCCACAATTGTCAGCCCATGCATGTCTCTATGAGAGGTAAAACCCATAACTGTCGGCCCATGTCACTATGAGAGGTAAAACCCACAATTGTCAGCCCATGTCTCTATGAGAGGTAAAACCCGTAACTGTCGGCCCATGTTACTATGAGAGGTAAAACCCATAACTGTCAGTTCATTTACTATGAGAGGTAAAACCCACAACTGTCACTTCATGTCACTATGAGAGGTAAAACCCACAATTGTCAGCCTATGCATGTCTCTATGAGAGGTAAAACCCATAACTGTCGGCCCATGTCACTATGAGAGGTAAAAACCACAACTGTCAGTTCATGTCACTATGAGAGGTAAAACCCACAATTGTCAGCCCATGTCTCTATGAGAGGTAAAACCCATAACTGTCGGCCCATGTTACTATGAGAGGTAAAACCCACAACTGTCAGTTCATGTCACTATGAGAGGTAAAACCCATAACTATCAGTTCATGTTACTATGAGAGGTAAAACCCATAACTGTCAGCCCATGTCTCTATGAAAGGTAAAACCCATAACTGTCAGCCCATGTCTCTATGAGAGGTAAAACCCATAACTGTCAGTGAATGTTACTATGAGAGGTAAAACCCATAACTGTCAGCCCATGTCTCTATGAGAGGTAAACCCATAATTGTCAGTGCATGTTACTATGAGAGGTAAAACCCATAACTGTCAGCCCATGTCTCTATGAGAGGTAAAACCCATAACTGTCAGCCCATGTCTCTATGAGAGGTAAAATCCACAATTGTCAGCCCATGTCTCTATGAGAGGTAAAACCCATAACTGTCGGCCCATGTCACTATGAGAGGTAAAACCCACAATTGTCAGTGAATGTTACTATGAGAGGTAAAACCCACAATTGTCAGTGAATGTTACTATGAGAGGTAAAACCCACAATTGTCAGTGAATGTTACTATGAGAGGTAAAACCCATAACTGTCAGTGAATGTTACTATGAGAGGTAAAACCCACAATTGTCAGTGAATGTTACTATGAGAGGTAAAACCCACAATTGTCAGTGAATGTTACTATGAGAGGTAAAACCCATAACTGTCAGTGAATGTTACTATGAGAGGTAAACCCATATTTGTCAGTGCAAGTTACTATGAGAGGTAAAACCCATAACTGTCAGTGAATGTTACTATGAGAGGTAAACCCATATTTGTCAGTGCAAGTTACTATGAGAGGTAAAACCCATAACTGTCGGCCCATGTCACTATGAGAGGTAAACCCATAACTGTCAGCCCATGTCTCTATGAGAGGTAAAATCCATAACTGTCGGCCCATGTCACTATGAGAGGTAAAACCCACAATTGTCAGTGAATGTTACTATGAGAGGTAAAACCCACAATTGTCAGTGAATGTTACTATGAGAGGTAAAACCCACAATTGTCAGTGAATGTACTATGAGAGGTAAAACGCATAACTGTCGGCCCATGTCACTATGAGAGGTAAAACCCATAATTGTCAGTGCATGTTACTATGAGAGGTAAACCCATAATTGTCAGTGCAAGTTACTATGAGAGGTAAAACCCATAACTGTCAGCCCGTGTCTCTATGAGAGGTAAAACCCATAACTGTCAGCCCATGTCTCTATGAGAGGTAAAATCCACAATTGTCAGCCCATGTCTCTATGAGAGGTAAAACCCATAACTGTCGGCCCATGTCACTATGAGAGGTAAAACCCATAATTGTCAGTGAATGTTACTATGAGAGGTAAAACCCACAATTGTCAGTGAATGTACTATGAGAGGTAAAACCCATAACTGTCAGTGAATGTTACTATGAGAGGTAAAACCCACAATTGTCAGTGAATGTTACTATGAGAGGTAAAACCCACAATTGTCAGTGAATGTTACTATGAGAGGTAAAACCCATAACTGTCAGTGCAAGTTACTATGAGAGGTAAAACCCATAACTGTCGGCCCATGTCACTATGAGAGGAAAAACCCATAACTGTCTGCCCATGTCACTATGAGAGGTAAAACCCATAACTGTCGGCCCATGTCACTATGAGAGGTAAAACCCATAACTGTCAGTACATGTCACTATGAGAGGTAAAACCCATAACTGTCGGCCCATGTCACTATGAGAGGTAAAACCCATAACTGTCGGCCCATGTCACTATGAGAGGTAAAACCCATAACTGTCGGCCCATGTCACTATGAGAGGTAATTAAAAACCATAATTGTCAGCCCATGTCACTATGAGAGGTAAAACCCATAACTGTCAGTGAATGTTACTATGAGAGGTAAAACCCACAATTGTCAGTGAATGTCACTATGAGAGGTAAAACCCATAACTGTCAGCCCATGTCACTATGAGAGGTAAAACCCATAACTGTCAGTGAATGTCTTTATGAGAGGTAAAACCCATAACTGTCAGTTCATGTCACTATAAGAGGTAAAACCCTTAACTATCAGTGAATGTTACTATGAGAGGTAAAACCCATAACTGTCAGTGAATGTTACTATGAGAGGTAAAACCCATAACTGTCAGTGAATGTTACTATGAGAGGTAAAACCCACAATTGTCAGTGAATGTCACTATGAGAGATAAAACCCATAACTGTCGGCCCATGTCACTATGAGAGGTAAAACCCATAACTGTCAGTGAATGTCTTTATGAGAGGTAAAACCCATAACTGTCAGTGAATGTCTTTATGAGAGGTAAAACCCATAACTGTCAGTTCATGTCACTATGAGAGGTAAAACCCACAATTGTCAGTGAATGTCACTATGAGAGGTAAAACCCATAACTGTCGGCCCATGTCACTATGAGAGGTAAAACCCATAACTGTCGGCCCATGTCACTATGAGAGGTAAAACCCATAACTGTCAGTTCATGCTACTATGAGAGGTAAAACCCATAACTGTCAGCCCATGTCACTTTGAGAGGTAAAACCCATAACTGTCAGTGAATGTTACTATGAGAGGTAAAACCCATCACTGTCAGCCCATGTCTCTATGAGAGGTAAAACCCATAACTGTCAGTTCATGTTACTATGAGGTAAAACCCATAACTGTCAGCCTGTGTCACTATGAGAGGTAAAACCCATAACTGTCTGTGAATGTTACTATGAGAGGTAAAACCCATAACTGTTGGCCCATGTCACTACGAGAGGTAAAACCCATCACTGTCGGCCCATGTCTCTATGAGAGGTAAAACCCACAATTGTCAGCCCATGTCTCTATGAGAGGTAAAACCCACAACTGTCGGCCCATGTCACTATGAGAGGTAAAACCCATAACTGTCAGTGAATGTTACTATGAGAGGTAAAACCCATAACTGTCGGCCCATGTCACTATGAGAGGTAAAACCCACAACTGTCAGTTCATGTCACTATGAGAGGTAAAACCCACAATTGTCAGTCCATGTCTCTATGAGAGGTAAAACCCATAACTGTCGGCCCATGTTACTATGAGAGGTAAAACCCACAACTGTCAGTTCATGTCACTATGAGAGGTAAAACCCATAACTGTCAGTTCATGTTACTATGAGAGGTAAAACCCATAACTGTCAGCCCATGTATCTATGAAAGGTAAAACCCATAACTGTCAGCCCATGTCTCTATGAGAGGTAAAACCCACAACTGTCAGTTCATGTCACTATGAGAGGTAAAACCCATAACTGTCAGTTCATGTTACTATGAGAGGTAAAACCCATAACTGTCAGCCCATGTCTCTATGAAAGGTAAAACCCATAACTGTCAGCCCATGTCTCTATGAGAGGTAAAACCCATAACTGTCAGCCATGTCTCTATGAGAGGTAAAACCCATAACTGTCAGCCCATGTCTCTATGAGAGGTAAAATCCACAATTGTCAGCCCATGTCTCTATGAGAGGTAAAACCCATAACTGTCGGCCCATGTCACTATGAGAGGTAAAACCCATAACTGTCAGTGAATGTTACTATGAGAGGTAAAACCCACAATTGTCAGTGAATGTTACTATGAGAGGTGAAACCCATAACTGTCAGTGAATGTTACTATGAGAGGTAAAACCCACAATTGTCAGTGAATGTTACTATGAGAGGTAAAACCCACAATTGTCAGTGAATGTTACTATGAGAGGTAAAACCCACAATTGTCAGTGAATGTTACTATGAGAGGTAAAACCCATAACTGTCAGTGAATGTTAAATTACTCTGAGAGGTAAACCCATAATTGTCAGTGCAAGTTACTATGGAGGTAAAACCCATAACTGTCAGCCCATGTCTCTATGAGAGGTAAAACCCACAACTGTCAGCCCATGTCTCTATGAGAGGTAAAACCCATAACTGTCAGCCCATGTCTCTATGAGAGGTAAAACCCACAACTGTCAGCCCATGTCTCTATGAGAGGTAAAACCCACATTTGTCAGTGAATGTTACTATGAGAGGTAAAACCCACAATTGTCAGTGAATGTTACTATGAGAGGTAAACCCATAATTGTCAGTGCAAGTTACTATGGAGGTAAAACCCATAACTGTCAGCCCATGTCTCTATGAGAGGTAAAACCCACAACTGTCAGCCCATGTCTCTATGAGAGGTAAAACCCATAACTGTCAGCCCATGTCTCTATGAGAGGTAAAATCCACAATTGTCAGCCCATGTCTCTATGAGAGGTAAAACCCATAACTGTCGGCCCATGTCACTATGAGAGGTAAAACCCACAATTGTCAGTGAATGTTACTATGAGAGGTAAAACCCACAATTGTCAGTGAATCTTACTATGAGAGGTAAAACCCACAATTGTCAGTGAATCTTACTATGAGAGGTAAAACCCACAATTGTCAGTGAATGTACTATGAGAGGTAAAACCCATAACTGTCAGTGAATGTTACTATGAGAGGTAAAACCCACAATTGTCAGTGAATGTACTATGAGAGGTAAAACCCATAACTGTCAGCGCATGTTACTATGAGAGGTAAAACCCACAATTGTCAGCCCATGTCTCTATGAGAGGTAAAACCCACAACTGTCAGTTCATGTCACTATGAGAGGTAAAACCCACAACTGTCAGTTCATGTCACTATGAGAGGTAAAACCCACAACTGTCAGTTCATGTCACTATGAGAGGTAAAACCCACAATTGTCAATGCATGTCTCTATGAGAGGTAAAACCCACAATTGTCAGCCCATGTCTCTATGAGAGGTAAAACTCACAACTGTCAGTTCATGTCACTATGAAAGGTAAAACCCACAACTGTCAGTTCATGTCTCTATGAGAGGTAAAACCCACAATTGTCAGCCCATGTCTCTATGAGAGGTAAAACCCACAATTGTCAGTGCATGTCACTATGAGAGGTAAAACCCACAATTGTCAGCCCATGTCTCTATGAGAGGTAAAACCCATAACTGTCGACCCATGTCACTATGAGAAGTAAAACCCACAATTGTCAGTGCATGTCTCTATGAGAGGTAAAACCCACAATTGTCAGCCCATGTCTCTATGAGAGGTAAAACCCACAACTGTCAGTTCATGTCACTATGAGAGGTAAAACCCACAATTGTCAGTTCATGTTACTATGAGAGGTAAAACCCACAACTGTCACTTCATGTCACTATGAGAGGTAAAACCCACAATTGTCAGCCCATGCATGTCTCTGTGAGAGGTAAAACCCACAATTGTCAGCCCATGTCTCTATGAGAGGTAAAACCCACAACTGTCAGCCCATGTCTCTATGAGAGGTAAAACCCACAATTGTCAGTTCATGTTACTATGAGAGGTAAAACCCACAACTGTCACTTCATGTCACTATGAGAGGTAAAACCCACAATTGTCAGCCCATGCATGTCTCTATGAGAGGTAAAACCCATAACTGTCGGCCCATGTCACTATGAGAGGTAAAACTCACAATTGTCAGCCCATGTCTCTATGAGAGGTAAAACCCACAACTGTCGGCCCATGTCACTATGAGAGGTAAAACCCACAATTGTCAGCCCATGCATGTCTCTATGAGAGGTAAAACCCATAACTGTCGGCCCATGTTACTATGAGAGGTAAAACCCATAACTGTCAGTTCATTTACTATGAGAGGTAAAACCCACAACTGTCACTTCATGTCACTATGAGAGGTAAAACCCACAATTGTCAGCCTATGCATGTCTCTATGAGAGGTAAAACCCATAACTGTCGGCCCATGTCACTATGAGAGGTAAAACCCACAATTGTCAGTTCATGTCTCTATGAGAGGTAAAACCCATAACTGTCAGTTCATTTACTATGAGAGGTAAAACCCACAACTGTCACTTCATGTCACTATGAGAGGTAAAACCCACAATTGTCAGCCTATGCATGTCTCTATGAGAGGTAAAACCCATAACTGTCGGCCCATGTCACTATGAGAGGTAAAACTCACAATTGTCAGCCCATGTCTCTATGAGAGGTAAAACCCATAACTGTCGGCCCATGTCACTATGAGAGGTAAAACCCACAATTGTCAGCCCATGCATGTCTCTATGAGAGGTAAAACCCACAATTGTCAGCCCATGTCTCTATGAGAGGTAAAACCCATAACTGTCAGTTCATTTACTATGAGAGGTAAAACCCACAACTGTCACTTCATGTCACTATGAGAGGTAAAACCCACAATTGTCAGCCTATGCATGTCTCTATGAGAGGTAAAACCCATAACTGTCGGCCCATGTCACTATGAGAGGTAAAAACCACAACTGTCAGTTCATGTCACTATGAGAGGTAAAACCCACAATTGTCAGCCCATGTCTCTATGAGAGGTAAAACCCATAACTGTCGGCCCATGTTACTATGAGAGGTAAAACCCACAACTGTCAGTTCATGTCACTATGAGAGGTAAAACCCACAATTGTCAGCCCATGCATGTCTCTATGAGAGGTAAAACCCATAACTGTCGGCCCATGTCACTATGAGAGGTAAAACTCACAATTGTCAGCCCATGTCTCTATGAGAGGTAAAACCCATAACTGTCGGCCCATGTCACTATGAGAGGTAAAACCCACAATTGTCAGCCCATGCATGTCTCTATGAGAGGTAAAACCCACAATTGTCAGCCCATGTCTCTATGAGAGGTAAAACCCATAACTGTCAGTTCATTTACTATGAGAGGTAAAACCCACAACTGTCACTTCATGTCACTATGAGAGGTAAAACCCACAATTGTCAGCCTATGCATGTCTCTATGAGAGGTAAAACCCATAACTGTCGGCCCATGTCACTATGAGAGGTAAAAACCACAACTGTCAGTTCATGTCACTATGAGAGGTAAAACCCACAATTGTCAGCCCATGTCTCTATGAGAGGTAAAACCCATAACTGTCGGCCCATGTTACTATGAGAGGTAAAACCCACAACTGTCAGTTCATGTCACTATGAGAGGTAAAACCCACAATTGTCAGCCCATGCATGTCTCTATGAGAGGTAAAACCCATAACTGTCGGCCCATGTCACTATGAGAGGTAAAACTCACAATTGTCAGCCCATGTCTCTATGAGAGGTAAAACCCACAACTGTCGGCCCATGTCACTATGAGAGGTAAAACCCACAATTGTCAGCCCATGCATGTCTCTATGAGAGGTAAAACCCATAACTGTCGGCCCATGTTACTATGAGAGGTAAAACCCATAACTGTCAGTTCATTTACTATGAGAGGTAAAACCCACAACTGTCACTTCATGTCACTATGAGAGGTAAAACCCACAATTGTCAGCCTATGCATGTCTCTATGAGAGGTAAAACCCATAACTGTCGGCCCATGTCACTATGAGAGGTAAAACCCACAATTGTCAGTTCATGTCACTATGAGAGGTAAAACCCATAATTGTCAGTTCATGTCACTATGAGAGGTAAAACCCACAACTGTCAGCCCATGTCTCTATGAGAGGTAAAACCCACAATTGTCAGTTCATGTTACTATGAGAGGTAAAACCCACAACTGTCACTTCATGTCACTATGAGAGGTAAAACCCACAATTGTCAGCCCATGCATGTCTCTATGAGAGGTAAAACCCATAACTGTCGGCCCATGTCACTATGAGAGGTAAAACTCACAATTGTCAGCCCATGTCTCTATGAGAGGTAAAACCCATAACTGTCGGCCCATGTCACTATGAGAGGTAAAACCCACAATTGTCAGCCCATGCATGTCTCTATGAGAGGTAAAACCCATAACTGTCGGCCCATGTCACTATGAGAGGTAAAACCCACAATTGTCAGCCCATGTCTCTATGAGAGGTAAAACCCGTAACTGTCGGCCCATGTTACTATGAGAGGTAAAACCCATAACTGTCAGTTCATTTACTATGAGAGGTAAAACCCACAACTGTCACTTCATGTCACTATGAGAGGTAAAACCCACAATTGTCAGCCTATGCATGTCTCTATGAGAGGTAAAACCCATAACTGTCGGCCCATGTCACTATGAGAGGTAAAAACCACAACTGTCAGTTCATGTCACTATGAGAGGTAAAACCCACAATTGTCAGCCCATGTCTCTATGAGAGGTAAAACCCATAACTGTCGGCCCATGTTACTATGAGAGGTAAAACCCACAACTGTCAGTTCATGTCACTATGAGAGGTAAAACCCATAACTATCAGTTCATGTTACTATGAGAGGTAAAACCCATAACTGTCAGCCCATGTCTCTATGAAAGGTAAAACCCATAACTGTCAGCCCATGTCTCTATGAGAGGTAAAACCCATAACTGTCAGTGAATGTTACTATGAGAGGTAAAACCCATAACTGTCAGCCCATGTCTCTATGAGAGGTAAACCCATAATTGTCAGTGCATGTTACTATGAGAGGTAAAACCCATAACTGTCAGCCCATGTCTCTATGAGAGGTAAAACCCATAACTGTCAGCCCATGTCTCTATGAGAGGTAAAATCCACAATTGTCAGCCCATGTCTCTATGAGAGGTAAAACCCATAACTGTCGGCCCATGTCACTATGAGAGGTAAAACCCACAATTGTCAGTGAATGTTACTATGAGAGGTAAAACCCACAATTGTCAGTGAATGTTACTATGAGAGGTAAAACCCACAATTGTCAGTGAATGTTACTATGAGAGGTAAAACCCATAACTGTCAGTGAATGTTACTATGAGAGGTAAAACCCACAATTGTCAGTGAATGTTACTATGAGAGGTAAAACCCACAATTGTCAGTGAATGTTACTATGAGAGGTAAAACCCATAACTGTCAGTGAATGTTACTATGAGAGGTAAACCCATATTTGTCAGTGCAAGTTACTATGAGAGGTAAAACCCATAACTGTCAGTGAATGTTACTATGAGAGGTAAACCCATATTTGTCAGTGCAAGTTACTATGAGAGGTAAAACCCATAACTGTCGGCCCATGTCACTATGAGAGGTAAACCCATAACTGTCAGCCCATGTCTCTATGAGAGGTAAAATCCATAACTGTCGGCCCATGTCACTATGAGAGGTAAAACCCACAATTGTCAGTGAATGTTACTATGAGAGGTAAAACCCACAATTGTCAGTGAATGTTACTATGAGAGGTAAAACCCACAATTGTCAGTGAATGTACTATGAGAGGTAAAACGCATAACTGTCGGCCCATGTCACTATGAGAGGTAAAACCCATAATTGTCAGTGCATGTTACTATGAGAGGTAAACCCATAATTGTCAGTGCAAGTTACTATGAGAGGTAAAACCCATAACTGTCAGCCCGTGTCTCTATGAGAGGTAAAACCCATAACTGTCAGCCCATGTCTCTATGAGAGGTAAAATCCACAATTGTCAGCCCATGTCTCTATGAGAGGTAAAACCCATAACTGTCGGCCCATGTCACTATGAGAGGTAAAACCCATAATTGTCAGTGAATGTTACTATGAGAGGTAAAACCCACAATTGTCAGTGAATGTACTATGAGAGGTAAAACCCATAACTGTCAGTGAATGTTACTATGAGAGGTAAAACCCACAATTGTCAGTGAATGTTACTATGAGAGGTAAAACCCACAATTGTCAGTGAATGTTACTATGAGAGGTAAAACCCATAACTGTCAGTGCAAGTTACTATGAGAGGTAAAACCCATAACTGTCGGCCCATGTCACTATGAGAGGAAAAACCCATAACTGTCTGCCCATGTCACTATGAGAGGTAAAACCCATAACTGTCGGCCCATGTCACTATGAGAGGTAAAACCCATAACTGTCAGTACATGTCACTATGAGAGGTAAAACCCATAACTGTCGGCCCATGTCACTATGAGAGGTAAAACCCATAACTGTCGGCCCATGTCACTATGAGAGGTAAAACCCATAACTGTCGGCCCATGTCACTATGAGAGGTAATTAAAAACCATAATTGTCAGCCCATGTCACTATGAGAGGTAAAACCCATAACTGTCAGTGAATGTTACTATGAGAGGTAAAACCCACAATTGTCAGTGAATGTCACTATGTGACAGGTCAAATGTATTCACATTCTAATTAGCCTTGTAATTTACTTTGCGCATGCTCAGTGGTGCTCAACTTGACATCCAGTCAGTTGGTCACTGAGATTTGCGGCGTGAACATCGCTTTGAAACCATTGAGGGACGACAACCCGTGCAGTACTTCCCCATCTACTTTCCACGTTTATGAATTCACTTTCGGTAAGAGGATAGCTATTATTTCAAACGTATTTTGTAGCAAATTTAGTGTAAACATTGTATATTTCGCTAACTTGTAAAACACGAGTAGGAGCGTGTACGCCACGTGTACCCATTGCTTGTACGGAACAACGTTGAAAGCCCATTACATTTGTTCATAGTGGTAATTAGTTATTCGGGATACATAAACTCATTATGAACTGTTCATTTTTCTTATTGTATTTGCGTAACATTTATGTAATATTTATGTATATATTTGTGGAATTGTAGTTTTTTCTAAATGAGAACTGTCCGAGTTTGTGGCACTGTTTAAATGTGCGAATTGTTAGGATTTAAGTTTAGCAGTTATCACGACTCGTTTATTTGTTATAAATTATTGTAGGTGTGTTTGCGTGTAAAAAGAAACTATGTAATCATATAGGGCGTCACTGAATTGTACTGGTTGGGGTGAGTTTATATACGCTACTCGAGTGCAATATTATTTCTTTGACTCGCATTATGTTACTTATTTATATTCATGGAAAAAAGGAAGTCTCTATGCGTCGACTTAAGTCTATTGAGAGACATGATTTAGTTTATTGTGTATTTCGTACATTCAGTACTTACATATTAGCTAAACTATTCCGTTTACATATCATGGTTTCTACTTGGAATTATGATCTCCATACCTCCAATGACATTGTATTAATCTTGACTATTTATTGTATTTATGTAGGTTTCAGTTGTGTTAACTTTTATAGTTGCTCATATTGGAAATTAAAAGAACGCATGGTGACTTCACATCTGCCTGGTGTCGTATCTTCTGCGTTACATTTGGCGTAGTCGGCAGGATTTCCAATCAACAACCCCAACCATGGAGCAACGTCAAGGAGATACTGTGAGTACATGTTCAAGAAAGTGAGAATATGGTCCGAGTGTTGAAGTTTGCCCAGTGAAGACGAATTTGTGGCAAAGAAGGCGTTAAATATATATCTGACTGAGTTAGCGTTAAGCTAGCATTTTAAAAATGTTTATGATATAGTATATATTTTTGTATTGGGTGATATATATTTATATGTGTATACGCTGTATATTCATCAGTGCCAATTTGTTTAAATGTTGTGTGTATTGTAAAGTTTATTTTTGCGTTGACTATTTTGATGTAATATGGCGGCCGAGGAGAAAATCCACGAGCTGGAACAACAGGTAGAGGCTCTTAAGCTGGCTGTCAGTAAGCAGGAGGGTGAAGCTGCTGCCGCAGTTTCAGATGCCAAATTAGCGCACGAGGAAATTCAGCGTCTGGTTGACAAAGAAAGTCGGTCAGCGGAAAGTGAAGCATATAGCAGTCAAAGTTCTGGTGAACGTATGGTTTATTTGACCCAAGCAAGACGACTTGACCGATTTAGAGGTAGGCCAGAGAAACCCATGGATCTGGCTATTGATGAATGGATTGAAGATGCCGAAGCCATACTTGCTACCAGGAAACTTGACGGGAGGGAAAAAGCCGCCTTTATTATTGAACACTTAGCAGGAGAAGCTCGCCGTGAAGTGCTTGGTAGAGGAGAAGCGGTGAAGGATGATCCCGAAAAGATCTTTGCAGTATTGGTCAGAGTATTTGGAGATGGTGATAGCCTACCTCAGTTACAGCAACGTTTCTTTACATATAGACAAGGGGAAAGGGAAGATTTGGTTACATGCTCTCTCAAACTGGTTGATTTATATGATCGGATGGTAAAACTAGATTCTTCTCTTAAAGCTGTCAGAGAAAGTCAGCTTAAAAGTCGTTTGGCTGAAGCTGTTCGTGACGGAAATGTTTCTATGGAGCTGAGGCGTTTAACTAGTGATCATCCAGATTACACATTCTTCGAGGCCCGGGACCACATCATGAAATTGATGGGGTATGGAAGCAAGACGTCCAAAGTTAAATCATATGCTACCCTTCACGAAGTATCTATGGATAGTGAACTGAAGGACACCGTGAAGAAATTGAGTGAGCAGATGGCTGCCCAACAGGAGCAAATAGAGTCTCTGCTAAAGCTTGTGCAGCCTGGTGTAAGGGAGCAGCCACATTACCAGAATAAACCGAAATCTGGATGCTGGTACTGTAATGCACCAGACCATTTTCGCCGTGATTGTCCTAAAAAACGTGGTGCACAGGACGACAGTTCAAAATTGTCCTCTAAAAGAGTCCATGATTTAAACAAGTAGTGCCTACTGCCGAGAGCCATGTGGTGGGTGGATGCGAAACGGAAGGCTCAGTAATACACAAAGTTGTGGGACATTGTCCAGAGCTTACTGTGAAGTTGGGACAGACAGAAATCGGGTGTTTGTTGGATACTGGTGCCCAGGTGTCTACAGTTACAGAAGACTTCTTCAAGGAGCACTTCGCTCATGAAGGACAGTTAATAGATGTAACATCCTTCATCCGCATATCTGGTTCCCAAGGTTTGGAAGTACCTTATTTAGGTTATGTTGAGCTCCCACTGTCAGTATTTGGACAAACATTCCACAATTTAGGATTCTTGGTTGTCAGTGATCCTGTCAATACACCCATTGCAGAGCACAAAAGGATGATCCCTGGTGTACTTGGTTCTAATGTATTTCGTGACATAAGACAGAAATTAGTTAACAAATTTGGCAATAATTTCGTACCAATTTTAATGCAATCAGTAGACGAAGAAGAGCGCAAACTTTTACATGTACTTGAACTTTATCAGTCAATAGCATTGAGCCAAGAGACAAGAATGGTTGACACCGAGGTAATGTATGTGAGAGTTGCTGGAAAGAAACCAGTTTTAATTCCTGCTCGCACTCTTAAGGTTATTCAAGGGTCCGTGAGGCCAGCAAAGAGAGGGCAAACATATCATGCCTTACTTGAGAGAAATGTTGCTCGGGTTGCTGAATTACAGAATGGGGTTTCCATGGGAGCAGCGTATGTCTCTGTGGATGATAATGGAAGAGTACCAATTCAAGTTGCTAATTTTAGTGATACTGATGTACATTTGTTACCCAGAACTCCGATTGGAGAACTAAAGTCAGCCACTGTGGAGCCCAGACTTCAATTTTATACCATAAATGAGAATGAAGTGGAAGTGAAAGATGTGTCTGCGGATAACCCTGCCTTGTCATCGGTGACTGATATTCTGGCAAGAATGGATCTTGGTAATTCCCTTGATGACCCCAGACAGAAAGAGCTGCACAAGGTGATAAGCAAGCACCGACACGTCTTTAGCCAAGATGAAAATGACATTGGTTATTGTGATGTGGTGAAACATAGGATAGTCACTATCGATGATAAACCAGTGAAAGTACCATATAGAAGAGTACCACCACACCAGTGGGGTGAAGTGAGGGATTACCTCCAAAAGTCATTGGAAAGAGGTGTAATCCAAGAGTCGTGTAGCCCTTATGCCTCACCAATAGTTCTAGTCAGAAAAAAAGATGGCAAGTTGAGATTATGCGTAGATTATCGTGCGCTTAACGCCAAAACTCGCAAGGATGCATACCCTTTGCCGAGAATTGAAGAAGCACTCGATGTTCTGAAGGGGGCAAAATATTTCTGCAGTTTAGATCTTGCCCATGGATACCACCAAATTCCTATGGCAGAAGAGGATGTGGAAAAAACAGCCTTCAGGACTGGGACGGGAGGTCACTACGAGTTTTTACGTATGCCGTTTGGCTTATGTAATGCAAGTGGCACGTTTATGAGGTTGATGGACAAAGCATTTGGGGACCTAAATTTTCAAACTCTTCTAGTCTACCTTGACGACATTTTAATATTTGGTGCAACTTTCGAAGAGACACTATCAAGACTGGACACTGTCCTTTCCCGCTTGGCTAGTCTAAACTTAAAAGTTAAACCTGAAAAATGTCAACTCTTCAGAAAAAAGGTGAGGTATTTAGGTCACGTCATATCAAGTGACGGCACCTCCCCTGATCCAGAGAAACTACGTGCTGTTCAGGAGTGGTCTCGCCCGGAGACGGAGCGTCAACTTCGTGGGTATCTTGGACTCTCCGGATATTATAGAAGGTTCATCAAGGGGTATGCAAAGATAGCCGCCCCACTACACAACTTGTTGAAAGGAGGGAAGAATGACACGAAGAATGGAAAGAAAAAATCCAAGGATTCGTCAATGAAAATCAGGCTGTTATGGGACGCTGCTTGTGAGGAGGCTTTTGTTGCAATTAAGAATGCCCTAACTAGTGCACCCGTACTAGGTTACCCAGACTTCCATAAACCCTTTGTAGTCGAAACGGATGCCAGTTTGAATGGCCTTGGTGCTGTACTCTCTCAAAATCAAGAGAATGGAACTGTAGTCTTGGCGTATGCCAGTCGTAGCTTGAAGACGAATGAAAGAAATATGCAAAACTACTCCAGCATGAAGTTGGAACTTTTGGCATTAAAGTGGGCCATTACCCAGAAGTTTAGAGACGTATTAGTTGGAGCAGAGTTCACAGTGTATACTGACAATAATCCACTAAGTTACCTACAGACGTCAGCTAAATTGGGCGCAACAGAAACTCGGTGGGCAGCCGAACTAGCGCAATTCAATTTTGTAATCAAGTACCGATCAGGCAAGAGCAATACGAGTGCTGACGCTTTAAGCAGGAAAAATGACCATGGCATTGAACCACAAACCGTGAGGTTTGAACAAGTTATTCATAGTTGCATCCCAAGAGAATATGTATCCACACAGGTTCCAAGTGAACTTCAAACACAGATGTGTCAGTTGACATCAGACCTACTACTTGATGAAGTTCGTGTACGGTCGCAAGTAATAGAGCCGGAGTCAACATCTACTTACCCCTCTATTTCGAAACATGATCTGTCAAAAATGCAGAGGGTAGACGAAGTGATTAGTAGGTTCCGTCATTATTGGGACAGTAAGCATCCCCCAACAACAAGACAGCTGATGAAAGAGTCGAGACCGACTAGGAAACTACTTCGAAACTGGAAGAGGTGCAGGGAGGAAGATGGTGTTCTTTACCGTGTTGTGCATGATGCTGGTCAAGAGGTCAAACAGCTGATACTTCCAGAATCACTGAAGCCCCAACTATTTGCAGCCATTCATGACAGCGTTGGTCACCAAGCCACTGAAAAAACGGCAGCCCTCGCCAGAAGTCGATGCTATTGGCCAGGCATGCTGGCAGAAATTGCTGAATACTGTCAGAATTGTACTCGATGTGTCCTGGCCAAAGCAGGTAAGAAAGTCCATTCTACTATGGGATCTTTAACGGCCAAGAAACCCTTAGAAGTTCTTGCAATGGACTTTACTGTGCTTGAACCTGGTATTAATGGGATGGAAAATGTATTGGTATTAACAGATGTATTTACGAAATTCACCCAAGCAATTCCTACGCGTGACCAGAAAGCCAGTACAGTTGCTCGTGTGTTAGTTCGAGATTGGTTCTTGAGGTTTGGAGTTCCACACAGAATCCACAGCGATCAAGGTCGCAATTTCGAAAGTAAAATTATACAGGCGTTGTGTGTACTTTATGGAATCGCAAAGAGTAGGACTACTCCCTACCATCCAGAGGGTAATGGCCAATGTGAAAGATTCAATAGGACATTACATGATAGACTCCGCACTCTTCCTCCAGATAGAAAGCGTCGATGGCCTGAGTTGTTACCCGAAATCATTTACGCCTATAACTGTACTCCCCATTCCTCAACTGGGTATTCACCACATTATTTGTTCTTTGGTAGAGAGCCTGTTCTCCCTGTTGACCATTTTCTTGGCATAGAAAACAGTGATGACATTGGAAATGGTCAAGTTGAGGATTGGATTTCCAAGCATCATGAACGATTGATGGGTGCATTTGAGAAAGCGTCCGAGAAAAGCGAGAAAGAAGTGTTGCGAAGGAAAGTTAGAAATGATAGAGATGCAAAAAACACTGATCTACCAATTGGCGCGAGAGTTTTTTTACGCAATAGAAGTGTTAAAGGTCGCAACAAAATACAAGACGCATGGAACTCGACACCCCATAAGGTGGTGAAGCGATTGGATACTGGAGGCAACACCTATGTGGTAGAACCACTAGATGGAGATGGACCAAGAAAAACCGTGCATAGAGGCGAACTTTTAGACTCTCGAAGCCTGGCGAAAGATGTACACACAGAAAGTGGTAATGGAAAACATGACGCAACAGATGAGTATGGTGATAATGCGAGTGAAGATTCGAGTGAGGATGAGTATGACATTGGCATAAAGGTTAGTTGTCTGGATGGCGGCGGCGGCGGCGGCGGCGGCGGCGGCGGCGGCGATGGTGGTGGTGCTAGACGTCATGACAATCAAACCAACAGATTTGTACATGGTGGTGATCGTGCCATAGACAAAGTAGGGAAGCCTCTTTCTGGATCGTTCAAAGCACTTAAACAACCAATTGTGGAAAAGCCAGAAGGTATTCAATTACCTGTTGTATCGGGTGAGGATAACCCTGAAGAGTTAGTCGAAGAGCCTCCCACTGTAGCTGCGCTAGTGAACCAGTAAAACTTAGACGTACAACTCGTGCAAATGCTGGAACACATTCGAATCCCCACCATCTACCCAAATCTACGATCCAAGAAGTTAAAGCTACTCCACAAGCTACTCCACAAGCTACTCCACAAGTTGATCCACAAGTTATTGCTGATATCGCCAAATCAAATTTACTGTTTATGCAAGTGCTGTCAGGAATGGCACATAATGTTAATACATAATACTAATTCATAAGATTTGTAATTTTGGGCAGTGGACAGGTCTGACAGATCTGTATGGGAAATGTAAGACACTCCCACCCTCCACAAGCCTTGGGGTCGCACCTTCGACAAGTGAGAGTAACCCCGCAGTCGCCCTTACTGGGGATACAGTTATACATAGTTACACAACATAATTACATAGCTTTGTAAATCAACTAAAACGGTTGCTGAGGACATCAACCACTTAGGTAGGGAAGTGTGTGACAGGTCAAATGTATTCACATTCTAATTAGCCTTGTAATTTACTTTGCGCATGCTCAGTGGTGCTCAACTTGACATCCAGTCAGTTGGTCACTGAGATTTGCGGCGTGAACATCGCTTTGAAACCATTGAGGGACGACAACCCGTGCAGTACTTCCCCATCTACTTTCCACGTTTATGAATTCACTTTCGGTAAGAGGATAGCTATTATTTCAAACGTATTTTGTAGCAAATTTAGTGTAAACATTGTATATTTCGCTAACTTGTAAAACACGAGTAGGAGCGTGTACGCCACGTGTACCCATTGCTTGTACGGAACAACGTTGAAAGCCCATTACATTTGTTCATAGTGGTAATTAGTTATTCGGGATACATAAACTCATTATGAACTGTTCATTTTTCTTATTGTATTTGCGTAACATTTATGTAATATTTATGTATATATTTGTGGAATTGTAGTTTTTTCTAAATGAGAACTGTCCGAGTTTGTGGCACTGTTTAAATGTGCGAATTGTTAGGATTTAAGTTTAGCAGTTATCACGACTCGTTTATTTGTTATAAATTATTGTAGGTGTGTTTGCGTGTAAAAAGAAACTATGTAATCATATAGGGCGTCACTGAATTGTACTGGTTGGGGTGAGTTTATATACGCTACTCGAGTGCAATATTATTTCTTTGACTCGCATTATGTTACTTATTTATATTCATGGAAAAAAGGAAGTCTCTATGCGTCGACTTAAGTCTATTGAGAGACATGATTTAGTTTATTGTGTATTTCGTACATTCAGTACTTACATATTAGCTAAACTATTCCGTTTACATATCATGGTTTCTACTTGGAATTATGATCTCCATACCTCCAATGACATTGTATTAATCTTGACTATTTATTGTATTTATGTAGGTTTCAGTTGTGTTAACTTTTATAGTTGCTCATATTGGAAATTAAAAGAACGCATGGTGACTTCACATCTGCCTGGTGTCATATCTTCTGCGTTACACTATGAGAGGTAAAACCCATAACTGTCAGCCCATGTCACTATGAGAGGTAAAACCCATAACTGTCAGTGAATGTCTTTATGAGAGGTAAAACCCATAACTGTCAGTTCATGTCACTATAAGAGGTAAAACCCTTAACTATCAGTGAATGTTACTATGAGAGGTAAAACCCATAACTGTCAGTGAATGTTACTATGAGAGGTAAAACCCATAACTGTCAGTGAATGTTACTATGAGAGGTAAAACCCACAATTGTCAGTGAATGTCACTATGAGAGATAAAACCCATAACTGTCGGCCCATGTCACTATGAGAGGTAAAACCCATAACTGTCAGTGAATGTCTTTATGAGAGGTAAAACCCATAACTGTCAGTGAATGTCTTTATGAGAGGTAAAACCCATAACTGTCAGTTCATGTCACTATGAGAGGTAAAATCCACAATTGTCAGTGAATGTCACTATGAGAGGTAAAACCCATAACTGTCGGCCCATGTCACTATGAGAGGTAAAACCCATAACTGTCGGCCCATGTCACTATGAGAGGTAAAACCCATAACTGTCAGTTCATGCTACTATGAGAGGTAAAACCCATAACTGTCAGCCCATGTCACTTTGAGAGGTAAAACCCATAACTGTCAGTGAATGTTACTATGAGAGGTAAAACCCATCACTGTCAGCCCATGTCTCTATGAGAGGTAAAACCCATAACTGTCAGTTCATGTTACTATGAGGTAAAACCCATAACTGTCAGCCCGTGTCACTATGAGAGGTAAAACCCATAACTGTCTGTGAATGTTACTATGAGAGGTAAAACCCATAACTGTTGGCCCATGTCACTACGAGAGGTAAAACCCATCACTGTCGGCCCATGTCTCTATGAGAGGTAAAACCCACAATTGTCAGCCCATGTCTCTATGAGAGGTAAAACCCACAACTGTCGGCCCATGTCACTATGAGAGGTAAAACCCATAACTGTCAGTGAATGTTACTATGAGAGGTAAAACCCATAACTGTCGGCCCATGTCACTATGAGAGGTAAAACCCACAACTGTCAGTTCATGTCACTATGAGAGGTAAAACCCACAATTGTCAGTCCATGTCTCTATGAGAGGTAAAACCCATAACTGTCGGCCCATGTTACTATGAGAGGTAAAACCCACAACTGTCAGTTCATGTCACTATGAGAGGTAAAACCCATAACTGTCAGTTCATGTTACTATGAGAGGTAAAACCCATAACTGTCAGCCCATGTATCTATGAAAGGTAAAACCCATAACTGTCAGCCCATGTCTCTATGAGAGGTAAAACCCACAACTGTCAGTTCATGTCACTATGAGAGGTAAAACCCATAACTGTCAGTTCATGTTACTATGAGAGGTAAAACCCATAACTGTCAGCCCATGTCTCTATGAAAGGTAAAACCCATAACTGTCAGCCCATGTCTCTATGAGAGGTAAAACCCATAACTGTCAGCCATGTCTCTATGAGAGGTAAAACCCATAACTGTCAGCCCATGTCTCTATGAGAGGTAAAATCCACAATTGTCAGCCCATGTCTCTATGAGAGGTAAAACCCATAACTGTCGGCCCATGTCACTATGAGAGGTAAAACCCATAACTGTCAGTGAATGTTACTATGAGAGGTAAAACCCACAATTGTCAGTGAATGTTACTATGAGAGGTGAAACCCATAACTGTCAGTGAATGTTACTATGAGAGGTAAAACCCACAATTGTCAGTGAATGTTACTATGAGAGGTAAAACCCACAATTGTCAGTGAATGTTACTATGAGAGGTAAAACCCACAATTGTCAGTGAATGTTACTATGAGAGGTAAAACCCATAACTGTCAGTGAATGTTAAATTACTCTGAGAGGTAAACCCATAATTGTCAGTGCAAGTTACTATGGAGGTAAAACCCATAACTGTCAGCCCATGTCTCTATGAGAGGTAAAACCCACAACTGTCAGCCCATGTCTCTATGAGAGGTAAAACCCATAACTGTCAGCCCATGTCTCTATGAGAGGTAAAACCCACAACTGTCAGCCCATGTCTCTATGAGAGGTAAAACCCACATTTGTCAGTGAATGTTACTATGAGAGGTAAAACCCACAATTGTCAGTGAATGTTACTATGAGAGGTAAACCCATAATTGTCAGTGCAAGTTACTATGGAGGTAAAACCCATAACTGTCAGCCCATGTCTCTATGAGAGGTAAAACCCACAACTGTCAGCCCATGTCTCTATGAGAGGTAAAACCCATAACTGTCAGCCCATGTCTCTATGAGAGGTAAAATCCACAATTGTCAGCCCATGTCTCTATGAGAGGTAAAACCCATAACTGTCGGCCCATGTCACTATGAGAGGTAAAACCCACAATTGTCAGTGAATGTTACTATGAGAGGTAAAACCCACAATTGTCAGTGAATGTACTATGAGAGGTAAAACCCATAACTGTCAGTGAATGTTACTATGAGAGGTAAAACCCACAATTGTCAGTGAATGTACTATGAGAGGTAAAACCCATAACTGTCAGTGAATGTTACTATGAGAGGTAAAACCCACAATTGTCAGTGAATGTTACTATGAGAGGTAAAACCCACAATTGTCAGTGAATGTTACTATGAGAGGTAAAACCCATAACTGTCAGTGCAAGTTACTATGAGAGGTAAAACCCATAACTGTCGGCCCATGTCACTATGAGAGGAAAAACCCATAACTGTCGGCCCATGTCACTATGAGAGGTAAAACCCATAACTGTCAGTGAATGTCTTTATGAGAGGTAAAACCCATAACTGTCAGTGAATGTTTTTATGAGAGGTAAAACCCATAACTGTCAGTTCATGTCACTATGAGAGGTAAAACCCACAATTGTCAGTGAATGTCACTATGAGAGGTAAAACCCATAACTGTCGGCCCATGTCACTATGAGAGGTAAAACCTATAACTGTCAGTGAATGTCTTTATGAGAGGTAAAACCCATAACTGTCAGTTCATGCTACTATGAGAGGTAAAACCCATAACTGTCAGCCCATGTCACTTTGAGAGGTAAAACCCATAACTGTCAGTGAATGTTACTATGAGAGGTAAAACCCATCACTGTCAGCCCATGTCTCTATGAGAGGTAAAACCCATAACTGTCAGTTCATGTTACTATGAGGTAAAACCCATAACTGTCAGTGAATGTTACTATGAGAGGTAAAACCCACAATTGTCAGTGAATGTTACTATGAGAGGTGAAACCCATAACTGTCAGTGAATGTTACTATGAGAGGTAAAACCCACAATTGTCAGTGAATGTTACTATGAGAGGTAAAACCCACAATTGTCAGTGAATGTTACTATGAGAGGTAAAACCCACAATTGTCAGTGAATGTTACTATGAGAGGTAAAACCCATAACTGTCAGTGAATGTTAAATTACTCTGAGAGGTAAACCCATAATTGTCAGTGCAAGTTACTATGGAGGTAAAACCCATAACTGTCAGCCCATGTCTCTATGAGAGGTAAAACCCACAACTGTCAGCCCATGTCTCTATGAGAGGTAAAACCCATAACTGTCAGCCCATGTCTCTATGAGAGGTAAAACCCACAACTGTCAGCCCATGTCTCTATGAGAGGTAAAACCCACATTTGTCAGTGAATGTTACTATGAGAGGTAAAACCCACAATTGTCAGTGAATGTTACTATGAGAGGTAAACCCATAATTGTCAGTGCAAGTTACTATGGAGGTAAAACCCATAACTGTCAGCCCATGTCTCTATGAGAGGTAAAACCCACAACTGTCAGCCCATGTCTCTATGAGAGGTAAAACCCATAACTGTCAGCCCATGTCTCTATGAGAGGTAAAATCCACAATTGTCAGCCCATGTCTCTATGAGAGGTAAAACCCATAACTGTCGGCCCATGTCACTATGAGAGGTAAAACCCACAATTGTCAGTGAATGTTACTATGAGAGGTAAAACCCACAATTGTCAGTGAATCTTACTATGAGAGGTAAAACCCACAATTGTCAGTGAATCTTACTATGAGAGGTAAAACCCACAATTGTCAGTGAATGTACTATGAGAGGTAAAACCCATAACTGTCAGTGAATGTTACTATGAGAGGTAAAACCCACAATTGTCAGTGAATGTACTATGAGAGGTAAAACCCATAACTGTCAGTGAATGTTACTATGAGAGGTAAAACCCACAATTGTCAGTGAATGTTACTATGAGAGGTAAAACCCACAATTGTCAGTGAATGTTACTATGAGAGGTAAAACCCATAACTGTCAGTGCAAGTTACTATGAGAGGTAAAACCCATAACTGTCGGCCCATGTCACTATGAGAGGTAAAAACCACAACTGTCAGTTCATGTCACTATGAGAGGTAAAACCCACAATTGTCAGCCCATGTCTCTATGAGAGGTAAAACCCATAACTGTCGGCCCATGTTACTATGAGAGGTAAAACCCACAACTGTCAGTTCATGTCACTATGAGAGGTAAAACCCATAACTATCAGTTCATGTTACTATGAGAGGTAAAACCCATAACTGTCAGCCCATGTCTCTATGAAAGGTAAAACCCATAACTGTCAGCCCATGTCTCTATGAGAGGTAAAACCCATAACTGTCAGTGAATGTTACTATGAGAGGTAAAACCCATAACTGTCAGCCCATGTCTCTATGAGAGGTAAACCCATAATTGTCAGTGCATGTTACTATGAGAGGTAAAACCCATAACTGTCAGCCCATGTCTCTATGAGAGGTAAAACCCATAACTGTCAGCCCATGTCTCTATGAGAGGTAAAATCCACAATTGTCAGCCCATGTCTCTATGAGAGGTAAAACCCATAACTGTCGGCCCATGTCACTATGAGAGAGGTAAAACCCACAATTGTCAGTGAATGTTACTATGAGAGGTAAAACCCACAATTGTCAGTGAATGTTACTATGAGAGGTAAAACCCACAATTGTCAGTGAATGTTACTATGAGAGGTAAAACCCATAACTGTCAGTGAATGTTACTATGAGAGGTAAAACCCACAATTGTCAGTGAATGTTACTATGAGAGGTAAAACCCACAATTGTCAGTGAATGTTACTATGAGAGGTAAAACCCATAACTGTCAGTGAATGTTACTATGAGAGGTAAACCCATATTTGTCAGTGCAAGTTACTATGAGAGGTAAAACCCATAACTGTCAGTGAATGTTACTATGAGAGGTAAACCCATATTTGTCAGTGCAAGTTACTATGAGAGGTAAAACCCATAACTGTCGGCCCATGTCACTATGAGAGGTAAACCCATAACTGTCAGCCCATGTCTCTATGAGAGGTAAAATCCATAACTGTCGGCCCATGTCACTATGAGAGGTAAAACCCACAATTGTCAGTGAATGTTACTATGAGAGGTAAAACCCACAATTGTCAGTGAATGTTACTATGAGAGGTAAAACCCACAATTGTCAGTGAATGTACTATGAGAGGTAAAACGCATAACTGTCGGCCCATGTCACTATGAGAGGTAAAACCCATAATTGTCAGTGCATGTTACTATGAGAGGTAAACCCATAATTGTCAGTGCAAGTTACTATGAGAGGTAAAACCCATAACTGTCAGCCCATGTCTCTATGAGAGGTAAAACCCATAACTGTCAGCCCATGTCTCTATGAGAGGTAAAATCCACAATTGTCAGCCCATGTCTCTATGAGAGGTAAAACCCATAACTGTCGGCCCATGTCACTATGAGAGGTAAAACCCATAATTGTCAGTGAATGTTACTATGAGAGGTAAAACCCACAATTGTCAGTGAATGTACTATGAGAGGTAAAACCCATAACTGTCAGTGAATGTTACTATGAGAGGTAAAACCCACAATTGTCAGTGAATGTTACTATGAGAGGTAAAACCCACAATTGTCAGTGAATGTTACTATGAGAGGTAAAACCCATAACTGTCAGTGCAAGTTACTATGAGAGGTAAAACCCATAACTGTCGGCCCATGTCACTATGAGAGGAAAAACCCATAACTGTCTGCCCATGTCACTATGAGAGGTAAAACCCATAACTGTCGGCCCATGTCACTATGAGAGGTAAAACCCATAACTGTCAGTGAATGTTACTATGAGAGGTAAAACCCACAATTGTCAGTGAATGTTACTATGAGAGGTAAAACCCACAATTGTCAGTGAATGTTACTATGAGAGGTAAAACCCATAACTGTCGGCCCATGTCACTATGAGAGGTAAAACCCATAACTGTCGGCCCATGTCACTATGAGAGGTAAAACCCATAACTGTCGGCCCATGTCACTATGAGAGGTAATTAAAAACCATAATTGTCAGCCCATGTCACTATGAGAGGTAAAACCCATAACTGTCAGTGAATGTTACTATGAGAGGTAAAACCCACAATTGTCAGTGAATGTCACTATGAGAGGTAAAACCCATAACTGTCAGCCCATGTCACTATGAGAGGTAAAACCCATAACTGTCAGTGAATGTCTTTATGAGAGGTAAAACCCATAACTGTCAGTTCATGTCACTATAAGAGGTAAAACCCTTAACTATCAGTGAATGTTACTATGAGAGGTAAAACCCATAACTGTCAGTGAATGTTACTATGAGAGGTAAAACCCATAACTGTCAGTGAATGTTACTATGAGAGGTAAAACCCACAATTGTCAGTGAATGTCACTATGAGAGATAAAACCCATAACTGTCGGCCCATGTCACTATGAGAGGTAAAACCCATAACTGTCAGTGAATGTCTTTATGAGAGGTAAAACCCATAACTGTCAGTGAATGTCTTTATGAGAGGTAAAACCCATAACTGTCAGTTCATGTCACTATGAGAGGTAAAACCCACAATTGTCAGTGAATGTCACTATGAGAGGTAAAACCCATAACTGTCGGCCCATGTCACTATGAGAGGTAAAACCCATAACTGTCGGCCCATGTCACTATGAGAGGTAAAACCCATAACTGTCAGTTCATGCTACTATGAGAGGTAAAACCCATAACTGTCAGCCCATGTCACTTTGAGAGGTAAAACCCATAACTGTCAGTGAATGTTACTATGAGAGGTAAAACCCATCACTGTCAGCCCATGTCTCTATGAGAGGTAAAACCCATAACTGTCAGTTCATGTTACTATGAGGTAAAACCCATAACTGTCAGCCCGTGTCACTATGAGAGGTAAAACCCATAACTGTCTGTGAATGTTACTATGAGAGGTAAAACCCATAACTGTTGGCCCATGTCACTACGAGAGGTAAAACCCATCACTGTCGGCCCATGTCTCTATGAGAGGTAAAACCCACAATTGTCAGCCCATGTCTCTATGAGAGGTAAAACCCACAACTGTCGGCCCATGTCACTATGAGAGGTAAAACCCATAACTGTCAGTGAATGTTACTATGAGAGGTAAAACCCATAACTGTCGGCCCATGTCACTATGAGAGGTAAAACCCACAACTGTCAGTTCATGTCACTATGAGAGGTAAAACCCACAATTGTCAGTCCATGTCTCTATGAGAGGTAAAACCCATAACTGTCGGCCCATGTTACTATGAGAGGTAAAACCCACAACTGTCAGTTCATGTCACTATGAGAGGTAAAACCCATAACTGTCAGTTCATGTTACTATGAGAGGTAAAACCCATAACTGTCAGCCCATGTATCTATGAAAGGTAAAACCCATAACTGTCAGCCCATGTCTCTATGAGAGGTAAAACCCACAACTGTCAGTTCATGTCACTATGAGAGGTAAAACCCATAACTGTCAGTTCATGTTACTATGAGAGGTAAAACCCATAACTGTCAGCCCATGTCTCTATGAAAGGTAAAACCCATAACTGTCAGCCCATGTCTCTATGAGAGGTAAAACCCATAACTGTCAGCCATGTCTCTATGAGAGGTAAAACCCATAACTGTCAGCCCATGTCTCTATGAGAGGTAAAATCCACAATTGTCAGCCCATGTCTCTATGAGAGGTAAAACCCATAACTGTCGGCCCATGTCACTATGAGAGGTAAAACCCATAACTGTCAGTGAATGTTACTATGAGAGGTAAAACCCACAATTGTCAGTGAATGTTACTATGAGAGGTGAAACCCATAACTGTCAGTGAATGTTACTATGAGAGGTAAAACCCACAATTGTCAGTGAATGTTACTATGAGAGGTAAAACCCACAATTGTCAGTGAATGTTACTATGAGAGGTAAAACCCACAATTGTCAGTGAATGTTACTATGAGAGGTAAAACCCATAACTGTCAGTGAATGTTAAATTACTCTGAGAGGTAAACCCATAATTGTCAGTGCAAGTTACTATGGAGGTAAAACCCATAACTGTCAGCCCATGTCTCTATGAGAGGTAAAACCCACAACTGTCAGCCCATGTCTCTATGAGAGGTAAAACCCATAACTGTCAGCCCATGTCTCTATGAGAGGTAAAACCCACAACTGTCAGCCCATGTCTCTATGAGAGGTAAAACCCACATTTGTCAGTGAATGTTACTATGAGAGGTAAAACCCACAATTGTCAGTGAATGTTACTATGAGAGGTAAACCCATAATTGTCAGTGCAAGTTACTATGGAGGTAAAACCCATAACTGTCAGCCCATGTCTCTATGAGAGGTAAAACCCACAACTGTCAGCCCATGTCTCTATGAGAGGTAAAACCCATAACTGTCAGCCCATGTCTCTATGAGAGGTAAAATCCACAATTGTCAGCCCATGTCTCTATGAGAGGTAAAACCCATAACTGTCGGCCCATGTCACTATGAGAGGTAAAACCCACAATTGTCAGTGAATGTTACTATGAGAGGTAAAACCCACAATTGTCAGTGAATCTTACTATGAGAGGTAAAACCCACAATTGTCAGTGAATCTTACTATGAGAGGTAAAACCCACAATTGTCAGTGAATGTACTATGAGAGGTAAAACCCATAACTGTCAGTGAATGTTACTATGAGAGGTAAAACCCACAATTGTCAGTGAATGTACTATGAGAGGTAAAACCCATAACTGTCAGTGAATGTTACTATGAGAGGTAAAACCCACAATTGTCAGTGAATGTTACTATGAGAGGTAAAACCCACAATTGTCAGTGAATGTTACTATGAGAGGTAAAACCCATAACTGTCAGTGCAAGTTACTATGAGAGGTAAAACCCATAACTGTCGGCCCATGTCACTATGAGAGGAAAAACCCATAACTGTCGGCCCATGTCACTATGAGAGGTAAAACCCATAACTGTCAGTGAATGTCTTTATGAGAGGTAAAACCCATAACTGTCAGTGAATGTTTTTATGAGAGGTAAAACCCATAACTGTCAGTTCATGTCACTATGAGAGGTAAAACCCACAATTGTCAGTGAATGTCACTATGAGAGGTAAAACCCATAACTGTCGGCCCATGTCACTATGAGAGGTAAAACCTATAACTGTCAGTGAATGTCTTTATGAGAGGTAAAACCCATAACTGTCAGTTCATGCTACTATGAGAGGTAAAACCCATAACTGTCAGCCCATGTCACTTTGAGAGGTAAAACCCATAACTGTCAGTGAATGTTACTATGAGAGGTAAAACCCATCACTGTCAGCCCATGTCTCTATGAGAGGTAAAACCCATAACTGTCAGTTCATGTTACTATGAGGTAAAACCCATAACTGTCAGTGAATGTTACTATGAGAGGTAAAACCCACAATTGTCAGTGAATGTTACTATGAGAGGTGAAACCCATAACTGTCAGTGAATGTTACTATGAGAGGTAAAACCCACAATTGTCAGTGAATGTTACTATGAGAGGTAAAACCCACAATTGTCAGTGAATGTTACTATGAGAGGTAAAACCCACAATTGTCAGTGAATGTTACTATGAGAGGTAAAACCCATAACTGTCAGTGAATGTTAAATTACTCTGAGAGGTAAACCCATAATTGTCAGTGCAAGTTACTATGGAGGTAAAACCCATAACTGTCAGCCCATGTCTCTATGAGAGGTAAAACCCACAACTGTCAGCCCATGTCTCTATGAGAGGTAAAACCCATAACTGTCAGCCCATGTCTCTATGAGAGGTAAAACCCACAACTGTCAGCCCATGTCTCTATGAGAGGTAAAACCCACATTTGTCAGTGAATGTTACTATGAGAGGTAAAACCCACAATTGTCAGTGAATGTTACTATGAGAGGTAAACCCATAATTGTCAGTGCAAGTTACTATGGAGGTAAAACCCATAACTGTCAGCCCATGTCTCTATGAGAGGTAAAACCCACAACTGTCAGCCCATGTCTCTATGAGAGGTAAAACCCATAACTGTCAGCCCATGTCTCTATGAGAGGTAAAATCCACAATTGTCAGCCCATGTCTCTATGAGAGGTAAAACCCATAACTGTCGGCCCATGTCACTATGAGAGGTAAAACCCACAATTGTCAGTGAATGTTACTATGAGAGGTAAAACCCACAATTGTCAGTGAATCTTACTATGAGAGGTAAAACCCACAATTGTCAGTGAATCTTACTATGAGAGGTAAAACCCACAATTGTCAGTGAATGTACTATGAGAGGTAAAACCCATAACTGTCAGTGAATGTTACTATGAGAGGTAAAACCCACAATTGTCAGTGAATGTACTATGAGAGGTAAAACCCATAACTGTCAGTGAATGTTACTATGAGAGGTAAAACCCACAATTGTCAGTGAATGTTACTATGAGAGGTAAAACCCACAATTGTCAGTGAATGTTACTATGAGAGGTAAAACCCATAACTGTCAGTGCAAGTTACTATGAGAGGTAAAACCCATAACTGTCGGCCCATGTCACTATGAGAGGAAAAACCCATAACTGTCGGCCCATGTCACTATGAGAGGTAAAACCCATAACTGTCAGTGAATGTCTTTATGAGAGGTAAAACCCATAACTGTCAGTGAATGTTTTTATGAGAGGTAAAACCCATAACTGTCAGTTCATGTCACTATGAGAGGTAAAACCCACAATTGTCAGTGAATGTCACTATGAGAGGTAAAACCCATAACTGTCGGCCCATGTCACTATGAGAGGTAAAACCTATAACTGTCAGTGAATGTCTTTATGAGAGGTAAAACCCATAACTGTCAGTTCATGCTACTATGAGAGGTAAAACCCATAACTGTCAGCCCATGTCACTTTGAGAGGTAAAACCCATAACTGTCAGTGAATGTTACTATGAGAGGTAAAACCCATCACTGTCAGCCCATGTCTCTATGAGAGGTAAAACCCATAACTGTCAGTTCATGTTACTATGAGGTAAAACCCATAACTGTCAGCCCATGTCACTATGAGAGGTAAAACCCATAACTGTCTGTGAATGTTACTATGAGAGGTAAAACCCATAACTGTCGGCCTATGTCACTATGAGAGGTAAAACCCATTACTGTCGGCCCATGTCTCTATGAGAGGTAAAACCCATAACTGTCAGTGAATGTTACTATGAGAGGTAAAACCCATAACTGTCGGCCCATGTCACTATGAGAGGTAAAACCCACAATTGTCAGTGAATGTTACTATGAGAGGTAAAACCCACAATTGTCAGTGAATCTTACTATGAGAGGTAAAACCCACAATTGTCAGTGAATCTTACTATGAGAGGTAAAACCCACAATTGTCAGTGAATGTACTATGAGAGGTAAAACCCATAACTGTCAGTGAATGTTACTATGAGAGGTAAAACCCACAATTGTCAGTGAATGTACTATGAGAGGTAAAACCCATAACTGTCAGTGAATGTTACTATGAGAGGTAAAACCCACAATTGTCAGTGAATGTTACTATGAGAGGTAAAACCCACAATTGTCAGTGAATGTTACTATGAGAGGTAAAACCCATAACTGTCAGTGCAAGTTACTATGAGAGGTAAAACCCATAACTGTCGGCCCATGTCACTATGAGAGGAAAAACCCATAACTGTCGGCCCATGTCACTATGAGAGGTAAAACCCATAACTGTCAGTGAATGTCTTTATGAGAGGTAAAACCCATAACTGTCAGTGAATGTTTTTATGAGAGGTAAAACCCATAACTGTCAGTTCATGTCACTATGAGAGGTAAAACCCACAATTGTCAGTGAATGTCACTATGAGAGGTAAAACCCATAACTGTCGGCCCATGTCACTATGAGAGGTAAAACCTATAACTGTCAGTGAATGTCTTTATGAGAGGTAAAACCCATAACTGTCAGTTCATGCTACTATGAGAGGTAAAACCCATAACTGTCAGCCCATGTCACTTTGAGAGGTAAAACCCATAACTGTCAGTGAATGTTACTATGAGAGGTAAAACCCATCACTGTCAGCCCATGTCTCTATGAGAGGTAAAACCCATAACTGTCAGTTCATGTTACTATGAGGTAAAACCCATAACTGTCAGTGAATGTTACTATGAGAGGTAAAACCCACAATTGTCAGTGAATGTTACTATGAGAGGTGAAACCCATAACTGTCAGTGAATGTTACTATGAGAGGTAAAACCCACAATTGTCAGTGAATGTTACTATGAGAGGTAAAACCCACAATTGTCAGTGAATGTTACTATGAGAGGTAAAACCCACAATTGTCAGTGAATGTTACTATGAGAGGTAAAACCCATAACTGTCAGTGAATGTTAAATTACTCTGAGAGGTAAACCCATAATTGTCAGTGCAAGTTACTATGGAGGTAAAACCCATAACTGTCAGCCCATGTCTCTATGAGAGGTAAAACCCACAACTGTCAGCCCATGTCTCTATGAGAGGTAAAACCCATAACTGTCAGCCCATGTCTCTATGAGAGGTAAAACCCACAACTGTCAGCCCATGTCTCTATGAGAGGTAAAACCCACATTTGTCAGTGAATGTTACTATGAGAGGTAAAACCCACAATTGTCAGTGAATGTTACTATGAGAGGTAAACCCATAATTGTCAGTGCAAGTTACTATGGAGGTAAAACCCATAACTGTCAGCCCATGTCTCTATGAGAGGTAAAACCCACAACTGTCAGCCCATGTCTCTATGAGAGGTAAAACCCATAACTGTCAGCCCATGTCTCTATGAGAGGTAAAATCCACAATTGTCAGCCCATGTCTCTATGAGAGGTAAAACCCATAACTGTCGGCCCATGTCACTATGAGAGGTAAAACCCACAATTGTCAGTGAATGTTACTATGAGAGGTAAAACCCACAATTGTCAGTGAATCTTACTATGAGAGGTAAAACCCACAATTGTCAGTGAATCTTACTATGAGAGGTAAAACCCACAATTGTCAGTGAATGTACTATGAGAGGTAAAACCCATAACTGTCAGTGAATGTTACTATGAGAGGTAAAACCCACAATTGTCAGTGAATGTACTATGAGAGGTAAAACCCATAACTGTCAGTGAATGTTACTATGAGAGGTAAAACCCACAATTGTCAGTGAATGTTACTATGAGAGGTAAAACCCACAATTGTCAGTGAATGTTACTATGAGAGGTAAAACCCATAACTGTCAGTGCAAGTTACTATGAGAGGTAAAACCCATAACTGTCGGCCCATGTCACTATGAGAGGAAAAACCCATAACTGTCGGCCCATGTCACTATGAGAGGTAAAACCCATAACTGTCAGTGAATGTCTTTATGAGAGGTAAAACCCATAACTGTCAGTGAATGTTTTTATGAGAGGTAAAACCCATAACTGTCAGTTCATGTCACTATGAGAGGTAAAACCCACAATTGTCAGTGAATGTCACTATGAGAGGTAAAACCCATAACTGTCGGCCCATGTCACTATGAGAGGTAAAACCTATAACTGTCAGTGAATGTCTTTATGAGAGGTAAAACCCATAACTGTCAGTTCATGCTACTATGAGAGGTAAAACCCATAACTGTCAGCCCATGTCACTTTGAGAGGTAAAACCCATAACTGTCAGTGAATGTTACTATGAGAGGTAAAACCCATCACTGTCAGCCCATGTCTCTATGAGAGGTAAAACCCATAACTGTCAGTTCATGTTACTATGAGGTAAAACCCATAACTGTCAGCCCATGTCACTATGAGAGGTAAAACCCATAACTGTCTGTGAATGTTACTATGAGAGGTAAAACCCATAACTGTCGGCCTATGTCACTATGAGAGGTAAAACCCATTACTGTCGGCCCATGTCTCTATGAGAGGTAAAACCCATAACTGTCAGTGAATGTTACTATGAGAGGTAAAACCCATAACTGTCGGCCCATGTCACTATGAGAGGTAAAACCCATAACTGTCAGTTCATGTTACTATGAGAGGTAAAACCCATAACTGTCGGCCCATGTCACTATGAGAGGTAAAACCCATAACTGTCAGCCCATGTCACTATGAGAGGTAAAACCCATAACTGTCAGTGAATGTTACTATGAGAGGTAAAACCCATAAATGTCACAGTCAGTCTATGAAACAGTTGATGACATGTTTGGCTGTTTGTTGGCCAAATTACATCCAAATCTAAAAATAACTGCAGACATCATTCAACCTATTGCTGTTGTATCAAATTTTAACTATATCTGTAAAAAATGCGTCTGAGAAACAAATTAGCCAACAGATGGCCATTTGAATTAAAAACACACATAAAATAATAAATAAAAATAATTATAAAGTATAGATTTCATGCTGAATCAGGATAATTTAGTAAGAATTATCTGTCCTGTGACAACTGTATTTTAAAATTGTTAACATACTTAATAGAAATAACTAAATCTATGTTCACTACTTTTTGAGGTGAAGTACATGACAATAGTGTTGTGACATGTGACAATAGTGTTGTGACATGTGACAATAGTGTTGTGACATGTGACAATAGTGTTGTGACATGTGACAATAGTGTCGTGACATGTGACAATAGTGTTGTGACATGTGACAATAGTGTTGTGACATGTGACAATAGTGTTGTGATATATGACAATAGTGTTGTGATATGTGACTATAGTGTTGTGATATATGACAATAGTGTTGTGATATATGACAATAGTGTTGTGATATGTGACAATAGTGTTGTGATATAGTGTTGTGATATGTGACAATAGTGTTGTGATATGTGACAATAGTGTTGTGACACGTGACAATAGTGTTGTGACATGTGACAATAGTGTTGTGACATGTGACAATAGTGTTGTGATATGTGGCAATAGTGTTGTGACATGTGACAATAATGTTGTGATATGTCACAATAGTGTTGTGATATGTGACAATAGTGTTGTGATATATGACAATAGTGTTGTGATATATGACAATGGTGTTGTGATATGTGACAATAGTGTGATATGTGACAATAGTGTTGTGATATGTGACAAGTGTTGTGACATGTGACAATAGTATTGTGATATGTGACAATAGTGTTGTGAAATGTGACAATGGTGTTGTGACATGTGACAATAGTGTGATATGTGACAACAGTGTTGTGATATGTGACAATAGTGTTGTGACATGTGACAATAGTGTTGTGACATGTGACAATAGTGTGATATATGACAATAGTGTTATGATATGTGACAATAATGTTGTGATATGTGACAATAGTGTTGTGACATGTGACAATAGTGTTGTGACATGTGACAATGGTGTTGTGATGTATGACAATGGTGTTGTGATGTATGACAATAGTGTTGTGACATGTGACAATAGTGTTGTGATATGTGACAATAGTGTTGTGACATGTGACAATAGTGTTGTGATATGTGACAATAGTGTTGTGATATGTGACAATAGTGTTGTGACATGTGACAATAGTGTGACATGTGACAACAGTGTTGTGAAATGTGACAACAGTGTTGTGATGTATGAGAATAGTGTTGTGATATATGACAATAGTGTTGTGATATATGACAATAGTGTTGTGATATGTGACAATAGTGTTGTGATATGTGATTATACTGAAATCAAGAAATTATAATATTGTGGTTGGGATTGTGAAATCAAGATTTTATTTCAATCAGATTCACATTTTACCTTGCCATACTTTGCTAAGAGAGATTCTGTCATCAATCCAAATGTAACAACCACATCTTGAAGTTGCACTGCACTATCCTGTAATAAACATAGCATAACTATCACAACCTTGACTATTTATTCATTTGTTTTTTAATCTAGATTCAAATGGATCCAAACAACTATGTACAAGCAAAAGTGAGTATAACGGTTTTGAAATAATGCAATACAATTCATTTTGGCTTTGTAGAAACATGCACATTATGTCATCATTTGAATTAAAAAAAACAAGACATGAAATGTCACAGTCCCCGTTATTTGATTATAAAGCTGTACAAGGAACATCTGCAAACAGGTGAATAAATATGTACTCTTTGTGGTTACAACTCATAAAGTGATTTCCGATGATCTAGTTTTGTATTGACAACTAAAAACTTCCACTGACCCATGTTCAGAATCTCAGAGTACACAAGTGCAAAATAACTATTTGTCATACATGTATACTTGCTCAAGAAACTGTATCCATAAATCTGACTGAACCTTGATGTACATGACTTCTTTGTTAATCAGGTCTTAGTATATTACCAGGACCTGGGTTTGTTTCAACATCACCATTGGGCATCAGAATCATTCTCATGTTGTCAAATACAATTTGTTATTAACACAGTAAGGTTTATTATTTAAAATGTATTCATTGTACATAGAAAAACATCTGTTAATTTAAACAATTGTAAAAGCTATGTTTTCAGAGCAAGTAAAGGTTGGTCTGCTTATAACCTTCAATGGAGAAGTAACAATAATTGTTTGAAGTATTTTTAGTGCAGTGATATTATTGCATTTCAATTATTATTAATGGGTATAAAATACTGTAAACCATTTAATTTTGACTTCTAGATATATTCAGGATTTTATGAAATTTGTGTACAACATTTCAATAAAGTCCCTGACACTCCATGTTGTAGGAACCCAGAAAAAATTCAGTTCACAGCACCACTGTTAAAAAAAAAAAAAAAAAAAGTTTAAAATGAGTATAGTCAAAGATATACACATGTGGGTTCATAAGATATATGTACCAATCTGAGTTGGTTCTAGAGATTAGTATCACAAGATTTTACTCTCTGTGATTCAATATCAGTCCCATGTATATATAAACACTGTGTTGATCAGGCGAACTAATTGACAATGGCTCTACATGTATCGCTATGAAATCACAGTAGTTTTGTATTCTTCTTGCATTTCGACCATGGAAAAATCCTTGTTTTTGAAAGTGGCCGAATTATTAGAAGAAAAACAGAAACTATTTTTTTAGTATGAATTCTAGTAACTGAAATGCAAAATTGAAAAAGAACAAGACAATACGCAGGATTGATAAACCTTCAGCGAGCACTCCTGAAATTTCAGATCATTGGTACCATAATTTTGGATACATTCAATGACCTAATACATAAAATCACATTTGTTATTGCTCAATCACTTGACCCTGTATGGCACAAGATTGCAAGCTTCTATCATAAAATTGGGTTATTTATTTGATGCAACGAAACATGCATTCACAGCAGACGGAAATTCGTTTGAGATGTTACTGGATTTTTGTATTCAGTTTTCCATTTCAACCACCATCATCACTTAGTAAGCTGTGATCGCGCATTGGGATACTGACTGTGCATAAATGCGCAGAGTAATGTCATCAGAAGACCGATTATTTGAGAATATTTTGCACCATTACGCAATTTCAAAGATTATATTAATTATTAATTTACAGACAACAAAATAAAGATTTTCAATAACATACAAGTTTTCCCACAGTTGATGATTGTATGGCAATTACAAGGCTTCGCCAGTTTTACTTTGGAAGAAGTTGAAAACAGGTAACAGGAAGGGGCTACATGACTACATCTTTTTTTTTTGAATTTTAATCAAGCATGATTTTTTTAATTTTTTTTTTTTTTTACAAATGTCTATTTCAGGGCAACAGAAACAAAAACAATAAATGTGTAGGTAGGCATTTTAACAATTGCACAATTAATATTGGATGAAAACGTCATTACTGATGTAAATCATAATCATAATTAAAAATAAGATCACATTTAATTTAGTCAGTTTTCATAATGAAATGCATAATAACATGTACTTATAAATTTGAATAAGGTTCAACAGCCTTTTCATTTAGTGCCAGTTTAAACACCATAAAACCCCTGGTTCATAGGCATCGCGAAATGTTGGAATTGAATCCCCCCCCCAAAAAAATTCACATACTGTAACAAGCATTATTTTTTTTATAATCTTGTTGATAACGAAAAGTAAAGTATGTTCTAAAAGAAGTTTCGAATAAATACAAACACGAATACATTGCTTAGTGGTTAGTACCGGTAGCGAATGATCACGGTAGCACAATCTGGTCATTCTGTGTTTCGCAAGTGAATAACTTACTTGTTTTCGAAGTATTGCAATTGTTGATTATTATTCAGTAATGATTATAATAACGCACAAAAATTTAATTCGTTGAATTTAATATGTTGAAGTAATATGTTTAATTCGTTGAAGTAATATGATTTCGGTCTAATGTAAATGTTCGAAGCGATACGATATCCGCCCTGTTCTCATTTACACGTGGCTCATTTAAATATGTTAATGACGGTTCAGTGACCTCGTGGTGAACGCAACGCGGTAGTAGATTTACCGATGTTCTGGCAAGATCTTTATGCTTTGATTTTGACGGGGAAAACGGCATGTGTTTTCAAAATATAAACTGAGCATTCAAAGAATAATTTAACATTGTTCGCAGAAATAACAGCTCATTGTTGAAACGAAGCTTACCCATTCGGGCTATTCACAATAGGTGTCAATGACTACGGTAAAATATAAATTAGACTCTTTTAGGCGCCAGGAGTGAATGAAATATCTAAAATATTTAAAAAAAAAACTAAAAAAAATGCCGAAAAAACGCCGGTCGATTTCCTGGTCCATTGCAGACTACTCGACCGACCGTCCATACACGTGTTGTCACTGCACATCGGCCATGTTGTATCGCACGAGATCGGCAAAATCTTCATTACAACTAACGGCAGAGCTCCAGAAGGAGTACCTACACTTTATGCAAATTTTTTAAAATTATGCTAATTTATTCATGACCTAGCAGTTTCTGTGCTCATGAATATTCATTAATTTGTGGGTCAATACATTTTAAAAGGGGCGATATATTATTTTTGGGGGAAGTTAGAAACGGGGATTAGCAATCCTTAGGGGGTCTATACAAAAGAAGGGACCCATTTGGAGAGCAGCCATGCTCCTCGTGTCTGTTGTTGCATGTGACCTACAGCTGTCAACTGTGTTCGTTCTTCGACTGTGTTCGTTCTTCGACGACCTCGACTGGCTTCCATGTGGGGTAGTATTCTTGTGTTCTGTTTTCCTGACTCGAGTTTTTGAATCCGCTGTTTATGATTTTAACGTCTTTCATAGGAGTGTCCAATCCGTGATTCGAACTTGCAATCTTCTGAGTTCCCAGCGCACTGTCTTGTCCACTGTACCACGAGTGTCTTCACACAGGAGATAGGATTTAAGTCCTATTCATAGGAGCACTGTCTTCACTAGCATTCAAAAGTCTAACTAAACATACTGGTTCGAACCAGCGATCGCTCACATTGCTGACATAGTACAAATCAACTGAGCTATGTGGGTAGTCATGCAAATTAAATAATTTGTTGTCATATTTAGCTTTATTGCCAAATGGTGTTTGCGAGGAAAAGATGGGCAGGCAAGGGAATTGAACCCAGGTCCTCCTGATCACTATGTAGAGAACTGACCCACAAGACCACAATGGATTGACTGGATGCGTTTGCATTTGATAAGACTATATAGTGTGTATATATATAGAAATACAACATATTTCTATTATTGAGTTACAATTGTCCAAAAAATTGCCAATTTTGTGTTATTACTTGTGTAAACTATATGCATGCCATAACCCGTTAGTGTACATCTTGCCAATTGGGTGTTTGCCATTTGCGTTGCCCATACCTGACCCGACCCTAACCCTAATGCCAAGACACGTTCCTGTTAATAATTCCGTTGCCCATACCTGACCCGACCCTAACCCTAATGGCAAGACACGTTCCTGTTTATAATTGCTCAATAATGATACTCTGTTGTGCACTGTCTGCGGGTAAGTTGCATTGATGTCAACTGATTAAACAAGTCGCGTTTAAGTAATTTCCACTATTAACAAGTGGTTAAATTGTGACAATAAATGTGTGGACAAATATTTGAGATTAATTTTGGTGTAGACAACTCTCGTTTAATTATTTTACACCATTACAAGTTGTTAAATTGAGAGAATAAATGTGCGGACAAATATTTTAGACTTATTTTGGTGTAGACAACTCTCATTTAATAATTTTACACCATTACAAGTTGTTAAATTGAGAGAATAAATGTATGGACAAGTATTTGAAACTTATTTTGGTGTAGACAACTCTCATTTGATTAATTCCAACAATTACAAGTTCTTAAATTGACAGAATGAATGTATGGACAAATATTGACCATTATATTTGTGAGGAAATACCTGTTGTTTAATTAATTTCCACCTCTACAAGGTTGAGAGAATAAATGTGTCGACAAATATTTGATACTTATTTAGGTGTAGAACTTGTGTTTGACCAACTTCCACCATTGCAAGTTGTTAAAATAATGAAATAAATATACTAGTATCATTGTATATTTGATTTAATTGTGAAACTTTCTAACAAAATGTTAACTGCTGGCTTCGAACGCTCAATCAACAATTCCGCAGACACAGTATAAATTCAACAACACCACAGAAGATATTCGTCTGTTGCCTGAATTGTTTTCGTAATATAGGGAACGCCATTGACACTTTAACAAAACTTACCTTGACTTGGGTCTTGTTTATCTCTTGTCACAATCTGGAAACTGTTGAACAAATTGCGCGTCGTCCAGTTTAAGACGTTAGTTATTTTATTATTTATTCATTCAGTTTTGTATGGTGGAGTTTTGTGAGGTTTATTATTTTTTTGCGACGTTCTTTGTTTACTTGTTTACGGTTTGAGAGATTTCAGTTTATTTGATTTACGTTTTTACGGTAGCTCTGAGCGGGACTCGAACCCACTGTCTTTTCAAGCTAATTTTGTTTTATTTTGATGGCACGCTTGTGTACCACGCCACGATGTTGGTCGTTAAGTGGTGTTCATTTTTCTAACTACTCCAGTGTTCCGATGAGTTGAACGGAAAAGCCAAAACGATTGCTGGTTTCTGATTGCTTCGGTTCTGGTGAGTGTGTATCTAGTGTGATTCGAACCCATGTCGTTTGTATTGGGCGTTTTTTTTTATTTCCCATGTTGGCTACGCCGTAATATGCTACCACTTCCCCGTTTTATTGTGATTTTGAGTGTTTAATGATGTCTTCCTCACCCGTCACGCCATGACCCAGTTTCAACCACACGGCCATTTTGCAACACAGTTCGTGACCCTCGGCGTCACCCGACTGACTATATGAGCGTTCTGTTCAACTGTTAAGCTAGGATTTATTACCGTTATTATCATTATATTGTCACGTGATTTGTTTTACCTTATGTGTAATGTCTTAAGTATCTTTATTGTAATTTGTATATACCAATTCGTATATACCGAGGAAACGACCCCGATTGAAGGTCATGTATTTTATGACGTCACCAATTCGTGTGTAGGTACTGCTTCTAGATCTGTGCCCAACTAACAGTTTAATGCTCACAACATAAAAATACGAATATAATCATAGGCAACCTACTATTATATAATGAATAACTTGATCGACACAGGGACATCCCCCCCCCCCCCCCCCGAGTTGTGGATATTTCAGAAATTGCGACACAAGCAAAAGACCGGATAACGATTTACTTGAAAACTATGTCCCCATGAATTAATCGGCCGTGTACAATATTATAATTTGACAGGGTATACAATTTACAAACTAGTTTCGTAGATTGGAGACAATTGTTTGCTTTTTTGGCTTTTCACAAGCTAGCAATCATCATAATATTCACGTCCGTACGTACGTAACAGAATGTACACCAATGTCCCCCAAAATACTTTCAATTTTGTAGAAACTGGAGAACTTACCTTTGCAAACACGTCTCTTATGCCGCCTTCTTGAAGTTCTTGAAATCAAATAAGGTTACTAGTTCTTCTAGTAACTCGTGAATGAGACCACTGAGCCGAACAGAATACATGTATAAACAGTACTATAATAAATTGCACGCAATGGAGAAATCACGTGCTGTAGCATTACTCACAGATCTAATCTACTGTAAAATATTTTATTTCAGCTGGAATTATCATTCGCTGAAAAGACTTTTTCTGGCTGTTTTTTGTATTGAATTTATTTTCATTGATTTTTGACAAGTTTGACTGTAAAATATAGGAAAAAGGGAATATTCGCTCGATTTTATTTTAACTTAAACATTCCTTCAGCGAAAATAGCAAAAAAATGTTGCAAGCAAAAATAAAGTATTTTACAGTAATTAATTTATTCTGAGCATGCGCAGACGTTCTGTCAATGTTGCTGGGAGAGGTAATTTTTGATAAAAATCGTGAAAAAGACCCACTTGGGATTTTCAGATCTGGAAAAAAAGTTACGTGCATACTCGGAAGACACTTGTTCATCAACCTGCCAAGTTTCACTGATACCTGCTGTAGAATTTCTGAGAAAATGTTGGAGACGGAAAACGGACAAAACCTGAATTATAAAGTAGATTTGTACAACTATCAGACTTCTGAAATTCTGCAATTATCTATCCAAAGAGTCAGCAATGTAGCTTCACTCACTATGTTCTTTATCACAGTCAAAGTGATTACAGGAATTTTATTTATTTTTACCTTGCCCGTAACTATCAAATATCGAAGAAAAAGGTATAATAAGGGAAACATTTTTGTCCGGCGTTGTAGTTGTCGTCGTCATTAATAATTGTACTTGTGTGCATAATAACTTTACTAATTCTATTCCAAACTTCATCAAACTTGGTCACCTTATTCATCAGTATAAAGTATTCCCTGAGTTTGAATAACAGATGTTCTGTATGAAAATATCATGCAAAAATTGAGAAAATCTGATAAAATAGTTTGACGGTTTCTACTTGACTGATCATTGGTAGTACACATCAAAGGTGTGACTGATCTCAGTGGAAATATGCATTGTTGTATGTGTTCAATGAAGCAAATCATTTATCTTGTAATAATATCCTTGGTAATGTATCTCCCAAATTCCATGGGAATACTATACTGGGTTTCAAAACCAACTCATGGAGAGATTTTTTGCACAGTATGATACACATTTGCAAACCTACGAATAAAATCTTTATAGAAAACAAGATGTCAGAAAATCAATATAAGCACTCCTATGAACTGGGTGCCAAACTTTGATCAAGATCTGAAGCTAATAGAAGTTATCAAATCAAAAACAATACATAACAAATACATAAAAAGCAAAAACATTGCATCCACATTTTGAAAAGAAAATTGTACTAAAATATATGTATTCTGTATTTGACAAACAGTCCATTCGACAAATGAAAATTCACAGGAATTTGTTTCAGCTATTAGAACAGAATAATAGGGTTTTTATAATTGTAATTTAAAAACGCACTTCAAAAACAAAGATTGCAGTGTTTGAAGATGCAGATTTTCAGGAGGCAACAGTACTGTTGACTTCTCTCTCCACTGGACACCAACTAACTATTTAAGTTGATTTGCATACAAAACAGAGCTTGCAACATGATAGCTATTCATAGAGGGTGTTTTTTTTTACTTTTCATATAATACAGTAGTCACACAATGAGGCAGTTCATATTTGTCTCAGTGAATCATTAATTTTTGACAGACATCTGTACAAAATACTTGGACAAAAGCCAGCTAAGATTTTCTGTTATCTTGCATGTTTTATGAATATATTCATGTCTAAATGCAGCACTTGTTTTCTGCGATGAGGCATTTGTTTTTATACTAAAATATCTGAATTACTTTGAACAAGACATGACATGTCATGTCATAGCCCCCGCTCAGAAAAAATTTAAAAACTTGTATTGAACTGGGTTTGTGTCAGAGTGAATTAATTCATTGTGAGCTGTATTAAAATTCCATTACTAATTGTTCAGAATTGATGGGTGACAATTTTAGCGGGGTGGGGTAAAAAAAAATATTCATTTGGCTTTTCTGAGACAATTTATAACTTGTTAAACATATAATGTGATGTGCACTTGTAAACAATTATTACCTGTCCCTGTACCAACTTAGAACAAAACTGGATGACACATATCTGAGAAAAAGCTTGTTTTTTTTAGATTGTTAAGAAAAAAAATGTCCTCCAAGCCGTAAAAATATATTCAATCAAACAGGTCATGAATGACACTGCCTTCACTTGTCATTTGAAAGTTGCAACATATAATTTGTCCAGTTTTTGGCATGGACATAAATTGGCAAACATGATTTCTATGGCATTTTCAAGTTTGTAGCACTCTCCATTCTGGTCTCAGCAAGAACACCAGAGAGTAACAAACAAGTACAACAGGTAAAATGACATGCAAGTATGCAAATCAGATCTGCAAATATGTTGAAGAGTCAGTGTTGTGTCTGTTTGAATAAACTTCCTTGTACAACTGCATTTCTAATACAAGGACATTGTCAATCACAGAACTGTTCCAGCGAAAAACTTCTGATATTTCAAACAGTAACAGGGCAATGATACTGTTTGTCATACAAGTACTAGCACCAGATGAGGAACTGAGAAACTGCAATGATCCTTGGTGTACATTACCTGTGTCAACAACTTTACTTTCCATGTACTTCATGTACAGATCTACATGTAGTTTGTGGCCCTAAATAAGGACAAGAGTACTTCTCATATGACAATGATACAAATAAAGTGCAAGAATCCTGAAAAATATTATCAAGTTTTTATTATCATACATTAATATTAACAAATCGTGTGAAATTGAACTTTTATGTACAGAGAAACACATATTTATGCTTTGGTTGACAGCACTTCTCAAAGTAAAAAAAGAGGACCTGCGAAACTTTATACAATTGTCAGACATGCAGCGAATAGTATTTTTTTTTTTTTTTTTATTCAAACAATATTTTTATTTTGTTTCTAATCAATAATATTGATATACAGCACAAAATATTACATTACATAGAGGTACAAGGAAGTAAAATTAAGAGAAAAAAGAAAAAAAAAAGTGATCTGGTATAACATCTAAATTTACCCATTATCTAACCAATTAGTTAATGGTTCCCATTTCTGATAATGGATAAGCTCTTTGTTTTTGTTTATTGCGATTTGTAGTTCAATATTTCTATTTTCCCTGATCCAACTTTTATATGCGTATTTTGTTGGATGAACCTTTTGAACCCTACAGGTATATACATATTTTTTAAATAATAAAATAAAATGATTTAATAATATATTTTCCAGTTCACATAGACCTATAATAATATTTTTGACATTACAAACAAAATTGGCAATAAGTGTTCAATCACTTTGCAACAGTCTCCACAGTCTCTTTACAACAATACAGTTAACAAATAGGTGTTCTAATGTTTTTTCTTCTTTTTCACAAAAAGAACAGTGGGGGGGGGGGAGCGAATAGTATGCTTTTGTAATATATGCAGTTTCAGTGGCTTTGCATTCTGACAAAAAAATTCTGGCTCTGCACCTGAAAAAAACACAAAAAAACATTTAGTCAAAAGTAAGCGGAGGTTGTAGCATATGTGCTTCCATTAGCTGTTAAATTTAATTAAAAAAGATATTTGTGCATCGTCTTTTCAGTACGAAAACATATTACTTAATATATTTATACCAGCCAGAAAGAAATTGCAGTTTACATTGAGCAATTAGGAATATAAATGGACAACAATTGATGCATGTCTAGCAATATACTGTTTGAAAGGCCGCAAGATGTAATGAAGTAGCAAACCAATCACGACTCGAGTCGGACTGGCTGGAAAACTGCACAATACATACAAAAATGTATGCAAATGATATATGAGCAGCTCCACCAAATATAAAAATATTCTTTCCATAGTTATGACTCTAATGTGAATGTGATTTTCCACTCCTTAGCAATAGTAGTTAGAGTATTGTATTGTACTGTATCGTACAAGTTTATTGTAATTCTAAATGTATTTGTAATATTATTTAGTTTTATTTAGCATTCTGTTTAGTTGGTTAACTTTACTGTATCTTAATGTAGTTTATTTTATTTTTATACGACCATAGAACAACTCACTGTAGTTCGTTTTAATGTTGAATAAATATTATAATATTATTATTAAAATCAGTCACTGTACAATGGTGACGTATTGCGTGAAATTGTTGCAAGGACAATACTTTTCTCGATTTGCGTGCCGTCGTGCGTCAATAAAAAATGCACGGAATGGTCAGCAGTATCAATCAAGTTCGCCTACTAGTGTGACCTTCGTGGCTGGCGAAAAGCAAGATGCCGTATTTGGTTCTACAATGGGCATCATGAAATGTTGGAAAATTACAGTCAATCAAAAAAACTGTTCACATGATGACAAAAAATATTCACTATATTTAATATGCATTATTTTTTTGTTAGTAGCAAATGATCACAGTACGGTAGCTTACGTGTTTTCAAAGTGTTGTAATTGTTGATTAGTACTCAGTGGTGATTATAATAACATACAAAAAATAAATTCGTTGAATTGTTATGAAATGTAAGTAAAATTCAACTTAGTTTTATCGTAAGCAAATGATTTCGGTTACATGCTAACGCTCGATACGATATGATATCCGCCATGTTATCCATGCACAAGAGGCGTGTTTATTGACCAGATACAGTACTAATTTCGCCCAGCCTCCCGCCCGCTTCCGGATTTCGATCGCTTTTTTTTCGCTCGCTTTATTCAATTCGACCGCGCAATTTCCGCTTTTTTTTCGACCGCGCAAATCCGGAAGTATCCGCTCGCGCAATCGCTCGCTCGCTCGCCTGACAGAGCAACCGCCCGCATTTACAGTTCATTACCTACTGTTTCATGTACAAGTGTTTCATTTTTGTTTTTATGATGTTAAAATAAGAATAAATACAATCAAAAATTTATAGAACGACCGTTGAAAAAATACGGTAGATCACACGGCCATATAAAATTGGTAATAATACATACGCGTAGCAATAATGTCCACCATAAACAAGATCGAACCAAACATGTGAAATCAAATACGACACTGACACAGACACAACTAATATGAAATAAAACCATTCAATTTTTGGTGGAGAGCTAAAAATGTCTACTGTAGAGTATGGTATTCATTGAGTAACCGTGTATAGGGTGACGGTTGTCATGCACGCATGGTTTGGGTTTAACACGGGTCAAGTTGTAGATATGTAAATCTATGGCACCTATAACAATTGAAGAATATCTGCAGGAATAGTAAGACTGAAAAAAAAAACGACCAATCGATTGTTATAGAATGACAGCAGTGTAAAATTTGTCAAACAAATACAATACTTGCAAATGTAATGTCGGCCAGCGCCCATCTTACTTGTCCGAAGTTGTCGAAGCCGACATCAATGGAGATCGCGTTTTTTAACTAGGCGGCTGGCAAGCGGACTAACACGTTACATAAACTTGTTGAATTACAATTATGGTTTTTATTTTTGCGCCCAATGTCTCGTTATAAAATAAAGGATTCAAAGTTTGCAGGGTATTCCGTTTTTTGCGAACTCTGGGCGAAATACTTTCAGGAGCTGTACGTAGTTCACTTACAGCCAAAACAAAGTCAGCTTGGACATTAAGTTGTGAGACGCGACAAAACAAACGCTGCCAGTGATAGATTACTTGAATAAAAATAAATAAATAAACGCAATCAAAGGCGCCGACCACACGCTTTGGAAATAAATAGAACGCGTTGCTAAGAGGAATCGCACCTGCATCTCGACGACGTCTCCGGTCATGAGCAGGGTTTGCCGCGTCTTAGAAAAATTGAAAGTTAAAAAGGAATCAGTGTCGGGGAACCATTCACAATGTTTGCATGAAAAATCCCCCGCGAAAACCTTCTTTTTTTTTCTGTTACAAACACTATGGTACCTGAATCCCGATTAATTCATAAATATGAATCGTTAAGGGTCAATTTCCTGCAATCCTTCAAGATTAAATTTGCCTCCGAAAATCTTTCTAACGATGACCTATAAGATTGCCATGATTGAGTGCCACCATTTCTGTTCTAAGTATAATAATACAAATGTTCACCCCAACAGAGATGCACATACAGTTTTAGCGACCCGAAGAGCTCATTGTCAACCGAGGCGGAGCACTACGATAAAGACTTTCCGTTCCCAATAAATAATAATAACAACAACAACAAAAACTTCTCGTTCCCGACATTATGAAATTCTTTCGTTTTGGGGGAAAAACCCTGAAAAAAAACTGATTTTGACAAGATAATTTAGAAATTGATATTAAGAATAATTCATAACGAAATGTATTCCATATGTACCCATAATTTTTTTTTCATAATTACAGATTACACACGAATATTACAGAAAAAAATAATTTGATATATTATCTATATTTGTGCCTTTTATTTGTCTTGAATCGTGACTGAAAGGAGCTGGATGAAATTACAAACTATGTAGTGTGTTCGACAACTCATGTATGAACAACAATTTTAATAAATATGATTTTAACTTGGTAAAATTACTGTATTTTTCTACATAAAAACAAAATAATTTCACAATGTCTTTATTATCATAGCGTTGTTGGTAAAAGTTGAAAATGATACATCCACGTGAACCTGCTTATATGAGAACGAAGGTGTCTCTGTTTTCAACAGCCGTATACATCTAAAACTGCGTCATCGCTAAGTTTCCTTGGTGGACCACGAGCTCTGTTCCTTGTTTGCACGTTATCATGTTCACACAATCGCAGACATTATTTGTAAGGGTGCTCTTTGAAATGACACATTTTCTCGATGTTTTAGCGAGTACTCCGTGGGTATATGGCTTGTTCTCACATCAGCATAATTTTTCTCGAATTCACTCATTGCGTTCGAGTAGAGTTACTTGTAATTATAAGCCTGATTTACATTTTTTCTTGCGGTGTTTTTCGTCAATGTATTAAATATAAGTGCTTTGGGAAATAACATAATTATATTGCGCGAGTAAAAGAGTTTGGTGAGACTGTCACAACATACTAAAACAGATGTTTTATTTATTTCTAACGCGCGTGGTCGGCGCCTCTGATTGCCTCTGATTTTTGTTTTCAAAATGTATCACTGGCTGCGTTTGTTTTGTTTTCCTCAACAAATTAACCGTTCCGAGATCTCTTTCATTTTTCGTCCGGCTGCTGCCAATCCAATAATTCGTCGTCACATGTAATCAGACAAGCGATTAATCGTCACAGTCATTATACTAGTAGTTTAAGTCCAATTGATTTGTAGAAATTCAGCTATGCGATAATTATATGTGCAGTTTTGTTTTGCGCACCCAGACACGATCAAAAGTTAACCAATAGATTTTCTGAACTACAGCATTCGTATTACTTGTGCAAATTGAGTAAGAGTCATAGTGTGAGTTGCGTTCGCAAATAACAAAGTGTCAAATTATTTTGAGCGCCGTTCGGAATAAATTTAGTCAAAATCACACAGAAACACACAACCACAACACACAAATACTAGTACTCAATAATATCGCGATTGACCAGTTATATAGCTGCTTGAACTACATACACAAGGACGTAAATATGTAAATACAGGTCACAGTTCGACTTGCGTAGCAAACGTTACAATGTGTCAAGTGATTTGAAGGCGTCTTTTTTTCCAAAACAGAGAAGCAATAGGCGTTGTATTTTGAATCGTCATTAAAACCTAAATTTATTACGAATAAAAACTTAAGTTTATACATACAATGTACGATCATTGTTACTCCAGCGGTCGGTTGGCAAGCGGACGGTGTTTCTGAAGCCAGTCATAGCAGGAGCGAGCGAGCGAACAAAAGCGAGCGAGCGAGCGAACAAAAGCGAACGCGAGCGAGCGGAAAAAAAGCGGGCGGTTTCCGGTCGGAAAGCAGCGAGCGGTCGGAAATTAAGCGATAAGCGGTCGGAAAAAAAACTATAAAAGCGGGAGGTTGGGCGGAATGAGTACTGTAGGTCAAGTCGCTAATCAACCAATCAAAATGCTGGATGGTGCCCTTGTGCTCAAATTACCATAAACATTTAAATATGTTAATGACAGTTCAGCGACCTCATGGTGAAAGCAAAACGGAAAAGATTTACCGATGTTTTAGTGCGATCTTTTGGCTTCGTTTTTCATGGGAAAAAGGCATGATTTTTTTTAATCTGCCTGATTTAGAAAAATAAATAAACGTACCGTCCCAAATAAGAATGTACCGGGTAGAATTTTTAGGGGAAAAAAATAAACGTACCGGTACGTTTATTTGGGACATGTAGCGTTCGTAAATAAACCAACACTTTCAATGAGTACATGTCGACCCAACTAAACTTGTTTATGGCTGTCTATGAACAGCGAGGGCGCATCTCATAGAACAATAGCTGTGGAAATCATAAACAAATGTAAATGTTGCGGAAATCAAGCATGGCGATAATGATTTTGAGCGAGGCAGAGTCTGGCAAGTGTCTCAGAGCAGCATTGCACCGACACCACCACGACGTTTGAATCCCAGTGAGAGCACTGCAAACCTCTTAAATCACGAGGTAAACTTTCAATTTACACAATACACAATCAGTTCCTACAACAATAATAAAAAGGCAGTTTTTCTGGCGAAACTCTCGCCAGGTTAGCAATAGTTTCTCACAATCACCAAACTCGAGACACAAACGATAATTCAAAGTGTATAAATACCATAACAAGCACAGTTTCTTACCTTTGAAATTGACGAGACACAATTTTGTCCATATAAGCGTTGCGCAAATAAAGATAGAATTCCGGGATACAATATCCTCACACAAAAATGACTGTGAGATTCACCGGGAAGAGAACTGCGTATGCGTCATCAAAACTCGGGAAAAGTCGGATTTTCCAGCAGTTTTGAAGGAAAAATGTTAAAAATCAAAGAAAAACACAGTGAAACTTGAAAGAATCGAAAAAATAACTTGATGTGCATAAGAGCACCATCAATTCCTGTCTCTGTACCAACTCTGAACTTAATTGGATCACACATGTGTGAGAAAAAGCTGGTAACGTGAAAATGTGCACACACAGATGCGCAGACACGACCCAAATTAATACCCCCCGCCTGGATCACAGATGTTTTAATAATGGAATGCAGGTAAATCACATTTATAGTAAGGAATAATTATTTCATGGATCATTGAATCTGTTCCTGATTTAATTTTATGAATAATTCCAAAACGTCAATAATGCATTACTAAACACTAGATCCCCTAACAGTGACATGTTATACACAGTTACACTCAAAATGAACAGCAGTCATACATACATGCATAGCAGGGTGAACACCACCATCTTCATGAAATAAATCAAGTTTCCTTTTCATCCTCAAACCATGCATTGCTTTCTTACTCATTGTCTTCATTAATAAACCAATGTTCTGAGTAGGATTTCTTAATTTTCTATAATGTTTAAAAACAATAAATAATATATTAGCACATGATACAATATTAGTCAGAACAGTATCTGATTCCACTGTGTGTCAGGTTGCCAGTATTTGATCTGATTGTGTGTCAGGTTGCTAGTATTTGATCTGATTGTGTGAAAGGTTGCCAGTATTTGATCTGATTGTGTGTCAGGTTGCCAGTATTTGATCCCCTTGTGTGTCAGGTTGCCAGTATTCGATCAGATTATGTGTCAGGTTGCCAGTATTTGATCAGATTGTGTGTCAGGTTGCCAGTATCTGATCCATTGTGTGCCAGGTTGCCAGTATTTGATCAGATTGTATGTCAGGCTGCCAGTACTTGATCTGATTGCGTGTCAGGCTGCCAGTATTTGATCCCATTGTGTGTCAGGTTGCCAGAATTTGATCCCATTCTATGTCAGGTTGCCAGTATTTGATTCCATTGTGTGTTAGGTTGCCAGTATTTGATCCCATTGTGAGTCAGGTTGCCAGCATTTGATCAGATTATAAGTCAGGTTGCCAGTATTTGATCCCATTGTGTGTCAGGTTGCCATTATTTGATCCCATTGTGTGTCAGGTTGCAAGTATTTGATCCCATTGTGTGTCAGGTTGCCAGTATTTGATCCCATTGTGTGACAGGTTGTCAGTATTTGATCCCATTGTGTGTCAGGTTGCCAGTATTTGATCCCATTGTGTGTCAGGTTGCCAGTATTTGATCCCATTGTGTGACAGGTTGCCGTTATTTGATCCCATTATGTGACAGGTTGCAAGTATTTGATCCCATTGTGTGTCAGGTTGCCAGTACCTGATCCCATTGTGTGTCAGCTTGCCAGTATTTGATCCCATTGTGTGTCAGCTTGCCAGTATTTGATCCCATTGTGTGTAAGATTGCCAGTACTTGATCCCATTGTAAGTCAGGTTGCCAGTATTTGATCCCATTGTGTGTCAGGTTGCCAGTATTTGATCCTATTGTGTGTCAGGTTGCCAGTATTTGATCCCATTGTGTGTCAGGTTGCGAATATTTGATCTGATTGTATGTCAGGTTGCCAGTATTTGATCCCATTGTGTGTAAGTTTGTCAGTATTTGATCTGATTATGTTTCAGGTTGCCAGTATTTGATCAGATTGTATGTCAGGTTGCCAGTATTTGATCTGATTGTGTGTCAGGTTGCCAGTATCAGATCCATTGTGTCTCAGGTTGCCAGTATTTGATCTGATTGTGTGTCAGGTTGCCAGTCTTTGATCTGATTGTATGTGAGGTTGCCAGTATTTGATCTGATTGTGTGTCAGGTTGCCAGTATCTGATCCATTGCGTGTCAGGTTGCCAGTATTTGATCAGATTGTGTGTCAGGTTGCCAGTAATTGATCTGATTGTATGTCAGGTTGCCAGTATTTGATCCCATTGTGTGTAAGTTTGTCAGTATTTGATCTGATTATGTTTCAGGTTGCCAGTATTTGATCAGATTGTATGTCAGGTTGCCAGTATTTGATCTGATTGTGTGTCAGGTTGCCAGTATCAGATCCATTGTGTGTCAGGTTGCCAGTATTTGATCTGATTGTGTGTCAGGTTGCCAGTCTTTGATCTGATTGTATGTGAGGTTGCCAGTATTTGATCTGATTGTGTGTCAGGTTGCCAGTATCTGATCCATTGCGTGTCAGGTTGCCAGTATTTGATCAGATTGTGTGTCAGGTTGCCAGTAATTGATCAGATTGTGTGTCAGGTTGCCAGTATTTGATCTGATTGTGTGTCAGGTTGCCAGTAATTGATCAGATTGTGTGTCAGGTTGCCAGTATTTGATCTGATTGTGTGTCAGGTTGCCAGTATTTGATCTGATTGTGTGTCAGGTTGCCAGTACTTGATCCCATTGTGTGTCAGGTTGCCAGTATTTGATCCTGTAGTGTGTTAGGTTGCCAGTATTTGACCCCATTGTGTGTCAGCTTGCCAGTATTTGATCCCATTGTGTGTCAGATTGCCAGTACTTGATCCCATTGTGTGTCAGGTTGCCAGTATTTGATCCCATTGTGTGTCAGATTGCCAGTACTTGATCCCATTGTGTGTCAGGTTGCCAGTATTTGATCCCATTGTGTGTCAGATTGCCAGTACTTGATCCCATTGTGTGTCAGATTGCCAGTACTTGATCCCATTGTGTGTCAGGTTGCCAGTATTTGATCCTATTGTGTATCAGGTTGCCAGTATTTGATCCCATTGTGTGTCAGATTGCCAGTAATTGATCAGATTGTGTGTCAGGTTGCCAGTGTCTGATCCGATTGTGTGCCAGGTTGCCAGTATTTGATCAGATTGTATGTCAGGTTGCCAGTATCTGATCCATTGTGTGTCAGGTTGCCAGTATTTGATCAGATTGTGTGTCAGGTTGCCAGTAATTGATCAGATTGTGTGTCAGGTTGCCAGTATTTGATCCCATTGTGTGTCAGGTTGCCAGTACTTGATTCCATTGTATGTCAGGTTGCCAGTATCTGATCCCATTGTATGTCAGGTTGCCAGTACTTGATCCTATTGTGTGTCAGGTTGCCAGTACTTGATCCCATTGTATGTCAGGTTGCCAGTATCTGATCCCATTGTATGTCAGGTTGCCAGTACTTGATCCCATTGTATGTCAGGTTGCCAGTATCTGATCCATTATGTGTCAGGTTGCCAGTATTTGATCAGATTGTATGTCAGGTTGCCAGTACTTGAACTGATTGTGTGTCAGGTTGCCAGTATTTCATCAGATTGTATGTCAGGTTGCCAGTATTTGATCCCATTGTGTGTCAGGTTGCCATTATTTGATCCCATTGTGTGTCAGGTTGCCATTATTTGATCCCATTGTGTGACAGGTTGCCAGTATTTGATCCCATTGTGAGTCAGGTTGCCAGTATTTGATCTTATTGTGTGTCAGGTTGTCAGTATTTGATCCCATTGTGTGTCAGGTTGCCATTATTTGATCCCATTGTGTGACAGGTTGCCAGTATTTGATCCCATTGTGAGTCAGGTTGCCAGTATTTGATCTTATTGTGTGTCAGGTTGTCAGTATTTGATCCCATTGTGTGTCAGGTTGCCAGTAATTGATCAGATTGTGTGTCAGGTTGCCAGTATTCTATACCATTGTGTGTCAGGTTGCCAGTATTCGATCAGATTGTCTTTCAGGTTGCCATTATTTGATCAGATTGTATGTCAGGTTGCCAGTACTTGATCTGATTGTGTGTCAGGTTGCCATTATTTGATCTTATTGTGTGTCAGGTTGCCAGTACTTGATCCCATTGTGTGTCAGCTTGCCAGTATTTGATCAGATTGTGTGTCAGGTTGCCAGTAATTCATCAGATTGTGTGTCAGGTTGCCAGTGTCTGATCCGATTGCGTGTCAGGTTGCCAGTATTGATCCCCTTGTGTGTCAAGGTTGCCAGTATTTGATCAGATTGTATGTCAGGTTGCCAGTATTTGATCAGATTGTATGTCAGGTTGCCATTATTTGATCTAATTGTGTGTCAGGTTGCCAGTACTTGATCCCATTGTGTGTCAGCTTGCCAGTACTTGATCCCATTGTGTGTCAGCTTGCCAGTATTTGATCCCATTGTGTGTCAGGTTGCGAATATTTGATCTGATTGTGTGTCAGGTTGCCAGTATTTGATCCCATTGTGTGTCAGTTTGTCAGTATTTGATCTGATTATGTTTCAGGTTGCCAGTATTTGATCAGATTGTATGTCAGGTTGCCAGTATTTGATCTGATTGTGTGTCAGGTTGCCAGTATCAGATCCATTGTGTCTCAGGTTGCCAGTATTTGATCTGATTGTGTGTCAGGTTGCCAGTCTTTGATCTGATTGTATGTGAGGTTGCCAGTATTTGATCTGATTGTGTGTCAGGTTGCCAGTATCTGATCCATTGCGTGTCAGGTTGCCAGTATTTGATCAGATTGTGTGTCAGGTTGCCAGTAATTGATCAGATTGTGTGTCAGGTTGCCAGTATTTGATCTGATTGTGTGTCAGGTTGCCAGTATTTGATCTGATTGTGTGTCAGGTTGCCAGTACTTGATCCCATTGTGTGTCAGGTTGCCAGTATTTGATCCTGTAGTGTGTTAGGTTGCCAGTATTTGACCCCATTGTGTGTCAGCTTGCCAGTATTTGATCCCATTGTGTGTCAGATTGCCAGTACTTGATCCCATTGTGTGTCAGGTTGCCAGTATTTGATCCCAATGTGTGTCAGATTGCCAGTACTTGATCCCATTGTGTGTCAGGTTGCCAGTATTTAATCCCATTGTGTGTCAGATTGCCAGTACTTGATCCCATTGTGTGTCAGATTGCCAGTACTTGATCCCATTGTGTGTCAGGTTGCCAGTATTTGATCCTATTGTGTATCAGGTTGCCAGTATTTGATCCCATTGTGTGTCAGATTGCCAGTAATTGATCAGATTGTGTGTCAGGTTGCCAGTGTCTGATCCGATTGTGTGCCAGGTTGCCAGTATTTGATCAGATTGTATGTCAGGTTGCCAGTATCTGATCCATTGTGTGTCAGGTTGCCAGTATTTGATCAGATTGTGTGTCAGGGTGCCAGTAATTGATCAGATTGTGTGTCAGGTTGCCAGTATTTGATCCCATTGTGTGTCAGGTTGCCAGTACTTGATTCCATTGTATGTCAGGTTGCCAGTATCTGATCCCATTGTATGTCAGGTTGCCAGTACTTGATCCTATTGTGTGTCAGGTTGCCAGTACTTGATCCCATTGTATGTCAGGTTGCCAGTATCTGATCCCATTGTATGTCAGGTTGCCAGTACTTGATCCCATTGTATGTCAGGTTGCCAGTATCTGATCCATTATGTGTCAGGTTGCCAGTATTTGATCAGATTGTATGTCAGGTTGCCAGTACTTGAACTGATTGTGTGTCAGGTTGCCAGTATTTCATCAGATTGTATGTCAGGTTGCCAGTATTTGATCCCATTGTGTGTCAGGTTGCCATTATTTGATCCCATTGTGTGTCAGGTTGCCATTATTTGATCTCATTGTGTGACAGGTTGCCAGTATTTGATCCCATTGTGAGTCAGGTTGCCAGTATTTGATCTTATTGTGTGTCAGGTTGTCAGTATTTGATCCCATTGTGTGTCAGGTTGCCATTATTTGATCCCATTGTGTGACAGGTTGCCAGTATTTGATCCCATTGTGAGTCAGGTTGCCAGTATTTGATCTTATTGTGTGTCAGGTTGTCAGTATTTGATCCCATTGTGTGTCAGGTTGCCAGTAATTGATCAGATTGTGTGTCAGGTTGCCAGTATTCTATACCATTGTGTGTCAGGTTGCCAGTATTCGATCAGATTGTCTTTCAGGTTGCCATTATTTGATCAGATTGTATGTCAGGTTGCCAGTACTTGATCTGATTGTGTGTCAGGTTGCCATTATTTGATCTTATTGTGTGTCAGGTTGCCAGTACTTGATCCCATTGTGTGTCAGCTTGCCAGTATTTGATCAGATTGTGTGTCAGGTTGCCAGTAATTCATCAGATTGTGTGTCAGGTTGCCAGTGTCTGATCCGATTGCGTGTCAGGTTGCCAGTATTGACCCCCTTGTGTGTCAAGGTTGCCAGTATTTGATCAGATTGTATGTCAGGTTGCCAGTATTTGATCAGATTGTATGTCAGGTTGCCATTATTTGATCTGATTGTGTGTCAGGTTGCCAGTACTTGATCCCATTGTGTGTCAGCTTGCCAGTACTTGATCCCATTGTGTGTCAGGTTGCCAGTATTTGATCCCATTGTGTGTTAGGTTCCCATTATTTGATCTGATTGTGTGTTAGATTGCCAGTATTTGATCCCATTGTGTGTCAGCTTGCCAGTACTTGATCCCATTGTGTGTCAGCTTGCCAGTATTTGATCCCATTGTGTGGCAGCTTGCCAGTATTTGATCCCATTGTGTGGCAGCTTGCCAGTATTTGATCCCATTGTGTGGCAGCTTGCCAGTATTTGATCCCATTGTGTGGCAGCTTGCCAGTATTTGATCCCATTGTGTGTCAGCTTGCCAGTATTTGATCCCATTGTGTGTCAGGTTGCCAGTATTTGATCCCATTGTGTGTCAGGTTGCCAGTAATTGATCCTATTGTGTGTCAGGTTGCCAGTATTTGATCCCATTGTGTGTCAGGTTGCGAATATTTGATCTGATTGTGTGTCAGGTTGCCAGTATTTGATCCCATTGTGTGTCAGTTTGTCAGTATTTGATCTGATTGTGTTTCAGGTTGCCAGTATTTGATCAGATTGTATGTCAGGTTGCCAGTATTTGATCTGATTGTGTGTCAGGTTGCCAGTATCTGATCCATTGTATGTCAGGTTGCCAGTATTTGATCAGATTGTGTGTCAGGTTGCCAGTAATTGATCAGATTGTGTGTCAGGTTGCCAGTATTTGATCTGATTGTGTGTCAGGTTGCCAGTATTTGATCTGATTGTGTGTCAGGTTGCCAGTACTTGATCCCATTGTGTGTCAGGTTGCCAGTATTTGATCCTGTAGTGTGTTAGGTTGCCAGTATTTGACCCCATTGTGTGTCAGCTTGCCAGTATTTGATCCCATTGTGTGTCAGATTGCCAGTACTTGATCCCATTGTGTGTCAGGTTGCCAGTATTTGATCCCATTGTGTGTCAGGTTGCCAGTATTTGATCCCATTGTATGTCAGGTTGCCAGTATTTGATCCCATTGTGTGTCAGCTTGCCAGTACATGATCCCATTGTGTGTCAGGTTGCCAGTATTTGATCCCATTGTGTGTCAGATTGCCAGTATTTGATCCTATTGTGTGTTAGGTTCCCATTATTTGATCTGATTGTGTGTTAGATTGCCAGTATTTGATCCCATTGTGTGTCAGATTGCCAGTACTTGATCCCATTGTGTGTCCGGTTGCCAGTATTTGATCCCATTGTATGTCAGGTTGCCAGTATTTGATCCCATTGTGTGTCAGCTTGCCAGTACATGATCCCATTGTGTGTCAGGTTGCCAGTATTTGATCCCATTGTGTGTCAGATTGCCAGTATTTGATCCTATTGTGTGTTAGGTTCCCATTATTTGATCTGATTGTGTGTTAGATTGCCAGTATTTGATCCCATTGTGTGACAGCTTGCCAGTACCTGATCCCATTGTGTGTCAGCTTGCCAGTATTTGATCCCATTGTGTGTCAGCTTGCCAGTATTTGATCCCATTGTGTGTAAGATTGCCAGTACTTGATCCCATTGTAAGTCAGGTTGCCAGTATTTGATCCCATTGTGTGTCAGGTTGCCAGTATTTGATCCTATTGTGTGTCAGGTTGCCAGTATTTGATCCCATTGTGTGTCAGGTTGCGAATATTTGATCTGATTGTATGTCAGGTTGCCAGTATTTGATCCCATTGTGTGTCAGTTTGTCAGTATTTGATCCCATTGTGTGTCAGGTTGCCAGTATTTGATCCTATTGTGTGTCAGATTGCCAGTAATTGATCAGATTGTGTGTCAGGTTGCCAGTGTCTGATCCGATTGTGTGCCAGGTTGCCAGTATTTGATCAGATTGTATGTCAGGTTGCCAGTATCTGATCCATTGTGTGTCAGGTTGCCAGTATTTGATCAGATTGTGTGTCAGGTTGCCAGTAATTGATCAGATTGTGTGTCAGGTTGCCAGTATTTGATCCCATTGTGTGTCAGGTTGCCAGTACTTGATTCCATTGTATGTCAGGTTGCCAGTATCTGATCCCATTGTATGTCAGGTTGCCAGTACTTGATCCTATTGTGTGTCAGGTTGCCAGTACTTGATCCCATTGTATGTCAGGTTGCCAGTATCTGATCCCATTGTATGTCAGGTTGCCAGTACTTGATCCCATTGTATGTCAGGTTGCCAGTATCTGATCCATTATGTGTCAGGTTGCCAGTATTTGATCAGATTGTATGTCAGGTTGCCAGTACTTGAACTGATTGTGTGTCAGGTTGCCAGTATTTCATCAGATTGTATGTCAGGTTGCCAGTATTTGATCCCATTGTGTGTCAGGTTGCCATTATTTGATCCCATTGTGTGTCAGGTTGCCATTATTTGATCCCATTGTGTGACAGGTTGCCAGTATTTGATCCCATTGTGAGTCAGGTTGCCAGTATTTGATCTTATTGTGTGTCAGGTTGTCAGTATTTGATCCCATTGTGTGTCAGGTTGCCATTATTTGATCCCATTGTGTGACAGGTTGCCAGTATTTGATCCCATTGTGAGTCAGGTTGCCAGTATTTGATCTTATTGTGTGTCAGGTTGTCAGTATTTGATCCCATTGTGTGTCAGGTTGCCAGTAATTGATCAGATTGTGTGTCAGGTTGCCAGTATTCTATACCATTGTGTGTCAGGTTGCCAGTATTCGATCAGATTGTCTTTCAGGTTGCCATTATTTGATCAGATTGTATGTCAGGTTGCCAGTACTTGATCTGATTGTGTGTCAGGTTGCCATTATTTGATCTTATTGTGTGTCAGGTTGCCAGTACTTGATCCCATTGTGTGTCAGCTTGCCAGTATTTGATCAGATTGTGTGTCAGGTTGCCAGTAATTCATCAGATTGTGTGTCAGGTTGCCAGTGTCTGATCCGATTGCGTGTCAGGTTGCCAGTATTGATCCCCTTGTGTGTCAAGGTTGCCAGTATTTGATCAGATTGTATGTCAGGTTGCCAGTATTTGATCAGATTGTATGTCAGGTTGCCATTATTTGATCTAATTGTGTGTCAGCTTGCCAGTACTTGATCCCATTGTGTGTCAGCTTGCCAGTACTTGATCCCATTGTGTGTCAGCTTGCCAGTATTTGATCCCATTGTGTGTCAGGTTGCGAATATTTGATCTGATTGTGTGTCAGGTTGCCAGTATTTGATCCCCTTGTGTGTCAGTTTGTCAGTATTTGATCTGATTATGTTTCAGGTTGCCAGTATTTGATCAGATTGTATGTCAGGTTGCCAGTATTTGATCTGATTGTGTGTCAGGTTGCCAGTATCAGATCCATTGTGTCTCAGGTTGCCAGTATTTGATCTGATTGTGTGTCAGGTTGCCAGTCTTTGATCTGATTGTATGTGAGGTTGCCAGTATTTGATCTGATTGTGTGTCAGGTTGCCAGTATCTGATCCATTGCGTGTCAGGTTGCCAGTATTTGATCAGATTGTGTGTCAGGTTGCCAGTAATTGATCAGATTGTGTGTCAGGTTGCCAGTATTTGATCTGATTGTGTGTCAGGTTGCCAGTATTTGATCTGATTGTGTGTCAGGTTGCCAGTACTTGATCCCATTGTGTGTCAGGTTGCCAGTATTTGATCCTGTAGTGTGTTAGGTTGCCAGTATTTGACCCCATTGTGTGTCAGCTTGCCAGTATTTGATCCCATTGTGTGTCAGATTGCCAGTACTTGATCCCATTGTGTGTCAGGTTGCCAGTATTTGATCCCAATGTGTGTCAGATTGCCAGTACTTGATCCCATTGGTGTGTCAGGTTGCCAGTATTTAATCCCATTGTGTGTCAGATTGCCAGTACTTGATCCCATTGTGTGTCAGATTGCCAGTACTTGATCCCATTGTGTGTCAGGTTGCCAGTATTTGATCCTATTGTGTATCAGGTTGCCAGTATTTGATCCCATTGTGTGTCAGATTGCCAGTAATTGATCAGATTGTGTGTCAGGTTGCCAGTGTCTGATCCGATTGTGTGCCAGGTTGCCAGTATTTGATCAGATTGTATGTCAGGTTGCCAGTATCTGATCCATTGTGTGTCAGGTTGCCAGTATTTGATCAGATTGTGTGTCAGGGTGCCAGTAATTGATCAGATTGTGTGTCAGGTTGCCAGTATTTGATCCCATTGTGTGTCAGGTTGCCAGTACTTGATTCCATTGTATGTCAGGTTGCCAGTATCTGATCCCATTGTATGTCAGGTTGCCAGTACTTGATCCTATTGTGTGTCAGGTTGCCAGTACTTGATCCCATTGTATGTCAGGTTGCCAGTATCTGATCCCATTGTATGTCAGGTTGCCAGTACTTGATCCCATTGTATGTCAGGTTGCCAGTATCTGATCCATTATGTGTCAGGTTGCCAGTATTTGATCAGATTGTATGTCAGGTTGCCAGTACTTGAACTGATTGTGTGTCAGGTTGCCAGTATTTCATCAGATTGTATGTCAGGTTGCCAGTATTTGATCCCATTGTGTGTCAGGTTGCCATTATTTGATCCCATTGTGTGTCAGGTTGCCATTATTTGATCCCATTGTGTGACAGGTTGCCAGTATTTGATCCCATTGTGAGTCAGGTTGCCAGTATTTGATCTTATTGTGTGTCAGGTTGTCAGTATTTGATCCCATTGTGTGTCAGGTTGCCATTATTTGATCCCATTGTGTGACAGGTTGCCAGTATTTGATCCCATTGTGAGTCAGGTTGCCAGTATTTGATCTTATTGTGTGTCAGGTTGTCAGTATTTGATCCCATTGTGTGTCAGGTTGCCAGTAATTGATCAGATTGTGTGTCAGGTTGCCAGTATTCTATACCATTGTGTGTCAGGTTGCCAGTATTCGATCAGATTGTCTTTCAGGTTGCCATTATTTGATCAGATTGTATGTCAGGTTGCCAGTACTTGATCTGATTGTGTGTCAGGTTGCCATTATTTGATCTTATTGTGTGTCAGGTTGCCAGTACTTGATCCCATTGTGTGTCAGCTTGCCAGTATTTGATCAGATTGTGTGTCAGGTTGCCAGTAATTCATCAGATTGTGTGTCAGGTTGCCAGTGTCTGATCCGATTGCGTGTCAGGTTGCCAGTATTGACCCCCTTGTGTGTCAAGGTTGCCAGTATTTGATCAGATTGTATGTCAGGTTGCCAGTATTTGATCAGATTGTATGTCAGGTTGCCATTATTTGATCTGATTGTGTGTCAGGTTGCCAGTACTTGATCCCATTGTGTGTCAGCTTGCCAGTACTTGATCCCATTGTGTGTCAGGTTGCCAGTATTTGATCCCATTGTGTGTCAGATTGCCAGTATTTGATCCTATTGTGTGTTAGGTTCCCATTATTTGATCTGATTGTGTGTTAGATTGCCAGTATTTGATCCCATTGTGTGTCAGCTTGCCAGTACTTGATCCCATTGTGTGTCAGCTTGCCAGTATTTGATCCCATTGTGTGGCAGCTTGCCAGTATTTGATCCCATTGTGTGGCAGCTTGCCAGTATTTGATCCCATTGTGTGGCAGCTTGCCAGTATTTGATCCCATTGTGTGGCAGCTTGCCAGTATTTGATCCCATTGTGTGTCAGCTTGCCAGTATTTGATCCCATTGTGTGTCAGGTTGCCAGTATTTGATCCCATTGTGTGTCAGGTTGCCAGTAATTGATCCTATTGTGTGTCAGGTTGCCAGTATTTGATCCCATTGTGTGTCAGGTTGCGAATATTTGATCTGATTGTGTGTCAGGTTGCCAGTATTTGATCCCATTGTGTGTCAGTTTGTCAGTATTTGATCTGATTGTGTTTCAGGTTGCCAGTATTTGATCAGATTGTATGTCAGGTTGCCAGTATTTGATCTGATTGTGTGTCAGGTTGCCAGTATCTGATCCATTGTATGTCAGGTTGCCAGTATTTGATCAGATTGTGTGTCAGGTTGCCAGTAATTGATCAGATTGTGTGTCAGGTTGCCAGTATTTGATCTGATTGTGTGTCAGGTTGCCAGTATTTGATCTGATTGTGTGTCAGGTTGCCAGTACTTGATCCCATTGTGTGTCAGGTTGCCAGTATTTGATCCTGTAGTGTGTTAGGTTGCCAGTATTTGACCCCATTGTGTGTCAGCTTGCCAGTATTTGATCCCATTGTGTGTCAGATTGCCAGTACTTGATCCCATTGTGTGTCAGGTTGCCAGTATTTGATCCCATTGTGTGTCAGGTTGCCAGTATTTGATCCCATTGTATGTCAGGTTGCCAGTATTTGATCCCATTGTGTGTCAGCTTGCCAGTACATGATCCCATTGTGTGTCAGGTTGCCAGTATTTGATCCCATTGTGTGTCAGATTGCCAGTATTTGATCCTATTGTGTGTTAGGTTCCCATTATTTGATCTGATTGTGTGTTAGATTGCCAGTATTTGATCCCATTGTGTGTCAGATTGCCAGTACTTGATCCCATTGTGTGTCAGGTTGCCAGTATTTGATCCCATTGTATGTCAGGTTGCCAGTATTTGATCCCATTGTGTGTCAGCTTGCCAGTACATGATCCCATTGTGTGTCAGGTTGCCAGTATTTGATCCCATTGTGTGTCAGATTGCCAGTATTTGATCCTATTGTGTGTTAGGTTCCCATTATTTGATCTGATTGTGTGTTAGATTGCCAGTATTTGATCCCATTGTGTGACAGCTTGCCAGTACCTGATCCCATTGTGTGTCAGCTTGCCAGTATTTGATCCCATTGTGTGTCAGCTTGCCAGTATTTGATCCCATTGTGTGTAAGATTGCCAGTACTTGATCCCATTGTAAGTCAGGTTGCCAGTATTTGATCCCATTGTGTGTCAGGTTGCCAGTATTTGATCCTATTGTGTGTCAGGTTGCCAGTATTTGATCCTATTGTGTGTCAGGTTGCCAGTATTTGATCCCATTGTGTGTCAGGTTGCGAATATTTGATCTGATTGTATGTCAGGTTGCCAGTATTTGATCCCATTGTGTGTCAGTTTGTCAGTATTTGATCCCATTGTGTGTCAGGTTGCCAGTATTTGATCCTATTGTGTGTCAGGTTGCCAGTATTTGATCCCATTGTGTGTCAGATTGCCAGTATTTGATCCCATTGTGTGTCAGGTTGCCAGTATTTGATCCCATTGTGTGTCAGATTGCCAATCTTTGATCTGATTGTATGTCAGGTTGCCTGTATTTGATCTGATTGTGTGTCAGGTTGCCAGTATCAGATCCATTGTGTCTCAGGTTGCCAGTATTTGATCTGATTGTGTGTCAGGTTGCCAGTCTTTGATCAGATTGTATGTCAGGTTGCCAGTATTTGATCAGATTGTATGTCAGGTTGCCATTATTTGATCTGATTGTGTGTCAGGTTGCCAGTACTTGATCCCATTGTGTGTCAGCTTGCCAGTACTTGATCCCATTGTGTGTCAGGTTGCCAGTATTTGATCCCATTGTGTGTCAGATTGCCAGTATTTGATCCTATTGTGTGTTAGGTTCCCATTATTTGATCTGATTGTGTGTTAGATTGCCAGTATTTGATCCCATTGTGTGTCAGCTTGCCAGTACTTGATCCCATTGTGTGTCAGCTTGCCAGTATTTGATCCCATTGTGTGGCAGCTTGCCAGTATTTGATCCCATTGTGTGGCAGCTTGCCAGTATTTGATCCCATTGTGTGGCAGCTTGCCAGTATTTGATCCCATTGTGTGGCAGCTTGCCAGTATTTGATCCCATTGTGTGTCAGCTTGCCAGTATTTGATCCCATTGTGTGTCAGGTTGCCAGTATTTGATCCCATTGTGTGTCAGGTTGCCAGTAATTGATCCTATTGTGTGTCAGGTTGCCAGTATTTGATCCCATTGTGTGTCAGGTTGCGAATATTTGATCTGATTGTGTGTCAGGTTGCCAGTATTTGATCCCATTGTGTGTCAGTTTGTCAGTATTTGATCTGATTGTGTTTCAGGTTGCCAGTATTTGATCAGATTGTATGTCAGGTTTGCCAGTATTTGATCTGATTGTGTGTCAGGTTGCCAGTATCTGATCCATTGTATGTCAGGTTGCCAGTATTTGATCAGATTGTGTGTCAGGTTGCCAGTAATTGATCAGATTGTGTGTCAGGTTGCCAGTATTTGATCTGATTGTGTGTCAGGTTGCCAGTATTTGATCTGATTGTGTGTCAGGTTGCCAGTACTTGATCCCATTGTGTGTCAGGTTGCCAGTATTTGATCCTGTAGTGTGTTAGGTTGCCAGTATTTGACCCCATTGTGTGTCAGCTTGCCAGTATTTGATCCCATTGTGTGTCAGATTGCCAGTACTTGATCCCATTGTGTGTCAGGTTGCCAGTATTTGATCCCATTGTGTGTCAGATTGCCAGTACTTGATCCCATTGTGTGTCAGGTTGCCAGTATTTGATCCCATTGTATGTCAGGTTGCCAGTATTTGATCCCATTGTGTGTCAGCTTGCCAGTACATGATCCCATTGTGTGTCAGGTTGCCAGTATTTGATCCCATTGTGTGTCAGATTGCCAGTACTTGATCCCATTGTGTGTCAGGTTGCCAGTATTTGATCCCATTGTATGTCAGGTTGCCAGTATTTGATCCTATTGTGTGTTAGGTTCCCATTATTTGATCTGATTGTGTGTTAGATTGCCAGTATTTGATCCCATTGTGTGTCAGATTGCCAGTACTTGATCCCATTGTGTGTCAGGTTGCCAGTATTTGATCCCATTGTATGTCAGGTTGCCAGTATTTGATCCCATTGTGTGTCAGCTTGCCAGTACATGATCCCATTGTGTGTCAGGTTGCCAGTATTTGATCCCATTGTGTGTCAGATTGCCAGTATTTGATCCTATTGTGTGTTAGGTTCCCATTATTTGATCTGATTGTGTGTTAGATTGCCAGTATTTGATCCCATTGTGTGACAGCTTGCCAGTACCTGATCCCATTGTGTGTCAGCTTGCCAGTATTTGATCCCATTGTGTGTCAGCTTGCCAGTATTTGATCCCATTGTGTGTAAGATTGCCAGTACTTGATCCCATTGTAAGTCAGGTTGCCAGTATTTGATCCCATTGTGTGTCAGGTTGCCAGTATTTGATCCTATTGTGTGTCAGGTTGCCAGTATTTGATCCCATTGTGTGTCAGGTTGCGAATATTTGATCTGATTGTATGTCAGGTTGCCAGTATTTGATCCCATTGTGTGTCAGTTTGTCAGTATTTGATCCCATTGTGTGTCAGGTTGCCAGTATTTGATCCTATTGTGTGTCAGGTTGCCAGTATTTGATCCCATTGTGTGTCAGATTGCCAGTATTTGATCCCATTGTGTGTCAGGTTGCCAGTATTTGATCCCATTGTGTGTCAGATTGCCAATCTTTGATCTGATTGTATGTCAGGTTGCCTGTATTTGATCTGATTGTGTGTCAGGTTGCCAGTATCAGATCCATTGTGTCTCAGGTTGCCAGTATTTGATCTGATTGTGTGTCAGGTTGCCAGTCTTTGATCTGATTGTATGTGAGGTTGCCAGTATTTGATCTGATTGTGTGTCAGGTTGCCAGTATCTGATCCATTGCGTGTCAGGTTGCCAGTATTTGATCAGATTGTGTGTCAGGTTGCCAGTAATTGATCAGATTGTGTGTCAGGTTGCCAGTATTTGATCTGATTGTGTGTCAGGTTGCCAGTATTTGATCTGATTGTGTGTCAGGTTGCCAGTACTTGATCCCATTGTGTGTCAGGTTGCCAGTATTTGATCCTGTAGTGTGTTAGGTTGCCAGTATTTGACCCCATTGTGTGTCAGGTTGCCAGTATTTGACCCCATTGTGTGTCAGCTTGCCAGTATTTGATCCCATTGTGTGTCAGATTGCCAGTACTTGATCCCATTGTGTGTCAGGTTGCCAGTATTTGATCCCATTGTGTGTCAGATTGCCAGTACTTGATCCCATTGTGTGTCAGGTTGCCAGTATTTGATCCCATTGTGTGTCAGGTTGCGAATATTTGATCTGATTGTATGTCAGGTTGCCAGTATCCGATCCATTGTGTCTCAGGTTGCCAGTATTTAATCTGATTGTGTGTCAGGTTGCCAGTGTTTGATCTGATTGTGTGTCAGGTTGCCAGTATCCGATCCATTGTGTCTCAGGTTGCCAGTATTTAATCTGATTGTGTGTCAGGTTGCCAGTCTTTGATCTGATTGTATGTGAGGTTGCCAGTATTTGATCTGATTGTGTGTCAGGTTGCCAGTATCTGATTCATTGTGTGTCAGGTTGCCAGTATTTGATCAGATTGTGTGTCAGGTTGCCAGTACTTGATCTGATTGTGTGTCAGGTTGCCATTATTTGATCTGATTGTGTGTCAGGTTGCCAGTACTTGATCCCATTGTGTGTCAGCTTGCCAGTATTTGATCAGATTGTGTGTCAGGTTGCCAGTAATTCATCAGATTGTGTGTCAGGTTGCCAGAGTATGATCCGATTGTGTGCCAGGTTGCCAGTATTTGATCAGATTGTATGTCAGGTTGCCAGTACTTGATCTGATTGTGTGTCAGGTTGCCAGTATTGATCCCCTTGTGTGTCAAGGTTGCCAGTATTTGATCAGATTGTATGTCAGGTTGCCAGTATTTGATCTGATTGTGTGTCAGGTTGCCAGTACTTGATCCCATTGTGTGTCAGCTTGCCAGTATTTGATCAGATTGTATGTCAGGTTGCCAGTACTTGATCTGATTGTGTGTCAGGTTGCCAGTATTGATCCCCTTGTGTGTCAAGGTTGCCAGTATTTGATCAGATTGTATGTCAGGTTGCCAGTATTTGATCAGATTGTGTGTCAGGTTGCCAGTACTTGATCCCATTGTGTGTCAGCTTGCCAGTACTTGATCCCATTGTGTGTCAGCTTGCCAGTACTTGATCCCATTGTGTGTCAGGTTGCCAGTATTTGATCCCATTGTGTGTCAGATTGCCAGTACTTGATCCCATTGTGTGCCAGATTGCCAGTACTTGAACCCATTGTGTGTCAGGTTGCCAGTATTTGATCCTATTGTGTATCAGGTTGCCAGTATTTGATCCCATTGTGTGTCAGATTGCCAGTAATTGATCAGATTGTGTGTCAGGTTGCCAGTGTCTGATCCGATTGTGTGCCAGGTTGCCAGTATTTGATCAGATTGTATGTCAGGTTGCCAGTATCTGATCCATTGTGTGTCAGGTTGCCAGTATTTGATCAGATTGTGTGTCAGGTTGCCAGTAATTGATCAGATTGTGTGTCAGGTTGCCAGTATTTGATCCCATTGTGTGTCAGGTTGCCAGTACTTGATTCCATTGTATGTCAGGTTGCCAGTATCTGATCCCATTGTATGTCAGGTTGCCAGTACTTGATCCTATTATGTGTCAGGTTGCCAGTACTTGATCCCATTGTATGTCAGGTTGCCAGTATCTGATCCCATTGTATGTCAGGTTGCCAGTACTTGATCCCATTGTATGTCAGGTTGCCAGTATCTGATCCATTATGTGTCAGGTTGCCAGTATTTGATCAGATTGTATGTCAGGTTGCCAGTACTTGAACTGATTGTGTGTCAGGTTGCCAGTATTTCATCAGATTGTATGTCAGGTTGCCAGTATTTGATCCCATTGTGTGTCAGGTTGCCATTATTTGATCCCATTGTGTGTCAGGTTGCCATTATTTGATCCCATTGTGTGACAGGTTGCCAGTATTTGATCCCATTGTGAGTCAGGTTGCCAGTATTTGATCTTATTGTGTGTCAGGTTGTCAGTATTTGATCCCATTGTGTGTCAGGTTGCCATTATTTGATCCCATTGTGTGACAGGTTGCCAGTATTTGATCCCATTGTGAGTCAGGTTGCCAGTATTTGATCTTATTGTGTGTCAGGTTGTCAGTATTTGATCCCATTGTGTGTCAGGTTGCCAGTAATTGATCAGATTGTGTGTCAGGTTGCCAGTATTTCATCAGATTGTATGTCAGGTTGCCAGTCTTTGATCTGATTGTATGTGAGGTTGCCAGTATTTGATCTGATTGTGTGTCAGGTTGCCAGTATCTGATTCATTGTGTGTCAGGTTGCCAGTATTTGATCAGATTGTGTGTCAGGTTGCCAGTACTTGATCTGATTGTGTGTCAGGTTGCCATTATTTGATCTGATTGTGTGTCAGGTTGCCAGTACTTGATCCCATTGTGTGTCAGCTTGCCAGTATTTGATCAGATTGTGTGTCAGGTTGCCAGTAATTCATCAGATTGTGTGTCAGGTTGCCAGAGTATGATCCGATTGTGTGCCAGGTTGCCAGTATTTGATCAGATTGTATGTCAGGTTGCCAGTACTTGATCTGATTGTGTGTCAGGTTGCCAGTATTTGATCCCATTGTGTGTCAGCTTGCCAGTATTTGATCAGATTGTATGTCAGGTTGCCAGTACTTGATCTGATTGTGTGTCAGGTTGCCAGTATTGATCCCCTTGTGTGTCAAGGTTGCCAGTATTTGATCAGATTGTATGTCAGGTTGCCAGTATTTGATCAGATTGTGTGTCAGGTTGCCAGTACTTGATCCCATTGTGTGTCAGCTTGCCAGTACTTGATCCCATTGTGTGTCAGCTTGCCAGTACTTGATCCCATTGTGTGTCAGGTTGCCAGTATTTGATCCCATTGTGTGTCAGATTGCCAGTACTTGATCCCATTGTGTGCCAGATTGCCAGTACTTGATCCCATTGTGTGTCAGGTTGCCAGTATTTGATCCTATTGTGTATCAGGTTGCCAGTATTTGATCCCATTGTGTGTCAGATTGCCAGTAATTGATCAGATTGTGTGTCAGGTTGCCAGTGTCTGATCCGATTGTGTGCCAGGTTGCCAGTATTTGATCAGATTGTATGTCAGGTTGCCAGTATCTGATCCATTGTGTGTCAGGTTGCCAGTATTTGATCAGATTGTGTGTCAGGTTGCCAGTAATTGATCAGATTGTGTGTCAGGTTGCCAGTATTTGATCCCATTGTGTGTCAGGTTGCCAGTACTTGATTCCATTGTATGTCAGGTTGCCAGTATCTGATCCCATTGTATGTCAGGTTGCCAGTACTTGATCCTATTGTGTGTCAGGTTGCCAGTACTTGATCCCATTGTATGTCAGGTTGCCAGTATCTGATCCCATTGTATGTCAGGTTGCCAGTACTTGATCCCATTGTATGTCAGGTTGCCAGTATCTGATCCATTATGTGTCAGGTTGCCAGTATTTGATCAGATTGTATGTCAGGTTGCCAGTACTTGAACTGATTGTGTGTCAGGTTGCCAGTATTTCATCAGATTGTATGTCAGGTTGCCAGTATTTGATCCCATTGTGTGTCAGGTTGCCATTATTTGATCCCATTGTGTGTCAGGTTGCCATTATTTGATCCCATTGTGTGACAGGTTGCCAGTATTTGATCCCATTGTGAGTCAGGTTGCCAGTATTTGATCTTATTGTGTGTCAGGTTGTCAGTATTTGATCCCATTGTGTGTCAGGTTGCCATTATTTGATCCCATTGTGTGACAGGTTGCCAGTATTTGATCCCATTGTGAGTCAGGTTGCCAGTATTTGATCTTATTGTGTGTCAGGTTGTCAGTATTTGATCCCATTGTGTGTCAGGTTGCCAGTAATTGATCAGATTGTGTGTCAGGTTGCCAGTATTCTATACCATTGTGTGTCAGGTTGCCAGTATTCGATCAGATTGTCTTTCAGGTTGCCATTATTTGATCAGATTGTATGTCAGGTTGCCAGTACTTGATCTGATTGTGTGTCAGGTTGCCATTATTTGATCTTATTGTGTGTCAGGTTGCCAGTACTTGATCCCATTGTGTGTCAGCTTGCCAGTATTTGATCAGATTGTGTGTCAGGTTGCCAGTAATTCATCAGATTGTGTGTCAGGTTGCCAGTGTCTGATCCGATTGCGTGTCAGGTTGCCAGTATTGATCCCCTTGTGTGTCAAGGTTGCCAGTATTTGATCAGATTGTATGTCAGGTTGCCAGTATTTGATCAGATTGTATGTCAGGTTGCCATTATTTGATCTGATTGTGTGTCAGGTTGCCAGTACTTGATCCCATTGTGTGTCAGCTTGCCAGTACTTGATCCCATTGTGTGTCAGGTTGCCAGTATTTGATCCCATTGTGTGTCAGATTGCCAGTATTTGATCCTATTGTGTGTTAGGTTCCCATTATTTGATCTGATTGTGTGTTAGATTGCCAGTATTTGATCCCATTGTGTGTCAGCTTGCCAGTACTTGATCCCATTGTGTGTCAGCTTGCCAGTATTTGATCCCATTGTGTGGCAGCTTGCCAGTATTTGATCCCATTGTGTGGCAGCTTGCCAGTACTTGATCCCATTGTATGTCAGGTTGCCAGTATCTGATCCATTATGTGTCAGGTTGCCAGTATTTGATCAGATTGTATGTCAGGTTGCCAGTACTTGAACTGATTGTGTGTCAGGTTGCCAGTATTTCATCAGATTGTATGTCAGGTTGCCAGTATTTGATCCCATTGTGTGTCAGGTTGCCATTATTTGATCCCATTGTGTGTCAGGTTGCCATTATTTGATCCCATTGTGTGACAGGTTGCCAGTATTTGATCCCATTGTGAGTCAGGTTGCCAGTATTTGATCTTATTGTGTGTCAGGTTGTCAGTATTTGATCCCATTGTGTGTCAGGTTGCCATTATTTGATCCCATTGTGTGACAGGTTGCCAGTATTTGATCCCATTGTGAGTCAGGTTGCCAGTACTTGATCTTATTGTGTGTCAGGTTGTCAGTATTTGATCCCATTGTGTGTCAGGTTGCCAGTAATTGATCAGATTGTGTGTCAGGTTGCCAGTATTCTATACCATTGTGTGTCAGGTTGCCAGTATTCGATCAGATTGTCTTTCAGGTTGCCATTATTTGATCAGATTGTATGTCAGGTTGCCAGTACTTGATCAGATTGTATGTCAGGTTGCCAGTATCTGATCCATTGTGTGTCAAGTTGCCAGTATTTGATCAGATTGTGTGTCAGGTTGCCAGTAATTGATCAGATTGTGTGTCAGGTTGCCAGTATTTGATCCCATTGTGTGTCAGGTTGCCAGTACTTGATTCCATTGTATGTCAGGTTGCCAGTATCTGATCCCATTGTATGTCAGGTTGCCAGTACTTGATCCTATTGTGTGTCAGGTTGCCAGTACTTGATCCCATTGTATGTCAGGTTGCCAGTATCTGATCCCATTGTATGTCAGGTTGCCAGTACTTGATCCCATTGTATGTCAGGTTGCCAGTATCTGATCCATTATGTGTCAGGTTGCCAGTATTTGATCAGATTGTATGTCAGGTGGCCAGTATTTGATCTGATTGTGTGTCAGGTTGCCAGTATCTGATCCATTGTATGTCAGGTTGCCAGTATTTGATCTGATTGTGTGTCAGGTTGCCAGTATTTGATCTGATTGTGTGTCAGGTTGCCAGTACTTGATCCCATTGTGTGTCAGGTTGCCAGTATTTGATCCTGTAGTGTGTTAGGTTGCCAGTAATTGACCCCATTGTGTGTCAGCTTGCCAGTATTTGATCCCATTGTGTGTCAGATTGCCAGTACTTGATCCCATTGTGTGTCAGGTTGCCAGTATTTGATCCCATTGTGTGTCAGATTGCCAGTACTTGATCCCATCGTGTGTCAGGTTGCCAGTATTTGATCCCATTGTATGTCAGGTTGCCAGTATTTGATCCCATTGTGTGTCAGCTTGCCAGTACATGATCCCATTGTGTGTCAGGTTGCCAGTATTTGATCCCATTGTGTGTCAGATTGCCAGTATTTGATCCTATTGTGTGTTAGGTTCCCATTATTTGATCTGATTGTGTGTTAGATTGCCAGTATTTGATCCCATTGTGTGTCAGCTTGCCAGTACCTGATCCCATTGTGTGTCAGCTTGCCAGTATTTGATCCCATTGTGTGTCAGCTTGCCAGTATTTGATCCCATTGTGTGTAAGATTGCCAGTACTTGATCCCATTGCAAGTCAGGTTGCCAGTATTTGTTCCCATTGTGTGTCAGGTTGCCAGTATTTGATCCTATTGTGTGTCAGGTTGCCAGTATTTGATCCCATTGTGTGTCAGGTTGCGAATATTTGATCTGATTGTATGTCAGGTTGCCAGTATTTGATCCCATTGTGTGTCAGTTTGTCAGTATTTGATCTGATTATGTTTCAGGTTGCCAGTATTTGATCAGATTGTATGTCAGGTTGCCAGTATTTGATCTGATTGTGTGTCAGGTTGCCAGTATCAGATCCATTGTGTCTCAGGTTGCCAGTATTTGATCTGATTGTGTGTCAGGTTGCCAGTCTTTGATCTGATTGTATGTGAGGTTGCCAGTATTTGATCTGATTGTGTGTCAGGTTGCCAGTATCTGATCCATTGCGTGTCAGGTTGCCAGTATTTGATCAGATTGTGTGTCAGGTTGCCAGTAATTGATCAGATTGTGTGTCAGGTTGCCAGTATTTGATCTGATTGTGTGTCAGGTTGCCAGTATTTGATCTGATTGTGTGTCAGGTTGCCAGTACTTGATCCCATTGTGTGTCAGGTTGCCAGTATTTGATCCTGTAGTGTGTTAGGTTGCCAGTATTTGACCCCATTGTGTGTCAGCTTGCCAGTATTTGATCCCATTGTGTGTCAGATTGCCAGTACTTGATCCCATTGTGTGTCAGGTTGCCAGTATTTGATCCCATTGTGTGTCAGATTGCCAGTACTTGATCCCATTGTGTGTCAGGTTGCCAGTATTTGATCCTATTGTGTGTCAGGTTGCCAGTATTTGATCCCATTGTGTGTCAGGTTGCGAATATTTGATCTGATTGTATGTCAGGTTGCCAGTATCCGATCCATTGTGTCTCAGGTTGCCAGTATTTAATCTGATTGTGTGTCAGGTTGCCAGTGTTTGATCTGATTGTGTGTCAGGTTGCCAGTATCCGATCCATTGTGTCTCAGGTTGCCAGTATTTAATCTGATTGTGTGTCAGGTTGCCAGTCTTTGATCTGATTGTATGTGAGGTTGCCAGTATTTGATCTGATTGTGTGTCAGGTTGCCAGTACTTGATCTGATTGTGTGTCAGGTTGCCATTATTTGATCAGATTGTGTGTCAGGTTGCAAGTAATTGATCAGATTGTGTGTCAGGTTGCCAGTATTTGATCTGATTGTGTGTCAGGTTGCCAGTATTTGATCTGATTGTGTGTCAGGTTGCCAGTATCTGATCCATTGTGTCTCAGGATGCCAGTATTTGATCTGATTGTGTGTCAGGTTGCCAGTATCTGATCCATTGTGTGTCAGGTTGCCAGTATTTGATCAGATTGTGTGTCAGGTTGCCAGTGTCTGATCTGATTGTGTGCCAGGTTGCCAGTATTCGATCAGATTGTGTGTCAGGTTGCCAGTATTTGATCAGATTGTATGTCAGGTTGCCAGTACTTGATCTGATTGTGTGTCAGGTTGCCAGTATTTGATCAGATAGTATGTCAGGTTCCCAGTATTTGATCTGATTGCGTGTCAGGTTGCCAGTATTTGATCCATTGTGTGTTAGGTTGCCAGTATTTGATTTTATTGTGTGTCAGGTTGCCAGTATTTGATCCCACTGTGTGTCACGTTGCCATTATTTGATCCCATTGTGTGACAGGTTGCCAGTATTTGATCCCATTGTGAGTCAGGTTGCCAGTATTTGTTTAGTATTTGCCAGTATTTAGTATCTTATTGTGTGTCAGGTTGCCAGTATTTGATCCCATTGTGTGACAGGTTGCCAGTATTTGATCCCATTTTGTGTCAGGTTGCCAGTATTCAATCAGATTGTGTGTCAGGTTGCCAGTATTTGATCAGATTGTATGTCAGGTTGCCAGTACTTGATCTGATTGTGTGTCAGGTTGCCAGTATTTGATCAGATTGTATGTCAGGTTGCCAATATTTGATCTGATTGCGTGTCAGGTTGCCAGTATTGGATCCCCTTGTGTGTCAGGTTGCCAGTATTTGATCAGATTGTGTGTCAGGTTGCCAGTATTTGATCAGATTGTATGTCAGGTTGCCATCATTTGATCTGATTGTGCGTCAGGTTGCCAGTATCTGATCCATTGTGTGTCAGGTTGCCAGTATTTGATCAGATTGTATGTCAGGTTGCCAGTATTTGTTTAGTATTTGCCAGTATTTAGTATCTTATTGTGTGTCAGGTTGCCAGTATTTGATCCCATTGTGTGACAGGTTGCCAGTATTTGATCCCATTTTGTGTCAGATTGTGTGCCAGGTTGCCAGTGTCTAATCCGATTGTGTGCCAGGTTGCCAGTATTTGATCAGATTGTATGTCAGGTTGCCAGTATCTGATCCATTGTGTGTCAGGTTGCCAGTATTTGATCAGATTGTGTGTCCGGTTGCCAGTAATTGATCAGATTGTGTGTCAGGTTGCCAGTATTTGATCTGATTGTGTGTCAGGTTGCCAGTATTTGATCTGATTGTGTGTCAGGTTGCCAGTCTTTGATCTGATTGTATGTGAGGTTGCCAGTATTTGATCTGATTGTGTGTCAGGTTGCCAGTAATTGATCAGATTGTGTGTCAGGTTGCCAGTGTCTGATCCGATTGTGTGCCAGGTTGCCAGTATTTGATCAGATTGTATGTCAGGTTGCCAGTACTTGATCTGATTGTGTGTCAGGTTGCCAGTATTTGATCAGACTGTATGTCAGGTTGCCAGTATTTGATCTGATTGCGTGTCAGGTTGCCATTATTTGATCTGATTGTGTGTCAGGTTGCCAGTACTAGATCCCATTGTGTGTCAGGTTGCCAGTATTTGATCCCATTGTGTGTCAGGTTGCCAGTATTTGATCCCATTGTGTGTCAGATTGCCAGTATTTGATCTGATTGTGTGTCAGGTTGCCAGTATTTGATCAGATTGTATGTCAGGTTGCCAGTATTTGATCTGATTGTGTGTAAGGTTGCCAGTATTTGATCCCATTGTGTGTCAGGTTGCCAGTATTTGATCCCATTGTGTCAGGTTGCCAGTATTTGATCAGATTGTGTGTCAGGTTGCCAGTAATTGATCAGATTGTGTGTCAGGTTGCCAGTGTCTGATCCGATTGTGTGCCAGGTTGCCAGTATTTGATCAGATTGTATGTCAGGTTGCCAGTACTTGATCTGATTGTGTGTCAGGTTGCCAGTATTTGATCTGATTGCGTGTCAGGTTGCCATTATTTGATCTGATTGTGTGTCAGGTTGCCAGTACTAGATCCCATTGTATGTCAGGTTGCCAGTATTTGATCCCATTGTGTGTCAGGTTGCCAGTATTTGATCCCATTGTGTGTCAGATTGCCAGTATTTGATCTGATTGTGTGTCAGGTTGCCAGTATTTGATCAGATTGTATGTCAGGTTGCCAGTATTTGATCTGATTGTGTGTAAGGTTGCCAGTATTTGATCCCATTGTGTGTCAGGTTGCCAGTATTTGATCCCATTGTGTCAGGTTGCCAGTATTTGATCCATTGTGTGTAAGGTTGCCATTATTTGATTTTATTGTGTGTCAGGTTGCCAGTATTTGATCCCATTATGAGTCAGGTTGCCAGTATTTGTTTAGTATTTGCCAGTATTTAGTATCTTATTGTGTGTCAGGTTGCCAGTATTTGATCCCATTGTGTGTCAGGTTGCCATTATTTGATCCCATTGTGTGACAGGTTGCCAGTATTTGATCCCATTATGTGTCAAGTTGCCAGTATTTGATCCCATTTTGTGTCAGGTTGCCAGTATTCGATCAGATTGTGTGTCAGGTTGCCAGTATTTGATCAGATTGTGTGTCAGGTTGCCAGTATTTGATCAGATTGTATGTCAGGTTGCCAGTATTTGATCTGATTGCGTGTCAGGTTGCCAGTATTTGATCCCCTTGTGTGTCAGGTTGCCAGTATTTGATCAGATTGTATGTCAGGTTGCCAGTAATTGATCAGATTGTGTGTCAGGTTGCCAGTGTCTGATCCGATTGTGTGCCAGGTTGCCAGTATTTGATCAGATTGTATGTCAGGTTGCCAGCATCTGATCCATTGTGTGTCAGGTTGCCAGTATTTGATCAGATTGTGTGTCAGGTTGCCAGTAATTGATCAGATTGTGTGTCAGGTTGCCAGTATTTGATCTGATCGTGTGTCAGGTTGCCAGTATTTGATCCCGTTGTGTGTCAGGTTGCCAGTATCTGATCCATTGTGTCTCAGGTTGCCAGTATTTGATCTGATTGTGTGTCAGGTTGCCAGTCTTTGATCTGATTGTATGTGAGGTTGCCAGTATTTGATCTGATTGTGTGTCACGTTGCCAGTATCTGATCCATTGTGTGTCAGGTTGCCAGTATTTGATCAGATTATGTGTCAGGTTGCCAGTAATTGATCAGATTGTGTGTCAGGTTGCCAGTGTCTGATCCGATTGTGTGCCAGGTTGCCAGTATTTGATCAGATTGTGTGTCAGGTTGCAAGTAATTGATCAGATTGTGTGTCAGATTGCCAGTATTTGATCAGATTGTGTGTCAGGTTGCAAGTAATTGATCAGATTGTGTGTCAGGTTGCCAGTATTTGATCTGATTGTGTGTCAGGTTGCCAGTATTTGATCTGATTGTGTGTCAGGTTGCCAGTATCTGATCCATTGTGTCTCAGGATGCCAGTATTTGATCTGATTGTGTGTCAGGTTGCCAATCTTTGATCTGATTGTATGTGAGGTTGCCAGTATTTGATCTGATTGTGTGTCAGGTTGCCAGTATCTGATCCATTGTGTGTCAGGTTGCCAGTATTTGATCAGATTATGTGTCAGGTTGCCAGTAATTGATCAGATTGTGTGTCAGGTTGCCAGTGTCTGATCCGATTGTGTGCCAGGTTGCCAGTATTTGATCAGATTGTATGTCAGATTGCCAGTACTTGATCTGATTGTGTGTCAGGTTGCCAGTATTTGATCAGACTGTATGTCAGGTTGCCAGTATTTGATCTGATTGCGTGTCAGGTTGCCAGTATTGATCCCCTTATGTGTCAGGTTGCCAGTATTTGATCAGATTGTATGTCAGGTTGCCAGTATTTGATCAGATTGTATGTCAGGTTGCCATTATGTGATCTGATTGTGTGTCAGGTTGCCAGTACTTGATCCCATTGTGTGTCAGCTTGCCAGTACTTGATCCCATTGTGTGTCAGGTTGCCAGTATTTGATCCCATTGTGTGTCAGCTTGCCAGTATTTGATCCCATTGTCTGTCAGATTGCCAGTATTTGATCCCATTGTGTGTCAGGTTGCCAGTATTTGATCCCATTGTGTCAGGTTGCCAGTATTTGATCCATTGTGTGTCTGGTTGCCAGTATTTGATTTTATTGTGTGTCAGGTTGCCAGTATATGATCCCACTGTGTGTCAGGTTGCCATTATTTGATCCCATTGTGTGACAGGTTGCCAGTATTTGATCCCATCATGAGTCAGGTTGCCAGTATTTGTTTAGTATTTGCCAGTATTTAGTATCTTATTGTGTGTCAGGTTGCCAGTATTTGATCCCATTGTGTGTCAGGTTGCCATTATTTGATCCCATTGTGTGACAGGTTGCCAGTATTTGATCCCATTATGTGTCAGGTTGCCAGTATTTGATCCCATTTTGTGTCAGGTTGCCAGTATTCGATCAGATTGTGTGTCAGGTTGCCAGTATTTGATCAGATTGTATGTCAGGTTGCCAGTACTTGATCTGATTGTGTGTCAGGTTGCCAGTATTTGATCAGATTGTATGTCAGGTTGCCAGTATTTGATCTGATTGCGTGTCAGGTTGCCAGTATTTGATCCCCTTGTGTGTCAGGTTGCCAGTATTTGATCAGATTGTATGTCAGGTTGCCAGTATTTGATCCCATTGTGTGGCAGCTTGCCAGTATTTGATCCCATTGTGTGGCAGCTTGCCAGTACTTGATCCCATTGTATGTCAGGTTGCCAGTATCTGATCCATTATGTGTCAGGTTGCCAGTATTTGATCAGATTGTATGTCAGGTTGCCAGTACTTGAACTGATTGTGTGTCAGGTTGCCAGTATTTCATCAGATTGTATGTCAGGTTGCCAGTATTTGATCCCATTGTGTGTCAGGTTGCCATTATTTGATCCCATTGTGTGTCAGGTTGCCATTATTTGATCCCATTGTGTGACAGGTTGCCAGTATTTGATCCCATTGTGAGTCAGGTTGCCAGTATTTGATCTTATTGTGTGTCAGGTTGTCAGTATTTGATCCCATTGTGTGTCAGGTTGCCATTATTTGATCCCATTGTGTGACAGGTTGCCAGTATTTGATCCCATTGTGAGTCAGGTTGCCAGTACTTGATCTTATTGTGTGTCAGGTTGTCAGTATTTGATCCCATTGTGTGTCAGGTTGCCAGTAATTGATCAGATTGTGTGTCAGGTTGCCAGTATTCTATACCATTGTGTGTCAGGTTGCCAGTATTCGATCAGATTGTCTTTCAGGTTGCCATTATTTGATCAGATTGTATGTCAGGTTGCCAGTACTTGATCAGATTGTGTGTCAGGTTGCCAGTATCTGATCCATTGTGTGTCAAGTTGCCAGTATTTGATCAGATTGTGTGTCAGGTTGCCAGTAATTGATCAGATTGTGTGTCAGGTTGCCAGTATTTGATCCCATTGTGTGTCAGGTTGCCAGTACTTGATTCCATTGTATGTCAGGTTGCCAGTATCTGATCCCATTGTATGTCAGGTTGCCAGTACTTGATCCTATTGTGTGTCAGGTTGCCAGTACTTGATCCCATTGTATGTCAGGTTGCCAGTATCTGATCCCATTGTATGTCAGGTTGCCAGTACTTGATCCCATTGTATGTCAGGTTGCCAGTATCTGATCCATTATGTGTCAGGTTGCCAGTATTTGATCAGATTGTATGTCAGGTGGCCAGTATTTGATCTGATTGTGTGTCAGGTTGCCAGTATCTGATGCATTGTATGTCAGGTTGCCAGTATTTGATCAGATTGTGTGTCAGGTTGCCAGTAATTGATCAGATTGTGTGTCAGGTTGCCAGTATTTGATCTGATTGTGTGTCAGGTTGCCAGTATTTGATCTGATTGTGTGTCAGGTTGCCAGTACTTGATCCCATTGTGTGTCAGGTTGCCAGTATTTGATCCTGTAGTGTGTTAGGTTGCCAGTAATTGACCCCATTGTGTGTCAGCTTGCCAGTATTTGATCCCATTGTGTGTCAGATTGCCAGTACTTGATCCCATTGTGTGTCAGGTTGCCAGTATTTGATCCCATTGTGTGTCAGATTGCCAGTACTTGATCCCATCGTGTGTCAGGTTGCCAGTATTTGATCCCATTGTATGTCAGGTTGCCAGTATTTGATCCCATTGTGTGTCAGCTTGCCAGTACATGATCCCATTGTGTGTCAGGTTGCCAGTATTTGATCCCATTGTGTGTCAGATTGCCAGTATTTGATCCTATTGTGTGTTAGGTTCCCATTATTTGATCTGATTGTGTGTTAGATTGCCAGTATTTGATCCCATTGTGTGTCAGCTTGCCAGTACCTGATCCCATTGTGTGTCAGCTTGCCAGTATTTGATCCCATTGTGTGTCAGCTTGCCAGTATTTGATCCCATTGTGTGTAAGATTGCCAGTACTTGATCCCATTGCAAGTCAGGTTGCCAGTATTTGTTCCCATTGTGTGTCAGGTTGCCAGTATTTGATCCTATTGTGTGTCAGGTTGCCAGTATTTGATCCCATTGTGTGTCAGGTTGCGAATATTTGATCTGATTGTATGTCAGGTTGCCAGTATTTGATCCCATTGTGTGTCAGTTTGTCAGTATTTGATCTGATTATGTTTCAGGTTGCCAGTATTTGATCAGATTGTATGTCAGGTTGCCAGTATTTGATCTGATTGTGTGTCAGGTTGCCAGTATCAGATCCATTGTGTCTCAGGTTGCCAGTATTTGATCTGATTGTGTGTCAGGTTGCCAGTCTTTGATCTGATTGTATGTGAGGTTGCCAGTATTTGATCTGATTGTGTGTCAGGTTGCCAGTATCTGATCCATTGCGTGTCAGGTTGCCAGTATTTGATCAGATTGTGTGTCAGGTTGCCAGTAATTGATCAGATTGTGTGTCAGGTTGCCAGTATTTGATCTGATTGTGTGTCAGGTTGCCAGTATTTGATCTGATTGTGTGTCAGGTTGCCAGTACTTGATCCCATTGTGTGTCAGGTTGCCAGTATTTGATCCTGTAGTGTGTTAGGTTGCCAGTATTTGACCCCATTGTGTGTCAGCTTGCCAGTATTTGATCCCATTGTGTGTCAGATTGCCAGTACTTGATCCCATTGTGTGTCAGGTTGCCAGTATTTGATCCCATTGTGTGTCAGATTGCCAGTACTTGATCCCATTGTGTGTCAGGTTGCCAGTATTTGATCCTATTGTGTGTCAGGTTGCCAGTATTTGATCCCATTGTGTGTCAGGTTGCGAATATTTGATCTGATTGTATGTCAGGTTGCCAGTATCCGATCCATTGTGTCTCAGGTTGCCAGTATTTAATCTGATTGTGTGTCAGGTTGCCAGTGTTTGATCTGATTGTGTGTCAGGTTGCCAGTATCCGATCCATTGTGTCTCAGGTTGCCAGTATTTAATCTGATTGTGTGTCAGGTTGCCAGTCTTTGATCTGATTGTATGTGAGGTTGCCAGTATTTGATCTGATTGTGTGTCAGGTTGCCAGTACTTGATCTGATTGTGTGTCAGGTTGCCATTATTTGATCTGATTGTGTGTCAGGTTGCCAGTACTTGATCCCATTGTGTGTCAGCTTGCCAGTATTTGATCAGATTGTGTGTCAGGTTGCAAGTAATTGATCAGATTGTGTGTCAGGTTGCCAGTATTTGATCTGATTGTGTGTCAGGTTGCCAGTATTTGATCTGATTGTGTGTCAGGTTGCCAGTATCTGATCCATTGTGTCTCAGGATGCCAGTATTTGATCTGATTGTGTGTCAGGTTGCCAGTATCTGATCCATTGTGTGTCAGGTTGCCAGTATTTGATCAGATTGTGTGTCAGGTTGCCAGTGTCTGATCTGATTGTGTGCCAGGTTGCCAGTATTCGATCAGATTGTGTGTCAGGTTGCCAGTATTTGATCAGATTGTATGTCAGGTTGCCAGTACTTGATCTGATTGTGTGTCAGGTTGCCAGTATTTGATCAGATAGTATGTCAGGTTCCCAGTATTTGATCTGATTGCGTGTCAGGTTGCCAGTATTTGATCCATTGTGTGTTAGGTTGCCAGTATTTGATTTTATTGTGTGTCAGGTTGCCAGTATTTGATCCCACTGTGTGTCACGTTGCCATTATTTGATCCCATTGTGTGACAGGTTGCCAGTATTTGATCCCATTGTGAGTCAGGTTGCCAGTATTTGTTTAGTATTTGCCAGTATTTAGTATCTTATTGTGTGTCAGGTTGCCAGTATTTGATCCCATTGTGTGACAGGTTGCCAGTATTTGATCCCATTTTGTGTCAGGTTGCCAGTATTCAATCAGATTGTGTGTCAGGTTGCCAGTATTTGATCAGATTGTATGTCAGGTTGCCAGTACTTGATCTGATTGTGTGTCAGGTTGCCAGTATTTGATCAGATTGTATGTCAGGTTGCCAATATTTGATCTGATTGCGTGTCAGGTTGCCAGTATTGGATCCCCTTGTGTGTCAGGTTGCCAGTATTTGATCAGATTGTGTGTCAGGTTGCCAGTATTTGATCAGATTGTATGTCAGGTTGCCATCATTTGATCTGATTGTGCGTCAGGTTGCCAGTATCTGATCCATTGTGTGTCAGGTTGCCAGTATTTGATCAGATTGTATGTCAGGTTGCCAGTATTTGTTTAGTATTTGCCAGTATTTAGTATCTTATTGTGTGTCAGGTTGCCAGTATTTGATCCCATTGTGTGACAGGTTGCCAGTATTTGATCCCATTTTGTGTCAGATTGTGTGCCAGGTTGCCAGTGTCTAATCCGATTGTGTGCCAGGTTGCCAGTATTTGATCAGATTGTATGTCAGGTTGCCAGTATCTGATCCATTGTGTGTCAGGTTGCCAGTATTTGATCAGATTGTGTGTCCGGTTGCCAGTAATTGATCAGATTGTGTGTCAGGTTGCCAGTATTTGATCTGATTGTGTGTCAGGTTGCCAGTATTTGATCTGATTGTGTGTCAGGTTGCCAGTCTTTGATCTGATTGTATGTGAGGTTGCCAGTATTTGATCTGATTGTGTGTCAGGTTGCCAGTAATTGATCAGATTGTGTGTCAGGTTGCCAGTGTCTGATCCGATTGTGTGCCAGGTTGCCAGTATTTGATCAGATTGTATGTCAGGTTGCCAGTACTTGATCTGATTGTGTGTCAGGTTGCCAGTATTTGATCAGACTGTATGTCAGGTTGCCAGTATTTGATCTGATTGCGTGTCAGGTTGCCATTATTTGATCTGATTGTGTGTCAGGTTGCCAGTACTAGATCCCATTGTGTGTCAGGTTGCCAGTATTTGATCCCATTGTGTGTCAGGTTGCCAGTATTTGATCCCATTGTGTGTCAGATTGCCAGTATTTGATCTGATTGTGTGTCAGGTTGCCAGTATTTGATCAGATTGTATGTCAGGTTGCCAGTATTTGATCTGATTGTGTGTAAGGTTGCCAGTATTTGATCCCATTGTGTGTCAGGTTGCCAGTATTTGATCCCATTGTGTCAGGTTGCCAGTATTTGATCAGATTGTGTGTCAGGTTGCCAGTAATTGATCAGATTGTGTGTCAGGTTGCCAGTGTCTGATCCGATTGTGTGCCAGGTTGCCAGTATTTGATCAGATTGTATGTCAGGTTGCCAGTACTTGATCTGATTGTGTGTCAGGTTGCCAGTATTTGATCTGATTGCGTGTCAGGTTGCCATTATTTGATCTGATTGTGTGTCAGGTTGCCAGTACTAGATCCCATTGTGTGTCAGGTTGCCAGTATTTGATCCCATTGTGTGTCAGGTTGCCAGTATTTGATCCCATTGTGTGTCAGATTGCCAGTATTTGATCTGATTGTGTGTCAGGTTGCCAGTATTTGATCAGATTGTATGTCAGGTTGCCAGTATTTGATCTGATTGTGTGTAAGGTTGCCAGTATTTGATCCCATTGTGTGTCAGGTTGCCAGTATTTGATCCCATTGTGTCAGGTTGCCAGTATTTGATCCATTGTGTGTAAGGTTGCCATTATTTGATTTTATTGTGTGTCAGGTTGCCAGTATTTGATCCCATTATGAGTCAGGTTGCCAGTATTTGTTTAGTATTTGCCAGTATTTAGTATCTTATTGTGTGTCAGGTTGCCAGTATTTGATCCCATTGTGTGTCAGGTTGCCATTATTTGATCCCATTGTGTGACAGGTTGCCAGTATTTGATCCCATTATGTGTCAAGTTGCCAGTATTTGATCCCATTTTGTGTCAGGTTGCCAGTATTCGATCAGATTGTGTGTCAGGTTGCCAGTATTTGATCAGATTGTGTGTCAGGTTGCCAGTATTTGATCAGATTGTATGTCAGGTTGCCAGTATTTGATCTGATTGCGTGTCAGGTTGCCAGTATTTGATCCCCTTGTGTGTCAGGTTGCCAGTATTTGATCAGATTGTATGTCAGGTTGCCAGTAATTGATCAGATTGTGTGTCAGGTTGCCAGTGTCTGATCCGATTGTGTGCCAGGTTGCCAGTATTTGATCAGATTGTATGTCAGGTTGCCAGCATCTGATCCATTGTGTGTCAGGTTGCCAGTATTTGATCAGATTGTGTGTCAGGTTGCCAGTAATTGATCAGATTGTGTGTCAGGTTGCCAGTATTTGATCTGATCGTGTGTCAGGTTGCCAGTATTTGATCCCGTTGTGTGTCAGGTTGCCAGTATCTGATCCATTGTGTCTCAGGTTGCCAGTATTTGATCTGATTGTGTGTCAGGTTGCCAGTCTTTGATCTGATTGTATGTGAGGTTGCCAGTATTTGATCTGATTGTGTGTCACGTTGCCAGTATCTGATCCATTGTGTGTCAGGTTGCCAGTATTTGATCAGATTATGTGTCAGGTTGCCAGTAATTGATCAGATTGTGTGTCAGGTTGCCAGTGTCTGATCCGATTGTGTGCCAGGTTGCCAGTATTTGATCAGATTGTGTGTCAGGTTGCAAGTAATTGATCAGATTGTGTGTCAGATTGCCAGTATTTGATCAGATTGTGTGTCAGGTTGCAAGTAATTGATCAGATTGTGTGTCAGGTTGCCAGTATTTGATCTGATTGTGTGTCAGGTTGCCAGTATTTGATCTGATTGTGTGTCAGGTTGCCAGTATCTGATCCATTGTGTCTCAGGATGCCAGTATTTGATCTGATTGTGTGTCAGGTTGCCAGTCTTTGATCTGATTGTATGTGAGGTTGCCAGTATTTGATCTGATTGTGTGTCAGGTTGCCAGTATCTGATCCATTGTGTGTCAGGTTGCCAGTATTTGATCAGATTATGTGTCAGGTTGCCAGTAATTGATCAGATTGTGTGTCAGGTTGCCAGTGTCTGATCCGATTGTGTGCCAGGTTGCCAGTATTTGATCAGATTGTATGTCAGATTGCCAGTACTTGATCTGATTGTGTGTCAGGTTGCCAGTATTTGATCAGACTGTATGTCAGGTTGCCAGTATTTGATCTGATTGCGTGTCAGGTTGCCAGTATTGATCCCCTTATGTGTCAGGTTGCCAGTATTTGATCAGATTGTATGTCAGGTTGCCAGTATTTGATCAGATTGTATGTCAGGTTGCCATTATGTGATCTGATTGTGTGTCAGGTTGCCAGTACTTGATCCCATTGTGTGTCAGCTTGCCAGTACTTGATCCCATTGTGTGTCAGGTTGCCAGTATTTGATCCCATTGTGTGTCAGCTTGCCAGTATTTGATCCCATTGTCTGTCAGATTGCCAGTATTTGATCCCATTGTGTGTCAGGTTGCCAGTATTTGATCCCATTGTGTCAGGTTGCCAGTATTTGATCCATTGTGTGTCTGGTTGCCAGTATTTGATTTTATTGTGTGTCAGGTTGCCAGTATATGATCCCACTGTGTGTCAGGTTGCCATTATTTGATCCCATTGTGTGACAGGTTGCCAGTATTTGATCCCATCATGAGTCAGGTTGCCAGTATTTGTTTAGTATTTGCCAGTATTTAGTATCTTATTGTGTGTCAGGTTGCCAGTATTTGATCCCATTGTGTGTCAGGTTGCCATTATTTGATCCCATTGTGTGACAGGTTGCCAGTATTTGATCCCATTATGTGTCAGGTTGCCAGTATTTGATCCCATTTTGTGTCAGGTTGCCAGTATTCGATCAGATTGTGTGTCAGGTTGCCAGTATTTGATCAGATTGTATGTCAGGTTGCCAGTACTTGATCTGATTGTGTGTCAGGTTGCCAGTATTTGATCAGATTGTATGTCAGGTTGCCAGTATTTGATCTGATTGCGTGTCAGGTTGCCAGTATTTGATCCCCTTGTGTGTCAGGTTGCCAGTATTTGATCAGATTGTATGTCAGGTTGCCAGTATTTGATCAGATTGTATGTCAGGATGCCATCATTTGATCTGATTGTGTGTCAGGTTGCCAGTACTTGATCCCATTGTGTGTCAGCTTGCCAGTATTTGATCCCATTGTGTGTCAGATTGCCAGTATTTGATCCCATTGTGTGTCAGCTTGCCAGTATTTGATCCCATTGTGTGTCAGATTGCCAATCTTTGATCTGATTGTATGTGAGGTTGCCAGTATTTGATCAGATTGTATGTTAGGTTGCCAGTAATTGATCAGATTGTGTGTCAGGTTGCCAGTGTCTGATCCGATTGTGTGCCAGGTTGCCAGTATTTGATCAGATTGTATGTCAGGTTGCCAGTATCTGATCCATTGTGTGTCAGGTTGCCAGTATTTGATCAGATTGTATGTCAGGTTGCCAGTAATTGATCAGATTGTGTGTCAGGTTGCCAGTGTCTGAACCGATTGTGTGCCAGGTTGCCAGTATTTGATCAGATTGTATGTCAGGTTGCCAGTATCTGATCCATTGTGTGTCAGGTTGCCAGTATTTGATCAGATTGTATGTCAGGTTGCCAGTAATTGATCAGATTGTGTGTCAGGTTGCCAGTGTCTGATCCGATTGTGTGTCAGGTTGCCAGTATTTGATCAGACTGTATGTCAGGTTGCCAGTATTTGATCTGATTGCGTGTCAGGTTGCCAGTATTGATCCCCTTGTGTGTCAGGTTGCCAGTATTTGATCAGATTGTATGTCAGATTGCCAGTATTTGATCAGATTGTATGTCAGGTTGCCATTATGTGATCTGATTGTGTGTCAGGTAGCCAGTACTTGATCCCATTGTGTGTCAGCTTGCCAGTACTTGATCCCATTGTGTGTCAGGTTGCCAGTATTTGATCCCATTGTGTGTCAGCTTGCCAGTATTTGATCCCATTGTGTGTCAGATTGCCAGTACTTGATCCCATTGTGTGTCAGGTTGCCAGTATTTGATCCCATTGTGTGTCAGATTGCCAGTACTTGATCCCATTGTGTGTCAGGTTGCCAGTATTTGATCCTATTGTGTGTCAGGTTGCCAGTATTTGATCCCATTGTGTGTCAGGTTGCCAGTATTTGATCCCATTGTGTGTCAGCTTGCCAGTATTTGATCCCATTGTGTGTCAGATTGCCAGTACTTGATCCCAGTGTGTGTCAGGTTGCCAGTATTTGATCCCATTGTGTGTCAGATTGCCAGTACTTGATCCCATTGTGTGTCAGGTTGCCAGTATTTGATCTGATTGTGTGTCAGGTTGCCAGTATCTGATCCATTGTGTGTCAGGTTGCCAGTATTTGATCAGATTGTGTGTCAGGTTGCCAGTAATTGATCAGATTGTGTGTCAGGTTGCCAGTGTCTGATCTGATTGTGTGCCAGGTTGCCAGTATTTGATCAGACTGTGTGTCAGGTTGCCAGTAATGGATCAGATTGTGTGTCAGGTTGCCAGTATCTTATTTGATCCCATTGTGTGTCAGGTTGCGAGTATTTGATCTAATTCTATGTCAGGTTGCCAGTATTTGATTCCATTGTGTGTCAGGTTGTCAGTATTTGATCTGAATGTGTTTCAGGTTGCCAGTATTTGATCTGATTGTGTGTCAGATTGCCAGTAATTGATCAGATTGTGTGTCAGGTTGCCAGTATCTTATCTGATCTGATTGTGTGTCAGGTTGCCAGTATTTGATCAGATTGTGTGTCAGGTTGCCATTATTTGATCAGATTGTGTGTCAGGTTGCCAGTATTTGATCAGATTGTGTGTCAGGTTGCCAGTATCTGATCTAATAGTGTGTCAGGTTGCCAGTATTTGATCCCATTGTATGTCAGGTTGCCAGTATTTGATTCCATTGTATGTCAGGTTGCCAGTATTTGATCAGATTGTATGTCAGGTTGCCAGTAATTGATCAGATTGTGTGTCAGGTTGCCAGTGTCTGATCTGATTGTGTGCCAGGTTGCCAGTATTTGATCCCATTGTGTGTCAGGTTGCCAGTATTTGATCCCATTGTGTGTCAGGTTGCCAGTATTTGATCTGATTGTGTGTAAGGTTGCCATTATTTGATCAGATTATGTGTCAGGTTGCCAGTACTTGATCCCACTGTGTGTCAGGTTGCCAGTACTTGATCCCATTGTGTGTCAGGTTGCCAGTATTTGATCCCATTGTGTGTCAGCTTGCCAGTATTTGATCCCATTGTGTGTCAGGTTGCCAGTATTTGATCTGATTGTGTGTCAGGTTGCCAGTACTTGATCCCATTGTGTGTCAGGTTGCCAGTATTTGATCTGATTGTGTGTCAGGTTGCCAGTACTTGATCCCATTGTATGTCAGGTTGCCAGTATTTGATCTGATTGTGTGTAAGGTTGCCAGTATTTGATCTGATTGTGTGTAAGGTTGCCAAAATTTGATCTGATTGTACGTCAGGTTGCCAGTATTTGATCCATTGTGTGTCAGGATACCAGAATTTGATCTGATTGTGTGTCAAGTTGCCAGAATTTGATCTGATTGTATGTCAGGTTGCCAGTATTTTATCCATGGTGTGTCAGGTTGCCAGTATTTTATACCATTATGTGTCAGGTTGCCATTATTTGATCAGATTGTATGTCAGGTTGCCAGTATTTGATCAGATTGTATGTCAGGTTGCCAGTATTTGATCTGATTGTGTGTCAGGTTGCCAGTATCTGATCAGATTGTATGTCAGATTGCCAGTATTTAATCAGATTGTATGTCACGTTGCCAGTATTTGATCTGATTATATGCCAGGTTGCCAGTATTTGACCCCATTGTGTGTCAGGTTGCCAGTATTTGACTCCATTGTGTGTCAGGTTGCCAGTATTTGATCCCATTGTGTGTCAGATTGCCAGTATTTGATCTGATTGTGTGTCAGGTTGCCAGTATTTGATCCCATTGTGTGTCAGATTGCCAGTATTTGATCCCATTGTGTGTCAGGTTGCCAGTATTTGATCCCATTGTGTGTCAGATTGCCAATCTTTGATCTGATTGTATGTGAGGTTGCCAGTATTTGATCAGATTGTATGTTAGGTTGCCAGTAATTGATCAGATTGTGTGTCAGGTTGCCAGTGTCTGATCCGATTGTGTGCCAGGTTGCCAGTATTTGATCAGATTGTATGTCAGGTTGCCAGTATCTGATCCATTGTGTGTCAGGTTGCCAGTATTTGATCAGATTGTATGTCAGGTTGCCAGTAATTGATCAGATTGTGTGTCAGGTTGCCAGTGTCTGAACCGATTGTGTGTCAGGTTGCCAGTATTTGATCCCCTTGTATGTCAGGTTGCCAGTATTTGATCAGATTGTATGTCAGATTGCCAGTATTTGATCAGATTGTATGTCAGGTTGCCATTATGTGATCTGATTGTGTGTCAGGTAGCCAGTACTTGATCCCATTGTGTGTCAGCTTGCCAGTACTTGATCCCATTGTGTGTCAGGTTGCCAGTATTTGATCCCATTGTGTGTCAGCTTGCCAGTATTTGATCCCATTGTGTGTCAGATTGCCAGTACTTGATCCCATTGTGTGTCAGGTTGCCAGTATTTGATCCCATTGTGTGTCAGATTGCCAGTACTTGATCCCATTGTGTGTCAGGTTGCCAGTATTTGATCCTATTGTGTGTCAGGTTGCCAGTATTTGATCCCATTGTGTGTCAGGTTGCCAGTATTTGATCCCATTGTGTGTCAGCTTGCCAGTATTTGATCCCATTGTGTGTCAGATTGCCAGTACTTGATCCCATTGTGTGTCAGGTTGCCAGTATTTGATCCCATTGTGTGTCAGATTGCCAGTACTTGATCCCATTGTGTGTCAGGTTGCCAGTATTTGATCCTATTGTGTGTCAGGTTGCCAGTATTTGATCCCATGTGTGTCAGGTTGCAAATATTTGATCAGATTGTATGTGAGGTTGCCAGTATTTGATCAGATTGTATGTTAGGTTGCCAGTAATTGATCAGATTGTGTGTCAGGTTGCCAGTGTCTGATCCGATTGTGTGCCAGGTTGCCAGTATTTGATCAGATTGTATGTCAGGTTGCCAGTATCTGATCCATTGTGTGTCAGGTTGCCAGTATTTGATCAGATTGTATGTCAGGTTGCCAGTAATTGATCAGATTGTGTGTCAGGTTGCCAGTGTCTGAACCGATTGTGTGCCAGGTTGCCAGTATTTGATCCCATTGTGTGTCAGTTTGTCAGTATTTGATCTGATTGTGTGTCAGGTTGCCAGTATTTGATCCTATTGTGTGTCAGGTTGCCAGTATTTGATCCCATTGTGTGTCAGGTTGCAAATATTTGATCAGATTGTGTGTCAGGTTGCCAGTATTTGATCCCATTGTGTGTCAGATTGCCAGTACTTGATCCCATTGTGTGTCAGGTTGCCAGTATTTAATCCTATTGTGTGTCAGATTGCCAGTACTTGATCCCATTGTGTGTCAGGTTGCCAGTATTTGATCCCATTGTGTGTCAGAATGCCAGTATTTGATCCCATTGTGTGTCAGTTTGTCAGTATTTGATCTGATTGTGTTTCAGGTTGCCAGTATTTGATCTGATTGTGTGTCAGGTTGCCAGTATCTGATCCATTGTGTGTCAGGTTGCCAGTATTTGATCAGATTGTGTGTCAGGTTGCCAGTAATTGATCAGATTGTGTGTCAGGTTGCCAGTGTCTGATCTGATTGTGTGCCAGGTTGCCAGTATTTGATCAGACTGTGTGTCAGGTTGCCAGTAATGGATCAGATTGTGTGTCAGGTTGCCAGTATCTTATCTGATCTGATTGTGTGTCAGGTTGCCAGTATTTGATCAGATTGTGTGTCAGGTTGCCATTATTTGATCAGATTGTGTGTCAGGTTGCCAGTATTTGATCAGATTGTGTGTCAGGTTGCCAGTATCTGATCTAATAGTGTGTCAGGTTGCCAGTATCTGATCTAATAGTGTGTCAGGTTGCCAGTATTTGATCCCATTGTATGTCAGGTTGCCAGTATTTGATTCCATTGTATGTCAGGTTGCCAGTATTTGATCAGATTGTATGTCAGGTTGCCAGTAATTGATCAGATTGTGTGTCAGGTTGCCAGTGTCTGATCTGATTGTGTGCCAGGTTGCCAGTATTTGATCCCATTGTGTGTCAGGTTGCCAGTATTTGATCCCATTGTGTGTCAGGTTGCCAGTATTTGATCTGATTGTGTGTCAGATTGCCAGTACTTGATCCCATTGTGTGTCAGGTTGCCAGTATTTGATCCTATTGTGTGTCAGGTTGCCAGTATTTGATCCCATTGTGTGTCAGGTTGCCAGTATTTGATCCCATTGTGTGTCAGCTTGCCAGTATTTGATCCCATTGTGTGTCAGATTGCCAGTACTTGATCCCAGTGTGTGTCAGGTTGCCAGTATTTGATCCCATTGTGTGTCAGATTGCCAGTACTTGATCCCATTGTGTGTCAGGTTGCCAGTATTTGATCTGATTGTGTGTCAGGTTGCCAGTATCTGATCCATTGTGTGTCAGGTTGCCAGTATTTGATCAGATTGTGTGTCAGGTTGCCAGTAATTGATCAGATTGTGTGTCAGGTTGCCAGTGTCTGATCTGATTGTGTGCCAGGTTGCCAGTATTTGATCAGACTGTGTGTCAGGTTGCCAGTAATGGATCAGATTGTGTGTCAGGTTGCCAGTATCTTATTTGATCCCATTGTGTGTCAGGTTGCGAGTATTTGATCTAATTCTACGTCAGGTTGCCAGTATTTGATTCCATTGTGTGTCAGGTTGTCAGTATTTGATCTGAATGTGTTTCAGGTTGCCAGTATTTGATCTGATTGTGTGTCAGATTGCCAGTAATTGATCAGATTGTGTGTCAGGTTGCCAGTATCTTATCTGATCTGATTGTGTGTCAGGTTGCCAGTATTTGATCAGATTGTGTGTCAGGTTGCCATTATTTGATCAGATTGTGTGTCAGGTTGCCAGTATTTGATCAGATTGTGTGTCAGGTTGCCAGTATCTGATCTAATAGTGTGTCAGGTTGCCAGTATTTGATCCCATTGTATGTCAGGTTGCCAGTATTTGATTCCATTGTATGTCAGGTTGCCAGTATTTGATCAGATTGTATGTCAGGTTGCCAGTAATTGATCAGATTGTGTGTCAGGTTGCCAGTGTCTGATCTGATTGTGTGCCAGGTTGCCAGTATTTGATCCCATTGTGTGTCAGGTTGCCAGTATTTGATCCCATTGTGTGTCAGGTTGCCAGTATTTGATCTGATTGTGTGTAAGGTTGCCATTATTTGATCAGATTATGTGTCAGGTTGCCAGTACTTGATCCCACTGTGTGTCAGGTTGCCAGTACTTGATCCCATTGTGTGTCAGGTTGCCAGTATTTGATCCCATTGTGTGTCAGCTTGCCAGTATTTGATCCCATTGTGTGTCAGGTTGCCAGTATTTGATCTGATTGTGTGTCAGGTTGCCAGTACTTGATCCCATTGTGTGTCAGGTTGCCAGTATTTGATCTGATTGTGTGTCAGGTTGCCAGTACTTGATCCCATTGTATGTCAGGTTGCCAGTATTTGATCTGATTGTGTGTAAGGTTGCCAGTATTTGATCTGATTGTGTGTAAGGTTGCCAAAATTTGATCTGATTGTACGTCAGGTTGCCAGTATTTGATCCATTGTGTGTCAGGATACCAGAATTTGATCTGATTGTGTGTCAAGTTGCCAGAATTTGATCTGATTGTATGTCAGGTTGCCAGTATTTTATCCATGGTGTGTCAGGTTGCCAGTATTTTATACCATTATGTGTCAGGTTGCCATTATTTGATCAGATTGTATGTCAGGTTGCCAGTATTTGATCAGATTGTATGTCAGGTTGCCAGTATTTGATCTGATTGTGTGTCAGGTTGCCAGTATCTGATCAGATTGTATGTCAGATTGCCAGTATTTAATCAGATTGTATGTCACGTTGCCAGTATTTGATCTGATTATATGCCAGGTTGCCAGTATTTGACCCCATTGTGTGTCAGGTTGCCAGTATTTGACTCCATTGTGTGTCAGGTTGCCAGTATTTGATCCCATTGTGTGTCAGATTGCCAGTATTTGATCTGATTGTGTGTCAGGTTGCCAGTATTTGATCCCATTGTGTGTCAGATTGCCAGTATTTGATCCCATTGTGTGTCAGGTTGCCAGTATTTGATCCCATTGTGTGTCAGATTGCCAATCTTTGATCTGATTGTATGTGAGGTTGCCAGTATTTGATCAGATTGTATGTTAGGTTGCCAGTAATTGATCAGATTGTGTGTCAGGTTGCCAGTGTCTGATCCGATTGTGTGCCAGGTTGCCAGTATTTGATCAGATTGTATGTCAGGTTGCCAGTATCTGATCCATTGTGTGTCAGGTTGCCAGTATTTGATCAGATTGTATGTCAGGTTGCCAGTAATTGATCAGATTGTGTGTCAGGTTGCCAGTGTCTGAACCGATTGTGTGTCAGGTTGCCAGTATTTGATCCCCTTGTATGTCAGGTTGCCAGTATTTGATCAGATTGTATGTCAGATTGCCAGTATTTGATCAGATTGTATGTCAGGTTGCCATTATGTGATCTGATTGTGTGTCAGGTAGCCAGTACTTGATCCCATTGTGTGTCAGCTTGCCAGTACTTGATCCCATTGTGTGTCAGGTTGCCAGTATTTGATCCCATTGTGTGTCAGCTTGCCAGTATTTGATCCCATTGTGTGTCAGATTGCCAGTACTTGATCCCATTGTGTGTCAGGTTGCCAGTATTTGATCCCATTGTGTGTCAGATTGCCAGTACTTGATCCCATTGTGTGTCAGGTTGCCAGTATTTGATCCTATTGTGTGTCAGGTTGCCAGTATTTGATCCCATTGTGTGTCAGGTTGCCAGTATTTGATCCCATTGTGTGTCAGCTTGCCAGTATTTGATCCCATTGTGTGTCAGATTGCCAGTACTTGATCCCATTGTGTGTCAGGTTGCCAGTATTTGATCCCATTGTGTGTCAGATTGCCAGTACTTGATCCCATTGTGTGTCAGGTTGCCAGTATTTGATCCTATTGTGTGTCAGGTTGCCAGTATTTGATCCCATGTGTGTCAGGTTGCAAATATTTGATCAGATTGTATGTGAGGTTGCCAGTATTTGATCAGATTGTATGTTAGGTTGCCAGTAATTGATCAGATTGTGTGTCAGGTTGCCAGTGTCTGATCCGATTGTGTGCCAGGTTGCCAGTATTTGATCAGATTGTATGTCAGGTTGCCAGTATCTGATCCATTGTGTGTCAGGTTGCCAGTATTTGATCAGATTGTATGTCAGGTTGCCAGTAATTGATCAGATTGTGTGTCAGGTTGCCAGTGTCTGAACCGATTGTGTGCCAGGTTGCCAGTATTTGATCCCATTGTGTGTCAGTTTGTCAGTATTTGATCTGATTGTGTGTCAGGTTGCCAGTATTTGATCCTATTGTGTGTCAGGTTGCCAGTATTTGATCCCATTGTGTGTCAGGTTGCAAATATTTGATCAGATTGTGTGTCAGGTTGCCAGTATTTGATCCCATTGTGTGTCAGATTGCCAGTACTTGATCCCATTGTGTGTCAGGTTGCCAGTATTTAATCCTATTGTGTGTCAGATTGCCAGTACTTGATCCCATTGTGTGTCAGGTTGCCAGTATTTGATCCCATTGTGTGTCAGAATGCCAGTATTTGATCCCATTGTGTGTCAGTTTGTCAGTATTTGATCTGATTGTGTTTCAGGTTGCCAGTATTTGATCTGATTGTGTGTCAGGTTGCCAGTATCTGATCCATTGTGTGTCAGGTTGCCAGTATTTGATCAGATTGTGTGTCAGGTTGCCAGTAATTGATCAGATTGTGTGTCAGGTTGCCAGTGTCTGATCTGATTGTGTGCCAGGTTGCCAGTATTTGATCAGACTGTGTGTCAGGTTGCCAGTAATGGATCAGATTGTGTGTCAGGTTGCCAGTATCTTATCTGATCTGATTGTGTGTCAGGTTGCCAGTATTTGATCAGATTGTGTGTCAGGTTGCCATTATTTGATCAGATTGTGTGTCAGGTTGCCAGTATTTGATCAGATTGTGTGTCAGGTTGCCAGTATCTGATCTAATAGTGTGTCAGGTTGCCAGTATTTGATCCCATTGTATGTCAGGTTGCCAGTATTTGATTCCATTGTATGTCAGGTTGCCAGTATTTGATCAGATTGTATGTCAGGTTGCCAGTAATTGATCAGATTGTGTGTCAGGTTGCCAGTGTCTGATCTGATTGTGTGCCAGGTTGCCAGTATTTGATCCCATTGTGTGTCAGGTTGCCAGTATTTGATCCCATTGTGTGTCAGGTTGCCAGTATTTGATCTGATTGTGTGTAAGGTTGCCATTATTTGATCAGATTATGTGTCAGGTTGCCAGTACTTGATCCCATTGTGTGTCAGGTTGCCAGTACTTGATCCCATTGTGTGTCAGGTTGCCAGTATTTGATCCCATTGTGTGTCAGCTTGCCAGTATTTGATCCCATTGTGTGTCAGGTTGCCAGTATTTGATCTGATTGTGTGTCAGGTTGCCAGTACTTGATCCCATTGTGTGTCAGGTTGCCAGTATTTGATCTGATTGTGTGTCAGGTTGCCAGTACTTGATCCCATTGTATGTCAGGTTGCCAGTATTTGATCTGATTGTGTGTAAGGTTGCCAGTATTTGATCTGATTGTGTGTAAGGTTGCCAGAATTTGATCTGATTGTACGTCAGGTTGCCAGTATTTGATCCATTGTGTGTCAGGATGCCAGAATTTGATCTGATTGTGTGTCAAGTTGCCAGAATTTGATCTGCTTGTATGTCAGGTTGCCAGTATTTTATCCATGGTGTGTCAGGTTGCCAGTATTTTATACCATTATGTGTCAGGTTGCCATTATTTGATCAGATTGTATGTCAGGTTGCCAGTATTTGATCAGATTGTATGTCAGGTTGCCAGTATTTGATCTGATTGTGTGTCAGGTTGCCAGTATCTGATCAGATTGTATGTCAGATTGCCAGTATTTAATCAGATTGTATGTCACGTTGCCAGTATTTGATCTGATTATATGCCAGGTTGCCAGTATTTGACCCCATTGTGTGTCAGGTTGCCAGTATTTGACTCCATTGTGTGTCAGGTTGCCAGTATTTGATCCCATTGTGTGTCAGATTGCCAGTATTTGATCTGATTGTGTGTCAGGTTGCCAGTATTTGATCCCATTGTGTGTCAGATTGCCAGTATTTGATCCCATTGTGTGTCAGGTTGCCAGTATTTGATCCCATTGTGTGTCAGATTGCCAATCTTTGATCTGATTGTATGTGAGGTTGCCAGTATTTGATCAGATTGTATGTTAGGTTGCCAGTAATAGATCAGATTGTGTGTCAGGTTGCCAGTGTCTGATCCGATTGTGTGCCAGGTTGCCAGTATTTGATCAGATTGTATGTCAGGTTGCCAGTATCTGATCCATTGTGTGTCAGGTTGCCAGTATTTGATCAGATTGTATGTCAGGTTGCCAGTAATTGATCAGATTGTGTGTCAGGTTGCCAGTGTCTGAACCGATTGTGTGCCAGGTTGCCAGTATTTGATCACATTGTATGTCAGGTTGCCAGTATCTGATCCATTGTGTGTCAGGTTGCCAGTATTTGATCAGATTGTATGTCAGGTTGCCAGTAATTGATCAGATTGTGTGTCAGGTTGCCAGTGTCTGATCCGATTGTGTGTCAGGTTGCCAGTATTTGATCAGACTGTATGTCAGGTTGCCAGTATTTGATCTGATTGCGTGTCAGGTTGCCAGTATTGATCCCCTTGTGTGTCAGGTTGCCAGTATTTGATCAGATTGTATGTCAGATTGCCAGTATTTGATCAGATTGTATGTCAGGTTGCCATTATGTGATCTGATTGTGTGTCAGGTTGCCAGTACTTGATCCCATTGTGTGTCAGCTTGCCAGTACTTGATCCCATTGTGTGTCAGGTTGCCAGTATTTGATCCCATTGAGTGTCAGCTTGCCAGTATTTGATCCCATTGTGTGTCAGATTGCCAGTACTTGATCCCATTGTGTGTCAGGTTGCCAGTATTTGATCCCATTGTGTGTCAGATTGCCAGTACTTGATCCCATTGTGTGTCAGGTTGCCAGTATTTGATCCTATTGTGTGTCAGGTTGCCAGTATTTGATCCCATTGTGTGTCAGGTTGCCAGTATTTGATCCCATTGTGTGTCAGCTTGCCAGTATTTGATCCCATTGTGTGTCAGATTGCCAGTACTTGATCCCATTGTGTGTCAGGTTGCCAGTATTTGATCCCATTGTGTGTCAGATTGCCAGTACTTGATCCCATTGTGTGTCAGATTGCCAGTACTTGATCCCATTGTGTGTCAGGTTGCCAGTATTTGATCCTATTGTGTGTCAGGTTGCCAGTATTTGATCCCATTGTGTGTCAGGTTGCAAATATTTGATCAGATTGTGTGTCAGATTGCCAGTACTTGATCCCATTGTGTGTCAGGTTGCCAGTATTTGATCCCATTGTGTGTCAGAATGCCAGTATTTGATCCCATTGTGTGTCAGTTTGTCAGTATTTGATCTGATTGTGTTTCAGGTTGCCAGTATTTGATCTGATTGTGTGTCAGGTTGCCAGTATCTGATCCATTGTGTGTCAGGTTGCCAGTATTTGATCAGATTGTGTGTCAGGTTGCCAGTAATTGATCAGATTGTGTGTCAGGTTGCCAGTGTCTGATCTGATTGTGTGCCAGGTTGCCAGTATTTGATCAGACTGTGTGTCAGGTTGCCAGTAATGGATCAGATTGTGTGTCAGGTTGCCAGTATCTTATTTGATCCCATTGTGTGTCAGGTTGCGAGTATTTGATCTAATTCTATGTCAGGTTGCCAGTATTTGATTCCATTGTGTGTCAGGTTGTCAGTATTTGATCTGAATGTGTTTCAGGTTGCCAGTATTTGATCTGATTGTGTGTCAGATTGCCAGTAATTGATCAGATTGTGTGTCAGGTTGCCAGTATCTTATCTGATCTGATTGTGTGTCAGGTTGCCAGTATTTGATCAGATTGTGTGTCAGGTTGCCAGTATTTGATCAGATTGTGTGTCAGGTTGCCAGTATTTGATCAGATTGTGTGTCAGGTTGCCAGTATCTGATCTAATAGTGTGTCAGGTTGCCAGTATTTGATCCCATTGTATGTCAGGTTGCCAGTATTTGATTCCATTGTATGTCAGGTTGCCAGTATTTGATCAGATTGTATGTCAGGTTGCCAGTAATTGATCAGATTGTGTGTCAGGTTGCCAGTGTCTGATCTGATTGTGTGCCAGGTTGCCAGTATTTGATCCCATTGTGTGTCAGGTTGCCAGTATTTGATCCCATTGTGTGTCAGGTTGCCAGTATTTGATCTGATTGTGTGTAAGGTTGCCATTATTTGATCAGATTATGTGTCAGGTTGCCAGTACTTGATCCCATTGTGTGTCAGGTTGCCAGTACTTGATCCCATTGTGTGTCAGGTTGCCAGTATTTGATCCCATTGTGTGTCAGCTTGCCAGTATTTGATCCCATTGTGTGTCAGGTTGCCAGTATTTGATCTGATTGTGTGTCAGGTTGCCAGTACTTGATCCCATTGTGTGTCAGGTTGCCAGTATTTGATCTGATTGTGTGTCAGGTTGCCAGTACTTGATCCCATTGTATGTCAGGTTGCCAGTATTTGATCTGATTGTGTGTAAGGTTGCCAGTATTTGATCTGATTGTGTGTAAGGTTGCCAGAATTTGATCTGATTGTACGTCAGGTTGCCAGTATTTGATCCATTGTGTGTCAGGATGCCAGAATTTGATCTGATTGTGTGTCAAGTTGCCAGAATTTGACCTGATTGTATGTCAGGTTGCCAGTATTTTATCCATGGTGTGTCAGGTTGCCAGTATTTTATACCATTATGTGTCAGGTTGCCATTATTTGATCAGATTGTATGTCAGGTTGCCAGTATTTGATCTGATTGTATGTCAGGTTGCCAGTATTTGATCTGATTGTGTGTCAGGTTGCCAGTATCTGATCAGATTGTATGTCAGATTGCCAGTATTTAATCAGATTGTATGTCACGTTGCCAGTATTTGATCTGATTATATGCCAGGTTGCCAGTATTTGACCCCATTGTGTGTCAGGTTGCCAGTATTTGACTCCATTGTGTGTCAGGTTGCCAGTACTTGATCCCATTGTGTGTCAGGTTGCCAGTATTTGATCCCATTGTGTGTCAGATTGCCAGTACTTGATCCCATTGTGTGTCAGGTTGCCAGTATTTGATCCTATTGTGTGTCAGGTTGCCAGTATTTGATCCCATTGTGTGTCAGGTTGCAAATATTTGATCAGATTGTGTGTCAGATTGCCAGTACTTGATCCCATTGTGTGTCAGGTTGCCAGTATTTGATCCCATTGTGTGTCAGATTGCCAGTATTTGATCCCATTGTGTGTCAGGTTGCAAATATTTGATCAGATTGTGTGTCAGATTGCCAGTACTTGATCCCATTGTGTGTCAGGTTGCCAGTATTTGATCCCATTGTGTGTCAGATTGCCAGTATTTGATCCCATTGTGTGTCAGTTTGTCAGTATTTGATCTGATTGTGTGTCAGATTGCCAGTATTTGATCCCATTGTGTTTCAGGTTGCCAGTATTTGATCTGATTGTATGTCAGGTTGCCAGTATTTGATCTGATTGTATGTGAGGTTGCCAGTATTTGATCTGATTGTGTGTCAGGTTGCCAGTATCTGATCCATTGTGTGTCAGGTTGCCAGTATTTGATCAGATTGTGTGTCAGGTTGCCAGTATTTGATCAGACTGTGTGTCAGGTTGCCAGTAATGGATCAGATTGTGTGTCAGGTTGCCAGTATCTTATTTGATCCCATTGTGTGTCAGGTTGCGAGTATTTGATCTAATTCTATGTCAGGTTGCCAGTATTTGATTCCATTGTGTGTCAGGTTGTCAGTATTTGATCTGAATGTGTTTCAGGTTGCCAGTATTTGATCTGATTGTGTGTCAGATTGCCAGTAATTGATCAGATTGTGTGTCAGGTTGCCAGTATCTTATCTGATCTGATTGTGTGTCAGGTTGCCAGTATTTGATCAGATTGTGTGTCAGGTTGCCAGTATTTGATCAGATTGTGTGTCAGGTTGCCAGTATTTGATCAGATTGTGTGTCAGGTTGCCAGTATCTGATCTAATAGTGTGTCAGGTTGCCAGTATTTGATCCCATTGTATGTCAGGTTGCCAGTATTTGATTCCATTGTATGTCAGGTTGCCAGTATTTGATCAGATTGTATGTCAGGTTGCCAGTAATTGATCAGATTGTGTGTCAGGTTGCCAGTGTCTGATCTGATTGTGTGCCAGGTTGCCAGTATTTGATCCCATTGTGTGTCAGGTTGCCAGTATTTGATCAGATTATGTGTCAGGTTGCCAGTACTTGATCCCATTGTGTGTCAGGTTGCCAGTACTTGATCCCATTGTGTGTCAGATTGCCAGTACTTGATCCCATTGTGTGTCAGGTTGCCAGTATTTGATCCCATTGTATGTCAGGTTGCCAGTGTCTGATCTGATTGTGTGCCAGGTTGCCAGTATTTGATCCCATTGTGTGTCAGGTTGCCAGTATTTGATCCCATTGTGTGTCAGGTTGCCAGTATTTGATCAGATTGTGTGTCAGGTTGCCAGTATTTGATCAGATTGTGTGTCAGCTTGCCAGTATCTGATCTAATAGTGTGTCAGGTTGCCAGTATTTTATCCATGGTGTGTCAGGTTGCCAGTATTTTATCCCATTGTATGTCAGGTTGCCATTATTTGATCAGATTGTATGTCAGGTTGCCAGTATTTGATCCCATTGTATGTCAGGTTGCCAGTATTTGATCTGATTGTGTGTCAGGTTGCCAGTATCTGATCAGATTGTATGTCAGATTGCCAGTATTTGATCTGATTGTGTGTGTCAGGTTGCCAGTATTTGATCCCATTGTGTCTCAGGTTGCCAGTATTTGATCCCATTGTGTGTCAGGTTGCCAGTATTGGATACCTTTGTGTATAAGGTTGCCAGTATTTGATCCCATTGTGTGTCAGGTTGCCAGTATTTGATCAGATTGTGTGTCAGGTTGCCAGTATCTGATCTGATTGTGTGTCAGGTTGCCAGTATTTGATCCAATTGTGTGTCAGGTTGCCAGTATTTGATCAGATTGTGTGTCAGGTTGCCAGTATCTGATCTGATTGTGTGTCAGGTTGCCAGTATTTGATCCAATTGTGTGTCACGTTGCCAGTATTTGATCTGATTGTGTGTCAGGTTGCCAGTATTTGATCCCATTGTGTGTCAGGTTGCCAGTATTTGATCAGATTGTGTGTCAGGTTGCCAGTATCTGATCTGATTGTCTGTCAGGTTGCCAGTATTTAATCCAATTGTGTGTCAGGTTGCCAGTATTTGATCTGATTGTGTGTCATGTTTCCATTATTTGATCCCATTGTGTGTCAGGTTGCCAGTATCTGATCAGATTGTGTGTCAGGTTGATAGTATTTGATCCCAAATTCCAGAATGTTGACTTTGTCTTGATTTTACTACAACAACCAGATGTTTTTCTACTTCTAATGTGATATTTTTAAATTTATTATGAAATTATATCCAAACTGACTACTATATTTTACATACCGTATTACCCCGGGCAAGCGCCCCTCCCTGGGCAAGCGCCCACCCCGTTTTCACAAAAGTTACATGTTGGGGACATCCTCGGTTAAACGCCCAGGGTGATTTTTAGCCAAGAATTCGGTCAACAATAAAGTTGTATTTGTCAAAAACGAACGCGTTTGATTTATTTAAATAGTGTGTTCGTTACGGTAGTTCTCTTTTTGGAATGTGTGGTGGCCCTGAAAAGGGCCGTTTTGTTTGTGTTTTTACGTAAAAACTCATTGGAAGAGCATCGCCAGGCGATGGCCGCGGGGCTCTTTGGCAACGACCAAAAACGTATCCGTGTCCAGCCATTGGTTGGCCACGTAGAGGTCAAAATACGCGTTCTATTTTTACGCGTTAAGTTTGGCTCTTCCGTTTCACCCCCTCCGGAATGTTCTACTTTCGCAGCCTAATCGCAGGTTTTTCGAAAAACGTCGTAAAAACACAAGAATTAGTGGAAATGTTTCTATTTGGGGCGGATTATTGATAGAGGATAATGTCTTTATTACAAAAATGCTGAAAAACCGTGAGTTTTTGCCTTAGTTATTTTTTTATCGGCGAAAAACTGCGAACTCGGCAAATTTGGTTGCACAACTTCCCTCTATCATTTTCTATTTTTTTTTTTTTTTTTCATTCTTAGCATTTTTGCAAAATTTATTTTCTATATTCTTGATATGTATTAATACTGAAAGTTTTTGTTGTTCTGAATGTTTTGTTTTGTTATTGTTATTTTTGGACTTTACTCAAGTTTTCATTGGTACGTTCCAAATAAAAAATTCTATCTATCTATCTATACACCCAGCGACACCGATGCCAGCAGACTGTGAACGGGAGCTAGCACTTTTGAGACATTGCTACTTTCTTTCCATCCCTCATCACAGCTATGGCATTACGGTCATGTGGATTATTTTTCTGCCGTTGAAGAAAAACACATTTTGCCGACCTCAAGTCCATTACGATAACCATAATGAGACATGCCGACGATGGGAACTTGTTGCATCATAATTTTGTCTTGTGTGTGGGTGCGTGAATAAATCATGTTAATGAGGTCGACCAGAGTTTATTTTCAGTCTGTTTTTTATGTATCGCCATTTGGATATGTTTATGTATTCACAATAGTTTGTAAATATTTCACATCAGTAATAAAAGTTTTTTTGTTTCATAACCCTGTCTGCTATTCTTCAGTAATTACGGTGCGATGTATCAATACGTGCATGAACAAAATTATGCTAATGAGGTCATCGCCTTCTTGGATTACAAGCAGTAGTTTTTCCCGGCCGTTTCGACTTGCACTGATCACGGTTACTAAAAATGTAAATGTGCATTGATTACAATATTTACCATAGTTTGTAGTCAATTTCAGTGAGTAATACAACTTCATTCGCTGACATAAAACAAGTTTTATTCTTGAAATTCGACCCTGTGTCTTAGTGTTCCCACAGATCTTGACCGAGTGCTCACGTTTATTGAAACCTCGCATAAATCAAGAAATAAGTACGTGTACAAAGTGTACGAAAGCATTCCTTTATTTGACCTTATCATACGATCACAAAAACAACTTTTTAAAATCTTTTTTGGGGTGGTCCTCGGGTAAGCGCCCACCCCCAATTTTTCCTGATTTTGTACGTTCAGGCCCCTGGGCGCGTGCCCGGGGTAATACGGTACATTTTTTACATTGTCATATTTGTTTACTGATTTATTTTGGGTAACAAGAGCCATACAGCATACATACAGCAAAGTGTACAGTATATTTGTGAAAGAGAACACGGCATATATACAATGCTGCATGATCTAATTAGCATGTGAAAAATGAACAAGTGTGCAACATAATTTCAAACAGGTTACTGGATGTGCAACAGGGCACAAAATTGTAAAATTGTGTGCTGTGTTGCTAGTATAATACTTTAATTTAATTTGAAGCAGACCACAAGCATAAAGCTGAAATATACAATATGGTAATTGTTACGACTTGCAAATTTGTCGTTGATATTGATGTATACTCACGATATTAGATCTTTGAGGAAGCTTCCTGCAAATTGCATTCCTGTCAGTGCTATGTATAGCCTTAGAATCTCATTTGTGCCTTCAAATATGAGTAAAATACGACAATCTCTGAGATATCGTTCATACGGGTAGGCCTTCATATAACCCATTCCACCAAGTATCTGTAGAGCTTCATTCACACATTGCCAACAGCCCTCAGAACTGAAAACCTAGCAAACATACTTAATCTGTGTTGTATCTCCACAGTGAAAAGAACATTTATATCATTGTCTTTGTACCGAATTTAAAGAAAATATCTAAAATTGTATAAGAAACTGGTACATGTAAAAAAAAAATACATTTAGTAATCCACTGTGAATGTCCATGCCAAATTTAATTAAAATCAAAACGGATCAAATGTTTACCGGTAAATGTTTCTGTTTTTTGAAACAAAAGTGGATGAAATAGAAAGAAGTCACACACTTTATACCGAATATGGAAACAGTTTGAATCACAGTTTTCGTTAATGGCAGGTCATTTATGAAAAGTTGACAACAGTGAACACTCTTGTGAGTAATATTAAACGCCTGTGAAAAGTGAAGCTAGAAACCCAATTGCAATTTTAAGATGACAACTCCCTGCATAGCAATGAGAGTGAGTCATATAGTCAAAACTTCATACCTTGACCATGGCAGCTTCCAAAGAGCAATCTGGAGGGCCATTCTGATCACCCATCCTATCCATCATGCCAGCAGTTAAATAAGCCATACTCTCCATAGCATACACTTTTAATGACATATCTGCAAACTTCTCTTGTATCAATCCAAACTCACTCAGTTTATGATTAAATTGCTTTCTTGTACAGGCATGTTCAGCAGTCATAGCTGAGCACAAAAAGTAACATTTAATTTTATTTAATTTGGCTAGAACACTGGAAACTTTGAAGGCATTGGACAAAAAGACAACAAAGATACTGGAAATAACTAAAATTAAGGTAGAGATGCAGGTTTGTGGGAACTTGGGAGTGAATTTTTTTTTTATGCTTTTTATCATCCAAACAGTCTTGGCTATATAGATAACAGGTGCAAACATTCTCTCTTTTAAATGCTTAGCAAGATTTAGCAAGGCTGTACATAAATAATAAAAAAGAAACATGTAGAAAAAAAAGAAATGACAGGATCTCCATATTATGCACTATATTTAACTTTTTAACAAAACGATAATACATTTAAATTTGGAACTGTTACAGCCATTTTAATTATGAGCATTAGCAAACGTCTTACTGAGTGATATATAGAAGATAATATTTGGTAATCGTAGTCCTAAATAACTATTAAAAATAGCTAGACGTTTCGAGCAATGGCTCTGTATCGATAGCATAGAAGAAAATGTTATAACGTACAGGTAGAACATAGGAACGTAAGAACACGCATGAACCATAAATTAGAATCACAAAAAATTCCACAATAGAACAAATAACGCGCCTTAGGTAGTGAGCTCAACAAATGAGTTGAACTGTTTGTTGATTCCATGGGGTTCTTTAGTTCCAAGGTGGAATATAGTTTCCTCCTCGACACCCCTGAGCTGATTTTCGTTGCCATTGACAACACATACACCAGAAATAGACATATCTGTAATATTATGTCCACTAGAATTAAAATGAAGTGAAACTGGATAATAACGATTTTTCTGTCTAGTTTGCCGTAGATGCTCAGCAAACCGATCACCCAATCAACGAACTGTAGAACCAATATAAAGTTTCCCGCATCTAATACATGAAATGCAATATACAACATTCATGGTGATACAACTGAACGGATATTTGACCTCAACATCTCCCTTGGGACCAAATATACGATTAGAGTCTGTAATAAAAGGACAAGTATTACACCTAGGACGATTACACGGGACAGAACCATATTTCTCAGGGTCTCCCCTTTCACCCGTATGCACCAATAACCTCCTTAAATTAGTGTCACGACGCCAGGCAGTAGTAGGCATTAGTGGAAACGTGTAATTTGTCTCCTCGCTGGTCTGTAAAATGTGAAAATGTTTGTACATTATGTTTTTAATCCTGACATTTAAAGGACGGTTCGTAAGTGCCAAAATGACACGATCCTGATTGTCACGGGAAACCGTAGATCCAATACAATTCGTTCTTGACATTGACATAACCTTGGCCAATGCTTTCCCAGTGACATTACGAGGATAACCCCGTTTTTTGAAATAATCACATAAATTCCTCGCCTGGTTACGGAAATCAGTATCATCACTGCAAATACGACGTACCCGGAGTAACTGTGAGTAAGGTATGGAGTCTTTCATTCTAGTAGGGTGTGATCTTTCATACTGTAAATACCAATGTGAATCATTAAGTTTTGTGTAAATTGATGTAGAAATCCGATCACCATCTACCTTAGTAGAAATATCGAGAAATGGTAGTGTTATTTCTGATATCTCATGTGTGTATTGTATGGCGGGATTAAAGTTGTTAACAAAGTCAATGAACTGTAATAACTCATCCCGACTGCTTGACACGGCACCATCAGCCATCATCAATGTACCTGACATAAAATTCAGGTTTAGTGCCTTGAAAGGACGAAAAAATTAACTCCTCTTGATATGACATGAATAAACATGCATAACTCGGACCAAAACAACTGCCCATAGCCACACCTCGTTTCTGTATATAATGTTTACCATTAAAAGAAAAACAATTCCCGTTCAAAACTAATTCCGCTAGGTGCACCAACACAAACGTAGGAGGATCCTTAACTGCCCTTTTATTCAGAAAATGCTGTAAAGCCAGCAATCCATCAGTGTGCGGGATAGATGTATAAAGTGATTTTACATCCATAGAAAATAAAAATCTGGGTTTATCCGGCGTGAAACGAAATAACTCTAGTTTCCTAAGTGCATCATTAGTATCCTGAACATACGTAGGCTGTGACGCAACAATTGGTCTCAACATTGAATCCAAATATCGAGCTATGTGCTCACTCGGACAATTACATGCTGAGACAATGGGTCTACCAGGATTGTTTACCTTGTGAATCTTAGGTAATAGATAAAAGACTGGTGTTCGTGGGCTGCGCACTATAAGATTTTTGGCCTCTTTCGGCAAATCACCTTTAGCAATATAGCCATTAACCACATCACCTATTTCCCGTTGTATTTCATTAGTGATATCCACATCAAGTACCTGGTAGGAGTCTGTATCCGATAATTGCCTCTCCGCCTCCACCAGATACAAATCTCTACGCCAAACCACCACTGCTCCACCCTTGTCAGCTGGCTTAATAACAATGTCATCATGACGTGACTTAAGAGAATTAAGAGCGTCACGTTCCTGACAAGTTATATTGCTATTTTGACATTTCTGATTATTAAACTTAATAGTATGTATTTCTCGTCTACATACACTTATATAATGATCCAGAGTATCATTACGACCAGGTGGTGGTGGTGTCCAATAAGACACAGATGGTGGTGCTCCAAATAAACGAGCGTTGTGAATAGTATCCATGTCCTGGCTAGCTTCATCGCGATCGCGATCAACGTCTTGCGCATGGTACTCCTTCAGTCTTAGTCGACGAAAAAAACTGTCAGCGTCGCGTTTCACCTGAAATTCATTTACTCTAGATTTAACCGGAATGAAATTCAGTCTCCGACTCAATACGCTACGTTCGGATACACTAAGAGGGAGGTCCTCAGGGATAGTGACCACCCGGCGAACATTTTCGCGCTCAGCAACAGGCAACCTGTACTCACCATGTTATGCAAATTAGCAATTATTTCAGCTTCTTTTTAGTGCACATCCCAGAACTTTAAAAAAAAATAGCTCCTAGACGCTTTGACCTTTTGTTTTGAAATTCTCACAAATGATTGACAATGTGTTTATCTTCAAAATGCCGTCGGGCATTGTTTTTGGTTGAACAGTGTTACAACAATCGTACAGACAACTAGCCTGGGTGTTAATTTATGCATAAACTTGAAGTAGTGAAATTTGAGCTGCTGCTCTGCAAAATTGACAACTGGTAGACAGTTTTCAAGACGGCACTTTCTTCATAGTAAGCAGATGTACCCATAAACCAATTTTGACAGGAAACAGAAGCATAGTTTAGAAGCTAATTTGTTTTAATCATTTTTGACCAAAAAAGCACATTTTTGTGCATATTTCAAACTACAGTGTCCATAAACAAAAAATACTAAAAAAAAATTTAAATTCATACAATAAGCTTTCTGAAAATATATAGTTTTGTGGACAAGGGAGGTCATCTTGGTTTCCTAATTAACTAATTAAAATACCTGTCAGGTAAACTGCATCTCTACCTTAAACAAGACATTCAATGTCGCAAAATGAATTAAATAACAAATGACAATCAAATTGTTGATATGATTTGATTGTGAAATTGTGTCTGTTGATAAATGTAATGCATTGTTTATTTATTAGCTATGTAAAGTTTGAATGAAACTGATCAACTCATCAAAGAGAAATGGCAAAAATATATTTTTTTTCAGAGTAATCTTTTATGAGCTAAACACCAGACATCGCAAGGAAAAAGTGGATTATATGAGAAAGAAAAGAATATTATGCAGTTGCAGTATTAGTATGGTCAGTATGATGGTATATTAGTGTTGCTGGTGGTATGATGGTCGATACGAGACATCTTTATTATCTAATTAATCAGATTCACTGAGCTGATATTCAGTAAGTAACCTTACATCCAATTGATAAAGAGATATTGATTGGAACTCTTGGGCATTAAGATCTTTGCCCCAATTCAGAAATATATTTAATAACCAAATAGGGGTATGTAAAGACGAATCGAAGTACCCCCAATAGTGGGTAGGGTTCGTACCGAACCTCAAAAAAAAACAGTTCCATAGGCAGGAAAATGTTGGGTACGGTAAAATTGGCATCACCATGACTGAGGTGTGAGCAGTTTTCACAAATATAAATATTAAATAAATGCAATTGACATACCATAACTGATAATCACTTTATGTTACAATAATTAATGGTACTCACCAATAAGTGTTTTCAGCATACCAGCACCGGAACTGCCCATACTGAATCTACCACTGTTCAATATATTCATGGCTATCTTAAATCCACCACCTACTTCACCAAGAATATTTTTCACAGGAACAGGAGTATTGTCAAAGTACACTTCACATGCTGCAATGATTACAAACAAATCAAAATTGGCCTGTCACTCAACGGTTTTTGCAACCAAAAAATAGCACACAGCAAATCAAATACATATCTTGTCATATGGAAATTACTGCATCTGCACAGATTTCATGACCAATCCAACTACAGTAACTCAACTAATACATTTTTAAATTTAGATTTAGTGAATTTCGTCCAAAACTTTATCAGGTCTGGCATTATTTCTATACAGCTATATATCCAGTTGTATTGAATTGGATTACTGAAAAATCATAATTGAGGCCGCAGCTTTAATAGAAGCTGCATCCCTAACTTGAGACATTGTTTCATGTCGAAATTGACAAGTTTTGATCCCAGGGAAATTCTGCAATATAAGCCGCACCCCAAACTTTCACAAACCAAACAGCCACCACATATTTCAGAAAAAGATACCATTTAATTTTAAATTAAGGCATCAGTTTTTGAACATTTCAATCTTTCCTGACGCCTAGATTAGAGTCTACCGGTAATTTAGGTTTTCCGTAGTCATTGACGCCTATTCAAGAGTACAATGTTTATTGCGGGCAGCGTGATTGGGTAAACTGCGTTTCAACAATGAGCTGTTATCACCGTAAAAAGTGTTCAATTCTTCTTCAATGCTGAGCTTATCTTTCGAAAACAACTAATTTCTTGATTTAAAAAAAATCATGCCATTTTCCCATCAAAATCAAAGCCAAACTACTACAACAGAGTAAATCTCTTCCGTATTGCGTTCACTATGAAGTCGCTGAACTGTCATTAACATATTTAAATGAGCTATGGTAATTCAAACACATTTTGATTTGTTAATTAGCAACTTGACCTATCAGGTCAAAGAACAGTTTCAAGTCACGAATGTGCTTGGACAAACATAACAGATATCGTATCGTAAAGTTTTTCTAATGCCTACTTGGTCTTTAAATAAGTTATAAATTACATGTGACCGAAATCTTTCACTTGCAGTGAAACTAAGTTCAATTTTAGCCGCATTTCATTACAATTCAACAAATTTATTTTTTGTACGTTATTGTAATCACTACTGAGTGATAATCATCAATTGCAACACTACGAATACAAGTAAGTTATTCACTTGTGAAACGCAGCATGACCGGTCGGATTGTGATACCGTTACTGTGATCATTTGCTACTAAGCAATGCATTTGTGTTTGTTTTTTTAAAACTTCTTTTAGAATATACTTTTCATTATCAACAAAATTAAGAAAATAAATGCATATTACATTAAATATACTGAGTATTTTTTTGTTATCATGTAAAATTTTTTTTTGGATTGACTGTAATATTTCAATATTCCGTGACATACTCCTATTTCAAAATTAAGGCTTTGAACTCTTCCTCGTTGTCTAAATAAGACAAATTAGCATGGAAGGTACCGATACTAACGAATTAGAGTGAAGTTTATTCAAGAGATTATACGGTACCGTAATCTGCAAATGCATACAAATCTTTTTGCAGATATTATTTATTGCGTAGTATGTTGTAACAGTGTGAATTTTCATTTGTGTACAAGTTTGTCTGTCTGTGAAAAACCAAAAGTTCGCTTAGAATTGCAACAAAGTTGCAATCGAGTGTCATGCATCTCATTAGCATATCATTATCCCTTCAGGCCTTTGTTTTAACAAATTTCCCATCTGTTACCGAAGCTAATGCCCTAATACCAAGACTTCGCGCATCTAAAGTCGCCCATTAAAAAAAATAATTTTAATTAAAGCCGCAGCCTCAACTAGGAATTTTATGGTAGTAGCTCTTGAGATATCAGTAGTGAATAGCCACATATACATGCATCTCAAAATTAGGTTAAAATAAAAATCAAAGAAAGCTTAGAAAGAACTCCCCTGTGCTGAGAGTATTGGAGACACATTAAAAATTAATTCAAATTTACTTGAACTTGATATATTGATGGAAACGCAGAAAACTAATTATGCAAATAAGGTAACTAATATGAACAAATTTAAGTACAAAACTAATAAGGTCTGCACAATGTACCAAGTTTCATTGAAACGTGATTAGAACCAAAAAAATATTAATTATTATGCTAATTAGAGAATTAATATAAACAGATTTTAACCCAAAATTAATCAGGCTGTCTATTGTCCTAGAGCATTTATGTACCAAGTTTTATTCAAATGTTATGATCAATACTTGATATATCAGTATTAATTAATTATGTTAATTAGCATAAATATTTACCAAAAACTAATATGGTGTATAGTCCTAGGTTCATTGAAATGTGATGGGTACCCTTTAAAAAGTTTCATTAAAATCCAATGAGTGGTTTTTTAGACAGTGCAACAGCCATAAAACAGCAAAAAAAATAACTAATTATGCAAATTAGGTAATTAATATGCACAATTATTTATCCAAAAATTGATCAGGTCTCTGCATAGTCCTAGAAGATCTATGTCGCAAGTCTCATTGAAATGTGATGATTAGTACCTGAGATACATTTGTATCAGGTGAAAATTAACTAATTATGCTAATAAGGTGATTAATATGCACAAATATTTACCCAAAAACTGATTAGGGGTCTGCACAGTCCTCAAGTAACTATGTACCCAATCTGATTAAAATCTGATGTAGTGTATGGGCTTTAATTATTTAGACTATAAACTTATTTTAATTTTATTTTTTATTACTTTTGTTATTAATGCCCTTTTATTTCATTATTTTACTTTGATTTTGATTTTGTGATTTTTTATAATTCCGCCCTACCTACATCTGACATGATGCCTATGTAACGAGATTTCAACGAGACCCACTATCGACGATTTTAGTCAACGAATCACAGACCTCCTTCTATAGCGCACATGATGACGTCACCGGGCAGAGTCAGGTGGCAAACACACTCAAATAAAATGGCGGATTATACCAACGTTAGCGACCGTGAATAACACGGCTTTTCGGTATTAAGTTTATCATTGTCAAATGATAGTCATTTTTATGTTAATATTGTGGCTAGAATGGTTCGACTTTAGATCGTTATTTCGCATAATTATTCTGGGAGTGACGATTTTGTTTCCACCGGTTCGACCAAACACTAGTGTCTTTTTCCAGTCGCCTGCGCTGGAGACGGGTGATGTTTGTTGACGATCGGGCCAAAATCGTCCACGGTATTGAAGCTGTAAATATTCATCAAATTGTATCAACATTTTGTACATTATACAATAACTCTTTATTAAAGTAATTCGAGCTGATTTAGACTGGAATAAAATATTTTTTATTTGGAACACATCGCAATTGATCAGGAAATATTTGTTTGCTCCAATTTTCTGCGTCGATGCTGTGGGCCGGTGACCGTTATACAATTTAAAATCAGTTTGCATTGTTTACTATAGCTGTTTACAGTGTTCTAATCATTACGATTTACTTATTTTTTTGCTTCCATTCTAGATAATTATGCTCAGTGATGTAAAATTGAAGCGATGACTGAATGAACGAACCTTGGCTGGCGAAGATGTATCTGGAAGTGTACACATTTGTTGGAAGTGAAAAAAATATTCAATGTAATGACAAAAATTGTAAAATGCTGTGGAATTTCTTTTGCAAATAAAAATATACTAGCAATTTTCTATTAATGGTTTATTCAAGTGGGCAAAATATAATGTACAGAAAGATTGCCAGTATACACTGAAAAGTAAGCAATCGACAGCCTGTGTAAAAGGGGGGCTGTGATTGGCTGTTACTTACGCGAGATTTGAACGGGACTTACATAGGCGTCGGATCAGATGTAGGTAGGGCGGAATTAACACAAAATCAAAATCAAAGTAAAATAATAAAATAAAAGGGCACTAATAACAAATATAATAAAAAATAAAATTAAAATAAGTTTATAGCCAAAATAATTAAAGCCTATACACTACTTCAGATTTTAATCAGATTGCTATGTACCAAGTTTCATTGAAACGTAATCATTACTACTCGAAATATCAAAAGATGAAAATTAATTAATTATGCAAATTAGGTAATTAATATGTACTGATATTACCCTAAAAACTATCAGGTCTGTGCAGTGTCATATGACATCTATGTAAGTTTAATTGAAATGTGATGATTAGTACTTGAGATATCAGTAGAATTCAAAGCCGGAAATTGATTAATCATTATGCAAATTAGGTAATTAATATAAACAGGTTTTTACCCAAAACTAATCAAATCTGCGCATTAGTTCAGAGTATCCATGTGCCAAGTTTCATCGAAATCCAATGAGTGGTTCTTCAAATATCAGTGGAACAGTCATAGAACAGCTTAAAATCAGTTAATTATTATGCAAATTAGGTAATTAATTTTCATAGATTTTTACCCAAAACTAAACAAATCTGCGCACTAGTTCAGAGCAAACATGTGCCAAGTTTCATCAAAATCCAATGAATGGTTCTTCAGAAACCAATGGAACAGTCATGGAAGAGCTAAAAATCAGCTAATTATCATGCAAATTAGGTAATTAATATTCATGAATTTTTACCAAAACCTAATCAACTCTGCGCATTATCCCAGAGCATCTATGTACCAAGTTTCACCAAAATTTGATTAGTGGTTTTTGAGATAACGGTGGAACAAAAAAAGTGACATACATACATACATACATACAGACATACAGACAGGGTAACTGCAAAGACTCCCTTTTGTGCTTCGCACACAGGAGTCAAAAATAATTTGCACAGTATTTCTACCCTTTTTTAATGATTTACCCCATTACTAAAACAAGCGACCTTATGGTTTAAATAGCTCTACTGTATTTGTAGCGCGTCTTCCTCAAAACAAGTTGATAATGTTCTATATGGTGATATACAAGTAATTTGCCATGGTTATGACAAAAATATTTGCAGAAAATTGCTGAGAATTGAAGATATTGTCATGAAATGAACAAATCTGAGAGAGATCCATCCAGGCTATTAAGGACAATCACCTATATGAACAGCTCCGCTGTGTCATGTATGACAAGATAACAGAAAAAAACGATCTGATCAAATGCATCAACATCAAGTGTGAGTGGTGAAAATAACGTACAAAATGAATATAATGCACCACACATTGTAGGAGAAAATAATTTATGCATAAATACTAAATACTTTTACTGTGATTTATCCAGGTCATCATTTATTGATTATTCAAGTGCATCCAAGTTGATCATCATTTTAAGGTAGAGATGCAGTTTACCTGACAGGTATTTTAATTAGTTAATTAATTAGGAAACCAAGATGACCTCCCTTGTCTACAAAACTATATATTTTCGAAAAGCTTATTGTATGAATTTTAAAGTTTTGTTAGTATTTTATTTTTATGGACACTGTAGTTTGAAATATGCACAAAAATGTGCTTTTTTGGTCAAAAGTGATTTAAAAAAAATTAGCTTCTAAACCATTCTTTTGTTTCCTGTCAAAATTGGTTTATGGGTACATCTGTTTACTATGAAGAAAGTGCCGTCTTGAAAACTGTCTACCAGTTGTCAATTTTGTAGGGCAGCAGCTCAAATTTCACTACTTCAAGTTTATGCATAAATTAACACCCAGGCAAGTTGTCTGTACGATTGCTGTAAACACATTGTCAATCATTTGTGAAAATTTCAAAACAAGAGGTCAAAGCGTCTAGGAGCTATTTTTTTAAAAGTTCTGGAATGTGCACTAAAAAGAAGCTGAGATAATTGCTAATTTGCATAACAATTCACTCAGTAAGAAGTTTGCTAATGCTCATAATTAAAATGGCTGTTGCAGTTTCTAATTTAAAGGTATTATCGTTTTGTAAAAAGTTAAATACAGTGCAAAATATGGAGATCCCGTCATTTCTTTTTTTCACCATGTTTTTTTTTTATTATTTATGTACAGCCTTGCTAAATCTTGCTAAGCATTCAAAAGAGATAATTTTTCACCTGTTATCTATATTTTAAAATCGTTTTTTGAATATGTTCCACTATTCACAATTTTACAAAATTTTAACAGTCTATAGCCAAGACTGTTTGGATAATAAAAAGCAAAAATTTCACTCCCAAGTGCCCACGAACCTGCATCTCTACCTTAAAACAGGTCTGGTTGAATAAAGCACCTAAAAACCGTAAAGTTAATCAAAACAAGAATACACAGATATTGTTACAAAAATACTACCCGGTAATTCAATTTACTGGCACACACAGTAGACATTGCTAAACACTAACTGTTAGATCCACGTATTCCCAGCTTATCTTCTGGTTTTCCATTTGTCAATCCTCCAAAAGCTCTTTCCACAATAAACGCTGTTATCTTATCCTTCTTCACACCCTGTTGTAACAAAGAATAAAAATCAGTGTCACTGTCAACAATATCAACATCAGTGACTCATGAACATTATCTACAATATTGACACTGATATCAACAGCAACTCATGAAAACCAGCATTTAGTTGTTTTTAGGGTCATATGATTGTTGGTTGTACCACTGCAGATTTCCATTTCCCAGCTTTGTCAATTATCATTTCATCGATGTATCCATTGAACCATTTGTTTTAAATTTCAGATATGCATAATGTGTTGTCATTTTTATTATCTCATTTCCAACTTTGATTCGTAAATATAATTGATTTGGTCTTCCTAGTGTTCATTAATAATTCCCATTTATTTATGAATTGTATTCAATTGTATTTTATTCCCCAAAGAAATCATTACCAACCTGCAAAAATTCACATATTTAATGAAAAGTAATGACAGAAATATAATAAAACTTTTAGGGGAATTTTTACATAAATCATTTATTTTAAGAAATGAGCTTTCTTTGGATATAATACCTTGACTTTTTTTTTCTTTTCTTTTTTTTACGTTATCATACTTTGATATTATTTTAATCACTTATATATTTATTGCTGTAAACCAATAGAACATTCGTACTTCTAAGGATGCAATAAAGTTATTATTATTAGGCTTTTGATGCATTTCAGCATCGAAAGCCTATTGTTATTGTAATATTTATTATTATTAGGCTTTCGATGCTTTTCCGCATCGAAAGCCTTTTGTAATTGTAAAGTTTATTATTATTAGGCTTTCGATGCATTTCAGCATCGAAAGCCTTTTGTTATTGTAATGTTTATTATTCTTATTCTTATTCTGCCGTTTTTCAAAATTTTTAAAACTCTTCTTCTCGAAGACGGGTTATCCACTTGACCTGATACTTTACAGACACAATCTGTAGGCAATTCTCTAAAACATCAAAGTTTCCGATTTTCGATATGTGACGTCATTCGGCCGCCATCTTGGATTAAAGGCGAAATTTTCAATGCCAAATTGCACACCTTTCTGAGGGTCTGAGTGCTCCCAGTTTTTTATGGTAGCAGCAGTGGAACAAGGGCTACAAATAGCATCAAAAAAAACTTTAGCGGTCACGTGACTTTTTTTACTAGAATTTTCAGAAATTTTGTTTTGCAACTCATTTGCATATTTTTTGACTAATTCACTAACCGTGCAAATATTTTGAAAGATCAAGTGCCATAGTATTTATTTTTCCAATCGGCTTCTCCAGGCGACGAGCCGTTTTTTAGAAAATGATTTTAGAATGTTTTTTCACATTTGTTTTTATTGTACCATACAAAGCATCATGGGAAAGGGGGGAGGGCCCTGTACATTCTGTTTGAAATATCTCAAGCACTATCACAGATAGGTACATGCAACCAGTGCAATATTGAAGCTATCGGATAAGAGATGTGACTAACAAATTAAATGACCATATATGGTCATGTGACCACATTAAATATGCAAGTCTCTAATATCTCAAGTACTATTCCATGTACAAACATGAAACTAACGTTATATTGAAGACAATGGACAAAAGAATTGACCAAAATATTTGTTGACCATATATGGTCATAGAACTCATTAAATATACATATCCCTAATATGTTAGGCGCTATTGCAAGTACAAACATAGAACCATTGCTATATTGAAGGCATTGGACAAGAGAAATAGCTAAAATGTTCAATGACCATATATGGTCATAGAACTCATTAAATATGCATATCCCTAATATCTTAGGCACTTTTGCAAGTACAAACATGGAACCAATGCTATATTAAAGGCATTGGAAATAAGAAATGGCTAAAATGTTCAATGACTATATATGGTCATAGAACTCATTAAATATGCATCTCTATAATATCTCGACCACTATTGAAGGTAGAGATATGAAAATAACGCCATATTGAAGGCATTGTACAAAAGAAATGGCTAAAATGTTCAATGACCATATATGGTCATAGAACTCATTTAATGTGCATATTACTAATATATCTGGCACTATTGCAAGTACAAACATGGAGACAATGCTATATTGAAGGCATTGAACAAGATAAATTGCTAACATGTTCAATGACCATATATGGTCATATAATTCATATAGTGTAATCAGTTCACCATGCTATTACTAGATCAACATACATTGTAATCAATTTGCCTACAGTATATAGTAAATGGATCACAGTACATGTCTCCATTACCCTGGATATTACAGAAGTGTAATGTCATAACTCTGTTGCATGAACACAATTCAGAGCTAACGCAGGCATGGCATTGAAAGCCGGTAATCGCTGCTTGCAGCTATCGTTATTATTATTATTATTATTGAAGACTTGGTGCACTCTCTGACGTGCGTACAATGTCATTGGTATATAAATAAGCATGGGATTGACTTCTTGTTTAATGATATTTGATTTCTGGTAGTTGGCTGTATTTGTTCAGTTCATCAGCAACTCAAAAAACACTGTCTACAATATTAACTCTGATAGTCAGGCAATCTATCACAACATGTTACCAGCATAAGATTTGCATGCATTTTCCACCTGTGTTATAAATTATGCTTTGCGTATTGGTATGTTTGAAGCCAATTGCTACTTGGGTAGAATGACCAAGTTGTACAGAATCCAATTCAGCTACTATATACTTTGGAAAATAGTGATACCCACCTTTTCATCTACTACTTCAGTCTTAGCAAAGACGGTGAAAATATCAGCTATTCCACCATTAGAAATCCAAATCTAATAAAAGAAAAAAGACACTGCCATGTAAATTATTTAATTTAATATAATTTAATCACTTAACATCCATTGGAACTCACAAAAAACGCAACAAAAAGAAAATCAAAGAAAGCTTAGAAAGACCTCCTGTGTGGTGAGAGTATTGAAGACACATTAAAATTTAATTCAAAATTACTTGAACCTGAGATATTGATGGAAAAACTGAAAACTAATTATGTAAATCAGGTAACTAATATGAACAGAACAGAACAAAAAAATTATGAAATATGCTAATTAGAGAATTAATATTAACAAATTTTAACCCAAAATTAGTCTATTGTCCTAAAGCATTTATGTACCAAATTTTATTCAAATGTGATGATCATTAATTGAGATATCAGTGTTATTTAATTATGTTAATTAGGTGATTAATAAGCATAAATATTTACAAAAACTAATTGGGTCTCTGCATAGTTCTAGATTCATTGAAATGTGATGATGAGTACTCTTTAAAAGTTTCATTAAAATCCAATTCGTTGTTCTTTATATATCAGTGGAACATTCATGGCAAAATTAAATAATTATGCAAATTAGGTAATTAATATTCACAATTATTTACTCTAAAACTAATCAGGTCTCGGCATAGTCCTAGAAGGACTATGTAGCAAGTCTCATTGAAATATGATGATTAGTACTTGAGATATCAGGCAAACAGCTGAAAATTAACTAATTGTGCTAATAAGGTAATTAATATGCACAAGTATTTAGCCAAACACTAATCAGGTCTCTGCACAGTCCTTAAGTAACTATGTACCAAGTTTCATTGAAATGTGATGATTACTACTTGAAATATCAAAATTAATTAATTATGCAAATTAGGTAATTAATATGTACTGATATTACCCTAAAAACTATCAGGTCTGTGCAGTGTCCTATGACATCTATGTACCAAGTTTCATTGAAATGTGATAATTACTACCTAAAATATCAAAAGCTGAAAATTAAATAATTATGCAAATTAGGTAATTAACATGTACTGATATTACCCTAAAAATCATCAGGTTTGTGCAGTGCCCTATGACATTTATGTACCAAGTTTTATTGAAATGTGATGATTATTACTAGAGATATCAGTGGAAAAGCCGAAAATTGATTATGCAAATTAGGTAATTAATATTGCACAGATTTTTACCCAAAACTATATATGTGCCAAGTTTCATAAAAAACCAATGAGTGGTTCTTTAGATATCAGTCGAACAGTCATGGAACAGCTAAAAATCAGCTGATTATCATGCAAATTAGGTTATTAATATGCATGGATTTTTACCAAAACCGAATCAAATCTGCGCATCGGCACAGAGCATCTATGCACCAAGTCAGTGGAATAAACGGACACACATACACACACTAACTGTAAAGACTGGGTGTGTGCTTTGCTCAAAAAACTTGCATAATAATGGCCTATCAAAAGGAATTGACAGAGAAGCTCAAGATAAATCTGAATTTGTCATCATGGTTTATTTTATTGAAATTCAGGGATATTTTTCTCGCTTCCATAAATAGAATGTTTCTGTATTGGGCATAGACAGGGCAGGACATCATAAAATTGTCTTCAATCTGATTTGTGTTACAGAGAAGACATACCCTTTCATTTGCTGGCAACTGAGTATGGCACTTTGTTTCAGTTTTGTAGTGACTGTGTCAATCTGCCCAGGCATGCCTGATGAACATGCTAGACAAAACTCAGGAACAACAAGCCATGCATGGCACAGTCCCAGTTAGTTATCAAATTTAAGATATATAGTTTTGTTTATAGTAATATAGCTGGAATATAATCATGTCAGGAATATGATTTTTTAACATTAAAATGATTTACATTTGTATCTGATCGTCAAACAAGTACTTGTCCATATTAAGAGATATTGCTCTTAAACAGCATTCAAAATCAGCCATTTTGAATACATGTATATATATATATATATAACATGATGTATAACTAATATATAAAATTTGAATATAATCAGTCAAAGCATTTAAGAGATATGGCTCTAGAAGCCCAATCATTAAAACAAAATGGCCGCCATTCAGCCATTTTAAATCCAATCTGAAAAATAAAATGACGTGCATCGGGAACCCGTAATGTCTAATGTATGTACCAAGTTTGAACGAAATCCATCCATAAATGCCAGAAATGCTTGATATTTGATGATTTTTTAGCCCAAAAATGGCCACCATTTGGCCATTTTGAATAGGAACGTCAAACCAATATATCTGTCTATCTATGACATGATGAATCTATGAGTCTATCTATGATAATGAATATTTAAAATTTGAACATAATCAGTGAAAGTAAGTCAGAGATATGGCACGAGAACCACATTCATTAAAACAAAATGGCCGCCAGTCGGCCATTTTAAATCTTATTTGAAAAACAAAATTATTTGCATCAAAGTCCCATAATGTCTAATGTATATACCAAATTTGAACAAAATCCATCTGTAAACAGCAGAAAAATGCTTGATTTTTACGATTTTTTAGCACAAAAATGGCCGCCATTCGGCCATCTTGAATCAGATCGTGAAACAAATTGACGTGCATATGTATAATATCATGTTTGATTGTGATTGGTCCAGGCATTTCTAAGATGCAGGTCCGGACGCACACAGGTCCAGACGCACGCACGCACGCACGCACGGAGGTCAAAACATAAGTCCCCGTTTTCGGACTGCGTTCGAACTGGGACTAAAGATGACCACCAGTAGGTCAAATGGCATCAAAATGCAAAACAAGAGTTGGCAGAGCCATCTCGATGCTGAGTATTTAAAGGTGTGTTTTGGAGCAATGGATTGGCGAACAGGCAGAAAAGCAAAGAAAGCCGAGGAAGAACTCCTGTGTCTGTGCGAGTAAATAATCATAGATTTTATATTATATGTATTAAACATGATGCAACTACAGGTATAAAAATTAACTTGTTTAACTGAAGTTATCTATTAAAAATTAAATCTACATGTCCCAAACATTTCAAAGACATTGACTTTGTTTTAATGAAAACTTGAAGTATACATGAGGGTACCGGTACATATTATTATTTTTTTATTTTGGAAACTCAATTTTTAACTGAAGGAATTAAACTAAATTCAATATTCATGTTTGCTTATTTTGAACCTTAGAAACGACGACTGTTCAACTTGGGAGGTTTAATTGTACTTAGCGTATGTTACTATGACATCCAACCAATTCGAGAAAAACAGTCGACAATGACTAAATGCATGGCCACAGCCAAATCGCTGTTTAATTGAAATAAAAACAAGTAATGAATGGCACAGTCCCCGTTAGTTATCGAATTTAATATATATAATTTTGTTTATAGTAATATAGCCGAAATATAAACATGTCAGGAATATGATTATGATGATTGTTTAACATTTAAATGATTGACATTTGTATCTGATCGAGTATTCAGAGATATTGCTCTGGAACAGCATTGATTAAAACAAAATCAGCCATTTTGAATACATGTAAAATGAATTTTTAAAATTTGAATCAAATCAGAGATATGGCAGTCGGCCATTTTGAATTTTATCTGAAAAACAAAATGAAGTGCATCAAGGTCCTATAATGTCCAACATATATACCAAGTTTGAACAATATCTATATGTAAACAGCCGAGAAAGGCTTCATTTTGATGATTTTTTAGCACAAAAATGGCCACCATTCGGCAATTTTTAATAGGATCGTCAAACCAATGTATTTGTATATGACATGATGTATAATGAATATTTGAAATTTGAACATAATCAGTCACAGCAAGTCAGAGATATGGCACTAGAAACACATTCATTAAAACAAAATGGCCGCCAGTCGGCCATTTTGAATCTTATCTCCAAAAAAAATTGATGTGCATCAAGGTCCTATAATGTCCGACTTATCTACCAAGTTTGAACATAATCCATCTGTAAACAGGCGAGAAATGTTGATTTTGATGATTTTTAGCACAAAAATGGCCACCATTCGGCCATTTTTAATAGGATCTTCAAACCAATATATTAGTATATTTATGACATGATGTATAATGAATATTTGAAATTTGAACATAATCAGTCAAAACAAGTCAGAGATATGACACAAGAACCACATTTATTTTTAAAAAATGGCCGCCAGTCGGCCATTTTATATCTTATCTGGAAAAAAAAAATTATTTGCATCAAGGTCCCATAATGTCTAATGTATATACCAAGTTTGCACAAAATCCATCTGTAAACCGCCAAGAAATGCTTGATTTTGATGATTTTTAGAACAAAAATGGCCACTATTTGGCCATCTTGAATCAGATGGTGAAACAAATTGATGTGCATATGGCATTTCTAAGATACAGGACCGGACGCACGCACGGATGGACAGACAGACAGACAGACGGAAGGAAGCACGAAAGGAAGCATGGTCACACAGAGGTCAAAACATAAGTCCCTGTTTTCGAACTGCGTCCGAGCGGGGACTAAAAATCTAAGAAAACTCTAAGACAGGAAGAGAAACACGAGCGATGTAGTCGAACAGGCATTACGGCAGCCATGTTTGTTTCACCTCGATCAATACAGTATTACAGTATTACGGTCAAGTACAAGGTAAGAAATTAGGTGACAAGACCAACCCGATTTGCCGTTGATTTCCGGGTTTGGGTGCGTTTCATATAATATTCATATATATACAAGAAGATCGATACGCACTACACCGCCGCCGAGTGTAGTAGACATACTCACGATGGCAATAGGAAATTTGAAGGAAGCTACATGTAATACAGTTGATTTATAACAGACGAAGTAAATGGAAATCACTTTTCAGTCCTTGTCGAGGCATGGCAACTCTACGTTGTGGCAGATTTACACACTACTACAGTTCGACTAAAGTTTACAAACACCACGGCCAGTCACACAAAGTTCCCCAAATACAAAAGGGATTTTTAAATGTGTTGGGAAACACGAGACGAACAATTGTGCATACTTAGATGACGACTCCACGTTATGACGCAGCGTGAAAATGGCAATTCAGATTTACATAATAGTACAGTTCGATAAGTTTACAAAAACCACGGCCAGTCACACAAAATTCATCAAAAGGGAACTGCAAGTCGTATAATGCCAAAACAGTATCATGACTTCACAACTTTCGAAATACAATCGCTTTTATCAATACAGTGGACATGGACACTTGAAAGAACAGCCCATAGAACACAAAGCCTAAACTATCAGAAATTCGTAACACATCATTCGAGTGATGGTGTAACAAAATAACTCATCATTTATAAATTCAATCCATCGAAAAAGTATAAAAAAAAAAAAACATTTTCACAAACAATTTCTATTATATATAAATACATTTTGAAAAGAAACATGATTCATAAACATAAATCTATTTGAATACATTCTCACTACAAATTACACAATACTTATTTTTCAATGGCGTTTCTTCACAGCACAAACTCTTGGAATCATGCACACGTGTCAGTACTTTGGTGACACATTTTTTAGCTACGCCCAAAATAGTCGATTAATTATTGAGACCAAACGACATCATTCTGTTAACATCCACACATTTTCATAAAATCTCCATGCACTTTTTGACCATTCATAAGTAAAATACACTACAATTTACTCCTACATTCTTGCATATTAATACTAAGGGGTTCAGACACATTCCAAGCTAAACACTTTTCTTGGACTAATAACAAAGCTGGTCAATCCTTTACCAGTAACAAGTTGATGTGCCTTAGTATACCATTATGTCTTGTCTTTAAATCAGCTTTCATCAACAAAATAGATCAAAGAAAGCTTAGAAAGAACTCCCATGTGCTGAGAGTATTGGAGACACATTAAATATAATTCGAAATTACTTAGCTGAAAACTAATTATGCAAATCAGAAAATTAATATGACCAGATTTGAGTGTAAAACTAATGAGGTCTGCGCAATGTAACAGAAAATCTATGTCTCCAAGTTTAATTGAAATGTGATTGGAACCAAAAAATTATGAATTATTATGCTTATTAGGGAATTAATATGAACAGATTTTTACCCCAAACTAATTAGGTTTGTACATTGTCCTAGAGCATCTTTGTACTAAGTTTCATTGAAATGGAATAATTAGTACCGTGAAAACTCCAAAATTTCAACCCCTCTAAAAATTCGATCGCCTATTTATTTGCCGGGTTTCGGTGTTTTATTTACCTCCAAATTTTCGACTCCACTAAAAATTGCCGACTCATTCTTATTCGAAAATTGCGACCAGTTTTAGTTTTCCCCCAAACGAAAAAAAAAAACGATGTGAGCGTTCAAACGGGACCTTCCTCAAAGGCATGAATCCGGGTTTCTGATTGACTGAGAGATTTTTATTTTATTGGTAACGAAAATATATTCTAAATAAACAAAGTTTCAAATAAAAACGAACACAAAAATCTCGGCATGCTGCGTTTCTGAATTGTTGATTATTACTTACTCAGTAGTGATTATAATAATGTACACAAAATAAATTTGTTGAATGGTTATGAAATACAAATAAAAGTCAACTTAGTTTCATCGTAAGCGAATGATTCCGGTCTCGTATAAACGTTTGATGCTGTTGGATATCCGCCATGTTCTCTTAGGTCAAATAGGTCAAATCGCTAATTAACCAATCAAAAAGCTGGATGATGCCAACGTGTTCAAATTACCATAGCTTATTTAAATATGTTAATGTTATTGAATGCAATGCGGAAGAGATTGATGTTGTAGTACGATATTTTGGCTTGGATTTTGATGCGAAAACGGCATGATTTTTTTTAAATAAAAAAATTAGTTGTTTTTAAAAAATAAACTGGTCATCTGAAGAATAATTTAACATTGTTCACAGTGATAACAGCTCATTCTCGAAAGGAAGCTTACCCGCTCACGCTAGTCACGATAAAAATCATACACGTGTACTCTTGAGTAGACAGACGGCCGGCAGGATTGATTGAAATGTCCGAAAAATGACGCCAAAATACACCTTAAAAGTCCCATTTTATTTTCTTAAATCCCATTTTATTTTTTAATCCAAGGGCGAATTTACGGCAGAATTTGGTCCCTCAAATAAGGGACACGTGAGCTTTGATTCTAACCGGATACATTGCACTGGGTCGGGGAGATCGTTTGCTAAACTTCCATGTATCTTTTGTCCAATGGGTACCTGTACTTCGAACATTCGCAAGTTTTCCTAGGTAGTGCGAGACAGCTTTGTCTTTTGACCTATTAGTTTTGTGCTGACCTCTTCTCCGCGTCTTGATGTTTTGTTTTGCTTGTCATAATACTCACTGATTGATGACTTTGTTTAGATTTTGAGTTACAACTCGGCCACGACCTTTGCTTTTACCGTGAAACATGAGGAAGTTTACGTCAATTGACGGACATTGCATTTTTTAAAAACTAATGAAGCACACTGTCTATCATCCCCATTTTTTTTTGCTGATTTCTATTCTGAAAAATTCGACCGTCCGAAAATGCACCTTAATTTTGACTCTAAAAACACGTCACATTTCTAACACTAATTATTTAAAACCGATCGAAATTTTGGAGTTTTTACGGTACTTTAGATATCAGTGTGAAAGCTTAAAATTGGTTAATTATGCAAATTAGGTAATTAATATGTACAGATTTTAACCCACAATTATTCAGGTCTGTCTATTGTCCTACAGCATCCATGTACATTCATTGATATGTGATGTATAGTACCTGAGATATCAGTGTGAAAGTTGGTTAATTATGCAAATTAGGTGATTAATATGCACAAATATTTACCGGAAACTAATTGGGTCTGCATAGTCCTAAAAGATCTATGTACCAAGTTTCATTGAAATGCGATGATTAGTACTTGAGATACCCGTGGAAAAGCTGAAAATTAACTAATTATGCAAATTAGGTGATTAATATGCACAAATATTTATCGAAAACAATCAATCTCTGCATAGTCCTTGAGTATGTAAGTACCAAGTTTCATTGAAATGTAATGCTAACTACTTATATCAAATGCTGAAAATTAATTAATTATGCAAATTAGGTAATTAATATGTACTGATATTACCATAAAAACTATCAGGTCTGTGCAGTGTCGTATGACATCTATGTACCAAGTTTCATTGAAATGTGATGATTAGTACTTGAGATATCAGTGGAAAAACCGAAAATTGACTAATCATTATGCAAATTAGGTAATTAGTATCCACGGATTATTACCAAAAACTAATCAAAACCTAGCATTAGTTCAGAGCATCTATGTACCAAGTTTCATCAAAATCTAATGAGTGGTTGTTTAGATATCAGTGGAACAGTCATGGAACCACTAAAAAATAGCTAATTATCATGCAAATTAGGTAATTAATATGCACGGATTTTTACCAAAAATTAATCAAATCTGCGCATATGTTCAGAGCATCTATGTACCAAGTTTCATCAAAATCCAATGAGTGGTTCTTTAGATATCAGTGGAACAGTCATAGAACAGCTAAAAATTAGCTAATTATCATGCAAATTAGGTAATTAACGAGCATGGATTTTTACCAAAACCTAATCAAATCTGCGCATTGGCCCAGAGCATCTATGCACCAAGTTTCATCAAAAACCGATGTATGGTTCTTGAGATAGCAGTGGAACAGTCGGACACACATACACACATACACACATACAGACACACTAACTGCAAAGACTCCCATTTTGTGCTTCGCACATGGGAGTCAAAAATTGTCTTGTCTTGTAACAGTAATATATTAGTGAATTAATATAAACCCTCTGGTTTCTGTTTGATTGACTCTCAATGCATTGTTTAAAACAAAATGGCCACCAGTCAATCAAAAAAAGAAAAGAAAATGACAAGGTCCCATTGTGTTTAATATATGTACCAAGTTTAAACTGAATCTGTCTACACATTTGTCATACATGTATACTTGCTCAAGAAACTGCATTCATAAATCTGAGTGAACCTTGATGTACATGACTTCTTTGTTAATCAGGTCTTAGTATATTACCAGGACCTGGGTTTGTTTCAACATCACCACTGGGCATCAGAATCATTCTCATGTTGTCAAATACAATTTGTTATTAACACAGTAAGGTTTATTATTTAAAATTTATTCATTGTACATAGAACAGCATCTGTTAATTTAAACAATTGTAGAAGCTATGTTTTCAGAGCAAGTACATGTAATAATTAAGCCAGTAGCAATAACGGTTGGTCTGCTCATAACCTTCAATGGAGAAATAACAATAATTATTTGAACCATTTAATTTTCACTGCTAGATTTATTCAGAATTTTATGAAATTTGTGTAAAACATTTCAATAAAGTCCCTGACACTCCATGTTGTAGGAACCCAGAAAAAATTGCATTGCAAAATTGAAGCAGTTCACAGCACCACTGTAAAAAAAAAAAAAAGATAGTTTAAAATGAGTATTGTCAAAGATATCTTTGAAAGAACACATGTGGGTTCATAAGAAATATGTACCAATTTTGAGTAGTTCTAGAAATTAGTATTACAAGATTTCACTCCCCGTATTTTGAGTGGTCGAATTATAGGAGTATAAATTCTCGTAACTGAAATGCAGGATTAAAAAAAAACAAGACAATTCGCAAGTATGATAAACCTTCAGCGAGCACTCCGGAAATTTCAGATAAATGGTACCATGTTTTTGGATACATTCAATGACATGATAAATAAAACCACATTTTTTATTGGTCAATCGCTTGACCCTGTATGGCATTTGATGAACAAGATCGCAAGCTTCTATCATAAAATTGGGTTTAACCATTTGATGCAATGAAACAACCATTCACAACAGTGGGAAATTCGTTTGAGATGTTACTAAACTATATTTTTGTAATCAGTTTTCCATTTTAACCACCATCACCACTTAGTAAGCTGAGATCATATCTTAGTGATCACGCATTGGGATACTGACTGTGCATAAATGCGCAGTGTAGTGTCATCAGAAGACCAATTGCTTAAGAATATTTTGCACCATTATGCCATTTCAAATGTTATATTAATTCACATACAACAAAATAAAGATTTTCAATAACAGTTGATGGTTGTATGGCACTTACATGGCTTCTCCAGTTTTACTTTGGAAGAAGTTGGAAACAAATGACAGGGAAGGGGCTACATGGCTACATCTTTTTTTTTTTCAATTTTAATCAAGCACGATTATTTAATTTGGTTCTAAAATAGGCATCGCGAAATGTTGAAATTGTAAAAAATTTAATATGGATTATATTTCTCTAATTCTGTTGATAACGAAAAGTAAAGTATGTTCTAAAAGAAGTTTCGAATAAATACAAACACTAATACAATGCTTAGTGGTTAGTACCGGTGACAAATGATCACGGTAGCACAATCTGGTCATTCTGTGTTTCGCAAGTGAATAACTTACTTGTTTTCAAAGTATTGCAATTGTTGATTATTATTCAGTAATGTATTATTATTATTCAGTAATGTATTAATGATTATTATTCAGTAATGTTGATTATTATTCAGTAATTATTCAGTAATGTAACAACGTACAAAAAACAAGACATGACATGTCATTGCCCTCGCTCAGAAAAAAATTTAAAAACTTGTATTGAACTGGGTTTGTGTCAGAGTGAATTAATTGATTATGAGCTGTATTAAAATTTTGTTATTAATTGTTCAGAATTGATGTGTTACAATTTTAGGGGGGTTGGGTAAAAATTTATTCATTTGGCTTTTCTGAGACAATTTATAACTTGTTAAACATATAATGCGATGTGCACTTGTAAACAATTATTACCTGTCCCTGTACCAACTTTGAACAAAACTGGATGACACATATCTGAGAAAAAGCTGGTAACAGCTAGAAAAATTGGCAAACATGATTTCTATGGCATTTTTAAGTTTATAGCACTCTCCATTCTGGTCTCAGCAAGAACACCAGAGAGCAACAAACAAGTACAACAGGTAAAATGACATGCAAGTATGCAAATCAGATCTGCAAATATGTTGACGAGTCAGTGAGTGTTGTGTCTGTTTGGATAAACTTCCTTGTACAACTGTATTCCTAATACAAGAACACTGTCAATCACAGAACTATTCCAGCGAAAAACTTCTGATATTTCAAACAGTAACAGGGCAAAGATACCGTTTGTCATACAAGTACTACCGACTGATCCTTGGTATACATTACCTGTGTCAACAACTTTACTTCCCATGTACTTCATGTACAGATCTACATGTAGTTTGTGGCCCTGAATTAGTTTCAATATCTCTAAATAATGACAAGAGTACTTCTCATATGACAATGATACAAATAAAGTGCAATAATATAAGTGAATAATATTATAACGTTTTTATTATCATACATTAATATTAACAAATCGTGTGAAATTGAACTTTTATGTACAGAGAAACACATATTTATGCTTTGGTTGACGACCTGCAAAACTTTATACAATTGTCAGACATGCAGCGAATAGTATGCTTTTGTAATATATGCAGTTTCAGTGGCTTTGCATTCTGACAAAAAAATTCTGGCTCTGCACCTGAAAAAAACAAAAAAAACATTTAGTCAAAAGTAAGCAGAGGTTGTAGCATATGTGCTCCCATTAGCTGTTAAATTTAATTAAAAAAGATATTTGTGTACTGTCTTTTCAGTAGGAACAAATATTACTTAATATATTCATACCAGCCAGAAAGAAATTGTAGTTTACACTGAGCAATTAGGAATATACATGGACAACAATTGATGCATGTCTAGCAATATACTATTTGAAAGGCTGCAAGATGTAATGAAATAGCAAACCAATCACTACTCGAGTCGGACTGGCTGGAAAACTGCACAATACATACAAAAATGTATGCAAATGATATATGAGCAGCTCCACCAAATATAAAAATATTCTTTCCATAGTTATGACTCTAATGTGAATGTGATTTTCCACTCCTTAGCAATAGTAGTTAGAGTATTGTATTGTACTGTATCGTACAAGTTTATTGTGATTCTATATGTGTTTGTAATATTATTTAGCTTTATTTAGCATTCTGTTTAGTTGGTTAACTTTACTGTATCTTAATGTAGTTTTTTTTTTTTTTATACGACCATAGAACAACTCACTGTAGTTTGTTTTATTGTTGAATAAAAATTAAAATCAGTCACTGTATAGTGGTGACGTATTGCGCAAAATTGTTGCAAGGACAATTCTTTTCTCGATTTGCGTGCTGTCGTGCGTTGATAAAACATGCATGGAATGGTCGGCAGTATCGATCAAGTTCGTCTAGTGTGACATTCATGGCTGGCGAAAAGCAAGGTGCTGTATAATCGTTTAAATAGGCGTCAAGGAGGAGTGAAAGGCCCTAATTTGGTTCTACAATAGCCATCATGAAAATTACAGTCAATCAAAATCAAAGAAAGCTTAGAAAGAACTCCCGTGTGCTGAGAGTAATGAAGACACATTAAAAATTAATTCAAAATTACTTGTACATGAGATATTGATAGAAAAGCTGAAAACTAATTATGTACATCAGGTAACTAATATGAACAGAACAGAACAACAAAATTATGAATTATTATGCTAATTAGAGAATTAATATGAACAAATTTTAACCCAAAATTAATCAGGCCTGTCTATTGTCCTAGAGCATTTATGTACCAAATTTTATTCAAATGTGATGATCAGTAATTGAGATATCAGTGTTAATTAATTATGTTAATTAGGAGATTAATAGCATAAATATTTACCAAAAACTAATTGGGTTTCTGCATAGTTCTCTTTAAAAGTTTCATTAAAATCCAATTTGTGGTTCTTTATATATCAGTGGAACATTATGCAAATTAGGTAATTAATATCCAATTAAAACTAATTAGGTCTCTGCATAATCCTAGAAGATCTATGTAGCAAGTCTCATTGAAATATGATGATTACTACTTGATATATCAAAAGCTGAAAATTAATTAATTATGCAAATTAGATAATTAATATGTACTCATATTACCCTAAAAACTATCAGGTTTGTGCAGTGTCCTATGACATCTATGTACCAAGTGTCATTGAAATGTGATGATTACTACTTGAAATATCAAAAGCTGAAAATTAATTAATTATGCAAATTAGCTAATTAATATATACTGATATTAGCCTAAAACTATCAGGTCTGTGCAGTGTCCTATGATGTCTATGTACCAAATTTCATTGAAATGTGATGATTACTACTTGAAATATCAGAAGCTGAAAAATAATTAATTATGCAAATTAGGTAATTAATATGTACTCATATTACCTTAAAAACTATCAGGTCTTTGCAGTGTCCTATGACATCTATGTACCAAGTGTCATTGAAATGTGATGATTACTACTTGAAATATCAAAAGCTGAAATATAATTAATTATGCTAATTAGGTAATTAATATGTACTCGTATTACCCTAAAAACTATCAGGTCTGTGCAGTGTCCTATGACATTTATGTACCAAGTTTCATTGAAATGTGACAATTACTACTTGAAATATCAAAAGCTGAAATATAATTAATTATGCTAATTAGGTAATTAATATGTACTCGTATTACCCTAAAAACTTTCAGGTTTGTGCAGTGTCCTATGACATCTATGTACCAAGTTTTATTGAAATGTGATGATTAGTACTTGAGATATCAGTGGAAAAGCCGAAAATTGATTAATCATTATGCAAATTAGGTAATTAATATTGCACAGATTTTTACCCAAAACTAATCAAATCTGCGCATTAGTTTGGAGCATCTGTGTGCCAAGTTTCATCAAAATCCAATGAGTGGTTCTTTAGATATCAGTGGAACAGTCATGAAACAGCCAAAAATCAGCTAATTACGCGCGCGCGCACACGCACGCACGCACGCACACACACACACACACACACACACACTAACTAACTAACTAACTAACTAACTAACTGCAAAGACTCCCTTTTTGTGCTTCGCACACGGGAGTCAAAAACTGTTCACATGACAACAAATGATCACGGTACGGTAGCTTACTTGTTTTCGAAGTGTTGTAATTGTTGATTAGTACTCAGTAGTGATTATATTAACGTACAACGAATAAATTCGTTGAATTGTTATGAAATGCAAGTAAAATTCAACTTAGTTTTATCGTAAGCAAATGTTTTCGGTTACATGTTAACGCCCGAAGCGATAAGATATCCGCCATGTTATCCTTCGCACGAGGCGTGTTTATTGACCAGATAGGTCAAGTCGCTAATCAACCAATCAAAATGCTGGATGGTGCCCATGTGCTCAAATTACCATAAAGCAATTCAGCGACCTCATGGTGAAAGCAACACGGAAGACCAGATTTACCGATGTTTCAATGCGATCTTTTGGCTTCGTTTCTCATGGGGAAAAAGGCATGATTTTTTTTTAATCGGGCCGATTTAGAAAAATAAATAAACATACCGTCCCAAATAAGAATGTACTGGGTGGAATTTTTCTGTGAAAAAAATAAACGTACCGGTACGTTTATTTGGGACATTTAGCGTTGTGGGCAAGCTCTCCTGAGTAGCGACATAAATTTAACTTCGCCCACAGTCACTCTGTGCTTCGCCTATGGCATGATCAGTGGATTACGTAAATAAACCAACACTTTCAATGAGTACATGCCGACCCAACTAAACTTGTTTATGGCTGTTTATGAACAGCGAGGACGTATCTCATAGAACAATAGCTGTGGAAATCATAAACAAATGTAAATGTTGCGGAAATCAAGCATGGCGATAATGATTTTGAGCAGAGTCTGGCAAGCGTCGCAGAGCAGCATTGCGCCGACACCACCACGACGTTTGAATCCCGGTGAGAGCACTGCAAACCTCTTAAATCACGAGATAAACTTTCAATTTACACAATATATAATCAGTTCCTACAACCATAATAAAAAGGCAGTTTTTTGGCGAAACTCTCGCCATGTTAGCAAAAGTTTCTCACAATCACCAAACCCGAGACACAAACGATAATACAAAGTGTATAAATACCATAACAAGCACAGTTTCTTACCTTTGAAATTGACGAGACAATTGTGTCCATATAAGCGTTGCGCAAATAAAGATACAATTCCAGGATACATTATCCTCACATAAAAACGACTGTGATTTCCACCGAGACGAGAACTGCGTTTGCATCATAAAAACTCGGATTAAACTCGGGTAATTTTGGGAAAAGTCGGATTTTCCAGCAGTTTTGAAGGAAAAATGTTAAAAATCAAAGAAAAACACAGTGAAACTTTGAAGAATCGAAAAAATAACTTGATGTGCATAATAGCACCATCAATTCCTGTCTCTGTACCAACTCTGAACTGAATTGGATCACACATGTGTGAGAAAAAGCTGGTAACATGAAAATGTGCACACACACGACCCAAATTAAACGTTGAATTTTTATGAATTTGAAGTAAAATTCAATTTAGTTTCATCGTAAACAAATGATTTCGGTCAAATGTAAATGCTCGATGTGCTACGATATCCGCCATGTTTTTCATTATACATAGCTCATTTAAATTTTATTTATTATACCTCATACCAATCAGATTACCGTATTAGAGGTTAACATTTTTGTATGTTAACCTCTTGCAATAATTGTATGTTAACCTCCATCTCGGTACCTTCCTCCTCAATTTACACCGATAACTTGTCAGGGCAGCACGATACGCGGCAATATTCGTGAACTGATTGGTTTGCCAGGTTTACGTTCACTATATGACTATCTTATTGGAGAGAAAAACTAGGATTTTGTAGCGATTTCCCATGATTTTTAGTCAAGCTTGTTGTTGCGCTCGCCAGCACACTCAGCTACGCGCTTTGAGACATTTGATCTGCGATTGCGTAGTTCGTCAACATAAATAATCTCTTAGTCATGGGCTTTGCTGTGTGACGGCATCGTTTTGTTTGATTTTGTTACGTATTTTGTGTGTTTTGACAGTATATTAACATATTATGTACAGTGTATTTGTTGAAAAAGAATGGTGTACACATAAACCTATACCCAAGCAGTGTGCAGCTCCGTGTGCAGCTCGTTTCAATGTTCTACATGTAATGACAACTGGAATGCAATGTAGAGTACAGCTGCGCACAGGATGGCACTGGATGTTATTGCAAAAATCAATTCTTCGTCAGGCTGAAGCTGTTGAAATTAAGTTCATCAAAACTACCATGAAAGTAAAAAGGTGTCCATGATAAAACTTAATCAAATTCAATCACTGCTCTTGAACTTGTATATTTGTGTTCATACATGCATTCATATCTACGAGCGTGAACTTAAAGGGGAGCAGTGGTGTGGCTTTTGACACTCTGAACATGAAATTTGAGATCTATGAATGAATTCTGTCGATAAAAACAACTTGTATGTGCTGCGAAATGCCCTAAATATCGGGTATAAAACGGACTGTGAAGCAGACGACAAACTTCCGCTTTTCCTGGCGTTATTTTGCCTCTAGAGGGCCAGTCAGATGATGTCATCAGTGAACACTGATAATTGATACCATTCATGCTAGTACGTCAATCCCATAGAAATGCTACGGTACTATGAAAGACCTTGTTAACTGACAACTTAAAAGTTGAAACATGGAGAGGTGTTGTGTTATGAATGCCATAACGATTCATGTTATGTTTCTCGAAATCCCAAATAAAAATTCACGTTGCTGTTTGCGAGAAATCGGCGGAAGAACTAACCTGAAAGTGAAGACACGTACACGTCTAGCTATAGTAAACAGTGAGTAAATAAATATTGTACGAGTTAAAATTAAATGAGAAATATGCTAATATCACTTGAACCACAGTACTCATTTTGCCCAACTTCCCACTTTTTAAACGATCGCTTAATTTCCGACCTCACTGTATTTTCCAACCGGAAAACGACCACATTTTTACCGTTTTTTTTTCTTCTCTCACTTGCTTATCGAAAACACCGACCGCTTGCCCAAACACTGGTCACCGGCACAGGGGTAGTCAAAATGTTTGGGGATATACAACGAGTGTTAACTATTAGAAATTCTGAACGGCTCTTCAAACCACTCTGTATCATAGCCGTCAAAAATTCAAATATATTTAGTTTTTAACTATCTATAATTATATGCACACAATTTGACCCTTTGACCTAGATTTGATTGGGATGGAATATTTTATTTTAAACAATATTCTGACGTTACTTACTGCCCCAAAAATGTTTCAACACAATTGCGGTATGACTGTCCGATTTACAAGTACATTGGGTAATATATTAATAACCATTCTCACAAATCGCTAGCTTAGGAGAGAGTAGGAAATCAAACATCCGCAGGTCGCCCGCCTTTTATGCATAGATTATCATTTCATGACGCCGTCTAACCGCGGTCGGGGGGTGCTGGACATCTCGACCCAAAAAAATCTCGACCCATTTTTCATTGGACAACTCGACCCAGGACCCCTAGACATCTCGACCCACCTATTTCGGACGACCCGCCGCCTTATATATATTTTTGCTGTACAAATTAAAAAATGCCGTACTGAGGAAATGTATTCTTGCCGTGTCGACGTGTGTCACATCGATGTTACGTTATATACACCTACCCACCGCGTTAAATGGTAGAACCAAAGATGGCGGTCGATTTGCGTTTAAGGTTCGGTTCGATCATGTTCCCTGTTTTCAATGTTTCGAATCAATAAATGTTGTTCATTCAAACACAGCATTCATATACAGCACGATACGCAATATCGCGAGAATTTTAAGTTATCAAAGAGCAACATTATCAACGTTGAACTAGATAGAGGTTCGCGTCGCCACACTTAGACAGGGTCGGGTCGATACGGTGGGTCGAGATGCCCAGGGTGTCTGGGTCGAGATGTCCAATTTGGGTCGAAGTGTCTTGGGTCGAGATGTCTAGAAATCCGGTCGGGTACGAAAAGCTCGAACAGCAATTCACATAAATTGTCAAGACAATGAATGAACAGAAAGGACTGGGAAATTAAAAAGCTTATATTGCCACAAAGTTAAATAAATTTGGCTGCATCAAAAGCTTGGAAACTAGTTATAATATTTTGCAAAAGACTGAGTGATCAACGACATCATTTTGGAACGCAATAGAACTTTAAGTACTTCATTGCGTAACTTACTGCGTGGCGATGCTGACATCAAGTGTGTGTTGACCGAAGTTTGACCCCCGAGTCACGCACTGAACAGGCACGTTACCTTAGCAATCTTTTTCTTTCATGCTCCGCGCGTCGATCTTGTAAAATTGTTATTAGTTCTGACGGTGCTGTATGCAAACTTGTATATTTTGAGGTCGTTTACTTAGTGTGCTGCTTTTCTGATTACGCAAATTTGTTTACAATGTTGTACCGGCTCTAACAAATTCAACATTGTAATATATTGCTTTCATTAATAATTACGCAAACTCAGTTATTTAATATTGGACACAGGTGAAGTTTCGTCCGCGAACAATACAATATGGTATAGATTTGAAGAGTAGTGCAGAATTTAAAAATAGTTAGTACCAGTTGTATCCCCAAACTGTATCACTCAAAACCACTATTTCGATCACTCCTGTGCAAGTGACCAGTGTTTGGGCGACCGGTCGGTGTTTTCAATGAGAGGTGAGAGAAAAATTACGATAAAATGCGGTCGTTTTCCGGTCGGAAAATACAGTGCGGTCAGAAATTAAGCGATAAGCATTCGATTAATAGTGGGAATTTGGGCGAAATGATTACTGTAGTTCAAGTGATATTAGCGTATTTCTAATTTAGTTTTTAACTCAAACAATATTTATTTACTCACTGTTTACTATAGCTAGAGCGCTGTACGTGTCTTCACTTTCAGGTTGGTTCTTCTGCCGATTTCTCGCAACCAATAACCTGATTTTTTTTCTGGGATTTCGAGAAACATAACATGAATCGTTATGGCATTCATACGCACAACATTTCGCCATGTTTCAACTTTTAAGTAGTCAGTTAACAAGGTCTTTCATAACATCACAGCTATCACATCAAAATATTAAGGATATTAGCAGCACTATTAAACAACAATATATAACATACTGGAGAGAGAATATGACAAAAGAAAAAACAAAACTGAGAACATACATTAAATTTAAAATTAATTACAATCTGGAAAATTACATTAATGTTTTGGATAATAATCAAAGAATATCAATGGCTAGATTCAGGACAAGTAGTCACAATCTAGCCATTGAAAAAGGCAGACATACCAATCCAAAAACCCCATTAGAAAATAGAATTTGTAAACAATGCCCATTACAGGAGATCGAAGACGAATTACACTTTCTTTTAGTTTGCCCACGATATCAAACAGATAGAAATGATTTTATTTCCAATATTTTATTCCCCAAAGAAATCATTACCAACCTGCAAAAATTCACATATTTAATGAAAAGTAATGACAGAAATATAATAAAACTTTTAGGGGAATTTTTACATAAATCATTTATTTTAAGAAATGAGCTTTCTTTGGATATAATACCTTGACTTTTTTTTTCTTTTCTTTTTTTTACGTTATCATACTTTGATATTTTTAATCACTTATATATTTATTGCTGTAAACCAATAGAACATTTGTAATTCTAAGGATGCAATAAAGTTATTATTATTATTATTATTATTAGTAGTAGCATTTCTATGGGATTGAAGTAAAAGCATGAATGGGTTCAATTATCAGTGTTCACTGATGACATCATCTGACTGGCCCTCTACAGGCGAAATAACGCCAGGAAAAGCGGAAGTTTGTCGTCTGCTTCAGAGTCCATTTTATACCCGATAATTAGGGCATTTCGCTGCACATACAAGTTGTTTTTATCGACAGAATTCATTCATAGATCTCAAATTTCATGTACAGAGTATCAAAAGCCACACCTCTGCTCCCCTTTAAGTTTGCCATGATTGAGTGCCACAATTTCTGTTTTTAGATTTATTCAGTATAATAATACAAATGTATACCCCAACAGCGGTGGACATACAGTTTTAGAGACCCTCAGAGCCCATTGTCAATAAGGTCTTCGGGTCGATATAAAACTGTATGTCCACCTCTGTTGGGGTCTACATTTGTATAATGTTAATAACGGTTCAGTGACCTCGTGGTGAACGCAACACGGTAGAGATTCACCAATTTTGTAGCAAGATCTTTATTATGCTTTGATTTTGACGAGGAAAACGGCATGATTTTTTTTAAATAAAAAAATTGGTTGTTTTCAAAAAATAAACTGACCATTTGAAGAATAATTTAACATTGTTAACAGAAATGACAGCACATTGTCGAAACGAAGCTTACCCATTCAGGCTATTCACAATAAACATCATAAATTATATAGTCTTTATTTTATGTGTCAGGAGTGAATGAAATATCCAAAAGATTAAAAAAAAAATAGGCCAATGGCCTGTTGCTCAACGGCTATTGTACAAAAGATTAGTGCTGTATATGTCACAACTTTTCGTTTAAATTTGTACTTTTAAATGAAATATCGCCAAACAACCACACAAAGTTGTCAATGGAATAATAAACACATGTATGCCTAACACCAAAGCATTAGAAATAGTGGTTAGTTGAAATTCCATTATTAACCAAAAATGACAAAAATATTTGCCAAAATTAGAGAATTAAAGATATGGCCATGGGATGAACAAATCTAGTAGATGTCAACACAAGGTACATACACACCAAGTATCAAAGCATTTAGGCTACCGGTTTTGAAGAAGAAGTCGAAAATAGAATTCTTGACCAAAAATGAACATTTTAAAATATTCTCCAAAATTAGGAAATTGAAAATTTCCTTACCAAATTAACAAAACTGATAGAGGAAAACCCAAGGCACATGCACTATCAATATCAACACTGTAGACCACTTAGTGTCATAGTAGTGTAAGCTACACACACAGTAACGATAGGATACAAGTAATATATTGGGCAGTGGGCTAAATGCAGTCAGGTTCAATAACAAAATACCCAGCTCAGTGTTGCATGTAAAACAAGTCATTGTCAATGACACGTCCCCCTTCTGTTCATATTTGAGTGACATATACATTCAAAGCAGCAACAATATGGATGTTGAACTGCATTCAGTAAAACAAAATAGCCACTAGTCAGCCATTTTCAACACAATCCAAAAAAAAATTTAAACTAAATTTGCCCACGCATGACATAGATTCAGTTCCGGTATGGTGAAAATGTGCAATTTTTGTGAATTTTTGACCTTAAAAGGACTGGCCCAAATGCACAGGCATATGTATGATATAATGTATGATGTGTATGTGAAGTTTGAACTTGATCTGTCCAGGCATGTCCGAGATATGGATCGAAAACTAAATTCTTTAAAACAAAATGGTGGTCAGGCCAGGTGGTCATTTTGAACTTGATCCAAAGAAAAATTGGTATGCATCAAGCTTATATTATGTTTAATATATGCACTAAATCTGAACAAAATAAATCCATGCATGACTGAGATCCAGTTCCGGAATTGTGAAAATACGTGATTTTGATGCATTTTGGGCCTTAAAATGGCCATCATTCAGCTATTGTTAAGCGGATCATGAAACAAATGCACATATCTATTTGTGACATGATGTACCATGTGTGTGTGAAGTTTGAACTTGATCAATCCAGACATGTCTCGGATACGGATCCAGAACTGAATTCTTTAAAACAAAATGGCCGCCAGTCGGCCATTTCAAGCCCGATCCAAAAAAAAAATGACGTGCATCAAGGTCCTATTATGTTTAATGTATGTACCAAATTTGAACAAAATCCGTTCATGCATAACTGAGATCCGGGTTCGGAATGGTAAAAAATGTGCAATTTCAATGCATTTTCGGCCTTAAAGCGGCTGCTATTTGGCTATCGTTAATGAGATCATGAAACAAATGCACATACATATTTGTGACATGATGTACCTTGTGTGTGTGAAGTTTGAACTCGATCAATCCAGACATGTCTCAGATACGGATCCAGAACTGAATTCTTTAAAACAAAATGGCCGCCAGTCGGCCATTTCAAGCCCGATCCAAAAAAAAAATGACGTGCATCAAGGTCCTATTATGTTTAATGTATGTACCAAATTTGAACAAAATCCGTCCATGCATAACTGAGATCCGGGTTCGGAATGGTAAAAAATGTGCAATTTCAATGCATTTTCGGCCTTAAAGCGGCTGCTATTTGGCTATCGTTAATGAGATCATGAAACAAATGCACATACATATTTGTGACATGATGTACCTTGTGTGTGTGAAGTTTGAACTCGATCAATCCAGACATGTCTCAGATACGGATCCAGAACTGAATTCTTTAAAACAAAATGGCCGCCAGTCGGCCATTTCAAGCCTGATCCAAAAAAAAAATGATGTGCATCAAGGTCCTATTATGTTTAATGTATGTACAGAATTTGAACAAAATCCGTCCATGCATAACTGAGATCCGGGTCCGGAATGGTGAAAATGTGCGATTTTGATGCATTTTCAGCCTTAAAATGGCCGCTTTTCGGCTATCGTTAATCGGATCATGAAAAAAATGCATGTGCATATGTCCCATATAATGTGTGATGTATGAGTGAAGTTTGAACTTAATCGGTCCATGCATGTTCGAGATACAGGTGATCACGGACGCACGGATGCACGGACGCATGGATGCACACAGGGCAAAACATAAGTCCCCGTTTTCGGACTACGTCCGAACGGGGACTAATTAGAATGTTGTATTAACACATAACAAATAGAAACACAATCGTAATGAACGCTATGTGGATACAGTAATACACAGTTATGTGTCACGTAAGGGACGACGTCAAAAGATCGATGTCGAATAAAAAACTTAATTCCTTTAGTTTTTTTTAAAACCCTCCTACCCCCCACTGAAACTTAATTGATAAATATTGGTCATGGCGTCAGACTACATTCATCATTAAATACAAATTGATAATCGGACAGTAGTATTGCATAGCAGTTGGTTGTCGGGTGGGTGGAAAAAGAGTTTGCAAATGCACCTTATTTGACGCACAGATTTACACTCGAACCAAACCATTTTTCTGTTTTTTTTCCCCTTTTCGGTTATTTCTGTCCATGATTGGATACAACTACAAATACTCCAAGATTTTTTGACTTCATTAAAAAATAAAATCTAAAATCGTTTTTGTAAGATGGAAACTTTTTGAGGTCAAAACCCCCCACCCCCAAACTAAAGGAAATAAGTTTTTTATCCGACATCGATTTTTTGACGTCGTCCCTTACGCAGTTATTTCTCAATAAAAGTCTCAATAAAAAGTAGAAAAATACAATTACAAGTTCTGTAATGTGCTAATACAAGATACTACTCATTACGTGGTTACTATAATGAACAGGAATATCTATGCACAGTACTGTATAGTGCCACTAACTGCTACAACCATATAGGCCAACACATCAGTACAGAGTACTGAAGAGAATGTATGGCATACGCAGTAATCCTAACTTACTCAATACAAATGGCTACCACATACACAATACAGTATTTACTAACTAGAAACACTAAGTGCTGATAGATACTACGTAATAGGTACTAAGGCTGCGAATGCAATGAGTATTCACTAGATAGATAGAAGTATATGCTAGTAACAACAGAGATTAGCACTCGGATATTAAATACAGGTACTTGGTAAAATGAAAGGAAAATACTTTAAAGTTACTATAATTGAAAAGATTACTTATCTAGTCTTACGGTAACAAAGGCGTACTAAATACAACAGTATACATTAGCTTAACTGTAAAATACTAAAACTACTATTAAAAAATACTAATACACAACCAATGCAGGCATCTCGAATGCCGTAACAGTAGGGAAGTACAAATAATTCCTACACGATTACTGAAATAGTATATTCACAGGTTTATATCAACAGAAAATAGTTAAGTATTCAATAATAAAATAACGCTCGAGTTCAACTACATGTACTGAATACTAAAGACATTCAAAATACAAAATGTTTTAAACATGCAAAACAGGACAAAGTTCCAAATTATGCATGTAACACTACAAGTATCAACTATAACAATAATATGATACCTCAGAAATAGTTTGGTTTAAGTGAATACCAAAATGACACAATTTAAGGTAAGTATTCAGTAATATCACTCACCAGAATGGTAGTCACAATATGTATGTATAGTAAAATACACAATCCAGGTAATAGTAGTTTATAAATAAACAAGTCATTGTCAATGACACGTCCCCGTTCCGTTCATATTTGAGTGACATATACATTCAAAGCAGATCATGACCGAAATGCTCCTGCATATGTACAACACATTGTGCTAAATCTGAACAAAATCCATCCATGCATGACTGAGATCCGGTTCTGGAATTGTGAGAATACGTGATTTTGATGCATTTTCGGCCTTAAAATGGCCATCATTCCGCTATTGTTAAGCAGATCATGAAACAAATGCACATATCTATTTGTGACATGATGTACCATGTGTGTGTGAAGTTTGAACTTGATCAATCCAGACATGTCTTGGATACGGATCCAGAACTGAATTCTTTAACAAAATGGCCGCCAGTCGGCCATTTCGAACTTGATCCGGAAAAAAAAGACGTGCATCAAGGTCCTATTATGTTTAATGTATGTACCAAATTTGAACAAAATCCATCCATGCATGACTGAGATCCGGTTCTGGAATTGTGAAAATACGTGATTTTGATGCATTTTCGGCCTTAAAATGGCCATCATTCCGCTATTGTTAAGCAGATCATGAAACAAATGCACATATCTATTTGTGACATGATGTACCATGTGTGTGTGAAGTTTGAACTTGATCAATCCAGACATGTCTTGGATACGGATCCAGAACTGAATTCTTTAACAAAATGGCCGCCAGTCGGCCATTTCGAACTTGATCCGAAAAAAAAAGACGTGCATCAAGGTCCTATTATGTTTAATGTATGTACCAAATTTGAACAAAATCCATCCATGCATAACTGAGATACGGGTCCGGAATGGTGAAAATGTGCGATTTCAATGCATTTTCGGCCTTAAAGCGGCCGCCATTTGGCTATCGTTAATGAGATCATGAAACAAATGCACATACATATTTGTGACATGATGTACCTTGTGTGTGTGAAGTTTGAACTTGATCAATCCAGACATGTCTCGGATACGGATCCAGAACTGAATTCTTTAAAACAAAATGGCCGCCAGTCGGCTATTTCGAACTTGATCCGGAAAAAAAAATGACGTGCATCAAGGTCCTATTATGTTTAATGTATGTACCAAATTTGAATGAAATCCGTCCATGCATAACTGAGATCTGGGTCCGGAATGGTGAAAATGTGCGATTTCAATGCATTTTCGGCCTTAAAGCGGCCCCCATTTGGCTATCGTTAATGAGATCATGAAACAAATGCACATACATATTTGTGACATGATGTACCTTGTGTGTGTGAAGTTTGAACTTGATCAATCCAGACATGTCTCAGATACGGATCCAGAACTGAATTCTTTAAAACAAAATGGCCGCTAGTCGGCTATTTCGAACTTGATCCGAAAAAAAAAATGACGTGCATCAAGGTCCTATTATGTTTAATGTATGTACCAAATTTGAATGAAATCCGTCCATGCATAACTGAGATCCGGGTCCGGAATGGTGAAAATGTGCGATTTCAATGCATTTTCGGCCTTAAAGTGGCCGCCATTTGGCTATCGTTAATGAGATCATGAAACAAATGCACATACATATTTGTGACATGATGTACCTTGTGTGTGTGAAGTTTGAACTCGATCAATCCAAGCATGTCTCAGATACAGATCCAGAACTGAATTCTTTAAAACAAAATGGCCGCCAGTCGGCCATTTCGAACCCGATCCAAAAAAAAAAATGACGTGCATCAAGGTCCTATTATGTTTAATGTATGTACCAAATTTGAACAAAATCCGTCCATGCATAACTGAGATCCGGGTCCGGAATGGTGAAAATGTGCGATTTTGATGCATTTTCGGCCTTAAAATGGCCGCTATTCGGCTATCGTTAATCGGATCATGAAAAAAATGCATGTGCATATGTCCCATATAATGTGTGATGTATGAGTGAAGTTTGAACTTAATCGGTCCATGCATGTTCGAGATACAGGTGATCACGGACGCACGGACGCACGGACGCACGGACGCACACAGGGCAAAACATAAGTCCCCGTTTTCGGACTGCGTCCGAACGGGGACTAATAAACGCTGCTTGGACTGATAAATATGATATATAGAAGATAATATTTGGTAATCGTAGTCCTAAATAACTATTAAAAATAGCTAGACGTTTCGAGCAATGGCTCTTTATCGATAGCATAGAAGAAAGTGTTATAACGTACAGGTAGAACATAGGAACGTAAGAACACGCATGAACTATAAATTAGAATCACAAAAAATCCACAATAAAACAAATAACGCGCCTTAGGTAGTGAGCTCAACAAATGAGTTGAACTGTTTGTTAATACCATGGGGTTCTTTAGTTCCAAGGCGGAATATAGTTTCCTCCTCGACACGCCTGAGCTGATTTTTGTTGCCATTGACAACACATACACCAGAAATAGACATATCTGTAATATTATGTCCACTAGAATTAAAATGAAGTGAAACCGGATAATAACGATTTTTCTGTCTAGTTTGCCGTAGATGCTCAGCAAACCGATCACCCAGTCGACGAACTGTAGAACCAAAGTAAAGTTTCCCGTATTTAATACATGAAATGCAATATACAACATTCATAGTGATACAACTGAATGGATATTTGACCGCAACATCTCCCTTGGGACCAAATATACGATTAAAGACCAAATATACGATTAATTACCACTTTCTTCTATGCTATCGATAAAGAGCCATTGCTCGAAACGTCTGTCGAAGAACAGTCTTTACTTTAGTTGAAATCTCGACGGGAAAACATAATTGGTCGAGTCAATCTACTTGGAACAGTTAATACTGGCGTACAGAACTCAAAATGTCAACGATTGTACTCACAGGAACCTGGATACTCAGTTCAACCACGGTTTCGTTCAACACAATGGCAACAGCAGACTGCAACATCTGCGGTCAATCCACACAACCACAACTTTCGGAAAAGACTTCTGCCAGTCACTAAATTCCACGCGAACACATTTTCGTCTGTCCCAAGTCCACAACATCCATAACCATAACCTTTAGTTCAGTCTTTGGAAGGAATTCAGTCGATTTAACAGAAGAATCGACTTGCTCACACAGACAGAAACTGCCATGCTGACCAACACAGGGACGCACAGACTTATTCATAAACAAAGTTATTCCAACACCATACTATAGATGGCACTCTGACTATAGACCGTCACAGTAGAGTTTTGGGGGGCTAATTTTGGCAGATCAACTTTTCATGAACAAATTACCATCTACACTCATCAAGGCATCCACACACCAAAAATTGAGTCAAACGGTTCAGTGTTTTTTTAAGAAGAAGTCATGCACAGACAGACAGATAGATAGATAGACGGATGACAGACGCAGGACAGAAACCCATCTCATAGGCTCAGCGGACATATGGTCCAAAAAACTAAAAAAACTGCTGAAAAGCGACCGTCGATTTCATGGTCCATTGCAGACTGTACTCGACCAACTGTCCATAAACGTGTTGTCACTGTACATCCGCCATGTTGAATCGCACAACAGTTTAATTCTCACAACATAAAAAATATGAATTTAATCATAGGCAACCTGCTATTATATAATAAATAAATTGATTGAGACAGGGATATCCCCCCCCCCCCCCGAGTTGTGAATATTTTGGAAATCGTGACACAAGCAAAAGACCAGAAAATGATTTACTTTAAAACTATGTCCTCATGAATTAATCGTTCGTGTACAATAATTTGACAGGGTATACAATTTACAAACTAGTTTAGATTGGAGATAATTGTTTGCTTTTTTTGCTTTTCACAAGAATACAAAAGCTGGCAATCATCATAATATTCACGTCCGTACAACACAGAATGTACACCAATCCTACTCCAATACATTCAATTTTACTGAAACTGGAGAACTTACCTTTGCAAACAAGTCTCTTATGCCGCCTTCTTGAAGTTCTTGAAATCAAATAAGGTTACTAGTTCTTCTAGTAACTAGTGAATGAGACCACCGAGCCGCACAGAATAAACAGTACTATAATAAATTGCACGCAATGGAGAAATCACATGCCGTAAAACAGCAGCATTACTTACAGATCTAATCTACTGTAAAATATTAGGGTTGTACAAACCCGTTTGTTTACCAAACCATACCTACCAGGAAGTCCAAGGAAATAATAAATTTCATTTATTACTTGTTAGGCTTAATTACAGACTACAGCCCGAACAGAAACAATTAGGGAATATACCCGGGTCTACAAATAACACCCTAGGGTAGCATTCCCTATAGAAAAAGGCCTCTCCTGAGGGATCAACCTCATGCCACTCGTGTGCGCGAGGCCCGTACCGTTCATTCTCACAAACGTTTCTGCTGCACCAACGGGCCGCCAGAAGCTTGTGGGGAGGTGGGTGGGTTGCACGGACTTTCTGGTAGGCATGATTAGGTTTGTAACCCTAATAGTTTACTACATCACTTACCAGAAAGTCTTTGGAAATAATTTATTTCATTTATTACTCGTTAGGCAGAGTAGTACGCTCACTGGAGGTGGGGAAGCTCCGATGGCTGAAATGTATATATTTTGACACAAAGAAGAAAGGTCAAAAACTGAGAGAAATCTAAAACTACTCACGAACAGGGAGTCTTGTCCCAGGATACAACCACTCGGGTGACTCTTCAGGGACCAGGTGCCTCGAAAGTAGACTCCCCAATTTAGGGAGGCTTACTAAAGCCGGTCGACTGAACAGTAAATTATGGCCGAACAATTCTAATGCATCAAAATAGTGTATTGCTGGGGTTCGTAGCATCGGTCGAAACCCCCAGCGTCAAGCAAAGGAGGCTGGTTTCGGCTGAAGACACTATTGTGCTAACATTTTCGTGCATAGGGCCCCTTAGTGGTTCGGGCTGGGTCAACGAACACTGTCTGACCCGTCACCACTGGGCCCAACCTGTAGGGACCCTCCTCCAGTGCTTCGAGGTCTCTCAGGTAGTAGTTAATGAAGACATTCTGAGATCTCCAGAACTCTGCTCAGAGCACATGCTCGAGTGAGGCCCCAGACATCAAAGCCAATGAGGTGGCTACCTCGCCCACATCGTGTACCTTCACCTGGTGACGTTCCAAACGAGCCGATGAAGAAGTAGTTTATTTATACCCTTCCACGACCGTATCAACAATCCACCATGAAATGGTGATATTCGAAGCAGGATGGCTCTGTTTGTTCCGCCCATAACAGACAAACATGCGCTTCTCACTGCCCCTAGACACATTGGTGTCTTTCCCTTCCTGACGGCCCTGCTTGCTCACTAAGTTAGTGAGGCGTAGGATGACGATCAGCTCAGGGCAACGACCTAGGATTTGATTCTTGGCAAGAAAGCCCAACCAAGTCTTCAAAATAACTTGTGAGTTCATAAAGGAGGCACATCCGTCACCAAAGGACAGTGCCCCTACCTGACGCCAGAGCCAAAAGAAAAAACTATTTTCAAAGTGACGTATTTCATGTCCGCCTTATCCATAAGCTCGAAGGGGGGGGGGGGGGTCATAACGCCGTAAGAACCTAGCTAGCCCCTAGGCAGATTCAGACACCGATAGGTGGTGGGTTTCTGAACGAATTGAAATGATAAAAAAGGGTGTCCCAGTCCCGGATAATACCCTCTTCTTACAACAACCTAGTTCAGATCAGTGAAGAAATGATGTCCTACCTTGCCAGTGCCGTCCCTAGAACAAAAAAAATGCTGAACGATGATAGAGTTCGGTATGCTATCAAAAGAAAAGCCTAAAACAGTTCTGCATGAGGGCATACATGTAGATCGAAAGCGAGACCTGGAAAGTTCCAAGGAGCGCTGATGGGAGAAACTTCTACAAACAAATCTGTAGCAGAGACTACTCTATCTCCTACGTGCAGGGATTCCTGAGGTCAGCAACCAAAGTCTGATCGGCTACGACAGACCCTCCCTAAAAAGACCCTCCTCAATGGGTTGGGTATCTCTTTGGTAGAAGTGGTAAAGACATTTTGCATTCTCAAGAAGCCTGCCCTCAGCACATGTTCGAGGGGGGCACCTGACGCAAGAGCTAATGAGTTCGCAATTGCACGGACCTCATGTGCTCATACTTGGTGTCTCTGTAAACCCTGTATCGAGAAAACAGTTATAAACCTTGAAGTCGGGGAGGCTGGTCTGCTTACCCTGCCGCCATGCCTTGACTCCTTAGTACGGCTTTCGTAGCAACTCGGCGCTTTAACCAGGCACAGAAGCAACTCCTCCAGATCCTCTGGGTTGACAACCTTGTCAGCCGGGGATGACGATCGGTTGTGAATTGCGTCTTGGGATTTGATTTTTGACGAGGAACCTGATTCGTGTCTTTAGCATGACTTGATTGTTCATAAAGGCGGCACACTCGTTCGAGAAGGACAGGGCCTCTAGTTCAGCCCGACGTCTACCTGATGCGAGGGCTAGTATGAAGACTGTTTTCCATGTCGAATATTTGAGTGGACCTGATCAGAGAGGCTCCAAGGCGGCCTGCTTAGAGCAGACAACACAACCGACAAGTCCAAATTGGATGGTTCCCTCGTTCGGGGTCTAGGCCTCTGATTAAGCAGTAAACAGTCTTCTAATAGTAGGACAACCGGCTAGCCTCATCCCCAGAGAATTCTCAATGGTGGGTGACAAGGCTGACCTGTAGCCAACATCTCTGAAAGACAAGTCCATTTTGTCAGTGTACACTCGTTATTTTGAGGCGTAGGCTGTGTTGGTGGGATACCTGTTCGCCCTGGCCAGGACGTTGGCAGATTACTCAGGAAAAAGCCTGAGTGAGTCAACTGAGAGCCTTGATGCGTGTAAGTGGTACACCACTGGGCTCAAAGGCAGTGCGCCGTTCGGTTTGCCCCATTTGAACTTATATTTGGGCACATTGTTCGTGGTCCAATGATGATACTCGAAGAGTTATGGACTGGTGAAACACAGGCAAGTGAAACCAAGAGTGTATATCAGTATGTGTTGGACTTGAGAGAACGTTTGGAGCGAACCTGCCAGCTTGCTCGAGAGGCTTTGGCAAAATCTGCCTCGCGATATCAATCTTATTATAATAAGAAGGCAAAGGTAAGGAACTTTGAGGTCGGAGACGAGGTACTTTTGCTCCTGCCAACAAGTAATAATAAACTACTATTACAATGGAAAGGCCCATTTCCCATTACACAGAAAGTAAGTAGCCTAAACTACAAAATAGACTTGGGTCACACCCGCAAAATCTTTCACGCTAATTTGCTCAAGAAGTATCATCATCGATCAGAAGTTACTGCATCCTTAGTCGAGTACCGTGGTGATATTTATGACGTGGCTTGTGTATCTGTAGTTGAGGAAGAATGTCAGGAAGAAGTAGGTCCATCCGAATTGAAATCTTTTTCAAATGAGGACTTATTGCATCTTCCTCCCATAGTAAGCAAAGAGAGCATAAAAGATGTACACCTTAGTCCAAAGCTGAGTACGTCTATGGTTAAGGACGTCAAGCAAATTCTAGAAGAATTCCGTGATGTGCTGACAGATATCCCTGGTAAGACTACCTTAGGAAAACATACAATACAAGTAAGAGAGACAGAGCCTATTAGAAGCAGGCCATATCCTATACCACATGCATTGAGAGCAGAAGTTCAGAAAGAAATAGTAAATATGTTACAAATGGGTATAATTTCACCAAGTAATAGTCCTTATGCATGTCCCTTGGTAGTCATCACTAAATCCGACAAATCTCTCAGGTTGGGTTGCGATATGAGGAAAGTAAACCAGATTACAGTATTTGATGCCGAGCCAGTTCCAGATCAAGAAGAGATATTTACCCAGTTAGCAAAAGATCGTTACTTTAGTAAGGTCGATTTAAGTAAAGGTTACTGGCAGATTCCTATGTCTGAGGAATCAAAACCCCTTACCGCAATTATTACACATAATGGTTTATATCATTTTGATATGATGCCATTTGGGCTTGTAAATGCGGGGGCAACGTTCAGTCGTATAATGAGACGGCTCCTTAAAGGTATTAGTAATGTACATAATTATATTGATGATATTCTTATCCATACAAGGACTTGGAGTGAGCACGTCCAGGCAACTGAGAAAGTGTTCAAGCGTCTTCGCAGTGCTAATTTGACAGCACGCCCCACTAAGTGTTTCTTAGGATATGATGAAGTCGAATTTTTGGGTCACATAGTAGGTCATGGCACCGTTAAGCCCAAGCCGGATAAAATTCAAGCTGTATTAGAGGCTCAGAGACCGTTAACAAAGACTCAGGTAAGATCATTCTTGGGACTAGTTGGATTTTATAGGAAATTCATTCCAGACTTTGCGGCAGTGGCTACCCCTCTGACTGACTGTACCAGAAAGGGAAAGCCTAACGTAATTCAGTGGGGTGATGCTCAGGAACATGCTTTTTCCACACTTAAAGGTAAGTTGGTTAACTTCCCCATACTTCAGCTGCCTGATCTAAACAAGGAATTTACATTACGCACAGACGCATCAGATACAGGCGTCGGAGCAGTTTTGTTACAAAACATTGGTGGAGAAATATTCCCAATAGCTTATGCAAGCAAGAAATTGAATGGATGTCAAACTAGGTATTCGGTGATGGAACGGGAATGTTTGGCGATGGTCTGGGCAGTGCAAAAGTTCCAGTCGTATTTATATGGTAAGGAATTTGTGATACAGACAGATCACCAGCCATTAACATGTCTTCGTAAATCTAAGGTGGCAAATGGGAGGATAATGAGATGGGCGCTGGCATTGCAGCCCTTCCGATTCCGGATCGAGGTGATCAAAGGTAAAGAGAATGTTGGGGCCGATTACTTAAGCAGAAGCATATCAGCCACAAAATCTTGTCTATTAATATTCCATTAAGACAAGGTATCAGATGGAGGTATATTATAATGTGTATAACTTTGAATGCGTAAACACATTCACAAAAACGGGGGGCTTAATTGTCACATTATAATCTAGTATCGGTAATTAGTCACCTGCAGTGTATACCACTTCAGATGCTATTGTTTTAAACAAAGAGCTAGTTAGGGCTTAGGTTGAGGACAGGTCGCCCAGCTGTACTATTAGTATGCAAATTTCTTTGTTTCTGTTTCCTTGTGGTGAGCACTGAAAGCAAATTCAAGTTAGTCTCACCCAGAACACAGTCCTGGAAGGTTGTTTTTCGGCAACCACTTGCTGGGGTCTTGTGACGAGCCAAGTTCTGCTTTTTGTATGGGGCGCTAGGGAAGTGGCTATATCTCTAGTATAAGCCTGGGCCAGCTTTGGAGCCTATGTGTTCAGATTTTCTGGCAGGAACTGTACAAAAGGGACAGTAGCTTTAACTAGCTATTGTGGGTATTTAGGGCCAGCACGTCAGAGGGGTCTTGTCGTGTACGTACAACTCAATTGCTGTGCACCTGGGCTTCGTCACAAAAGGGACTGAATGCAAACTCATTGTAAGTAGAATTTCGTTGTAGAGTTTAATTATATATTTCCGTAAAATGTTGATACTCCATTGTTTCAAAGAATGACGTGAAATCCGTAAGTTTTATGCCTTAGTATTAAGTTGTTATATTTATTATGATTTTATTATGGTGCTGTTATTTTTCATAGTGCCATCTTGACTTTATCAAGCAGTTAGTGTTACATTACCGGAGGATACGTGCTGTCTCACTTGGAACTGCGTTCTACATTACCGGAGGATACGTGTTGTCTCACTTGGAACTGCGTGCCACATTACCGGAGGATACGTGTTGTCTCACTCGGAATTGCGTTCTACATTACCGGAAGATCAGTGTTGTATCGCTTGTAATAACCTACTATATAACTGGTAATTACGTTACGTTATTGGAAGCTTTGTAATGTATTTTTCAAAGCTACACGTTACATTATATGAATTTTGTGTACTGTACATGAATATGTAATTTAAGGCAACCATATTGTACATTCCAGTAATTGTCTATTCAAAGGCTAAGTAAAATCTAAAATCATTCTTTCTGTAATTTTCTCATACATTGTGCGCCAGCAGTTTAATGCTTCATTAATGGACAGAAAATCCTAGCTTTGTAAACAGATTGTATTTAATCCCTTTTCCCCCTTTGATCAATTAAAGTTATTCGTTCAATGTTATTTAACTCGTACGCGGTCTTGCGTTTTGATGGATGGATCGAACACTAGGCAACATAGTCAAAATTGTTGGCATCTCGTATGCATGACACCTACCATAAGGACTTAGGCCTCTAATCCGCAGGGAACCAAGGTCCGCCCATCAACACCGTCTGTGTGATCCCCTTACGTCCAGCACTCGAGAGCCATGCAGTCGGTATTGCTTTGGATCCCGCAGTCACGATCGCGAAAGGACAGCCCTACCGAGAGTGACTGCTTCAGGATCGAGGGTGGGGGGTTGAACATCAGATCACTAGGATTGATGTTCCCCCATTACCCCACGGCGTGGACTCATTACGAAGAACTGACTCTGAGGGGCCGCCAGAGTTGCACCCACTGTGATGACCGGGCTGGTCCTCTCTGGGAGTGTCTGCAAGTTCTCAAAGGAGGAGTGACTCGCAGTGGAGGAAGGATACATGAAAACAAGCCATGCATGGCACAGTTCCCATTAGTTATCAAATTTAAGATATATATAGTTTTGTTTGTAGTAATATAGCTGGAAAATAACCATGTTAGGAATAGGATTATGATGATTGTTTAACATTAAAATGATTGACATTTGTATCTGATAGTCAAACAAGTACTTGTCCACAATGAGAGGTATTGCTCTGGAACAGCATTAATTAAAACAAAATCAGCCATTTTGAATACATATATCTATGACATGATGTATAATGAATATATAAAATTTGAACATAATCAGTCAAGGCATGTCAGAGATATGGCTCCAGAAGCCCATTTATTAAAACAACATAGTTGAACTCTGGTGACCTTGCCCTTTGTTATATAATATAATTCCCTTTAACATATTTTGTTTCAATATAAATATGCATTGTCATAATTAATTTTGAATACAAACAAGTTTTGGGGTTGAACCAACAGTGGGGAATCAGTCTACTGAATGTCCTTTAAAGATGTAAATATCTTACAAAAACATTGGTGCCTTATTTGTTTAATTATTTTAAAAGACATAATTTCCAGCTTTATTCAAAGTAATTCAGATATTTTAGTATAAAAACAAATGCCTCATCGCAAAAAAAAAAGTGCTGCATTTAGATGTGAATAGATTCATAAAACATGCAAGATAACAGAAAATCTTAGCTGGCTTTTATCCAAGTATTTTGTACAGGTGTCTGTCAAAAATTAATGATTCACTGAGACAAATATGAACTGCCTCATTGTGTGACTACTGTATTATATGAAATGTAAAAAAAAAAACACCCTTTATGAATAGCTATCATGTTGCAAGCTCTGCTTTGTATGCAAATCAACTTAAATAGTTAGTTGGTGTCCAGTGGAGGAAGAAGTCAACAGTACTGTTGCCTCCTGAAAATCTACATCTTCAAACACTGCAATCTTTGAAGTGCGTTTTTAAACGAGTAATATAAAAACTCTATCATTCTGTTCTAATAGCTGAAACATATTCCTGTGAGTTTTCATTTGTCAAATAAACTGTTTGTCAAATACAGAATACATATATTTTAGAACAACTTTCTTTTTAAAATGTGGATGAAATGTTTTGCTTTTTATGTATTTTTTATGTATTGTTTTTGATTTGATAACTTTGAACTAAACAGATTTTCTATTAGCTTCAGATCTTGATCAAAGTTTGGCACCCAGTTCATAGGAGTGCTTATATTGATTTTCTGACATCTTGTTTTCTGTAAAGATTTTATTGGTAGGTTTGCAAATGTGTATCAGACTGTGCAATCTCTCCATGAGTTGGTTTTGAAACCCAGTATGGGATTCTGAGATACATTACCAAGGATATTATTACAAGATAAATCATTTGCTTCATTGAACACATACAACAATGCACATTACCACTGAGATGTGTATCACCAGTGATCAGTCAAGTAGAAACAGTCAAATTATGTTATCAGATTTTCTCAATTTTTGCATGATATTTTCATATAGGACATCTGTTGTTCAAACTCAGGGAAGACTTTATACTGATGAATAAGGTCACCAAGTTTGATGAAGTTTGGAATAGAATTAGTAAAGTTATTATGCACACAATAACAATTATTAACGACGACAACGACAACGACGACAACAACAACAACAACAACGACAGACAAAATTTTTCCCTTAATATACCTTTCCCTTCCATCTCTTCCATCTTTGATGGTACGGGCAAGGTAAAAATGGTCACCAGTCAGCCATTTTGAATCTGCTCTAAAAAATAAAATGACGTGCATCAGGAACTCGTAATGTCTAATGTATGTAATAAGTTTGAACAAAATCCATCCATAAATGCTTGATATTTGATGATTATTTTAGCACAAAAATGACCACTATTTGGCCACTTTGAATAGGATCATCAAACCAATAAATCTGTATATCTATGACATGATGTATAATGAATATTTAAAATTTGAACATAATCAGCCACAGCAAGTCAGAGATATGGCACTAGAACCATATTTATTTTTAAAAAATGGCCATCAGTCAGCCATCTTATCTGACAAACAAAATGATGTGCATAATGTCAATTTACAGACCCATGTCCTGCTCTGCTTGGCCCCCTTCGAAATCGGAGACTTGGCTGCCAGCCCTCCCGTTGGCTACTTGTGGACTAAGTCTCGGTGGAGACTTGATACCACAAGCCTGTGCCCCTCCTGCCTCCCCCCCAAAAAATGACAAGGATCGGGGAGATCCCAGAAGGAAGCATCCTGCATGCTAATACTCCTTGCTGGTGTGCTCCTTCCGGCTTGCCAACACAAGGGGCAACTGCAGTGCAGGCAACCTGCTCCCCTTGCATTTGGTCTACTCGACCTGCAAGGAACGCAATTTGCCCCAGCAGGTTCTCAACCAAAGCCTGAGTCTCGTAAGCAAACCCGGCGCCGTGCGAGGACGAGTCCACAGAGGGACCAGCAACTTGCCCCCTTGGAGTGAAACCTCCAGGGGCACAGCCTCTGAGAGAAAGCCCTTTTTAACAAATAAATAAATGAATTGCTTGTTAATAATCAATTCAAAAATTTTTACTTAAATTAGATAAGATGGATGTTAGTCTGTAATTGTTTGCAGAGTTTCTTTAACATGTTTAGAATGCATTTGCTCAAGTCTGACAGATTTGTTGGGATCCAAAACTTGTTATTTGAGAACATCGTTCTAACACACTGGGTGGAAAAACAAAGAAGAATGATAGTCATGTTTTAAACATTGGCCATTATTTTTTTGCCCATAATGATGCCATGATAAAAATATTGATACTACAATGTATACATAAGATCACCTCTGAAAAGATTACAGGACGAAACAACATTAATGAGTTCCACTGTCATTCAATGACTTCACATTTACAAAACAAAACAAGACACAACATGAATATTCAAGTATGGCTATCAAATCAAGATGTACAAGCTTGAATAAGCACTTACTTTGCCTCCATTCAGTAAATAATATTCACCATCTTCACTTAGAGTTGCTCTAGTCTGAATGGAAGCAGCATCACTTCCACTGAAACATACAGAAAAGAATCACATGTACATGTACTGGTAGGTGTAATATTACCTGCTAGATATAATGACATGTACTGGTAGGTGTAATATTACCTACTGGATATAATGACATGTACGGGTAGGTGTAATATTACCTGCTAGATATAATGACATGTACGGGTAGGTGTAATATTACCTGCTAGATATAATGACATGTACTGGTAGGTCTAATATTACCTGCTAGATATAATGACATGTACTGGTAGGTGTAATATTACCTGCTAGATATAAAGACATGTACTGGTAGGTGTAATATTACCTGCTAGATATAATGACATGTACGGGTAGGTGTAATATTACCTGCTAGATATAATGACATGTACAGGTAGGTGTAATATTACCTGCTAGCTATAATGACATGTACGGGTAGGTGTAATATTACCTGCTAGCTATAATGACATGTACTGGTAGGTGTAATATTACCTGCTAGCTATAATGACATGTACTGGTAGGTGTAATATTACCTGCTAGCTATAATGACATGTACTGGTAGGTGTAATATTACCTGCTAGCTATAATGACATGTACGGGTAGGTGTAATATTACCTGCTAGCTATAATGACATGTACTGGTAGGTGTAATATTACCTGCTAGATATAATGACATGTACTGGTAGGTGTAATATTACCTGCTAGCTATAATGACATGTACTGGTAGGTGTAATATTACCTGCTAGATATAATGACATGTACTGGTAGGTGTAATATTACCTGCTAGATATAATGACATGTACAAGTAGGTGTAATATTACCTGCTAGATATAATGACATGTACTGGTAGGTGTAATACTACTTGCTAGATATAATGACATGTACTGGTAGGTGTAATATTACCTGCTAGATATAATGACATGTACTGGTAGGTGTAATATTACCTGCTAGATATAATGACATGTACGGGTAGGTGTAATATTACCTGCTAGATATAATGATATGTACGGGTAGGTGTAATATTACCTGCTAGATATAATGACATGTACAGGTAGGTGTAATATTACCTGCTAGCTATAATGACATGTACAGGTAGGTGTAATATTACCTGCTAGCTATAATGACATGTACTGGTAGGTGTAATATTACCTGCTAGCTATAATGACATGTACTGGTAGGTGTAATATTACCTGCTAGCTATAATGACATGTACTGGTAGGTGTAATATTACCTGCTAGATATAATGACATGTACTGGTAGGTGTAATATTACCTGCTAGCTATAATGACATGTACTGGTAGGTGTAATATTACCTGCTAGATATAATGACATGTACTGGTAGGTGTAATACTACTTGCTAGATATAATGACATGTACGGGTAGGTGTAATATTACCTGCTAGCTATAATGACATGTACTGGTAGGTGTAATATTACCTGCTAGATATAATGACATGTACTGGTAGGTGTAATATTACCTGCTAGCTATAATGACATGTACTGGTAGGTGTAATATTACCTGCTAGATATAATGACATGTACTGGTAGGTGTAATATTACCTGCTAGATATAATGACATGTACAAGTAGGTGTAATATTACCTGCTAGATATAATGACATGTACTGGTAGGTGTAATACTACTTGCTAGATATAATGACATGTACTGGTAGGTGTAATATTACCTGCTAGATATAATGACATGTACTGGTAGGTGTAATATTACCTGCTAGATATAATGACATGTACGGGTAGGTGTAATATTACCTGCTAGATATAATGATATGTACGGGTAGGTGTAATATTACCTGCTAGATATAATGACATGTACAGGTAGGTGTAATATTACCTGCTAGCTATAATGACATGTACAGGTAGGTGTAATATTACCTGCTAGCTATAATGACATGTACTGGTAGGTGTAATATTACCTGCTAGCTATAATGACATGTACAGGTAGGTGTAATATTACCTGCTAGCTATAATGACATGTACAGGTAGGTGTAATATTACCTGCTAGCTATAATGACATGTACAGGTAGGTGTAATATTACCTGCTAGCTATAATGACATGTACAGGTAGGTGTAATATTACCTGCTAGCTATAATGACATGTACTGGTAGGTGTAATATTACCTGCTAGCTATAATGACATGTACAGGTAGGTGTAATATTACCTGCTAGCTATAATGACATGTACAGGTAGGTGTAATATTACCTGCTAGCTATAATGACATGTACAGGTAGGTGTAATATTACCTGCTAGCTATAATGACATGTACAGGTAGGTGTAATATTACCTGCTAGCTATAATGACATGTACAGGTAGGTGTAATATTACCTGCTAGCTATAATGACATGTACAGGTAGGTGTAATATTACCTGCTAGCTATAATGACATGTACTGGTAGGTGTAATATTACCTGCTAGATATAATGACATGTACGGGTAGGTGTAATATTACCTGCTAGATATAATGACATGTACGGGTAGGTGTAATATTACCTGCTAGATATAATGACATGTACGGGTAGGTGTAATATTACCTGTTAGATATAATGACATGTAAAGATTGTGTATGACATTTTTATGGCCAAAATCTGCAATCTCTGACAAAAACAGAAAACCACTGTGATTATACAGTAAAGTTCTCGCGAAAGCTTTGGCTTCACTTCAGCGTCAGCTTCGCATCATTGACATTGTTATGGCTTCATCGTCACATCAATGACGTGACATTGAAAAGTTAGGCGGTTATCGCTTCGCTTCATTGTGGCCTCATCAAACAAAGAAGTACAGTACTCATTTCGCCCAACCTCTCGCCGGCTTCCACTTTTCTATCGCTTGATTTTGCGACCACTTGTTGAATTTGACCGCACAATTTCCACTTTATTTACGACTGTGCAAAAATTCAGACTACTAAAAATTTCCTGGTTTTCATAGATCACGGCTGCTAGTTTAGTAACCATGCATACAGATGTTGAACAACTGTCAAAAGTTCAAATACTTTTTGTTTTAACTATCTATAATTATATGCACGCAATCTGACCCTTTGACCTAGATTTGGTTGGGATTGAATATTTTATTTTAGACAATATTCTGACGTGACGCACTGCTACAAAATGTATTCAACAGAAGTACAACGTGGTCGTCTGGGTTTCTTTTCCAGATTGTGTTGAGTTTACTATTTTGTCACAGTGTAAGGCCTGCTTATTGCTAATGAGCGGGCACCCACAGGACAGGGGGTTCTTTCACTGCTAGTATGGGGTAGACAAGACAATAGTACTGGAAATGAAATACACATACAGCAAAATATTGAGTTAAAGTTCCTGGCATATATATAAATGCACCAAAATGAGCCAAGTACGGGTGAAAAATACGGGTCGTACTTTTCAGAAAATAGCGAGTACGGGTGATATTTGTAGCGAGTACGGGTGACATTTGTAGCGAGTACGGGTGACATTTGTAGCGAGTACGGTGATATTTGTAGCGAGTATGGGTGGTATTTGTAGCGAGTACGTGGAGGTAATTTAGCGAGTACTAGTGATAAAATGTAGCGAGTACGGGGTGGGGGTATTGCGGGGTAAAAATGTACGGGATTTATACAACAACTACGGGTGCAGCAAAACACTCCATTGAGAAAGAAAATATCAGTGGTACGAACTGAAAATAGTTCAATCTAACGAACCGAAACTAGTTCCATCTTACGAAAACTAAACGGGGACGTGAAGCAGCAACGTTTAATTAATTATATATTCATGCAGTTTGACCCCCATGACGTAGCAAAATGGACGCCTCGTAAACAAAAGTGCCCCGTAACTGACCAGACATGTGTAATCTTGAAACTACAATAATAAATAAATAGACTCATTCCCCTTAATAATATTCTGCACAATAATTTCCAGGCAAAAACAAATCACGCGTGCAGGAATACATTCAATTTGGCTTGATTTTGGATGTCGGTAAAACGATGTGTTTAAAAGGGATCTATGTGTCACATAAATGAAAGAAACGATATATTCAAAGAATTAAATATACAGCCTAAAAACAATACCAATAGAGAGAAATTAGAAACTCTTCTAAATAACAAAGATGAAAAACAGATTCTCAAAATATCAAAATACATTCACAAATGCTTTCTTATGAGAAAAGAAAATATACAGAGATTGCCAGCTGCCCTGAAAATATAATGCATTCTTACATTTATATGTAAACAGTTATTTTTTTCTTTTTCCGTTTTGTTTATTGTTGTTGTATTTTTTGTATTTTAAATATATATTTTCTGTATCTTTTAATCTTTATTGTATGTTAGTCCAGATCTCAATGGAGATAGGTTGACAATAAGGTTATTATTATTATTACAAAAACTAAATGGGGACATGAAGCAGCCATGTTTAATTAATTATATATTCACGCGGTTTGACCCCTATGACGTAGCAAAATGGACGACTTGTAAACAAAAGTGCTTGTCACACATTATCGTAGCAGGACACACTGGATACCAAGTTGAAATGAAGGACTCAAACTGTCCCGAGTCTGTCCAATTTATAGGCATGATTCAGTGACACCACCTGGGTTTCCACATGAGCCAATAAGAATGTAATCTTGCTAGCAGCTGTGTCACATAGGCTAAAATAAAACCTAATATTATTTGTGTATTTTGCATATTTTGACAGTATGTTCGTAAATATCTAGAAAAATCTCTTCTTTCATTAATAATTTCATTTGTTTAAAATGTCTACCAACTGTGCCCCAATAATTTATTTGAAGTTTCTCCAAATGGCCCGATGTCCGTCGATCAACCCAATCAGCATTTATTTATCGTAATTCATGGGGATCATGTCCCATAATTTGCGAGCTGTAAAACCAAATAATTAAACAAGTACAATTTACTATATATTTTTTTTTACCTCGCGAAACTACAACAGAGCGTAGAGTTGTCACGGTGAAACAGTTGCCTTGAAATCAATGGAACTTCAACTATCCATTTCTCACCTTGAAATAAAAAAATCGAAGAGCATCGGGGGATATATTATTAACCAGACTTACCAATTGCTAGCTTTATTTTATTTGAATCCGTAAAATTCACGAGTTTTTCGACATTTGTTTGTCGTACCATCCAATCTCCTGCGTCGATTCACATAGTTTGTTTGTGCTGTGACAGGCTTCACAATTATTCACTGTAAAACATCGGTATATTTTGCCAAACAGATGGGATTTTACCTCAGTTCAAAAAAAAGAAACTGGGCTGAGATACAAATCAGTTTTGCAATTAAGTTGGGAAATAAGGTAAACTAGACTGGGGTCGATGATTTTCAGTATCAAAGGACTTCCATGTCAATCATGATTTTCAAATTGTTCATCGACTTGTCACCAAATATTTACGGCTACAACTAAATTGATACTTTTTTTTCTGAACCCCAATATATTATTTTTGCATGTCAATCGCTATTCGATTTTTTTACAGGGCATGTGGCTCAATTTTATTCGAAAATATTTTTTGTGAGAATACTTTTAAAGTACAGTTTCATTTCATATATAGAAAACTGTGTTGTATCCGAACAACGATTGCATCGTGTGATTTAAATTTATCATGATTTTCCTTGCAGTCAATATGACACTCGCCACCGTGCCGTTTGTAATGTACTTCACAAATTGTTGGTGCCCAATACTCGCAACACTAAAATAATTAAACAAGATATCTTTTTAAAATGTCATTCCACTCATGATCATATTACTGTGAAATATTTTATTTTAGCTGGAATTAATTTTCGCTGAAAAGACTTTTGGGGTGTTTTTTATGGAATTTATTTTCTAATGAGTTGATTGTAAAATATAGGAAAAGGGGTATATTCACTGGATTTTATTTTTTCACTCAATCATTCCTTCAGCGAAAATCAATTCCAAGCGAAAATAAAGTATTCTACAGTATTTTATTCCCTTTACCGCCTTGGATTTCAAATCGATTACATCTCGAACTTCTGTACATGTGTTTTTCTCTACTGCGTGAAAATAATGAGGTCATACTCATGTCACAATACTTTGAAGCTGATGCCATGTTGATGCCATGAGACTGCGAAGCTGAGGCCACGATGATGCCACAAAATAAGCGTGGCAAACACAGCTTCAATTTTCAATGACATGAAGCTGATGCCACAATGATGCGATGCGTAGGCGACAATGAAGCCATGCGTAGGCGACAATGATGCCACAATGATGCGATGCGTAGGCGACAATGATGCCACAATGATGCGATGCGTAGGCGACAATGAAGCCATGCGTAGGCGACAATGATGCCACAATGATGCGATGCGTAGGCGACAATGATGCCACAATGAAGCCATGCGTAGGCGACAATGAAGCCATGCGTAGGCGACAATGAAGCCATGCGTAGGCGACAATGATGCCACAATGATGCGATGCGTAGGCGACAATGATGCCACAATGAAGCCATGCGTAGGCGACAATGAAGCCATGCGTAGGCGACAATGATGCCACAATGATGCGATGCTGGGGCGACAATGAAGCCACAAATGCCAAAGCTTTCGCGAGAACTGTACTGTATGTATATAATTTCATAGAGCACACGGCTTTGTAATTTATCTGATGGATACAAGGTTATAACATTGATTGCTACCTTGAAACTTACCTTGATGGTTCTGTTAAACAGAAGGCTGCAATATTCTCTCCACTTGCTAGCTTTGGTAGATATTGAGCTTTCTGTTCAGGAGTACCTGCTATAAGAACACCCTGGAAAGAGAAATGTTACACTATAACAGTATAATAAATACCCTGGAAAGAGAAATGTTACACTATAACAGTATAATAAATACCCTGGAAAGAGAAATGTTACACTATAACAGTATAATAAATACCCTGGAAAGAGAAATGTTACACTATAACAGTATAATAAATACCCTGTAATGAGAAATGTTACACTATAACAGTATAATAAATACCCTGGAAAGAGAAATGTTACACTATAACAGTATAATAAATACCCTGTAATGAGAAATGTTACACTATAACAGTATAATAAATACCCTGGAAAGAGAAATGTTACACTATAACAGTATAATAAATACCCTGTAATGAGAAATGTTACACTATAACAGTATAATAAATACCCTGTAATTAGAAATGTTACACTATAACAGTATAATAAATACCCTGTAATTAGAAATGTTACACTATAACAGTATAATAAATACCCTGTAATTAGAAATGTTACACTATAACAGTATAATAAATACCCTGTAATTAGAAATGTTACACTATAACAGTATAATAAATACCCTGTAATTAGAAATGTTACACTATAACAGTATAATAAATACCCTGTAATTAGAAATGTTACACTATAACAGTATAATAAATACCCTGTAATTAGAAATGTTACACTATAACAGTATAATAAATACCCTGTAATTAGAAATGTTACACTATAACAGTATAATAAATACCCTGTAATTAGAAATGTTACACTATAACAGTATAATAAATACCCTGTAATTAGAAATGTTACACTATAACAGTATAATAAATACCCTGTAATTAGAAATGTTACACTATAACAGTATAATAAATACCCTGTAATTAGAAATGTTACACTATAACAGTATAATAAATACCCTGTAATGAGAAATGTTACACTATAACAGTATAATAAATACCCTGTAATGAGAAATGTTACACTATAACAGTATAATAAATACCCTGTAATGAGAAATGTTACACTATAACAGTATAATAAATACCCTGTAATGAGAAATGTTACACTATAACAGTATAATAAATACCCTGTAATGAGAAATGTTACACTATAACAGTATAATAAATACCCTTCAATGAGAAATGTTACACCATAACATAATAATACCCTGTAAAGAGAAATGTTACACCATAACAGTATTATAAAAACCCTGTTGTGAGAAATGTTACACAATAACAGTATAATACCCTGTAATGAGAAAAGTCACACCATAACAGTATAATAAATACCCTACAATGAGAAATGTTATATGTAAATATATACATGTATACCAGTACAATGAAGCACATGACATGGTTTTTAGCCTTCGCAGACGAAGGCTATTCGATTGGCTTTGGTTCGTTCGTCTGTCTGTCTATTACCTCTCTTAACTTCGATATGCTCTGTCCAATGTTTTCAAAGTTGGTGCATATGTAATTCTCAATGCCATACATATGCTTGCCAAGTATTTTTTTGATTCGCCAAAGTTTAACTGTGTTTTTTTGTGATTTTCAACATTTTACTAGTAAAAATGCCTAAATTTGCCGGAAAAATCTGAGTTTTAACGACATCTCACAAGAGCACGTATTGTGCATGTGCCAGTCTAGCCGCTGAGGAAATCGGTGTCGTTTTCGTCTGAAGATATTGTATTCCGGGACTGTATTGTTCTTTGCACAAGGCTTATATAGATTAAATTATATCTTGTCAGTTTCAAAGGTAAGAAACTGTGCCTATGGTATTTATTATGAACTTTGATTTATCCGTTTGTGTCCTGACTTTAGTGAGAAACTCGTGATCGCACAGTGTCACACTTTGCCAGAAAAACAGTCCTGCTATTAGTTCAAAAACTGGTTATGAAACGTGTAAACCGAAAGTTTATCTCGTCATTTAGGAGGCTTAGGAATTACGTTTGGCATATAAAATACTGGAATAATAAAAACTTAAAAGTTTAGAACACGCTGATCGTGATTCTGTTATGCACGATTGCTATTTCCGGAGTTCATTGGCACTTGCTAGCAGATTGAAAGGAAGTGTAAAACTTGGTTTCATGACGACATATTAGACTAAAATTATTGAGAAAACACAAGTCAAGTTCGGCCAACAGTGACTGTAATTCAATATCAATGAATCTATCATCACTTTTAAATTACCTTTGAAGTAAATATGATACCCGAGTGCCGGACTACACCCGTGACCAATACCGGGACCTACCGGTGTTGAGATTTATCCCATTTTAATTATCTAAATTTGTTTCACTGTATACAGTACATCTACAATATGTTAATTAGTATGCAAATTAATATGCAAATTAGCAGCCAATCTGAGAAAATTTTCTGGAATGAACACTGAAATCCAGGAAATTTGACATACACTTAGGTTACATGATCACTGCTGATTAGTTTTTTATGCACTTTTTATGCACTATCTGCATTTATATTAAATGTATTATGTTTTGTATTTTTTCAATAGTATTTTTCTTCATTTTTTTAGATAGCTTGGCATCCATTTAGTTCAGCTCAAGTGAAATTGTCTGCATATCCCTGGTCAGATTTTAATGACATTGAAAACACAAGTACTTTTTTGGACATTCTTAATATTTCATTTTTGCTGAATCCCGTGAATATTAATTTGACAACTTTGTCGATTGGAAACAGACTAGTGAATTAGTTCATCCTAGACTTTGGTAGAACATGTTTAAAAAAAGTACAGTGTGAACTGCAATTTCTTTCTGGTTGGTATAAATATATTAAGTAATATTTTTTCGTACTAAAAAGACTCAAATATCTTTTTTAATTAAGTTTAACAGCCAATGGGAACACATATGCTCTGCTTACTCTGGACTAAATGTTTTTTTGTTTTTTTTTGCAGGTGCAGAGCCAGAATTTTTTTCTCGGAAAGCAAAGCCACTGGAACTGCATGTATTACAAAAACATACAGGTACTATTCACTGCGTGTCTGACAATTGTATAAAGTTTCGCAGGTTCTCTTTTTTTTACTCTGAGAAGTGCTGTCAACCAAAACATAAATATGTGTTTCTCTGTTCATAAAATTTCACACGATTTGTTAATATTAATGTATGATAATAAAAACTTGATAATATTTTTCTGGATTTTTGCACTTTATTTGTATCATTGTCATATGAGAAGTACCCTTGTCCTTATTAGAGATATTGAAACTAATCCAGGGCCACAAACTAGTTTATCCAAACAGACACAACACTAACTCTACATATTTACAGATCTGATTTGTATACTTCCTTGTCATTTTACGGTACCTGTTGTACTGGTTTGGTGCTATCTGGTTTTCTTGCTGAGAATAATGCTGGCCTGAATGGAGAGTGCTATAAACTTGAAAATGCCATAGAAATCATGTTTGCCAATTTATGTCCATGTAACTTTAGAATGACAACTAGCGAAGGCTGTGTCATTCATGACTTGTATTTGAAGGATTCTTACCTTAAGACCTATAGACTGGTGAGCAGCCAGGGTGACAGCAACTGCAGCATCCAATGATGTAGCTTCAGCTATTCTTGCATATTGTGTGTTTGACAATCCCAATCCACCTGTCAACAGATGAATAACAATTCTATCTTCATACATTGTATCGTATTGACAGGTGAACATGTGTTTGTTTTTTTAAACAACCAGCAGCCTGTCGGCTGAGATAGCTCTACTGTTATCAAGAAGACAGAACAGAAGATATCATTCAAAAATGAACAATATGTATAGTATTAAAGCAATCCAACTTTTTATCAAAAATATTCATTAAAATTAGATAATTGAAGAACAAAATCATCACGAAATGAACAAATCTGAGAGAGGTCTACCTGTATGCCTATGTAGTATATATAATATCAAAGCAATTGGACCTTCGGTTTTTAACAAGAAGTCGAAAATATCACTTTTACCAAAAATTACAAAAATATTCATCAAAATTAGAGAATTAAAGATATCATCATGAGATGAACAAATCTGAGAGAGGTTCACATGTAGTAACTATATATGTAATATCAAACCAATTAGACTTGCAGTTTTTAACAAGAAGACGAAAACATCACTTTTTACCCAAAATGACAAAAATATTCATGAAAATTAGAGAATTAAAGATATCATCACGAAATAACAAATCTGAGAGAGGTCCACATGTAGTACCTAGATATGTAATATCAAAGCAATTGGACTTGCAGTTTTTAACAAGTTGAAAATATCACTTTTTACCAAAAATTACAAAAATTTTCATCAAAATTAGAGAATTAAAGATATCATCGCCAAATGAACAAATCTGAGAGAGGTTCACATGTAGTAACTATATATGTAATATCAAACCAATTAGACTTGCGGTTTTTAACAAGAAGACGAAAATATCACTTTTTACCAAAAATATTCATGAAAATTAGAGAATTAAAGATATCATCACAAAATGAACAAATCTGAGAGAGGTCCACCTAAGGTACATACATACCGAGCATCAAAGCATTCAGGCTAGCGGTTTTCAAGAAGAAGTCGAAAATAGCATTTTTGACCAAAAATGATAAAAATATTCGCTATAAATAAGACAATTGAACATAACCACACGAAATGAACAAATCTGAGAGAAAAGCACCTATGGTAACTTCCTAGAAAGTTTCACAGCTATACATTTTGTGGTTTTTAAGAAGAAGTCGAAAAAGTTGATGACGGCGACGGTAATACTATAAGCTCCGCTCGACTTCGTTGACAGCGGAGCTAAAAATATATTCCAAAAAAGAATTATTATTAAGCAGGGTATAAATGACACAGTTCCCATTCAAACTGTTCAAATTAATCCTCATGTACCAAACTTGGTCTTGACAATATTTAATAAATAAATTTACGTGGTGAAATACCAAAACAGTGTACATACCGAGTATGACAAATAAGAAAAAACAAAAGAAAATGGTTTACAGTGCACTGATCAAATACAAGTACTTTCAAAACATTTTTCAATGCAGTGTCTAATGTCTAAAACGCAGTGACAAGATCAAAGTCAACTTCAGAAAGGCACCCAGAATTATTTGGTCTGAATGAAATGCAGATATTTAAATCAGCAAGCAACCTGTAAATACATCCCTTACGAAAAAATCCTATTATAGGAATTGTATAATATTCCTTTAGGACCAATCCTAAAGGAATCCTACAAGACTCTAAAGTATTCCTATGGAATTCTAAAAGATCCTTCAGTATTTTGGCCCCTTTCTTATAAAATTACTAAAGAAATACTATTGAATTTTTTAAGTAATCCTAAACGAATGTGTGGTACTGATAGGTATAACCTGATGTTTTGTCTGTTGACAAAAACATAATTAGTATTAGAAATCCAATAGTATTCTTATAGGACTACTAAAGAAATCAAATAGTATTCTTACAGGAATACTAAAGTAATCCAATAGTATTCTTACAGGAATACTAAAGTAATCCAATAGTATTCTTATAGGACTACTAAAGCAATCCAATAGTATTCTTATAGGACTACTAAAGAAATCAAATAGTATCATTAAAGGAATACTAAAGAAATTCAATAGTAATTTTATAGGACTACTAAAGAAATCCTATAGTATTTTTATAGGACTACTAAAGAAATCCTATAATATTTTTATAGGACTACTAAAGAAATCCAATAGTATTCTTATAGGACTACTATAGAAATCCAATAGTATTCTTATAGGACTACTATAGAAATCCAATAGTATTCTTATTGGACTACTATAGAAATCCAATAGTATTCTTATAGGAATACTAAAGAAATCCAATAGTATTCTTATAGGACTACTAAAGAAATCAAATAGTATCCTTATTGGACTACTAAAGAAATCAAATAGTATCCTTATTAGACTACTAAAGAAATCAAATAGTATTCTTATAGGACTACTATAGAAATCCAATAGTATTCTTATAGGACTACTAAAGAAATCAAATAGTATCCTTATTGGACTACTATAGAAATCCAATAGTATCCTTATTGGACTACTAAAGAAATCAAATAGTATTCTTATTGGACTACTAAAGAAATCAAATAGTATCCTTATTGGACTACTAAAGAAATCAAATAGTATTCTTATTGGACTACTAAAGAAATCAAATAGTATTCTTATAGGACTACTATAGAAATCCAATAGTATTCTTATAGGACCACTAAAGAAATTCTATAGTAATTTTATAGGACTACTAAAGAAATCCAATAGTATTCTTATAGGACTACTAAAGAAATCCGATAGTATTCTTATAGGACTACTAAAGAAATCCATAGTATTCTTATAGGACAACTATAGAAATCCAATAGTGTTCTTATAGGACTACTATAGAAATCCAATAGTATTCTTATAGGACTACTAAAGAAATCCAATAGTATTCTTATAGGAATACTAAAGAAATCCAATAGTATTCTTATAGGACTACTAAAGAAATCCAATAGTATTCTTATAGGACTACTAAAGAAATCCAATAGTATTCTTATAGGACTACTAAAGAAATCCAATAGTATTCTTATAGGACTACTAAAGAAATCCAATAGTATTCTTATAGGACTACTATAGAAATCCAATAGTATTCTTATAGGAATACTAAAGTAATCCAATAGTATTCTTATTGGACTACTATAGAAATCCAATAGTATTCTTATAGGAATACTAAAGAATCCAATAGTATTCTTATAGGACTACTAAAGAAATCAAATAGTATCCTTATTGGACTACTAAAGAAATCAAATAGTATCCTTATTAGACTACTAAAGAAATCAAATAGTATTCTTATAGGACTACGATAGAAATCCAATAGTATTCTTATAGGACTACTAAAGAAATCAAATAGTATCCTTATTGGACTACTATAGAAATCCAATAGTATCCTTATTGGACTACTAAAGAAATCAAATAGTATTCTTATTGGACTACTAAAGAAATCAAATAGTATCCTTATTGGACTACTAAAGAAATCAAATAGTATTCTTATAGGACTACTATAGAAATCCAATAGTATTCTTATAGGACTACTATAGAAATCCAATAGTATTCTTATAGGACCACTAAAGAAATTCTATAGTATTTTTATAGGACTACTAAAGAAATCCTATAGTATTTTTATAGGAACACAAAAGAAATCCAATAGTATTCTTATAGGACTACTATAGAAATCCAATAGTATTCTTATAGGAATACTAAAGTAATCCAATAGTATTCTTATTGGACTACTATAGAAATCCAATAGTATTCTTATAGGAATACTAAAGAAATCCAATAATATCCTTTTTGGACTACTAAAGAAATACAATAGTATCCTTATTGGACTACTAAAGAAATCAAATAGTATTCTTATAGGACTACTATAGAAATCCAATAGTATTCTTATATAGTCCAATAGTATTCTTCCATGACTACTAAAATAATCAAATAGTATCCTTATAGGAATACTAAAGGAATCAAATAGTATTCTTACAGGAATACTAAAGTAATCCAATAGTATTCTTACAGGAATACTAAAGTAATCCAATAGTATTCATATAGGACTACTAAAGCAATCCAATAGTATTCTTATAGGACTACTAAAGAAATCAAATAGTATCCTTAAAGGAATACTAAAGAAATTCAATAGTAATTTTATAGGACTACTAAAGAAATCCTATAGTATTTTTATAGGACTACTAAAGAAATCCTATAATATTTTTATAGGACTACTAAAGAAATCCAATAGTATTCTTATAGGACTACTATAGAAATCCAATAGTATTCTTATAGGACTACTATAGAAATCCAATAGTATTCTTATAGGACTACTAAAAAAATCCAATAGTAATTTTATAGGACTACTAAAGAAATCCAATAGTATTCTTATAGGACTACTAAAGAAATCCAATAGTATTCTTATAGGACTACTAAAGAAATCCTATAGTATTCTTATAGGACTACTACAGAAACCAATAGTAATTTTATAGGACTACTAAAGAAATCAAATAGTATTCTTATAGGACTACTAAAGAAATCCAATAGTATTCTTATAGGACTACTAAAGAAATCCTATAGTATTCTTATAGGAATACTAAAGAAACCAATAGTAATTTTATAGGACTACTAAAGAAATCAAATAGTATCCTTATAGGAATACTAAAGAAATCCAATAGTATCCTTATTGGACTACTAAAGAAATCCAATAGTATCCTTATAGGAATACTAAAGCAATCCAATAGTATTCTTATAGGAATACTAAAGAAATGCAATAGTAATTTTATAGGACTACTAAACAAATCAAATAGTATCCTTATAGGAATACTAAAGAAATCCAATAATATTCTTATAGGACTACTAAAAAAATCAAATAGTATCCTTATAGGAATACTAAAGTAATCCAATAGTATTCTTATAGGACTACTAAAGAAATCCAATAGTATTCTTATAGGAATACTAAAGGAATCCATAGTATTCTTATAGGACTACTAAAGAAATCAAATAGTATCCTTATAGGACTACTAAAGAAATCCAATAGTATCCTTATAGGAATACTAAAGAAATCCAATAGTAATTTTATAGAACTACTAAACAAATCAAATAGTATCCTTATAGGAATACTAAAGAAATCCAATAATACTCTTATAGGACTACTAAAAAAATCAAATAGTATCCTTATAGGAATACTAAAGTAATCCAATAGTATTCTTATAGGACTACTATAGAAATCCAATAGTATACTTATAGGAATACTAAAGAAATCCAATAATATTCTTATAGGACTACTAAAAAAATCAAATAGTATCCTTATAGGAATACTAAAGTAATCCAATAGTATTCTTATAGGATTACTATAGAAATCCAATAGTATTTTTATTGGACTACTAAAGAAATCCTATAGTATTTTTATAGGACTACTATAGAAATCAAATAGTATTCTTATAGGACTACTAAAGAAATCCAATAGTATTCTTATAGGACTACTAAAGAAATCCAATAGTATTCTTATAGGACTACTAAAGAAATCCAATAGTATTCTTATAGGACTACTAAAGAAATCCAATCGTATCCTTTAGGACTACTATAGAAATCCAATAGTATTCTTATAGGACCACTAAAGAAATCCAATAGTATTCTTATAGGACTACTAAAGAAATCCAATAGTATTCTTATAGGACTACTAAAGAAATCCAATCGTATCCTTTAGGACTACTATAGAAATCCAATAGTATTCTTATAGGACCACTAAAGAAATCCAATAGTATTCTTATAAGAATACTAAAGAAATCCAATAGTATTCTTATAGGACTACTAAAGAAATCCAATAGTATTCTTATAGGACTACTAAAGAAATCCAATAGTATTCTTATAGGACTACTAAAGAAATCCAATCGTATCCTTTAGGACTACTATAGAAATCCAATAGTATTCTTATAGGACTACTAAAGAAATCCAATCGTATCCTTTAGGACTACTATAGAAATCCAATAGTATTCTTATAGGACTACTAAAGAAATCCAATAGTATTCTTATAGGACCACTAAAGAAATCCAATAGTATTCTTATAGGACTACTAAAGAAATCCAATAGTATTCTTATAGGACTACTAAAGAAATCCAATAGTATTCTTATAGGACTACTAAAGAAATCCAATCGTATCCTTTAGGACTACTAAAGAAATCCAATAGTATTCTTATAGGACTACTAAAGAAATCCAATCGTATTCTTATAGGACTACTAAAGAAATCCAATAGTATTCTTATAGGACCACTAAAGAAATTCAATAGTATTCTTATAGGACTACTATAGAAATCCAATAGTAGTCTTATAGGACTACTAAAGAAATCCAATAGTATCCTTATAGGAATACTAAAGAAATTCAATAATATTCTTATAGGACTACTAAAGAAATCCAATAGTAATTTTATAGGACTACTAAAGAAATCCAATAATATTCTTATAGGACTACTAAAGAAATCCAATAGTATCCTTATAGGAATACTAAAGCAATCCGTTAGTATTCTTATAGGACTACTAAAGAAATCCAATAGTATCCATATAGGAATACTAAAGAAATCCAATAATATTCTTATAGGACTACTAAAGAAATCAAATAGTATCCTTATAGGAATACTAAAGTAATCCAATAGTATTCTTATTGGACTACTATAGAAATCAAATAGTATTCTTATAGGACCACTAAAGAAATCCTATAGTATTTTTATAGGACTACTAAAGAAATCCTATAGTATTTTTATAGGAATACTAAAGCAATCCAATAGTATTCTTATAGGACTACTATAGAAATCCAATAGTATTCTTATAGGACTACTAAAGAAATCCAATAGTATTCTTATAGGAATACTAAAGAAATCAAATAGTATCCTTATTGGACTACTAAGGAAATCAAATAGTATTCTTATTGGACTACTATAGAAATCAAATAGTATTCTTATAGGACCACTAAAGAAATACTATAGTATTTTTATAGGACTAATAAAGAAATCCTATAGTATTTTTATAGGAATACTAAAGCAATCCAATAGTATTCTTATAGGACTACTATAGAAATCCAATAGTATTCTTATTGGACTACTAGAGAAATCCAATAGTATTCTTATAGGAATACTAAAGAAATCCAATAGTATTCTTATAGGAATACTAAAGAAATCAAATAGTATCCTTATTGGACTACTAAAGAAATCCAATAGTATTCTTATAGGACCACTAAAGAAATACTATAGTATTTTTATAGGACTACTAAAGAAATCCTATAGTATTCTTATTGGACTACTAAGGAAATCAAATAGTATTCTTATTGGACTACTAAGGAAATCAAATAGTATTCTTATTTGACTACTATAGAAATCAAATAGTATTCTTATAGAACCACTAAAGAAACACTATAGTATTTATATAGGACTATTAAAGAAATCCTATAGTATTTTTATAGGACTACTAAAGAAATCCTATAGTATTTTTATAGAACTACTAAAGAAATCCAACAGTATTCTTATTGGAACACTAAAGAAATCCAATAGTATTCTTATAGGAATACTAAAGAAATCCAATAGTATCCTTATAGGACTACTATAGAAATCCAATAATATTCTTATAGGAATACTAAGGTAATCCAATAGTATCCTTATAGGACTACTATAGAAATCCAATAGTATTCTTATAGGAATACTAAAGAAATCCAATAATATTCTTATAGGACTACTATAGAAATCCAATAGTATTCTTATAGGATCACTAAAGAAATCCAATAGTATTCTTATAGGAATACTAAAGAAATCCAATAGTATCCTTATAGGACTACTATAGAAATCCAATAGTATTCTTATAGGAATACTAAGGTAATCCAATAGTATCCTTATAGGACTACTATAGAAATCCAATAGTATTCTTATAGGAATACTAAAGAAATCCAATAATATTCTTATAGGACTACTATAGAAATCCAATAATATTCTTATAGGACCACTAAAGAAATCCAATAGTATTCTTATAGGAATACTAAAGAAATCCAATAGTATCCTTATAGGACTACTATAGAAATCCAATAGTATTCTTATAGGAATACTAAGGTAATCCAATAGTATCCTTATAGGACTACTATAGAAATCCAATAGTATTCTTATAGGAATACTAAAGAAATCCAATAATATTCTTATAGGACTACTATAGAAATCCAATAGTATTCTTATAGGACCACTAAAGAAATCCAATAGTATTCTTATAGGAATACTAAAGAAATCCAATAGTATCCTTATAGGACTACTATAGAAATCCAATAATATTCTTATAGGACTACTATAGAAATCCAATAGTATCCTTATAGGAATACTAAAGAAATCCTATAGTATTCTATATACTGGAATGGCTTAAGATAAGTTTTAAATACAGTATGTCCCTCATCTAGTATGTTATCAATAGTCAGTACTGACATTAGCAGTATCCATCATCATTGAATATATTGAGGTTATAAGACTGTTTGTCAAACATGTACTGACTCCATAGGTGATACCTAAATATTTAAGTGAACCTTAGTGAGCATAACCCTCAATCACTAATTTATCTTGACCCGTTATTTCACAGTTTGAAATAGGACCAGCGCTGCAACAGAATCATTCTCTTACTGTACAAATAAAGTTGCATAAATCCACACAGGAAAAAAGTGTTTTTATTACAAAACTTCATTTTGTGTACAATGAAAAATTCAAAGTCTAAATACATATTTTTTTGATAAAATAAACGTGTCATAAATGAAGATTTTTAATTGAAGTCAGCAAATCTTCTGTAATAGATTTGTGTATATTGCAGAACTATGTGGTATTGTTGCATGATATAAGCCATCAAAATTGTCTTTCAAATCCAGATCCTGTGAAAAAAATACAAAAAAAAAACTTTACAAACAAACAATATACAGTTCACACCAAATCCACTCTCAAACGCAAACTTAAACAAATGGATTCAAACAAGTGACCTTGGACGTAGATGGCGCTGTGACAAGGTGACCTACTATAAATTGAAAGATGGCGCCCTGCCCTGATTGGTCGCAAATTATGAAAGATCGTCACAATATTAACGTAGCTAGTTCACGTCATTTAAAAATTGCAGCTAGATAAACACAGAGTTACACAAAATTATTATTTTGTAAATAATAACTGGTAAAAAAAGATACAAACGAGAACGCCAGTGATCAAATACAATTGCAGTCCATTGACCGGCCACGGGCATCAAACAAATTACCTTCGTAGATCCACGATAAATTTCCGAAATTTCATATATTGTTGCTTACAAATATATCATCTTATATTTTAGTCCTGCGTACACGGACTGTATCAGTGGCTTAGTATCATTACACGGACCCCCGACTCTGCACTTATTTTGGAGGTGGATAACAAAAATTAACTTTTAGCGTCTTCACAATAAAAAGACTAGGATCAATCGATATAAACTTTTAACGATTAAATGACTCATGCAAAGCTATATTTGGACTACTGATGGCTAATCTCTCAAAATTGCAGACGTACCTCCTCAGATGGGGCATTTTGAATGAAGTTGTTCAGTTTTCTCTTGTAACTGCACTCAAAATCGTAATCACATGATACTGTTGGATCATTGATCAATGATCAATGATTCTTATTGTAATAATCGAACCAGAGCGATTATCTTGAATACATCCAAAACAGTCATGTTCCAACGCATGGTCGCTATTTGTGACGATCGAATACAAAACAACCGTTTTAGTTAGCCCCGATCAACATAGCGTTATACGTAGGACCACTTATATTTCAGTTAAACGTAAGAAAATATTTTTTTTAGCCAACACAAATTGAAATGTATAACTTGGCTTGAAGGAGCTTGAATGATAAACAAACAGGCATGCATTAATTAAATAACATAAAAACCCACACTCAGTAGAAAAAAACAAATTACTCCACTGTACTTACCAAATAATTTAGTGATCTTCAGACTATTCAGTCTTAATTATCGCGAAGTGACAACAGGCATCCATAAACATTGAGCCGAACATGAGGTGTGTTACCATTTACCTCGCTCAAGCGAATCTTTCCAAGATGCAACACTGGAACACATTGCCTGAACAATAATACAATGTAGGGGAAAGCCAGGGTCCAAGCATGTGGTAAAAATATTGATAATCTTTATTGCAATCATTTTCAAATCAGGAAATCAAACAAAATACAAATAAAGGTAATATTCTGACAAACCAAAATAAAAACACATCTTTATTGACATTAATTTAACAACATAAAAACAACTTTGTATTAGATGCATGTAATTTATAGTCCATTTTAATCAGAATCTGCACATTTTGTGATCTAAAATAGCTGCCAAACGGTCAAAATTGATCTTCATGACATGTATGTGTAACCAAATTTGAAAAGAATCTATTAAAGCATGTCTGAAATATGACCATACATGCACGCACGAAACCAAAAACACTACTTCCCGTTTCAGACTACCGTCCGAACAGGAACTAATTAAAACCTGCAGGCCAAAAAGGGGTAATGTGGGGTACAATTCTTCAATTCCTTTTTTGGCCATAGTCAGACCAATGTAAATGTGGGGACGTAATTATGAAATGAAAATATGAAACAATGAGTCTCCAGTCTTTAATCGTTTACAACATTTATTTTTTATACTAAAACCTTGGATTATATCTGAGATAAAGAGCGCAACCTACTTTTGTATGTGACAAGATGCAGGTTATAGAAAACAAGTCATTGAAAATGACACAGTCACCGTTAAGTTCTCTTTGTGCTCGTCATATTAAAGCAGAGGGGTTGTCGCGAGCATGTCCTTGAAACTTGAGTTCCAAGTGGCGTATACAACAAATTGTTTATTTACATCAAAACACGTGTTTCGTGTCATAGTAATATGGCCAAAATAAAAACAGTCGTTATTCAGCCATCTTTGATCTGATTATGAAACACACTGATATGTATGATGTGTGTGCCAAATACGAATGAAAATGGTACATAAATTGTGGAAATATAGTAGTAAGGCCAAAAAGTCAGATGGCTGTCAATCGGCCATCCTTGACCAGATTTTGAAACGAATTGTCATGGACATGCATCCTAACATGTATAAAGTACATGTATGTGCCAAATTTGAATGAAAACTGACAGAGCACGTCCAAGATACTGCATAAAAAAACAAAAACAAGATGCCTGCCAGTCGACCATCTTTGATCCAATTGCAAAATAAATCGTCATGGACATGTATCCTAACATGTATAATCTATGTACCAAGTTTGAATGACAACTGACAAAGCATGTCCAAAATACAACATTTTCAAAAAACAAGATGGCTGCCAGTCGGCCATTTTGAATTGAATCGCTAAACCACTGCATGTGTATATGTCCCACATAAGGTACTAGGCACATGCAAAGAATGAACGGAATCGGTCCACAGGATTCAGAAATATGACGTTGGATAGACTGACACACGGACAGACGGACACACAGACGGTCGGACAGACAAACTCAGGAACTCACGGACGGTCGGGGACATGTATCCTAACATGTATGATCTATGTACTAAATTTGAATGAAAACTGACAAAGCATGTCCAAAATACGTCATTTTCAAAAAATAAGATGGCTGCCAGTCGGCCATCTTTGATTCAATTGTGAAATAAATCATCATGGACATGTATCCTAACATGTATAATCTATGTACCAAGTTTGAATGAAAACTGACAAAGCATGTCCAAAATACAACATTTTCAAAAAACAAGATGGCTGCCAGTCGGCCATTTTGAATCGAATCGCTAAACCACTGCACTAGGCACATGCAAAGAATGAACAGAATTGGTCCAAGGGATTCTGAGATATGACTCCGGACGGACGCACGGACGCACAGACACACGGACAGACAGAGACCGAATTATAAGTCCCCATTTTCGGACTTCGTCCGAACGGGGACTAATAAGACATAGTCAAGAAATATACTGTACAGACAAGCAAATCTTTAACGAACTGAAATGCAACACAGGATTTTCCCTGGTACCAAAATTCAACATAATTGATTCTCAAATGACAACATTGTTTATATACACTAAGGATAAAGGCACTAATGGTAAAACAAGTATTTCAAACACAACATGATTACAGTAGTTTATTGAGCACAGTTGTGTGAAGAGTTTGTTACTCTCTGTCCCATCACAAACAGGCCCATCTTGTGAAGGCTTGAGCTGGAAGAGGTGAGATCCTTTGGGTAATGTGTTTTTTGATTTTCCAACAGCCTACTGCCTTTGTGATATGATCATGGGATGCTAGTGAGCTAAGGTTAGGAATGTCAGAATTTGCTGCATCCAAAGCCATCAACATAGTTATTTTGTTGTATGTCACATGCTACCAGTTTATGAATGTATTCTTTATTTATCATTATGCTACAGGATGCATAACTATTAAAATCAAGACGAAATTCACATTAAATTAAATACTAATAGAGCTCACAAATACTAATAGAGCTAAATAATCATTTTGGCGAGAGTTTTGTTAAGAAATAAAATTACATTTTATACAATCTAATAGAAATAACAATAAATGTAACAAGCCATGCATGGCACAGTCCCTGTTGGTTATCGCATTTAAGATATATATATTTTGTTTATAATAATATAGCTGGAATATAAACATGTCAGGAATATGATTATGATGATTGTTTATCATTTAAATGATTGACATTTGTATCTGATCGTCAAATGAGTATTGACAGATATTGCTCTGGAACAGCATTAATTAAAACAAAATCAGCCATTTTGAATACATGTATTATGAATATTTAAAATTTGAATCAAGTCAGAGATATGGCAATAGAACCACATTCATTAAAACAAAATGGCCGCCAGTCGGTCATTTTGAATTTTACCGGAAAGACAAAATGATGTGCATCAAGGTCCTATAATGTCCAACATATATACCAAGTTTGAACAAAATCCATCTGTAAACAGCCGAGAAATGCTTTATTTTGATGGTTTCAACACAAAAATGGCCACCATTCGGCTATTTTTAATAGGATCGTCAAACCAATATATTTGTATATCTATGACATAATGTATAATGAATATTTAAAATTTGAACATAATCAGTCACAGCAAGTCAGAGATCTGGCACTAGAATCACATTCATTAAAACAAAATGGCCACCAGTCGGCCATTTTGAATCTTATCTGAAAAAAAAATGATGTGCATCAAGGTCCTATAATGTCCAACGTATATACTAAGTTTGAACAAAATCCATCTGTAAACAGCCAAGAAATGCTTGATTTTGATGATTTTAAGAACAAAAACGGCCGTCATTCTGCCATCTTGAATCAGATCGTGAAACAAATTGATGTGCAAATGTATAATATCATTTATGATGTATGTGTGAAGTTTGATTGTGATTGGTCCAGGCATTTCTAAGATACAGGTCCAGATGCACGCACGGAAGCACAGACACATATGAGTTAGTTTGTCTTAAAACATTATAATGCGTACCAGTTTCTTTTGTTGTTTATAAATTGGATTGAGGGAAGGCGGTACTACTCCATACTTCTAAACCATAAGATAAATGTGGGAGAATTAAGGAGTTATAAAGTAGAATGAGAACGAACCTTGGAAAGAAGTAGCGTAATTTTATCAGTGATGTTAATTTTGCTAACACGTGTTTTTGGTGAGGTTTCCAAGTAAATGAGGAATGTGATTGTCTGTCAGGTTTCTTATCACAGCGTTGAATATAACAACACAGATGCATATTAATGAATAATTGCCCTAAAAAACTTTATTGAAACTGAGTGAATGTGCCGGCGCATTTCCCAAAATAAGCATTGTGCGCCACTTAGTTGAGCCACCATTCTGCGCCATCGAGAAAATTTATACTGTGCCCCATTCTGGGTTCAAAATGAAGTTACGGCAATGATTTTCAATCCTGTTTATCAACACAATCGGGATGGTTTTATGTGAAATACTGTTATAACATTTGTAGGAGCATCGAAAAGTACGAAACTATTGGAAACGAACAAAGCATTCTGCTCTCATTATTTGCGTACGAACTATTTTTGTATTCAAGGATGCAATCTAGGTCAATTGTAATGAAGTTTAAACAATTTTTCCATTCTTGATCTATTAATTTTACAGTCCTTTTTTATCGAAATTGCCCACTAGTTGAGCTGTCATTCTGCGCCATCAAAAAGCACTGTAATGTTGTTTTATATGACGCAATCTAGGTCTACCGTTACGTAGTTGAAACAATGTTTCACTTCATTGTACTCATTCCATCGGCCACTTCTTTTGTATTTCATCATGGGATTTTATTATGTTCCAACGCCAACAAAATCCAACTCCACCACACTTGCGTGTCTTTGCACTATCTAGTATTTTACAAAAACAGACGTGCTCATAGCTTCACGCACACAACTGTAATTTGCACGGCTTCATAGCCACGCGATAAGTGCAACCCAACAAAACAAGCAAAATTAAAATTCTCAAGATGGTAAATGTAATTGCTTTGTCAGTTATTGATGTTGGTTTGCTTGTGAAGCTACAAACAAGATTGTAGCTCCCTGGTTTGCTACAATAAACATTGTTTTGAAACATTCCTGACGCATCCAGACTTCAAGTCGCCGAAGCTACTACCACTTACATTCACTTCATAGCGAGAGTATTACCGGTATTTGTGTTCAAAAAATTATTTCTTTATTTATGGAATGTACTTTAAACTTTCAAATGCTGAAGTCGAAAAAACATCAAATGTCATGTAAGTTGGTTAATTTTGCAGCGCAACCTCACTAGACCTACAAAAATAAACAACCCAAGTTTAATTTGTGCGTAAAGTTTCAATGACAATGCAATGTTTATTCATCATCACTAGCAATGTTGATATTTGTCAGACTTTTTTCTGTACTGACTATTCAGGAAACGACAACTAATGTATATACGAGAATTAGTCTTATTGATGACTGTTGATCAAATTATCGTAATTTTTACTTGTATCATACTATTTAAAAGATCGTTGGAGTGTTTTAGTTCCACATATACATGTATCTTTAAAAAAATCTTTCCAAAAATTTTGAACTGTCTGAAAATCACCCGAGACCGCAAATGGTTGAATGCTTGCCTAAGAAGGACGAAATTACCCTATTTTTTTTGTTAGTTGAATTGTGCTATTTTCAAGAAAGTTGCCATAATTTAGTTTGGCAAATTAATTTACAAAAGTTGTTTTTTGAAACGTCTGAAAATTATTCTGAACTAAGTGCGTCAAAATGGTGTCATATGCTAATCACCTCACCGGTTCATGAATTATGATTTTTGATTGGCCAAATACCTTTCAGCAAGAAAAAACGTTCTGTAATCTGCAACCACGCATTTTAGCACCACGAATTTGACGACGCTTATACTATTGGGAAATAAAATGGAATTGTACCAGGGCAACCAAATCCTGAATAAGATAAACCGTACCATGACAGAATGATTGGGCGAGTGTATTTTTTTCGAGGCAGCGAGAATGAACTGAGACATTGTTTACAAAACACTACAATAAACTTTTTTACTGTGTGGTGCTGGTATGGTGCATGTAACGTCCATCGGCACCTTTTTGTCTCAAAATCGGCAGTTCTTTCTCGCTTTTATGATTCAACCACTCAAATTATATCCAAGATAATGGCCTCTCAAAATATAATTTTTGTTTTTGTTCTAATAATTCAGCCACTCCCAAAGATAATGTGTGTTTTCATGGTTTCGTGACCTTAGAATTTAACCGTTGAAAGCCTGTGTTATCGGGCGCTATTTCTCTGACACTGAGTCTCCGCCCTGTTTGTTTCACAGATTATTCATTTGTGTATCAATATGTCCGACTCAATGTTACGGTACCCATGGAGGTAAAGAAAGATCTTTTTTTAGCTCCATGCGCTACCCCTTTGGAAATTTGCCTAATTATAGCTAGCCGATTATTTTAATTTACTTGTTTCCAATATCTTCGTACTTATTTCCCAGAAATGTTATATAACAATATTTCACGCGAAACATTCAGATTGCATTGATAAACAGGCTTGAAAATCATTGCCGTCTATGAGTCTATGATTTTACATTTTTAAAAAGCTTGAACAGGGACACAGTATGAATTTTCTCAGTGGCGCAGAATACGCCGCAGATTGGTGGCGCGACTAGGTGGCGCACAATGCTTATTTTGGGAAATGCGCCGACGCATTCCGGTGGCGCAGAGTATCGATTTCGAGCCTCACACATACCTCAATCAAAACATCAAATGAAATCATTGACATTTTTACCAAGTTAATGCATGCATGTTCATGCTATAGCCAAGGACATGCAGGCACTTAGACCCATAGAACCTTACTAATAAGCCTCTGGTGGGGAAATGTGTAACTATATTGATTCAACACTATCCCTTTTAGCTGCTTTGATAAAAATCACAAAAGGTGTGGAAATTTACAAGCACAAAAATTTCACAGACTTGCTAAGGTAAGACGTACCGTAATCTTCTGGTATCTGTTGTCCGAATAAACCTAAATCTTTTAATCCCTGCAAAGTATAATCATCAATCTTCCCATCGGCATCAATTTTCTTTGAATCAACTAAAAACAATGAAAGACAGCTTAAAAATAAGTTGTGTGTGTTCATGGCATTGAAAGTAAGAATTGAATTAGCCTATAGACAAACAAGTTCAATAATTCATGAAAAACTACTCAAACATACATGTACATGAGGGCATGGTTCAGATGATGTATAAGCAATGTACCAGACAACCAGGCCTAGGGCTGGAAACTTACCAGTCATACCAGAATGTTTTGAATCTTTTCAAAATACTTCCATTACTATTTCAAGTAAGCACCCAAAAAACTCAACATGCATATTTTAAAATGTTTTGTTTGTATGCATAGTCCTTAGATAAGAATGGTAGTAAAGCCTATCATGAAAAAAAGTTAGAAACCACTGGGCATGCAAGTTAAAAATGTTTGCAGGAAAATATTTACACAGTGTGACAGGTAAACATCTACACAGATGACAGATACACAGTGTGATGGGTAGAGATTTACACAGATGACAGTTACACAGTGTGATGGGTAGAGATTTACACAGATGACAGATAGAGATTTACACAGATGACAGATACACAGTGTGACAGGTAGAGATTTACACAGACGACAGATACACAGTGTGACAGGTAGAGATTTACACAGATGACAGTTACACAGTGTGATGGGTAGAGATTTACACAGATGACAGATACACAGTATGACAGGTAGAGATTTACACAGATGACAGATACAGTGACAGGTGGAGATTTACACAGATGACAGATACACAGTGTAACAGGTAGAATTTACACAGATGACAGATACACAGTGTGACAGGTAAAGATTTACACAGATGACAGATACACAGTGTGACAGGTAGAGATTTACACAGATGACAGATACACAGTGTGACAGGTAGAGATTTACACAGATGACAGATACACAGTGTGACAGGTAGAGATTTACACAGATTTACACAGATGACAGGCTTTACACAGTTAATCAGCATGACATGAGTGTCATTATTACAGTTTCCTCCTCATTCATGATGTGGCATACTCACTTTGTGTGAAGAATTTTTCAACAGGGCCAACCATTTCATTCAAAGAGTTAAATTCTTCCTCACTGATAAATGGGAATGGAAAAACTTCTTCCTGGATGAAAAAATGCACAACTATTTGTTTGTTTTTTGGTCCACATTCAAATGCAACAAGTCATTGTTTATGACATAGTCCCCTGTGTAATTGGGGGAACATATTCATGCCAAAAATAAGTAATATGCACCTAAAGCATGGTTAATAATTTAGAGTGAATAATTTGCTGATCTAGTATCAACTGAAATTAGATGTATTAAATGAAATGCATGAATAGCATATCCTGTATCCAAAATGAATTTCATTTGTCCTGGCTCACATACAGAGAAACAAGAAATGAATCTGTCATCATGGACATATATACATATATCCCAACACATGTGTCAAGTACATTTGTATGATTGAAAATGGTCCCTATGCCTTGGAGATATAGTAGTATGGTCAACAAGCAGCTTCTCGGCTGAGATATGCATAGTATCAATGCAATGGGACTTGCTGTTTTCAACAAGAATTCAAAAATATAATTTTTAACCATAAATGATTGTGGTTTTTAACAAGAAGAAAATATCACTTTTTACCAAAAATGACAAAAATATTCATCAAAATTAGAGAATTGAAGATATCATCATGAAACGAACAAATCTGAGAGAGGTCCACATGTAGTACTTATATATGTAATATCAAAGCAATTGGACTTGCGGTTTTTAACAAGAAGTTGAAAATATCACTTTTTACTAAAAATGACAAAAATATTCACCAAAATTAGAAAATTGAAGATATCATCATGAAATGAACAAATTTGAGAGTGGTCCATATGTAGTATCTATATATGTAATATCAAAGCAATTGGACTTGTCGTTTTTAACAAGAAGTTGAAAATATCACTTTTTACCAAAAATGACAAAAATATTTACCAAAAATTAGAGAATTAAAGATATCATTACAAAATGAACAAATCTGAGAGAGATACACATGTAGTACCTATATATGTAATATCAAAAGCAATTGGACTTGCGGTTTTAAACAAGAAGTCGAAAATATCACTTTTTACCAAAAATGACAAAAATATTCACCAAAATTAGAGAATTGAAGATATCATTACAAAATGAACAAATCTGAGAGAGATACACGAGTAGTACCTATATATGTAATATCAAAGCAATTGGACTTGCGGTTTTTAACAAGAAGTCGAAAATATAACTTTTTACCAAAAATGACAAAAATATTCACCAAAATTAGAGAATTGAAGATATCATCATGAAATGAACAAATCTGAGAGAGGTCCACCCAAGGTACATATACACCAAGTATCAAAGCATTCAGGCTTGTAGTAAAGTAAAGTAAAACATTGTCAAAGTAAAACATTGACACGGACGACAGACACCGACGGACAATCACTCATATGATAAGCTCCGCTCGACAAAGTCGACAGCGGAGCTAAAAAGCAAGACGGCCGCAAGTCAGTCATCTTTGATCTGATTGTTGTTCTGAAATGTATTAACCAAATTTGAACAAAAACTGACAAAGCATGCATAAGATACTACATTTTCAAAAAACAAATGGCTGCCAGTCAGGCATCTTTGGTTGAATCAGTAAACCACTGGGTATGCATATGTCCCAGATAAAGTATGAGGCACATGCAAAGAATAAACAGATTTGGTTCACAGGGTTCTGAAATATGACTCCAGATGGACGAACGAAGATCGAATTATAAGTCCCTATTTCGAACTTACATACATTAGTAAATGTACATGAATGAAGAAAGAAATGAATATAGATCACACACACATTGTCCTTGAGGTTTATTGGATCATGTAGCATGCAGTTACCAGCATAGATACATTTGTGCATTTATACCTACATGTAAATCATAAATAAAATGCCCAGATAGGCATCTTGAGTTTGATCTCCTAGGACCCACAAAGAGATGGTGACCATTAAAAAAATTCTTGATTTTCACTGACTCAGGGTTTTGCCCAGGCTGACAAGAGTGTTAACTAATTAACGTAGCAAATGTTTGTTTTGAGGTATAGAGTTATACACCCAAACCACAAAGGCACTTGATTTAATGCCAGCAACATCAAACTGTGTGTATAAGGCTATTTCTCCTAAGTCCAGGTCAAACTTTCTTCAACTTCAAGAACAAAGTACTAGAAGGAATAATGAATAATGCCAACCATCCTTCCAATGACCATAGAGACTCAAGGAATAAACAAAATGGTAGAGTTGTGGTGTATTACAAAAACATTTATAGACAAGGCGTAAAACAAATGCTAGTAGTAGTGACGATTTAATTTGTGTCTGTCTAGACAAGGACATTTTTAATCTTAATGAGAATATCTTTTTGTGCACTTTTTTTTTATAAGCCCTCAAGCCTCCTGTATTTTCAACTGGAAGGACTCAGAAAAAGACATCAGTAACTCGAAATGAGGATCAGTGATACTGACAGGTGACTTCAATGGACGAACAAAAAATGAAAAAGATGTGGCTATTTTTGACAACAATCTTCCACTGATACCCAATTAAGAGTAAGAGCTTCACAATATTTAGCAATTAAAAACCAAGATGGAATTGCTGGATCTTTGTATTAGCACTGATATGATTATTCTAAATGGTGACCTAAGGCCTAATTTTATGGATGACATCTTCTGGAGACCCCAAAACTAATGCGAGAAGGCGAAAAAAACTACGGAGCTGGTATTACGAATTGAACCACAGAACACAGTGTATCAAAAAAACAACAAGAAGTCTTTATTTGTAGGAGGCACATGTTGATTTACTGTCACAGGTATAACCATTTCAGACAAGCTCTAGTACATGTAGTCATGATGAAGTACTTTCAGTCAGCATGAACACCATTTTCAGTACAAGTCAAGGCGGAATATACATATCACTACTTTATGACAATAACTAACAAAACATTGCAATAATACAGAAATGTCCTTGCTTGCTCCTCTCTACACAGCTGGACTTTTTAGGCCACCATACCACTCCACTCCTCTCCCATTTCTCTCATCGTTGCAGAAGAAATGCGGGACAGCCACTCTGGACAATACGTATGTCCTTAAAGTTGTCTGGGCGAAACTTGTTTGTTGCTACTAATCTCTCGTATAGCTGTGTTAATGTCACATCTCCCTGGCCCAAGTGAATTGGGTACCAGTCTACAACAGTCTACCCTCCGTTTTTCCTCTGAACTTTTATGCTCAGGTATTTCGGTGGTGTGGTCGCCATGTTGGAATTCCCGGCAACGCAATACACATGTGCAGAAGATCATTTACCACAAAATTGGCACGTTTTCAAGTAGTCCAAAACGAGTTTTACGACGAGCCGGCGCTTTGCGACAATATGAGTCGGCAAGTTCCAGACAGAAAACCGATCTGTGGAGACTCGTCGTTGGAGATTTTCTTTTTTTTTGATAACAGGCGAAAACTAATGTTCAATATTCAATACTACTGATTTTGCTGCTTCCCGGCAGGCTGTTTGATGAAGTAACATTCACCATTGAAGCAGCTGGTAATAGCCAAAAAAGACGTATATTTAGAAAGAAAAAAAAAATTTAAAAGTAAGCCAAAGTAAAAAAAATAAATTTAAAAGTAAGCCAAAGTGGTAGTCCGATGAACTTCAGCAGAGCTGACCATATCTTTGTTTTCTAAGAACTTTTAACAAAACATTTAAATGTTTCATAGATTTTAAAAAGACCTTTGAATACATTTAGCATTTTAGCCTTTTCTATAAACATCAGAAATACAAAATTTCTGGAGAATTCTAATTCAATCAAATTCTAATAATCAATCCTAATTCAGTTAGCTGTGTTAAGCTAAAACATAGATTAACTAACTCCTTTGCTGTGAAAAAGGGCATCAGACAGGGAGATGGCTTAAGTCCTCTACTCTTCAATTTATTTGTTAATGACATCACACGTCATATTGAATCCTCCAATAATGACTCCCAAACTCCTTTACATAATAATGTTTCCTATCTGATGTATGCAGATGACCTGGTACTAATTTCACAATCTAAATTAAGCCTACAGAATGCCATGAACAGTGTGGAAACATACTGCACAAGTGGAATTAAAAAATCAACCCAGCAAAATAAAAAATTATGATATTCAACAAATCTGGCAGCGTCCTCAATAAACTCAAATTCACAATCTCTGACCAGCAATTAGAAAATGTACCCTCCTATACTTACCTAGGAATCAGATTACCAAATTCAATCTAACTGGGAAACTCCACAGAGCCCAAAAGAACCTAGTTAATAGAGCTCTGAGAATTTCAAAATAAAACAAACTTTGTATTCCAACACTGCATTCCATTAAAAGTACATATAAAAATGTTTGATGCTGTGGTAAGACCAATACTGCTCTATTGCAGTGAAATATGGTCAACTGATTATAACAACCATGCAAAAGATTTCTTTAGTTTGACAACACCTATGGAAAAATTGCATGTAAAATTCTGTAAATCTCTTTTAAGAGTAAACAGCAAAGCTACCAATCTTGCTTGTCTAGTAGAGCCAGGAAGAAATCCAATATTGGTGTAAAATAGAACAAAGAACAACACACTTTTTTTAGAAGCCTATAGACTCGGCATTCATTTAGATAATTTAAACAAATATAATTGGACATCATTTAAACATGAGTCACATTTGAGAAGAAACCCATAATAAGGATGAAAAGCTACCTAAATCAGTCTCTAAAAAGCTTGCAGCCATCTTTCAAACATATTGTTTAGATTCAATGTATGATGATAATAAGGGAACAAAACAACAGAATAAACTCCGCACATGCAGACATTTAAAAACAAAATTCACTCTTGAAAATATTTAGAAACTGAGCAAAATCCCATCCACAGGTCATCCATGACCAAACTAAGAATAAGTGCCGTGTTAGAAATAGAAACTGGAAGACATAAAAACATTGACATTTCAAAAAGAAAATGTCAGTTTTGTCAATTAAAAGAAATAGAAAATGTGAGCACTTCCTTCTTAAATGACCTTCTCAAAAATACCTCCCAAACTTCCTGACTAAGAAAAAATAGTTGCAATACTAAACAATGGCAGTATAATTTGGTTTCTCAAATTGCTAAGTACATCCATAATTGCTTTAAAATTCGAGAGAACAATTTGAAGAGTACTACCAGCTGCCTCAAAATAAATAAAAACATTCACTTTAATTTATTATATTCTATTAATAACTTTTATAACTTTTAATTTCATTTTTTTTTTCATTGCTATATCTTTATTGTATTTTATAATCAAAGTCCCATAGAGGATATGATAACAATAAAGATAATCATTATATCCTGTGATGTATAGCCCTTAAAAGGTGTTGGTCTTTGTTGTGACATTACTACAAGCCAAAGAGCAACAAAACACTCAAGGGGTTGTAAAAGTTTTATTATTTTAAAACTGTCTTGACCAGATTTCAACAGACTTTTAGGCCACTTTTCTGTATATACTATACTACATTGCCGTAATAGCTAGGTCAAATTCGTCCACCTCACTCATGACTGCACTGGACAAATTCTCAGAAGTTTTCTGGAAGATTCACAGTCAATTCGTCCCACAAGTTGACTTGTCCTAATATGCACTTTCATCCCATTGCCTTTGGTTAGCCTTAAAATCTTGTGTAGGGTGACTTCCTTTATATATCGGTAACAAGACAATCATCTTAGATGCATATAAAATACAACCGAAAAGCGCAACATGTCTTACAACAATATTTACTGTGTTTCTCGATATTCAGAAATAAACAACAATTACCATTTTTTGGAACATTAATTAATTGCACTATAATATTAAAATATGAATAACCTGATTTGACAATTGACCGATTAACGTATTGTATTGTGGTGCTACAGTTTGTCATTTGGATTTTGTTGCACGTATTGGTAGAGTTAAGATCAGGTTAACCTAAGTAATCGGACGAAACGACTTTGGGACGAATCGACTCCGGAACGAGTCGACTTGTGGACGAATCGACTTGGGATGAATGGGATTTAGGACGAATCGACCGTCCACTCTCTGGAGTTCCGATTCCAAACTAATTTACCAGGCTAATTTACGTAGGCGCATCACAAACCCAATCCTAACTCTATTATCAAAGAACGTACAATAACGTGTCTTACCGTGTTGAATTTACCCACAAACAGATCTTTGGCAAAACCACATGTTCTTATAGTGGTGTTAAATGCACGATATTGTTGGTGATATACAATGCACGGGGAAAGGACTTGATTACAACTAACGCAGGACGTGTGAGATAGCGTTAATGTACACATTGGTTTCTTCAAGTCTCTGACAATCGGTGTAAACCGAGAAATATTTCTAGAAAACATGATAACTGTAATTTGTATGACGAGATGTAGATGGTGACCAACGACCCGGGCGATATATCAAATGCCTGCCGAGTGACGAGTGTGAAGACAGCGTTCGGTTCGATTCGCGTTCGGTTCGCGTTCAATTCGCGTCCGATTCACGTACGATTGAAACGTGGCCCTGAAATACCTATAATTCACTCAAATGTTGATATATAGCAATTTCAGCTAATTTAACAATATTTTTGAGCGGGAAATAGAGATCAATTTAGTATTTTCTGTGGAAATCAAGGTTATAAATACTTTAATAGTGTCAGTTTCTTGACGCGTCTGCGAATGCGCGGAAAGTCAAAGAGCAATGATTATATAAATAAAAGCACTATTAGGGACAACGCCGAAAGTTCAATGTAGATTAAAAAACTTAATTTCTTTAGTTCCCCCCACCCACTGAAACTTAATTGATAAATATTGATCATGGCGTCAGACTACATTCACCATTACATACAATATGATAATCGGACAGTAGTATGGCAGAGTAGTTGGTTCGAGGTCCATTCCCGGACCAAACCATTTTCTCGTCTTGATACCAATTTCATTAACTCATAACAACCTACTGAAGGAGGTTAAAGGTTACAACAACAACACAAATTACAGATAAAAATTAATCAAATTACAATGGCTAATAGTTTAAAAGACAACCAAAAACAGACTAAATTGAAGTTAGTAACGGAAATATATAATAAAATAAAATGAAACACCAACAAAAAACTATAAACTTAATATAAAAACAAGAACCCAATGAACACATAACACATAACAGGTATACAAAAGTCAATAACTAAGTAGGTGCTGCTGTCTAATAACAAAGCTGTATTTAAAATATTGTGCCAGAGGAATTGTTAAGTAATTATTTGACATTATATTTAATGAATTTATTTTCAGGTGTAAGATTTGTAAAGTCAGGAATAATCCTTTCAGCTTCATTGTATAAAATGACCCTCTCTGTACCATATACTGGGCATATTATGAGGAAGTTCATCTTCAATATCATTTTTATTACACAATTTGCAGATTCTGTCGCTACTTTTGATTCAGTTGTGTCTTGCTTTTTCAATTTCTAAACTGTGATTGCTCAGTCTGAATTTAGTTAGGGTACTTTTCAGTTCTATACTTTTTTAGCTTAATTAAGTAGTTTTCCAAAATGAAGTTTGTTTTAATTTTTTTGTAAGTCCTCAGTTTGTTTTTTGTATTAGTGTTTTGTCTGTTATCATCATTAATTGAGTTAATCCAATGCTTTATAAATACATTTTTTATTTTATCATATATCCGTGACATTTGTGACAAATTTAGCTCATTATTGTCACTTTCTGATAGTGTTGTATTTGTAGATTTCAGTACTGAGTTAAGTTCTTGTTAAGTAGGAAGGCTTCCTTAATAATGGGGTTTTGAGTTGTGTTTAGGTGGTTTGTAGATTTTATTAACTGCTTTTTAATAAATGAATCGATAGGATATCTACCCAACCACGGTTGTAACCGTGACCCAACTCACTATAAATTCCCAATTTCGGAATGTTTTTTGAAACGCCTAGGACAAAGGCTGAGGTGTACATCTTCTATAGTAGAGTTGAATGAACTTTTTTCAGCCCAGACTTCACGTCCATATATAAGAATTGGTCTTATTAGTTTATCAAACAATGATAACAATAATGAGGGACTGAGGCTTTTATTATGACCTAATTTGGCTTTCAAAGAGAATAATGCTTTCATTCCTTTGTATTTCAGATGTTTCATAGCAGCAATTTTCCATTAGGGCTGAGAACAATACCTAAATAATTATAATTTCTCACGATGTTAATCTTATTCCCTTCAAAAAAGAATAAATCACTGTCATAGAGTTTATTATTTTTATTAAAAACCATAATTTTTGTTTTTTCTGTGTTCACAACGAGTTTCCATTTCTGTGCGTATTTTGAGACATTATCAAGGGCATTCTGGAGGCCACTTTTGGATTTAGAAAGAATAACTATATCATCTGCATACATTAGACAGCTGATTGGTGTGTTATTTAAATTTGGTGGATCACATGATTCATGGTCCAGGGTGTTAGTTATGTCATTAATAAAAATGTTAAAGAGTGAAGGGCTCAGATTACACCTTTGCTTAACACCCAGTGTTGAATTAAATTGATTGGTTAGTCCATCTTTCATTTTTATTTTATATTTTATATTACTGTACATACTTTTAATAATTTGATACATTTTACCTGTCACCCCATTGTTTAATAGTTTCCAGAATAGACCATCATGCCAAACACTATCAAAAACCTTTTCAGGTCTACAAAACAGGCATACATTTTGTTTGCTTTAGCTTCTTTTTTTTATTCACTGTATTTTCATGGAGATTGTTGTTGATGTGTTTTTCAATAATTGTTTTCAATATAAATAGGTTGTCAGTTGTACGACAACCTTTTCTGAAACCAAACTGTTGGTGAGTGGTTAGCCTTGTATTAAGGATACTTGTAAATAGTTTGCCAAGGCAACTGGAGATTGCTATTCCCCTGTAGTTTGAGGGATTTAATTTAGATCCTGTTTTATGTATGGGTATTATTAAACGTGTACTCCATGCAGTTAGGAAGATATTTGCATTGTAGATAGAGTTAAATATTTTGTTAATTGGTTTGATGAGGTAATGTTCACCGCATTTTAGCATCTCATTACAGATTTGGTCTTCTGCAGTTGATTTGTTGTTTTTCAATAATCTGATGGCTTGTTTAATTTCTTTTTCATGTATTGGTCCATCCAAATCAGTTTTACTAGCATCAAGTTCCTTAATTTCCCGATTTCTAAGATCTGATATAATATCGTCTTGTTCTTCTGTATTAGGTTTAGAATTTAATATATCTTTGTAGTGTGTCAACCATTTATCTGGTGCTATGCAATCAGTCTCTGTCTTTTGTGTATTCACATCATTGTTGAGTTCACTTATTTTTTTCATAATGATGAATTGCTACCTTGAAGGCTCTCAATTTTATTAAGCTGGTGTACTTTAAGTTGTTTTTGTTTTGTATTTGAGAATTTTTTAAAATTAGGAATTTTCTGAATTAATTTAGTATGCATTTTAAGTTCATTACGTAATAAATGGCAATCTTTATCAAACCATCTTTGGTTGTTTTGTTTTTTTATTTATTTTATTTTTTATTATTCTTTTGAAGTGGATTTTGTACACACATCCCCTTTTTTTGGGGGGGGATGCCCGGTGGCCGAGGGGAAGACGTGTAGTGGCATGAAGCTAGGCGATTAGGTGCCGTACGCGAGCGCCGATTCGAGTCACGCACGCAGTACGTATTTACTATAATTAGACATAGTCTTTACCTTGCCGTTTATTTGGTGTTATTTGCTTACTTTACCTCCTATGTCGACAGCAACTATGAGTTACAAATACTCCAAGATTTTTTTGACTTCATTAAAAAATAAAATCGTTTCTGTAGGATGAAAACCTTTTGAGGTCACTGGTCACCCAAAATTCAAATTAAAGCAAATAAGTTTTTTTATCCGACATCGATCTTTTGACGTCGTCCCGTAACGTCCTTGTTTCAAAGATTTTATTTGTTTTTAAAAATAAGTCAATCGAACACCAATCGAACGCGAAACGTACGACAATCGAATGCGAATCAAACGTGAATCGAACGCGAATCGAACACAAATCGAGCTGAACGCTGTCTTCACACTCGTTGCCGAGTGACGTAATACGGGTATCCCGTTTGTTTGTTTGTTACTTAACTTAGTCGGCTTGCTTGCACAGAAACCCGACTCTGAGTAAATATAAATAATTATGGCTTACCCACTGGGGGCTTAAAGATCTGTCGGGAAAACAAAATGAAGGAATGATAAAATAGTTAACGGCGATTACACGTTGCCAGGGTTTTTTGTAAACCACCGTCTCACGGTGAGTATCCCGGGTGGGTACTTGGCTGCTGATATGGTGATAGGTGTGTAGCCCACACTGCAAAACCCAGAGCCTATTTTAGACCAAATTGTACCAAAAATGTATACCACATCTTAGACCAAAATGTTGCCTAGTAGATATCATTTTAGACCCGCCATTTGTCTAGCAGACCCAATTTTCGTCTTGGATTATTAAAAGTGGATAGAAATTATCTTTAAAAAAGTTAAAATGGTGTTTGAAAAAATAAACCCCTTTTTAGACTCATGTCCATTTAACAATCAGTCAATCCCTAAATTTTGTGGATCGCATTTAAGACCAGATGGCTGAAAAAACACACCCCAAATGGCGTAAGGTAAATTGCAGGGAGTAGCCTTCATATTTTGGCCAGGCACAATACATGGTTTGTGCGTTTTGCATTTGAATGAATTGTTGGACTATCGTTATACACCTGATACATTTAAATATATGTATTTTTTATAGCTCGCATTCAGGTGAAATATAGTCCTCTTTCTTTACTCTGCCAGTGCCTACTCACGTGACAGATCTCAATATTACATGAGGTCGATGAATCGACCAGTGATTGGATATTAGAAAGCTGACTGAATCACCATGCATGACATATAAGGTGTTTTCATTTTTTTTTTCTCGCTGATGTAGAGGTCACACCCATCCAGATAGTTAATACTGCGTTCTGATAGTTGGCTAGAATACTGCTAGCTGCGTTATGCGAACTGTAACGAAGACCTAGAACGAAACAGTTATTCACGTTCCACTACACAGCTGGTCGCATTTTAATGAAATAGGTAGGCAATGTTTTATTATAAATACTAGGCTTGCCGAATTACGCAACCTTTTAAACATACATGTAAGTTCTGAATACACTTATTTTTTAAATCCCGTTTGTGGATGTTTGTAATATATATATATTGATGTACGCCTAGTAAATGCAAATAATCGTGGTTTCACAGTGAATTTGGAAGTGACGTCATATTTAACATATCATCAGTATAATATATCCTGTAAATAGAATGTGCTTCTTATTTCATGAGACGAGATCCCCCGCGAGACTCTCTCTGCTGTAATTCATACCGATTGAGTTTGCAACATGCCATAATTCCACGTGCTTTCAATTTTTGAGTATCAAGGAATTTAGTACAGTAAAGTTACCCACCGGATTAAAGCGTCAAACATGTTGCCTGTCATGTTCTTGTATTAATATATATGGATTGAACGAATGATTTTGGTGTGGTTTGTCTGGGTACCCGGGTCAAGGTCGTGCGATGGATGGACGGATAGCCCACGGATGGTATATCAATGATTATATATGTAGTAAATAAATATACAGTTACTGCATCGCGTGGTATATCAATGATTATATATGAGGTAAATGAATGCACAGTTAATTCATTGCGTGGTATATCAATGATTATATATGCAGTAAATAAATGTACAGTTACTGCATCACGTGGTATATCAATTATTATATACGAGGTAAATAAATGTACAGTTACTGCATCACGTGGTATATCAATTATTTTATATGAGGTAAATAAATGTAGTTACTGCATCACGTGGTATATCAATAATTATATATGCAGTAGATAAATGTACAGTTACTGAATCACGTGGTATATCAATTATTATATATGCAGTAAAAAGGTAGTTACTGCATCACGTGGTATATGAATAATTATATATGCAGTAAATAAATGTACAGTTACTGCATCACGTGGTATATCAATTATTATACATGAGGTAAATAAATGTACAGTTACTGCATCACGTGGTATATCAATGATTATATATGCAGTAAATAAATGTACAGTTACTGCATTGCGTGGTATATTGATTATTATATTGCCATAAATAAATGTAAAGTTACTGCATCACGTGGTATATCAATTATTATATTGCAGTAAATATATGTACAATTACTGCATTGCGTGGTATATCAATTATTACATTGCAGTAAATAAATGTACAGTTACTGCATCACGTGGTATATCAATTATTATATTGCAGTAAATATATGTACAATTACTGCATCACGTGGTATATCAATTATTACATTGCAGTAAATAAATATACAGCAACTGAGTCACGTGGTATATAAAAGATTATATATGCAGTAACTAAATGTACAGTTACTGCATCACGTGGTATATCAATTATTATACATGAGGTAAATAAATGTACAGTTACTGCATCACGTGGTATATCAATGATTATATTGCAGTAAATATATGTACAATTACTGCATTACGTGGTATATCAATTATTACATTGCAGTAAATAAATGTACAGTTACTGCATTACGTGGTATATCAATTATTATACATGAGGTAAATAAATGTACAGTTACTGCATCACGTGGTATATCAATTATCATACATGAGGTAAATAAATGTACAGTTACTGCATCACGTGGTATATCAATGATTATATATGAGGTAAATGAATGCACAGTTAATTCATTGCGTGGTATATCAATGATTATATATGCAGTAAATAAATGTACAATTACTGCATCGCGTGGTATATCAATTATTACATTGCAGTAAATAAATGCACAGTTACTGTATCACGTGGTATATCAATTATTACCTTGCAGTAAATAAATGTACAGTTACTGCATCACGTGGTATATCAATTATTTTATATGAGGTAAATAAATGTAGTTACTGCATCACGTGGTATATCAATAATTATATATGCAGTAGATAAATGTACAGTTACTGAATCACGTGGTATATCAATTATTATATATGCAGTAAAAAGGTAGTTACTGCATCACGTGGTATATGAATAATTATATATGCAGTAAATAAATGTACAGTTACTGCATCACGTGGTATATCAATTATTATACATGAGGTAAATAAATGTACAGTTACTGCATCACGTGGTATATCAATGATTGTATATGCAGTAAATAAATGTACAGTTAGTGCATCACGTGGCATATCAATTATTATATATGCAGTAGATAAATGTACAGTTACTGAAACACGTGGTTTATCAATTATTATATATGCAGTAAATAAATGTACAGTTACTGCATCAGGTGGTATATCAGTTATTATATTGCAGTAAATAAATATACAGTTACTGCATCACGTGGTATATCAATTATTATATTGCAGTAAATATATGTACAATTACTGCATCACGTGGTATATCAATTATTACATTGCAGTAAATAAATATACAGCAACTGAGTCACGTGGTATATAAAAGATTATATATGCAGTAACTAAATGTACAGTTACTGCATCACGTGGTATATCAATTATTATACATGAGGTAAATAAATGTACAGTTACTGCATCACGTGGTATATCAATTATCATACATGAGGTAAATAAATGTACAGTTACTGCATCACGTGGTATATCAATTATTATACATGAGGTAAATAAATGTACAGTTACTGCATCACGTGGTATATCAATGATTATATTGCAGTAAATATATGTACAATTACTGCATCACGTGGTATATCAATTATTACATGGCAGTAAATAAATGTACAGTTACTGCATCACGTGGTATATCAATTATTATATTGCAGTAAATATATGTACAATTACTGCATCACGTGGTATATCAATTATTACATTGCAGTAAATAAATGTACAGTTACTGCATCACGTGGTATGTCAATGATTATATATGCAGTAAATAAATGTACAGTTACTGCATCACGTGGTATATCAATTATTATACATGTGGTAAATAAATGTACAGTTACTGCATCACGTGGTATATCAATGATTATATATGCAGTAAATAAATGTACAGTTAGTGCATTGCGTGGTATATTAATTATTATATTGCAGTAAATAAATGCACAGTTACTTCATCACGTGGTATAGCAATTATTATATTGCAGTAAATATATGTACAATTACTGCATCACGTGGTATATCAATTATTACATTGCAGTAAATAAATGTACAGTTACTGCATCAGGTGGTATATCAATTATTATATTGCAGTAAATAAATGTACAGTTACTGCATCAGGTGGTGTATCCATTATTATATATGCAGTAAATAAATGTACAGTTACTGCATCACGTAGTATATCAATGATTTTATATGAGGTAAATATATGTACAGTTACTGCATCACGTGGTATATCAATTATTATATTGCAGTAAATAAATGTACAGTTACTGCATCACATGGTATATCAATTATTATATTGCAGTAAATAAATGTAGTTACTACATCACGTGGTATATCTTATATTATATATGCATGAAAAAGGTACAATTACTGCATCGCGTGGTATATCAATTATTACATTGCAGTAAATAAATGCACAGTTACTGTATCACGTGGTATATCAATTATTACCTTGCAGTAAATAAATGTACAGTTACTGCATCACGTGGTATATCAATTATTATATATGCAGTAAATAAATGTAGTTACTGCGTCGCGTGGTATATCAATTGTTATATCTGCAGTAAATAAATGTACAGTTACTGCATCACGTGGTATATCAATGATTATATATGCAGTAAATAAATGTAGTTACTGCATCGCGTGGTATATCAATTATTACATCGCAGTAAATAAATATAGTTACTGCATCGCATGGTATAATAATTATTATATTGCAGTAAATAAATGTACAGTTAGTGCATCACGTGGCATATCAATTATTATATATGCAGTAGATAAATGTACAGTTACTGAAACACGTGGTTTATCAATTATTATATATGCAGTAAATAAATGTACAATTACTGCATCAGGTGGTATATCAATTATTATATTGCAGTAAATAAATATACAGTTACTGCATCACGTAGTATATCAATGATTTTATATGAGGTAAATATATGTACAGTTACTGCATCACGTGGTATATCAATTATTATATTGCAGTAAATAAATGTACACTTATTGCATCACGTGGTATATCAATTGTTATATTGCAGTAAATAAATGTACAGTTACAGCATCAGGTGGTATATCAATTATTATATTGCAGTAAATAAATATACAGTTACTGAATCACGTAGTATATCAATGATTTTACATGAGGTAAATAAATGTACAGTTACTGCATCACGTGGTATATGAATTATTATATATGAGGTAAATAAAAGTACAGTTACAGTATCACGTGGTATATAAATTATTACACTGCAGTAAATAAATGTACAATTACTGTATCGAGTGGTATATCATTGATTATATATGCAGTAAATAAATGTACAGTTACTGCATAGCGTGGTATATCAATTATTACATTGCAGTAAATAAATATACAGTTACTGCATTGCGTGGTATATCAATGATTACATTGCAGTAAATAAATATACAGTTGCTGCATCGCGTGGTATATCAATTATTACATTGCAGTAAATAAATATACAGTTACTGCATCACGTGGTATATCAATGATTATATATGCAGTAAATAAATGTACAGTCACACTAACTTTGGTATTTGTTTCGATCTAAAACTTTGACACTTTTAATTGATTAGGGAATTCTCTGCTGCAATCTAGGACACTATGGTATCATAATTAGATGACTTACTTTAGTGAAAACACGCTGTGAAAACACATAATCATTTGCCACGATCTATAATATGGTCCCCGATTCGTAATTTATAATATTGCTATAGCCAATTTTACCAAATCTTTTCACTTTAAGTTTTTTGCAGATAATGTCTTAGAAATTAATAATGTCTTTCAAAGGGTTCGTGAATTGTACATTGCTAATAAACTTACTATTAATCCTGAAACAATACATGATAATTGACACACAACAACGACCGGTTACTACGAGGATAGCCTGAGTATTAACGATACCAGTCTCTATACACCAATATTTGCAGCGTCTCTATCAATCGTTATTTGCAAAGTTATTGTACCAACAATTAGTTTAATATCACAATTACGTCATTTAGTACTTAAACATATAATTATGCCTTTCCTAACATCCTAACTGGTAATACATGTACAATTCTACTTAACGAATCAATCTCTTACAGAGACAAATAGTACGCCTCATCACTTCTCTAACTCGTGTACAGTGAGAATTAGTACACCTCATCACTTCTCTAACTCGTCTACAGTGAGAAATAGTACACCTCACCACTTCTCTAACTCGTGTACAGAGAGAAATAGTACACCTCACCACTTCTCTAACTCGTGTACAGAGAGAAATAGTACACCTCATCACTTCCCTAACTCGAGTACAGGGAGAAATAGTACACCTCATCACTTCTCTAACTCGTGTACAGAGAGAAATAGTACACCTCATCACTTCTCTAACTCGTGTACAGAGAGAAATAGTACACCTCATCACTTCCCTAACTCGAGTACAGAGAGAAATAGTACACTTCATCACTTCCCTAACTCGTGTACAGAGAGAAATAGTACACCTCATCATTTCCATAACTCGTGTACAGAGTGAAATAGTACACCTCATCATTACCCTAACTCGTGTACAGAGAGAAATAGTACACCTCATAACTCATCTAACTCGTGTACAGAGAAAAATAGTACACCTCATCACTTCTCTAACTCGAGTACAGAGAGAATTAGTACACCTCATCACTTCTCTAACTCGTGTACAGTGAGAAATAGTACACCTCATCACTTCTCTAACTCGTGTACAGAGAGAAATAGTACACCTCATCACTTCTCTAACTCGTGTACAGAGAGAAATAGTACACCTCATCACTTCCCTAACTCGAGTACAGGGAGAAATAGTACACCTCATCACTTCTCTAACTCGTGTACAGAGAGAAATAGTACACCTCATCACTTCTCTAACTCGTGTACAGAGAGAAATAGTACAACTCATCACTTCTCTAACTCGTGTACAGAGACAAATAGTACACCACATCACTTCTCTAACTCGTGTACAGATAGAAATAGTACACCTCATCACTTCCCTAACTCGTGTACAGATAGAAATAGTACACCTCATCACTTGTCTAACTCGTGTACAGAGTGAAATAGTACACCTCATCATTTCCCTAACTCGTGTACAGAGAGAAATAGTACACCTCATAACTTCTCTAACTCGTGTACAGAGAGAAATAGTACACATCATCACTTCTCTAACTCGTTTACAGAGAGAAATATTACACCTCATCACATCTCTAGTTCGTGTACAGTGAGAAATAGTACACCTCATCACTTCTTTAACTCGTGTACAGTGAGAAATAATACACCTCATCACTTCTTTAACTCGTGTACAGTGAGAAATAATACACCTCATCACTTCCCTAACTCGTGTACAGTGATAAATAGTACATCTCATCACTTCCCTAACTCGTGTACAGATAAAAATAGTACACCTCATCATTTCCCTAACTCGTGTACAGAGAGAAATAGTACACCTCATAACTCCTCTAACTCGTGTACAGAGAGAAATAGTACACCTCATCACTTCTCTAACTCGAGTACAGAGAGAATTAGTACACCTCATCACTTCTCTAACTCGTGTACAGTGAGAAATAGTACACCTCATCACTTCTCTAACTCGTGTACAAAGAGAAATAGTACACCTCATCACTTCTCTAACTCGTGTACAGAGAGAAATAGTGCACCTCATCACTTCCCTAACTCGAGTACAGGGAGAAATAGTACACCTCATCACTTCTCTAACTCGTGTACAGAGAGAAATAGTACACCTCATCACTTCTCTAACTCGTGTACAGAGAGAAATAGTACACCTCATCACTTCTCTAACTCGTGTACAGAGACAAATAGTACACCACATCACTTCTCTAACTCGTGTACAGATAGAAATAGTACACCTCATCACTTCCCTAACTCGTGTACAGATAGAAATAGTACACCTCATCACTTGTCTAACTCGTGTACAGAGTGAAATAGTACACCTCATCATTTCCCTAACTCGTGTACAGAGAGAAATAGTACACCTCATAACTTCTCTAACTCGTGTACAGAGAGAAATAGTACACATCATCACTTCTCTAACTCGTTTACAGAGAGAAATATTACACCTCATCACATCTCTAGTTCGTTTACAGTGAGAAATAGTACACCTCATCACTTCTTTAACTCGTGTACAGTGAGAAATAATACACCTCATCACTTCTTTAACTCGTGTACAGTGAGAAATAATACACCTCATCACTTCCCTAACTCGTGTACAGTGATAAATAGTACATCTCATCACTTCCCTAACTCGTGTACAGATAAAAATAGTACACCTCATCATTTCCCTAACTCGTGTACAGAGAGAAATAGTACACCTCATAACTTCTCCAACTCGTGTACAGAGAGAAATAGTACACCTCATCACTTCTCTAACTCGTTTACAGAGAGAATTAGTACACCTCATCAATTCTCTAGTTCGTGTACAGTGAGAAATAGTACACCTGATCACTTCTTTAACTCGTGTACAGTGAGAAATAATACACCTCATCACTTCTTTAACTCGTGTACAGTGAAAAATAATACACCTCATCACTTCCCTAACTCGTGTACAGTGAGAAATAGTACTCCTCATCACTTCCCTAACTCGTGTACAGATAGAAATAGTACACCTCATCACTTCTCTAACTCGTGTACAGATAGAAATAGTACACCTCATCACTTGTCTAACTCGTGTACAAAGTGAAATACTACACCTCATCATTTCCCTAACTCGTGTACAGAGAGAAATAGTACACCTCACAACTTCTCTAACTCGTGTACAGAGAGAAATAGTACACCTCATCACTTCCCTAACTCGAGTACAGAGAGAAATAGTACACCTCATCACTTCCCTAACTCGAGTACAGAGAGAAATAGTACACCTCATCACTTCCCTAACTCGTGTACAGTGAGAAATAGTACACCTCATCACTTCTCTAACTCGTGTACAGAGAGAAATAGTACACCTCATCACTTCTCTAACTCGTGTACAGAGAGAAATAGTACACCTCATCACTTCCCTAGCTCGAGTACAGGGAGAAATAGTACACCTCATCACTTCTCTAACTCGTGTACAGAGAGAAATAGTACACCTCATCACTTCTCTAACTCGTGTACTGAGAGAAATAGTACACCTCATCACTTCTCTAACTCGTGTACAGAGACAAATAGTACACCACATCACTTCTCTAACTCGTGTACAGATAGAAATAGTACACCTCATCACTTCCCTAACTCGTGTACAGATAGAAATAGTACACCTCATCACTTGTCTAACTCGTGTACAGAGTGAAATAGTACACCTCATCATTTCCCTAACTCGTGTACAGAGAGAAATAGTACACCTCATAACTTCTCTAACTCGTGTACAGAGAGAAATAGTACACATCATCACTTCTCTAACTCGTTTACAGAGAGAAATATTACACCTCATCACATCTCTAGTTCGTGTACAGTGAGAAATAGTACACCTCATCACTTCTTTAACTCGTGTACAGTGAGAAATAATACACCTCATCACTTCCCTAACTTGTGTACAGTGATAAATAGTACATCTCATCACTTCCCTAACTCGTGTACAGATAAAAATAGTACACCTCATCATTTCCCTAACTCGTGTACAGAGAGAAATAGTACACCTCATAACTCCTCTAACTCGTGTACAGAGAGAAATAGTACACCTCATCACTTCTCTAACTCGAGTACAGAGAGAATTAGTACACCTCATCACTTCTCTAACTCGTGTACAGTGAGAAATAGTACACCTCATCACTTCTCTAACTCCTGTACAGAGAGAAATAGTACACCTCATCACTTCTCTAACTCGTGTACAGAGAGAAATAGTACACCTCATCACTTCTCTAACTCGTGTACAGAGAGAAATAGTACACCTCATCACTTCTCTAACTCGTGTACAGAGACAAATAGTACACCACATCACTTCTCTAACTCGTGTACAGATAGAAATAGTACACCTCATCACTTCCCTAACTCGTGTACAGATAGAAATAGTACACCTCATCACTTGTCTAACTCGTGTACAGAGTGAAATAGTACACCTCATCATTTCCCTAACTCGTGTACAGAGAGAAATAGTACACCTCATAACTTCTCTAACTCGTGTACAGAGAGAAATAGTACACATCATCACTTCTCTAACTCGTTTACAGAGAGAAATATTACACCTCATCACATCTCTAGTTCGTGTACAGTGAGAAATAGTACACCTCATCACTTCTTTAACTCGTGTACAGTGAGAAATAATACACCTCATCACTTCTTTAACTCGTGTACAGTGAGAAATAATACACCTCATCACTTCCCTAACTCGTGTACAGTGATAAATAGTACATCTCATCACTTCCCTAACTCGTGTACAGATAAAAATAGTACACCTCATCATTTCCCTAACTCGTGTACAGAGAGAAATAGTACACCTCATAACTCCTCTAACTCGTGTACAGAGAGAAATAGTACACCTCATCACTTCTCTAACTCGAGTACAGAGAGAAATAGTACACCTCATCACTTCTCTAACTCGTTTGCAGAGACAAATAGTACACCTCATAACTTCTCTAACTCGTTTACAGGGACAAATAGTACACCTCATAACTTCTCTAACTCGTTTACAGAGTGAAATAGTACACCTCACCACTTCTCTAACTCGTGTACAGTGAGAAATAGTACACCTCATAACTTCTCTAACTCGTTTACAGGGACAAATAGTACACCTCATCACTTCCCTAACTCGTTTACAGAGAGAAATAGTACACCTCATCACTTCTCTAACTCGTTTACAGAGACAAATAGTACACCTCACCACTTCTCTAACTCGTTTTCAGAGACAAATAGTACACCTCATAACTTCTCTAACTCGTTTACAGGGACAAATAGTACACCTCATAATTTCTCTAACTCGTTTACAGGGACAAATAGTACACCTCATTACTTCCCTAACTCGTTTACAGAGAGAAATAGTACACCTCATCACTTCTCTAAACTCGTTTACAGAGACAAATAGTACACCTCACCACTTCTCTAACTCGTGTACAGTGAGAAATAGTACACCTCATAACTTCTCTAACTCGTTTACAGGGACAAATAGTACACCTCATCACTTCCCTAACTCGTTTACAGAGACAAATCGTACACCTCATAACTTCTCTAACTCGTATACAGAGAGAAATAGTACACCTCATCACTTCTCTAACTCGTTTACAGATACAAATAGTACACCTCATCACTTCTCTAACTCGTGTACACAGACAAATAGTACACCTCATCACTTCTCTAACTCGTTTACAGAGAGAAATAGTACACCTCATCACTTCTCTAACTCGTGTACAGAGACAAATAGTACACCTCATCACTTCTCTAACTCGTTTACAGACACAAATAGTACACATCACCACTTCTCTAACTCGTGTACAGTGAGAAATAGTACACCTCATAACTTCTCTAACTCGTTTACAGGGACAAATAGTACACCTCATCACTTCCCTAACTCGTTTACAGAGAGAAATAGTACACCTCATCACTTCTCTAACTCGTTTACAGAGACAAATAGTACACCTCACCACTTCTCTAACTCGTTTACAGAGACAAATAGTACACCTCATCACTTCTCTAACTCGTTTACAGAGACAAATAGTACACCTCACCACTTCTCTAACCCGTGTACAGTGAGAAATAGTACACCTCATAACTTCTCTAACTCGTTTACAGGGACAAATAGTACACCTCATCACTTCCCTAACTCGTTTACAGAGAGAAATAGTACACCTCATCACTTCTCTAACTCGTTTACAGAGACAAATAGTACACCTCATAACTTCTCTAACTCGTATACAGAGAGAAATAGTACACCTCATCACTTCTCTAACTCGTTTACAGAGACAAATAGTACACCTCATCACTTCTCTAACTCGTGTACAGAGACAAATAGTACACCTCATCACTTTTCTAACTCGTTTACAGAGAGAAATAGTACACCTCATCACTTCTCTAACTCGTGTACAGAGACAAATAGTACACCTCATCACTTCTCTAACTCGTTTACAGAGAGAAATAGTACACCTCATCACTTCTCTAACTCGTTTACAGAGTGAAATAGTACACCTCATCACTTCTCTAACTCGTATACAGAGAGAAATAGTACACCTCATAACTTCTCTAACTCGTATACAGAGAGAAATAGTACACCTCATCACTTCTCTAACTCGTTTACAGGGACAAATAGTACACCTCATAACTTCTCTAACTCGTTTACAGAGTGAAATAGTACACCTCACCACTTCTCTAACTCGTGTACAGTGAGAAATAGTACACCTCATAACTTCTCTAACTCGTTTACAGGGACAAATAGTACACCTCATCACTTCCCTAACTCGTTTACAGAGAGAAATAGTACACCTCATCACTTCTCTAACTCGTTTACAGAGACAAATAGTACACCTCACCACTTATCTAACTCGTTTACAGAGACAAATAGTACTCCTCATAACTTCTCTAACTCGTTTACAGGGACAAATAGTACACCTCATAACTTCTCTAACTCGTTTACAGGGACAAATAGTACACCTCATTACTTCCCTAACTCGTTTACAGAGAGAAATAGTACACCTCATCACTTCTCTAACTCGTTTACAGAGATAAATAGTACACCTCATCACTTCCCTAACTCGTTTACAGAGAGCAATAGTACACCTCATAACTTCTCTAACTCGTTTACAGAGACAAATAGTACACCTCACCACTTCTCTAACTCGTGTACAGTGAGAAATAGTACACCTCATAACTTCTCTAACTCGTTTACAGGGACAAATAGTACACCTCATCACTTCTCTAACTCGTTTACAGAGACAAATAGTACACCTCATCACTTCTCTAACTCGTGTACACAGACAAATAGTACACCTCATCACTTCTCTAACTCGTTTACAGAGAGAAAGAGTACACCTCATCACTTCTCTAACTCGTGTACAGAGACAAATAGTACACCTCATCACTTCTCTAACTCGTTTACAGAGACAAATAGTACACCTCACCACTTCTCTAACTCGTGTACAGTGAGAAATAGTACACCTCATAACTTCTCTAACTCGTTTACAGGGACAAATAGTACACCTCATCACTTCCCTAACTCGTTTACAGAGAAAAATAGTACACCTCATCACTTCTCTAACTCGTTTACAGAGACAAATAGTACACCTCACCACTTCTCTAACTCGTTTACAGAGACAAATAGTACACCCCACCACTTCTCTAACCCGTGTACAGTGAAAAATAGTACACCTCATAACTTCTCTAACTCGTTTACAGGGACAAATAGTACACCTCATTACTTCCCTAACTCGTTTACAGAGAGAAATAGTACACCTCATCACTTCTCTAACTCGTTTACAGAGACAAATAGTACACCTCATAACTTCTCTAACTCGTATACAGAGAGAAATAGTACACCTCATCACTTCTCTAACTCGTTTACAGAGACAAATAGTACACCTCATCAATTCTCTAACTCGTGTACAGAGACAAATAGTACACCTCATCACTTCTCTAACTCGTTTACAGAGAGAAATAGTACACCTCATCACTTCTCTAACTCGTGTACAGAGACAAATAGTACACCTCATCACTTCTCTAACTCGTTTACAGAGACAAATAGTACACCTCATTACTTCCCTAACTCGTTTACAGAGAGAAATAGTACACCTCATAACTTCTCTAACTCGTTTACAGAGACAAATAGTACACCTCACCACTTCTCTAACTCGTGTACAGATAGAATAGTACACCTCATAACTTCTCTAACTCGTTTACAGGGACAAATAGTACACCTCATCACTTCCCTAACTCGTTTACAGAGACAAATCGTACACCTCATAACTTCTCTAACTCGTTTACAGAGAGAAATAGTACACCTCATCACTTCTCTAACTCGTTTACAGAGACAAATAGTACACCTCATCACTTCTCTAACTCGTTTACAGAGACAAATAGTACACCTCACCACTTCTCTAACTCGTGTACAGTGAGAAATAGTACACCTCATAACTTCTCTAACTCGTTTACAGGGACAAATAGTACACCTCATCACTTCCCTAACTCGTTTACAGAGAGAAATAGTACACCTCATCACTTCTCTAACTCGTTTACAGAGACAAATAGTAACCTCACCACTTCTCTAACTCGTTTACAGAGACAAATAGTACACCTCATCACTTCTCTAACTCGTTTACAGAGACAAATAGTACACCTCACCACTTCTCTAACCCGTGTACAGTGAGAAATAGTACACCTCATAACTTCTCTAACTCGTTTACAGGGACAAATAGTACACCTCATCACTTCCCTAACTCGTTTACAGAGAGAAATAGTACACCTCATCACTTCTCTAACTCGTTTACAGAGACAAATAGTACACCTCATAACTTCTCTAACTCGTATACAGAGAGAAATAGTACACCTCATCACTTCTCTAACTCGTTTACAGAGACAAATAGTACATCTCATCACTTCTCTAACTCGTGTACAGAGACAAATAGTACACCTCATCACTTCTCTAACTCGTTTACAGAGAGAAATAGTACACCTCATCACTTCTCTAACTCGTGTACAGAGACAAATAGTACACCTCATCACTTCTCTTACTCGTTTACAGAGAGAAATAGTACACCTCATCACTTCTCTAACTCGTTTACAGAGTGAAATAGTACACCTCATCACGTCTCTAACTCGTATACAGAGAGAAATAGTACACCTCATAACTTCTCTAACTCGTATACAGAGAGAAATAGTACACCTCATCACTTCTCTAACTCGTGTTCAGAGACAAATAGTACACCTCATCACTTCTCTAACTCGTGTACAGAGACAAATAGTACACCTCATCAATTCTCTAACTCGTTTACAGAGAGAAATAGTACACCTCATCACTTCTCTAACTCGTGTACAGAGACAAATGGTACACCTCATCACTTCTCTAACTCGTGTACAGAGACAAATATTACACCTCATCACTTCTCTAACTCGTGTACAGAGACAAATAGTACACCTCATCACTTCTCTAACTCGTGTACAGAGACAAATATTACACCTCATCACTTCTCTAACTCGTGTACAGAGACAAATAGTACACCTCATCACTTCCCTAACTCGTGTACAGATAGAAATAGTACACCTCATCACTTCTCTAACTCGTGTACAGAGACAAATATTACACCTCATCACTTCTCTAACTCGTGTACAGAGACAAATAGTACACCTCATAACTTCTCTAACTCGTTTACAGGGACAAATAGTACACCTCATCACTTCCCTAACTCGTTTACAGAGAGAAATAGTACACCTCATCACTTCTCTAACTCGTTTACAGAGACAAATAGTACACCTCACCACTTCTCTAACTCGTTTACAGAGACAAATAGTACACCTCATCACTTCTCTAACTCGTTTACAGAGACAAATAGTACACCTCACCACTTCTCTAACCCGTGTACAGTGAGAAATAGTACACCTCATAACTTCTCTAACTCGTTTACAGGGACAAATAGTACACCTCATCACTTCCCTAACTCGTTTACAGAGAGAAATAGTACACCTCATCACTTCTCTAACTCGTTTACAGAGACAAATAGTACACCTCATAACTTCTCTAACTCGTATACAGAGAGAAATAGTACACCTCATCACTTCTCTAACTCGTTTACAGAGACAAATAGTACATCTCATCACTTCTCTAACTCGTGTACAGAGACAAATAGTACACCTCATCACTTCTCTAACTCGTTTACAGAGAGAAATAGTACACCTCATCACTTCTCTAACTCGTGTACAGAGACAAATAGTACACCTCATCACTTCTCTTACTCGTTTACAGAGAGAAATAGTACACCTCATCACTTCTCTAACTCGTTTACAGAGTGAAATAGTACACCTCATCACGTCTCTAACTCGTATACAGAGAGAAATAGTACACCTCATCACTTCTCTAACTCGTGTACAGAGACAAATGGTACACCTCATCACTTCTCTAACTCGTGTACAGAGACAAATATTACACCTCATCACTTCTCTAACTCGTGTACAGAGACAAATAGTACACCTCATCACTTCTCTAACTCGTGTACAGAGACAAATATTACACCTCATCACTTCTCTAACTCGTGTACAGAGACAAATAGTACACCTCATCACTTCCCTAACTCGTGTACAGATAGAAATAGTACACCTCATCACTTCTCTAACTCGTGTACAGAGACAAATATTACACCTCATCACTTCTCTAACTCGTGTACAGAGACAAATAGTACACCTCATCACTTCTCTAACTCGTGTACAGATAGAAATAGTACACCTCATCACTTCTCTAACTCGTGTACAGAGACAAATAGTACACCTCATTACTTCTCCGACTCGTATTCCCATGCTGATCAACGGTTCCAAAAACTACGAATACTAACATTTGTTCCCCTCTCCAAATTACAATCCTGGCTATTTGTTTCTGATCTTGGTAATAACTATTGGGTGCATAATGTAAAATAAATTCCAGTCATTATGACATTATTACTACGTGATCGTTACAGCTCGTTGCAATTTGTGTTATTGTATTATACTGTTTTTTTAGAAATTACAAGGTATTTTTTATGGTTTATTAACATAACAACAGTGAGCTATATGACAAATACATAACATGCCCATTATAAGGTAAATGTCATTCATTCATTCGTGCTGTCATTCTTTCATTCATATCAGAATTCATTACAGAAATCATTATTTAATTAGTATCATTTAATTTTACAGTGGCCGAAGTATGGAAGACATTCGAAGCAGAGATAATGAGAACGAAAATCAAGAACAGCCGAATGGTAAACACAATGAAATGGAACCCAGGGAACACAGAGAAAACCGTGCTTGTCTTCGAGATATTTTGCAAAATCTGTGTTTGAACGACAAGGATTCGATGGGATTAAACTCTTTGTCCATATATGAGATACAAAGAGCAGTGATTGCTGTGCTCATTGGTGAGTCTAATCTTAATATGTGTTCTGTGCTTTGGTATGTGTGCGTTACAGCATTGCTTTTTCGATTGGACAATGCATATTTACTAAATAAGGCATTTTTACTGATTTTTCATATTTTGTGTTCCCTATTTTAACAGCAATATTGATAGGTGTTGTGATATATTCAGATAAAAGTGCAGCTTGTGAACTTGTAAGAAAAGATTTCAACATCTGTGAACAACACAAGGAAGATTGCATGAAAAAAGCACAGCTATTGGAAGACAGTAACACCTACTGCAGGAAAAGCATGAGCACACAAGAAAAAGAAAATCTGAAGAGAATACACAGATTGGAGCTGAAAAATATGGAAGATCACATTATGAGCTCAACAGAGCTGGAGAGGGAAAAAGTGCAAGATGGCCTTGTAGAGAGCACAATTGTCTGGGAAGAGAAAGTGAGGGCTGAGAAAACAATACAGGAACTTGACCGACTGAGACGGAAGCTGAGAGAAATGGGGAGGGTTAAGTGCAAGAACGGATTCTGGAGTGAAGGTGAAGAGAAGTCTACAATCTTGCAACAACAGGACCAAGTTAGGGGTTTTGCAACCGAAAGTCGGCTAGTGAAAGGGCTTGGGGTCCTAAAAGGACTGGAAGATTTATTTAATGACCCCTGTTCTCTAAATGAGAGGATGATTGAGATGCAATTGCTTGTATGGGAAACTAAAACCAATGAGAGAATGTGGCATGATATTTATTACAGAAGTAAAATTAAACAGTTAGACAGCATCAAGACACCCGATAATCACTGATAATTTACTCGGGTTGCTTTCCATGTACCACTTGTACACTTCATTTAAAATGGCAAAAATAGAAAATGTCACTGGATCTTGTGCACGAACACGTTTTGTTATTAGTCCCAGCAATAAGTGTTTTCAGAATAGGATAATATAAATATGTAAATTCAGTGTCTTTAAAAAGTAACGTTCAAATATACAGTTAATTGAAACTAACTATGGAGTCAAGAATCCGGTACATATTTAATTTTTGTTTTCAACTGATAAAAATTATAATCAGTAGGTACAATGTGTTTGAGTATGACTTTTTAAATACTTTTTTCATATAAATCTGCAGACGTGTTTGTGATTGTCAGCTGGTAACTGTACTAACATAGTATATGATTTACTGTGCTGTGTGTGCTATCCAGCAATGGCAATTGTAGAATTGTAGTTTGGAATCGATTTATTCCCCCCCCCCCCGACTCTAGCTAAATCGAACTTTGTGTCGAGTTTTTCTTTTGTGAGGTTTTCGTTTTTTCATATAATTAACAATTATAATTATTTTCTATATATTGGATATTGCATTTAAGCAATAAAAGTATTGTTTATATCATATCTGCTGTGAATGCATTGGAGGTAATCTGTAGTCCAGGGAACATATTCATTCAACTGTCATCGGGTTTTCGCGTGCATTTGTTTGCTTTCTCTCGGGTTTTGGGTTGGCTGAGTTTGCTGGTTGTCCGGGAGAAAATAAGTGACGCTGTCTGGGTTGAATTTGGGGTATGTTGCTTGGCTTTGAGAGTACCTTTTGAGAATCGCATAGGTGATATTTGAACTGCTCAACAATATTTACACAAGTCACTGTATGTTGTTTTCATCACTTTACAATATAGCACACCCAGAGTTGCACGTTCCGAGGCCTAATGTACATCAACGCAGAGTGGTGAGGCGTACTGAACTAAATCGTAAAGTTGCATCACAGGGAGCCCAGGAACTATAACCAACTGTAGTACGCAGTCTCTATGAGCGGGGGGGGGGGGGTATCGGCTGGTATCTAGTGTAAAAAATATACAAGGGATGAAGGCTCCAGCCAGCTCACATTTTGTAAACTGAAAAAAACAGACGAAAAGAATGAAAAATAAAACCTAAACAAATACCAGGTTGAAGAATATTAGTTGCTCCTTCAAATTTCGCCAAAGCCTTACCTACATTTTACCGATATCTGCAGAATAAATCAAGAAAACTACACAAATTGACTCCATTTAGGAATTCCTATCGGTTTGACCGAACACACGGCACAGTTGGAGGCGTGGCCTGTTCAGCAACCAATCACAAGACTGGTTACAAACCACATCGAGTAAACTCTTTATACTACAGTGACATACATGTTACATTGCTGTTTTAAACACTACAAGGCCGTACATGTTACATGGCTGTTTTAAACTTTTTATACTAATGTTTGTACATGTTACATGGCTGTATTAAACTCTTTATACTACACGGACATACATGTTGCATGGCTGTTTTAAACTTGTTATACTACAAGGCCGTACATGTTACATGGTTGTAGTAAACGCTTTACACTACAAGGCCGTACATGTTACATGGCTGTTTTAAACTTGTTATACTACAAGGCCGTACATGTTACATGGTTGTAGTAAACGCTTTACACTACAAGGCCGTACATGTTACATGGCTGTTTTAAACTTTTTACACTACTGTTTGTACATGTTACATGGCTGTATTAAACTCAATCTGATTAAAATCTGATGTAGTGTACGGGCTTTAATTATTTTGGCTATAAACTTATTTTGATTTTATTTTTTATTACTTTTGTTATTAATGCCTTTTTATTTTATTATTTTACTTTGATTTTGATTTTTTTTAATTCCGCCCTACATACATCTGATCCGACGCCTACGTAAGTCCCGTTCAAATCTCGCATAAGTAACAGCCAATCACAGGCTCCCTTTTATACAGGCTGTCGGTTGCTTACTTTTCAGTGTAGCGATACTCTACGGGCAATCTTTCTGTACATTATATTTTGCCCACTTGAATAAACCATTAATAGAACATTGCTAGTATACTTTTATTTACAAAAGAAATTCCACAGCATTTTACAATTTTTGTCATTACATTGAATATTTTGTTCACTTCCAACAAATGTGTACACTTCCTGATACATCTTCGCCAGCCACGGTTCGTTTATTCAGTCATCGCTTCAATTTTACATCAAACACTGAGCATAATTATCTAGAATGGAAGCAAAAAAGTAAGTAAATCGTAATGATTAGAACACTGTAAACAGCTATAGTAAACAATGCAAATTTTAAATTGTATAACGGTCACCGGCCCACGGCATCGACGCAGACAATTGGAGCAAAAGAATATTTCCTGATCAATTGCGATGTGTTCCAAATAAAAAATATTTTATTCCAGTCCAAATCAGCTCAATTACTTTAATAAAGAGTTATTGTATAATGTACAAAATGTTGATACATTTTGATGATTATTTACAGCTACGGCTTCAATACCGTAGACGGTTTTGACCCGATCGTCAACAAAACATCACCCGTCTCCAGGGCAAGCGACTGGAAAAAGACACCGGTGTTCGGTCGAACCGGTGGAAACAAAATCGTCACTCCCAGAATAACTACGCAAAATAACGATCTAAACTCGAACCATTCGAGCCACAATATAAACATAAAAAAGTGACTTTCGTTGCATTTGACAATGATAAACTTACCGAAAAGCCGTGTTCTTCTCGGTCGCTAACGTCGGTATAATCCGCCATTTTATTTGAGTGTGTTTGCCACCTGACTCTGCCCAGTGACATCATCATGTGCGCTATAGAAGAAGGTCTGTGATTCGTTGACTAAAATCGTCGACAGTGGGTCTCATTGAAATCTCGTTACATAGGCATCGGCTCAGATGTAGGTAGGGCGGAATTTAAAAAAAATCACAAAATCAAAATCAAAGTAAAATAATAAAATAACAAGGCATTAATAACAAAAGTAATAAAACATAAAATTAAAATAAGTTTATAGCCAAAATAATTAAAGCCCGTACACTACATCAGATTTTAATCAGATTGTATTAAACTCTTTTTACTACACGGACATACATGTTACATGGCTGTTTTAAACTTTTTACACTACATTGACGTACATGTTACATGGTTGTAGTAAACGCTTTACACTACAAGGCCGTACATGTTACATGGCTGTTTTAAACTTTTTACACTACATTGACGTACATGTTACATGGTTGTAGTAAACGCTTTACACTACAAGGTCGTACATGTTACATGGCTGTTTTAAACTTTTTACACTACATTGACGTACATGTTACATGGCTGTAGTAAACGCTTTACACTACAAGGTCGTACATGTTAAATGGTTGTTTTAAACTATTTACACTACATTGACGTACATGTTACATGGCTGTAGTAAACGTTTTACACTACAAGGTCGTACATGTTACATGGCTGTTTTAAAGTTTTTACACTACATTGACGTACATGTTACATGGCTGTTTTAAACTTTTTACACTACAAGGCCGTACATGTTACATGGCTGTAGTAAACGCTTTACACTACAAGGTCGTACATGTTACATGGCTGTTTTAAACTTTTTACACTACATTGACGTACATGTTACATGGCTGTAGTAAAATATGTACACTACATTGACATACATGTTACATTGCTGTAGTAAAAACTTTACACTACGTGGATGTACATGTTACATGGCTGTAGTAAACGCTTTACACTACATGCACGTACAGGTTACATTGCTGTAGTAAATTCTTTACACTAAATGAACTTATATGTTACATTGCTGTAGTAAACGCTTTACACTACATGGACGTACATGTTACATGGCTGTAGTAAAAAGTTTACACTACATGGACGTACATGGTACATTGCTGTAGTAAACGCTTTACACTACATGGACGTACATGTTACATGGCTGTAGTAAAAACTTTACACTACATGGACGTACATGGTACATTGCTGTAGTAAAATCTTTACACTACATTGACGTACATGTTACATGGCTGTAGTAAACGCTTTACACTACATTGACGTACATGTTACATGGCTGTAGTAAAATCTTTACACTACATTGACGTACATGTTACATGGCTGTAGTAAACGCTTTACACTACATTGACGTACATGTTACATGGCTGTTTTAAACTTTTTACACTACATTGACGTACATATTACATGGTTGTAGTAAACGCTTTACACTACAAGGTCGTACATGTTACATGGCTGTTTTAAACTTTTTACACTACATTGACGTACATGTTACATGGCTGTAGTAAACGCTTTACACTACAAGGTCGTACATGTTACATGGCTGTTTTAAACTTTTTACACTACATTGACGTACATGTTACATGGCTGTAGTAAACGCTTTACACTACAAGGCCGTACATGTTACATGGCTGTTTTAAACTTTTTATACTACATGGACATACATGTTACATGGCTGTTTTAAACTTTTTATACTACATGGACGTACATGTTACATGACTGTAGTAAAAACTTTACACTACGTGGATGTACATGTTACATGGCTGTAGTAAACGCTTTACACTACATGCACGTACATGTTACATTGCTGTAGTAAATTCTTTACACTAAATGAACTTATATGTTACATTGCTGTAGTAAACGCTTTACACTACATGGACGTACATGTTACATGGCTGTAGTAAAAAGTTTACAGTACATGGACGTACATGGTACATTGCTGTATTAAACGCTTTACACTACATGGACGTACATGTTACATGGCTGTAGTAAAAACTTTACACTACATGGACGTACATGGTACATTGCTGTAGTAAACGCTTTACACTACATGGACGTACATGTTACATTGCTGTAGTAAACGCTTTACACTACATGGACGTACATGTTACATGGCTGTAGTAAAATCTTTACACTACATGGACGTACATGGTACATTGCTGTAGTAAAAACTTTACACTACATTGACGTACATGTTACATGGCTGTAGTAAAAACTTTAAACTACATTGACGTACATGTTACATGGCTGTAGTAAACTCTTTACACTACATGGACATACATGTTACATTACTGTAGTAAAGAGTTTACACTACATTGACGTACATTTTACATGGCTGTAGTAAACGCTTTACACTACATTGACGTACATGTCACATGGCTGTAGTAAACTCTTTACACCACATGGACATACATGTTACATTGCAGTAGTAAAGAGTTTACATTACATTGACGTACATTTTACATGGCTGTAGTAAACGCTTTACACTACATTGACGTACATGTTACATTGCTGTAGTAAATTCTTTACACTAAATGAACTTATATGTTACATTGCTGTAGTAAACGCTTTACACTACATGGACGTACATGTTACATGGCTGTAGTAAAAAGTTTACACTACATGGACGTACATGGTACATTGCTGTAGTAAACGCTTTACACTACATGGACGTACATGTTACATGGCTGTAGTAAAAACTTTACACTACATGGATGTACATGGTACATTGCTGTAGTAAAATCTTTACACTACATTGACGTACATGTTACATGGCTGTAGTAAACGCTTTACACTACATTGACGTACATGTTACATGGCTGTAGTAAAATCTTTACACTACATTGACGTACATGTTACATGGCTGTAGTAAACGCTTTACACTACATTGACGTACATGTTACATGGCTGTTTTAAACTTTTTACACTACATTGACGTACATATTACATGGTTGTAGTAAACGCTTTACACTACAAGGTCGTACATGTTACATGGCTGTTTTAAACTTTTTACACTACATTGACGTACATGTTACATGGCTGTAGTAAACGCTTTACACTACAAGGTCGTACATGTTACATGGCTGTTTTAAACTTTTTACACTACATTGACGTACATGTTACATGGCTGTAGTAAACGCTTTACACTACAAGGCCGTACATGTTACATGGCTGTTTTAAACTTTTTATACTACATGGACATACATGTTACATGGCTGTTTTAAACTTTTTATACTACATGGACGTACATGTTACATGACTGTAGTAAAAACTTTACACTACGTGGATGTACATGTTACATGGCTGTAGTAAACGCTTTACACTACATGCACGTACATGTTACATTGCTGTAGTAAATTCTTTACACTAAATGAACTTATATGTTACATTGCTGTAGTAAACGCTTTACACTACATGGACGTACATGTTACATGGCTGTAGTAAAAAGTTTACAGTACATGGACGTACATGGTACATTGCTGTATTAAACGCTTTACACTACATGGACGTACATGTTACATGGCTGTAGTAAAAACTTTACACTACATTGACGTACATGTTACATGGCTGTAGTAAACGTTTTACACTACAAGGTCGTACATGTTACATGGCTGTTTTAAAGTTTTTACACTACATTGACGTACATGTTACATGGCTGTTTCAAACTTTTTACACTACAAGGCCGTACATGTTACATGGCTGTAGTAAACGCTTTACACTACAAGGTCGTACATGTTACATGGCTGTTTTAAACTTTTTACACTTCATTGACGTACATGTTACATGGCTGTAGTAAAATATGTACACTACATTGACATACATGTTACATTGCTGTAGTAAAAACTTTACACTACGTGGATGTACATGTTACATGGCTGTAGTAAACGCTTTACACTACATGCACGTACAGGTTACATTGCTGTAGTAAATTCTTTACACTAAATGAACTTATATGTTACATTGCTGTAGTAAACGCTTTACACTACATGGACGTACATGTTACATGGCTGTAGTAAAAAGTTTACACTACATGGACGTACATGGTACATTGCTGTAGTAAACGCTTTACACTACATGGACGTACATGTTACATGGCTGTAGTAAAAACTTTACACTACATGGACGTACATGGTACATTGCTGTAGTAAAATCTTTACACTACATTGACGTACATGTTACATGGCTGTAGTAAACGCTTTACACTACATTGACGTACATGTTACATGGCTGTAGTAAAATCTTTACACTACATTGACGTACATGTTACATGGCTGTAGTAAACGCTTTACACTACATTGACGTACATGTTACATGGCTGTTTTAAACTTTTTACACTACATTGACGTACATATTACATGGTTGTAGTAAACGCTTTACACTACAAGGTCGTACATGTTACATGGCTGTTTTAAACTTTTTACACTACATTGACGTACATGTTACATGGCTGTAGTAAACGCTTTACACTACAAGGTCGTACATGTTACATGGCTGTTTTAAACTTTTTACACTACATTGACGTACATGTTACATGGCTGTAGTAAACGCTTTACACTACAAGGCCGTACATGTTACATGGCTGTTTTAAACTTTTTATACTACATGGACATACATGTTACATGGCTGTTTTAAACTTTTTATACTACATGGACGTACATGTTACATGACTGTAGTAAAAACTTTACACTACGTGGATGTACATGTTACATGGCTGTAGTAAACGCTTTACACTACATGCACGTACATGTTACATTGCTGTAGTAAATTCTTTACACTAAATGAACTTATATGTTACATTGCTGTAGTAAACGCTTTACACTACATGGACGTACATGTTACATGGCTGTAGTAAAAAGTTTACAGTACATGGACGTACATGGTACATTGCTGTATTAAACGCTTTACACTACATGGACGTACATGTTACATGGCTGTAGTAAAAACTTTACACTACATGGACGTACATGGTACATTGCTGTAGTAAACGCTTTACACTACATGGACGTACATGTTACATTGCTGTAGTAAACGCTTTACACTACATGGACGTACATGTTACATGGCTGTAGTAAAATCTTTACACTACATGGACGTACATGGTACATTGCTGTAGTAAAAACTTTACACTACATTGACGTACATGTTACATGGCTGTAGTAAAAACTTTAAACTACATTGACGTACATGTTACATGGCTGTAGTAAACTCTTTACACTACATGGACATACATGTTACATTACTGTAGTAAAGAGTTTACACTACATTGACGTACATTTTACATGGCTGTAGTAAACGCTTTACACTACATTGACGTACATGTCACATGGCTGTAGTAAACTCTTTACACCACATGGACATACATGTTACATTGCAGTAGTAAAGAGTTTACATTACATTGACGTACATTTTACATGGCTGTAGTAAACGCTTTACACTACATTGACGTACATGTTACATTGCTGTAGTAAATTCTTTACACTAAATGAACTTATATGTTACATTGCTGTAGTAAACGCTTTACACTACATGGACGTACATGTTACATGGCTGTAGTAAAAAGTTTACACCACATGGACATACATGTTACATTACAGTAATAAAGAGTTTACACTACATTGACGTACATTTTACATGGCTGTAGTAAACGCTTTACACTACATTGACGTACATGTTACATTGCTGTAGTAAACTCTTTACACCACATGGACATACATGTTATATTACAGTAGTAAAGAGTTTACACTACATTGACGCACACTTTACATGGCTGTAGTAAACGCTTTACACTACATGGACGTATATGTTACATGGCTGTAGTAAACGCTTTACACTACATGGACGTACATGTTACATGGCTGTAGTAAAAACTTTACACTACATGGACGTACATGGTACATTGCTGTAGTAAAATCTTTACACTACATTGACGTACATGTTACATGGCTGTAGTAAACGCTTTACACTACATTGACGTACATGTTACATGGCTGTAGTAAAATCTTTACACTACATTGACGTACATGTTACATGGCTGTAGTAAACGCTTTACACTACATTGACGTACATGTTACATGGCTGTTTTAAACTTTTTACACTACATTGACGTACATATTACATGGTTGTAGTAAACGCTTTACACTACAAGGTCGTACATGTTACATGGCTGTTTTAAACTTTTTACACTACATTGACGTACATGTTACATGGCTGTAGTAAACGCTTTACACTACAAGGTCGTACATGTTACATGGCTGTTTTAAACTTTTTACACTACATTGACGTACATGTTACATGGCTGTAGTAAACGCTTTACACTACAAGGCCGTACATGTTACATGGCTGTTTTAAACTTTTTATACTACATGGACATACATGTTACATGGCTGTTTTAAACTTTTTATACTACATGGACGTACATGTTACATGACTGTAGTAAAAACTTTACACTACGTGGATGTACATGTTACATGGCTGTAGTAAACGCTTTACACTACATGCACGTACATGTTACATTGCTGTAGTAAATTCTTTACACTAAATGAACTTATATGTTACATTGCTGTAGTAAACGCTTTACACTACATGGACGTACATGTTACATGGCTGTAGTAAAAAGTTTACAGTACATGGACGTACATGGTACATTGCTGTATTAAACGCTTTACACTACATGGACGTACATGTTACATGGCTGTAGTAAAAACTTTACACTACATGGACGTACATGGTACATTGCTGTAGTAAACGCTTTACACTACATGGACGTACATGTTACATTGCTGTAGTAAACGCTTTACACTACATGGACGTACATGTTACATGGCTGTAGTAAAATCTTTACACTACATGGACGTACATGGTACATTGCTGTAGTAAAAACTTTACACTACATTGACGTACATGTTACATGGCTGTAGTAAAAACTTTAAACTACATTGACGTACATGTTACATGGCTGTAGTAAAAACTTTACACTACATTGACGTACATGTTACATGGCTGTAGTAAACTCTTTACACTACATGGACATACATGTTACATTACTGTAGTAAAGAGTTTACACTACATTGACGTACATTTTACATGGCTGTAGTAAACGCTTTACACTACATTGACGTACATGTCACATGGCTGTAGTAAACTCTTTACACCACATGGACATACATGTTACATTACAGTAGTAAAGAGTTTACATTACATTGACGTACATTTTACATGGCTGTAGTAAACGCTTTACACTACATTGACGTACATGTTCCATGGCTGTAGTAAACTCTTTACACCACATGGACATACATGTTACATTACAGTAATAAAGAGTTTACACTACATTGACGTACATTTTACATGGCTGTAGTAAACGCTTTACACTACATTGACGTACATGTTACATTGCTGTAGTAAACTCTTTACACCACATGGACATACATGTTATATTACAGTAGTAAAGAGTTTACACTACATTGACGCACACTTTACATGGCTGTAGTAAACGCTTTACACTACATGGACGTATATGTTACATGGCTGTAGTAAACTCTTTACACCACAAGGATATACATGTTGCATGGCTGTAGTAAAACATTTACACTACATTGACGTACAATTTACATGGCTGTAGTAAACGCTTTACACTACATTGACGTACATGTTACATTGCTGTAGTAAAAACTTTACACTACGTGGATGTACATGTTACATGGCTGTAGTAAAAAGTTTACACTACATTGACGTATATGTTACATGGCTGTAGTAAACGCTTTACACTACATTGACGTACATTTTACATGGCTGTAGTAAACGCTTTACACTACATTGACGTATATGTTACATGGCTGTAGTAAACGCTTTACACTACATTGACGTACATGTTACATTGCTGTAGTAAAAACTTTACACTACGTGGATGTACATGTTACATGGCTGTAGCAAACGCTTTACACTACATTGACGTACATGTTACATTGCTGTAGTAAAAACTTTACACTACATGGACGTACATGGTACATTGCTGTAGTAAAATCTTTACACTACATGGATATACATGTTACATGGCTGTAGTAAAAAATTTACACTACATTGACGTACAATTTACATGGCTGTAGTAAACGCTTTACACTACATTGACGTACATGTTACATTGCTGTAGTAAAAACTTTACACTACGTGGATGTACATGTTACATGGCTGTGGTAAAAAGTTTACACTACATTGACGTATATGTTACATGGCTGTAGTAAACGCTTTACACTACATTGACGTACATTTTACATGGCTGTAGTAAACGCTTTACACTACATTGACGTATATGTTACATGGCTGTAGTAAACGCTTTACACTACATTGACGTACATGTTACATTGCTGTAGTAAAAACTTTACACTACGTGGATGTACATGTTACATGGCTGTAGCAAACGCTTTACACTACATTGACGTACATGTTACATTGCTGTAGTAAAAACTTTACACTACGTGGATGTACATGTTACATGGCTGTAGTAAACGCTTTACACTACATGGACGTACATGTTACATGGCTGTAGTAAAAACTTTACACTACGTGGATGTACATGTTACATGGCTGTAGTAAAACAGTTTACACTACATTGACGTACATTTTACATGGCTGTAGTAAACGCTTTACACTACATTGACGTACATGTTACATTGCTGTAGTAAAAACTTTACACTACGTGGATGTACATGTTACATGGCTGTAGTAAAAAGTTTACACTACATTGACGTATATGTTACATGGCTGTAGTAAACGCTTTATACTACATTGACGGACATGTTACATGGCTGTAGTAAACACTTTACACTGCATGGACGTACATGTTACATTGATGTAGTAAACACTTTACACTGCATGGACGTACATGGAAACAGTATAATGTTACTAACATTTTGATATGACTAGTTGAATGAAGTAATTACTACAAAGCTGCGTCGTACTGAAGGCCGTCGGAATTTTCTTTGGAATATATGCAAATTGTATTGTTTAGAAAGTCTATCTCTGAATTATAAATGAATAGCATATCAGATTTAAGCTGGAAACATATGTATTTATCATCTGACGTGTTATAGTTATGCACGTGTTCGATTGGTTCGATAATAGAAGAAAGATATGACAGCAAAAGCCCATGTGAAAGTAGACTCGCTCTTTACATGATAACGAATTCAAAGACTTCAGCATCATTTGAGTGTGATCTTGTCACACTGGAGAATAAACTTGGCAGACCTATTTTGTAAATGTTATCACCGACCAAGAGAAAAAAGATCCACAGTCCTTAAGAGCATAGTCATATACAGGTAACAACATCACAGTATAGAGCATATTAATCGTTCTCGTCATACCATGCCAAGACAATCACACAAATTTCTCTTCATTCCACCATGCCAGGATCACCATAGTTCCCCCATCATAACGTGTCAGAACGAACACCATAGTTCTCCTCATCACACCATGTAAGAGCAATCACCACTGTTCTCCCCGTCACACCATGTCAGAACAACCACCATAATTCTCACGATCACACCATGTCGGAACAGTCACCACTGTTCTCCCCAATACGCCATGTCAGAACATTCACCACAGTTCTTCCCTTCACAACACGTCTGAACAGTCACCATAGTTCTACCCTTCACACCATGTCGGAACAATCACCATAGTTCTCCCCAATCACACCATGTCAGAACTGTCACCACTGTTCTCCCCGTCACACCATGTCAGAACAATCAACATAGTTCTCACGATCACACCATGTCAGAACAGTCACCATAGTCCGCCCCATCATACCATGTCAGGACAATCACTATTGTTCTCCCCATCACACCATGTCAGAACAATAACCAGAGTTCTCTTCATCACTCCATGTCAGAACAATCACCATAGTTCTCCCCATCACAACATGTCAGAACAATCACTATAGTTCTCCCCATCACACCATGTCAGAACACCAAGCATAGTTCTTCCCATTACACCATGTCAGAACAATAACCAGAGTTCTCTTCATCACTCCATGTCAGAACAATCACCATAGTTCTCCCCATCACAACATGTCAGAACAATCACTATAGTTCTCCCCATAATACCATGTCAGGACAATCACCATTGTTCTCCCAATCACACCATGTCAGAACAATCACCATAGTTCTCCCCATCACACCATGTCAGAGCGATCACCACAGTTCTCCCCATCACACCTTGTCAGAACAGTCACCATAGTTGTCCCCATCACACCATGTCAGAAGAATCACCATAGTTCTCCCCAATCACACCATGTCAGAACTGTCACCATAATTCTCTTCATCACTCCATGTCAGAACAATCACCATAGTTCTAAACATCACACCATGTCAGAACAGTCACCATAGTTCGCCCCATCATACCATGTCAGGACAATCACCATTGTTCTCCCCATCACACCATGTCAGAACAATCACCATAGTTCTCTTCATCACTCCATGTCAGAACAATCACTATAGTTCTAAACATCACACCATGTCAGAACACTCACCATAGTTCGCCCCATAATACCATGTCAGGACAATCACCATTGTTCTCCCTATCACACCATGTCAGAACCATCAGCAGAGTTCTCTCCATCACACCATGTCAGAACAATCGCAATAGTTCCCCCAAACACACCATATCAGAAAAGTCACCATAGTTCTCCCCATCATACCATGTCAGAACAATCACCATAGTTCTAAACATCACACCATGTCAGAACAGTCACCATAGTTCGCCCCATCATACCATGTCAGGACAATCACCATTGTTCTCCCCATCACACCATGTCAGAACAATCAGCAGAGTTCTCCAAATCTCACCATGTCAGAACAGTCACCATAGTTCTCCCAATCACACCATCTCAGAACAATCACCATAGTTCTCCCCATAACACCATGTCAGAACAATTACTATAGTTCTCCCCATTACACCATTTCAGAACAATCACCATAGTTCTCCCAATCACACCATGTCAGAACAATCACCATAGTTCTCCCCATCACACCATGTCAGAACGATCAGCATAGTTCTTTCCATCACACCCTGTCAGAACAATTACTATAGTTCTCCCAATCACACCATGTCAAAACAATTACTATAGTTCTCCCCATCATACCATGTAAGAACACTCACCATAGTTCTCTTCATCACACCATGTCAGAACAATTACTATAGTTCTCCCCATCACACCATGTCAGAACAATCACCATTGTTCTCCCCATCACATCATGTCAGAACAATCACCAGAGTTCTCTCCATCACACCATGTCAGAATAATCGCAATAGTTCTCCCCATCACACCATGTCAGAACAATTACTGTAGTTCTCCGCATCACACCATGTCACAACAGTCACCATAGTTCTTCCAATCACACCATGACAGAACAATCACCATAGTTCTCCCTATCACACCATGTTAGAACGATCAGCATAGTTCTCCCCATCAAACTATGTGAGAACAGTCACCATCGTTCTCCCCATCACACCATGTTAGAAAATTCACAATACTTCTCCCCATCACACCATGTCAGAACAATCACCACAGTTCTTCCCATTACTCCATGTTATAACACTCACCATAGTTCCCCCAATCACACCATGTCAGAAAATTCACAATACTTCTCCCCATCACACCATGTCAGAACAATCACCACAGTTCTTCCCATTACTCCATGTTATAACAATCACCATAATTCTCCCCATCACACCATGTCAGAAAAGTCACCATAGTTCTTCCTATCACACCATGTCAGAACAATCACTACAGTTCTCCCCATCACAACATGTCAGAACAATCACTACAGTTCTCCCCATTACACCATGTCAGAACAATTACTATAGTTCTCCCCATTTCTCCATGTCAGAACAATAACCATAGTTCTCGCCATCACACCATGTCAGAACAGTCACTATAGTTCTCCCCATTTTACCATGTCAGGACAATCACCATAGTTCTCTCCCTCACACCATATCAGTACAATCGCAATAGTTCCACCAATCACACCATGTCAGAAAAGTCACCATAGTTCTCCCCATCACACCATGGCAGAACAATCACCATAGATATCCCCATCGCAACATGTCAGAACAATAACTATTGTTCTCCCCATCACACCATATCAGAACAATCAGCATAGTTCTCCCCATCACACCATGTCAGAACAATTACTATAGTTCTCCCCATCCCACCATGCAGAACAATCACTATAATTCTCCCATCACAACATTTCAGAACAATCAGTACAGTTCTCCCCATCACACCATGTACGAACAATTACTATAGTTCTCCCCATTTGTCCATGTCAGAACAATCACCATAGTTCTACCCATCTCATCATGTCAGAACAGTCACCATAGCTCTCCCCATCATACCATGTCAGGACAATCACCATAGTTCTCTCCCTCACACCATGTCAGAACAGTCACCATAGTTCTCCCCATCACATGTCAGAACAATCACTATAGTCCTCCCCATCACACCATGTTAGAACAATCAGCATAGTTCTTCCCATCACACCATGTCAGAAAAGTCACCATAGTTCTCCCCATCACACCATGTCAGAACAATCACCATAGTTCTCCCCATCACACCAAGTCAGAACAGTCACCATAGTTCTCCCCATCACAACATGTCAGAACAATCACTATAGTTCTCCCTATAACACCATATCAGAACAGTCACCATAGATCTCCCAATCACACCATGTCAGAACAATCACCATAGTTCTCCCCATCACACCATGTCAGAACGATCACCATAGTTCTCCCCATCATACCTTGTCAGAACAGTCACCATAGTTCTCCCCATCACACCATGTCAGAAGAATCACCATAGTTCTCCCCATCACACCATGTCAGAATAATCGCAATAGTTCCCCCAATTACACCATGTCAGAACAGTCACCATAATTCTCTTCATCACTCCATGTCAGAACAATCACAATAGTTCTAAACATCACACCATGTCAGAACACTCACCATAGTTCGCCCCATAATACCATGTCAGGACAATCACCATTGTTCTCCCTATCACACCATGTCAGAACCATCAGCAGAGTTCTCTCCATCACACCATGTCAGAACAATCGCAATAGTTCCCCCAAACACACCATATCAGAAAAGTCACCATAGTTCTCCCCATCATACCATGTCAGAACAATCACCATAGTTCTAAACATCACACCATGTCAGAACAGTCACCATAGTTCGCCCCATCATACCATGTCAGGACAATCACCATTGTTCTCCCCATCACACCATGTCAGAACAATCAGCAGAGTTCTCCAAATCTCACCATGTCAGAACAGTCACCATAGTTCTCCCAATCACACCATCTCAGAACAATCACCATAGTTCTCCCCATAACACCATGTCAGAACAATCACTATAGTTCTCCCCATCACACCATGTCAGAACAATCACCATAGTTCTCCCAATCACACCATGTCAGAACAATCACCATAGTTCTCCCCATCACACCATGTCAGAACGATCAGCATAGTTCTTTCCATCACACCCTGTCAGAACAATTACTATAGTTCTCCCAATCACACCATGTCAAAACAATTACTATAGTTCTCCCCATCATACCATGTAAGAACACTCACCATAGTTCTCTTCATCACACCATGTCAGAACAATTACTATAGTTCTCCCCATCACACCATGTCAGAACAATCACCATAGTTCTCCCAATCACACCATATCAGAACAATCACCATAGTTCTCCCCATCACACCATGTCAGAACCATCAGCAGAGTTCTCTCCATCACACCATGTCAGAACAATCGCAATAGTTCCCCCAAACACACCATGTCAGAAAAGTCACCATAGTTCTCCCCATCATACCATGTCAGAACAATCACCATAGTTCTAAACATCACACCATGTCAGAACAGTCACCATAGTTCGCCCCATCATACCATGTCAGGACAATCACCATTGTTCTCCCCATCACACCATGTCAGAACAATCAGCAGAGTTCTCCAAATCTCACCATGTCAGAACAGTCACCATAGTTCTCCCAATCACACCATGTCAGAACAATCACCATAGTTCTCTCCATAACACCATGTCAGAACAATCACTATAGTTCTCCCCATCACACCATGTCAGAACAATCACCATAGTTCTCCCAATCACACCATGTCAGAACAATCACCATAGTTCACCCCATCACACCATGTCAGAACGATCAGCATAGTTCTTTCCATCACACCCTGTCAGAACAATTACTATAGTTCTCCCCATCATACCATGTAAGAACACTCACCATAGTTCTCTTCATCACACCATGTCAGAACAATTACTATAGTTCTCCCCATCACACCATGTCAGAACAATCACCATAGTTCTCCCAATCACACCATATCAGAACAATCACCATAGTTCTCCCCATCACACCATGTCAGAGCGATCACCACAGTTCTCCCCATCACACCTTGTCAGAACAGTCACCATAGTTCTCCCCATCACACCATGTCAGAAGAATCACCATAGTTCTCCCCAATCACACCATGTCAGAACTGTCACCATAATTCTCTTCATCACTCCATGTCAGAACAATCACCATAGTTCTAAACATCACACCATGTCAGAACAGTCACCATAGTTCGCCCCATCATACCATGTCAGGACAATCACCATTGTTCTCCCCATCACACCATGTCAGAACAATCAGCAGAGTTCTCCCCATCTCACCATGTCAGAACAGTCACCACAGTTCTCCCCATCAAACCATGTCAGAACAATCACCATAGTTCTCGCCATCACACCCTGTCAGAACAATCGCAATAGTTCCCCCATTCACACCATGCAAGAAAAATCACCATAGTTCTTCCTATCACACCATGTCTGAACAATTACAATAGTTCTCCCCATCACACCATGTCAAAACAGTTACTATAGTTCTCCCCCATCACAGCATGTCAGAACAGTCACCATAGTTTTCCACATCACACCATGTCAGAACAATTACTATAGTTCTTTCCATCCCACCATGCAGAACAATCACTATAGTTCTCCCCATCACAACACGTCAGAACAATCACAATAGTTCTCCCCATCACACCATGTCAGAACAATTACTATAGTTCTCCCCATTACACCATGTCAGAACAATCACCATAGTTCTCCCCATCGCACCATGTCAGAACACTCACCATTGTTCTCTTCATCACACCATGTCAGAACAATTACTATAGTTCTCCCCATCACACCATGTCAGAACAATCACCATAGTTCTCCCCATCACACCATGTCAGAACAGTCACCATAGTTCTCCCCGCACACCATGTCAGAAGAATCACCATAGTTCTGCCCATCACACCATGACAGTTCAATCAACATAGTTCTCCACATCACACCATGTCAGAACGATCACCATAGTTCTCCCCATCACACCATGTCAGAACGATCCCATAGTTCTCCCCATCACACCTTGTCAGAACAGTCACCATAGTTCTCCCCATCACACAATGTCAGTACAGTCACCATAATTCTCTTCATTACTCCATGTCAGAACAATTACTATAGTTCTCCCCATCACACCATGTCAGACGAATCACCATAGTTCTCCACATCACACCATGACAGTTCAATCGCAATAGTTACCCCAAACACACCATGTCAGAACAGACACCATAGTTCTCTTCATCACTCCACGTCAGAACAAACACTATAGTTTTAACCATCACACCATGTCAGGACAATCACCATTGTTCTCCCCATCATACCATGTCAGAACAATCACCATAGTTCTCCCCATCGCACCATGTCAGAGCACTCACCATAGTTCTCTTCATCACACCATGTCAGAACAATTACTATAGTTCTCCCCATCACACCATGTCAGAACAATCACCTTAGTTCTCCCCATCACACCATGTCAGAACAGTCACCATAGTTCTCCCCGTCACACCATGTCAGAAGAATCACCATAGTTCTGCCCATCACACCATGACAGTTCAATCAACATAGTTCTCCACATCACACCTTGTCAGAACAGTCACCATAGTTCTCCCCATCACACCATGTCAGAACAATCGCAATAGTTCCCCCAATCACACCATGTCAGAACAGTCACCATAATTCTCTTCATCACTCCATGTCAGAACAATCACTATAGTTCTAAACATCACACCATGTCAGAACAGTCACCATAGTTCGCCCCATCACACCATGTCAGAATAATCAGCATAGTTGTCTCCATCACACCATGTGAGAACAATCGCAATAGTTCCCCCAATCACACCATGTCAGAAAAGTCACCAAAGTTCTCTTCATCACTCCATGTCAGAACAATCACTATTGTTCTAAACATCACACCATGTCAGAACAGTCACCATAGTTCGCTCCATCATACTATGTCAGGACAATCACCATTGTTCTCCCCATCACACCATGTTAGAACAATCAGCATAGTTCTACCCATCACACCATGTCAGAACAATCGCAATAGTTCTCCCCATCACACCATGTCAGAACAATCACCATAGTTCTCCACATCACACCATGACAGTTCAATCGCAATAGTTACCCCAAACACACCATGTCAGAACAGACACCATAGTTCTCTTCATCACTCCACGTCAGAACAAACACTATAGTTTTAACCATCACACCATGTCAGGACAATCACCATTGTTCTCCCCATCATACCATGTCAGAACAATCACCATAGTTCTCCCCATCGCACCATGTCAGAGCACTCACCATAGTTCTCTTCATCACACCATGTCAGAACAATTACTATAGTTCTCCCCATCACACCATGTCAGAACAATCACCATAGTTCTCCCCGTCACACCATGTCAGAAGAATCACCATAGTTCTGCCCATCACACCATGACAGTTCAATCAACATAGTTCTCCACATCACACCTTGTCAGAACAGTCACCATAGTTCTCCCCATCACACCATGTCAGAACAATCGCAATAGTTCCCCCAATCACACCATGTCAGAACAGTCACCATAATTCTCTTCATCACTCCATGTCAGAACAATCACTATAGTTCTAAACATCACACCATGTCAGAACAGTCACCATAGTTCGCCCCATCACACCATGTCAGAACAATCAGCATAGTTCTCTCCATCACACCATGTCAGAACAATCGCAATAGTTCCCCCAATCACACCATGTCAGAAAAGTCACCAAAGTTCTCTTCATCACTCCATGTCAGAACAATCACTATAGTTCTAAACATCACACCATGTCAGAACAGTCACCATAGTTCGCTCCATCTTACTATGTCAGGACAATCACCATTGTTCTCCCCATCACACCATGTTAGAACAATCAGCATAGTTCTCCCCATCACACCATGTCAGAACAATCGCAATAGTTCTCCCCATCACACCATGTCAGAACAATCACCTTAGATCTCCCCATCACACCATGTCAGAACAGTCACCATAGTTCTCCCCGTCACACCATGTCAGAAGAATCACCATAGTTCTGCCCATCACACCATGACAGTTCAATCAACATAGTTCTCCACATCACACCTTGTCAGAACAGTCACCATAGTTCTCACCATCACACCATGTCAGAACAATCGCAATAGTTCCCCCAATCACACCATGTCAGAACAGTCACCATAATTCTCTTCATCACTCCATGTCAGAACAATCACTATAGTTCTGAACATCACACCATGTCAGAACAGTCACCATAGTTCGCCCCATCACACCATGTCAGAACAATCAGCATAGTTCTCTCCATCACACCATGTCAGAACAATCGCAATAGTTCCCCCAATCACACCATGTCAGAAAAGTCACCAAAGTTCTCTTCATCACTCCATGTCAGAACAATCACTATAGTTCTAAACATCACACCATGTCAGAACAGTCACCATAGTTAGCTCCATCATACTATGTCAGGACAATCACCATTGTTCTCCCCATCACACCATGTTAGAACAATCAGCATAGTTCTCCCCATCACACCATGTCAGAACAATCGCAATAGTTCTCCCCATCCCACCATGCAGAATAATCACTATAGTTCTCCCCATTACAACACGTCAGAACAATCACTATAGTTCTCCCCATCACACCATGTCAGAACAATTACTATAGTTCTCCCCATTACACCATTTCAGAACAATCACCATAGTTCTCCCCATCACACCATGTCAGAGCGATCACCACAGTTCTCCCCATCACACCTTGTCAGAACAGTCACCATAGTTGTCCCCATCACACCATGTCAGAAGAATCACCATAGTTCTCCCCAATCACACCATGTCAGAACTGTCACCATAATTCTCTTCATCACTCCATGTCAGAACAATCACCATAGTTCTAAACATCACACCATGTCAGAACAGTCACCATAGTTCGCCCCATCATACCATGTCAGGACAATCACCATTGTTCTCCCCATCACACCATGTCAGAACAATCACCATAGTTCTCTCAATCACACCATGTCAGAACAATCACCAGAGTTCTCCCCATCACACCATGTCAGAACCATCACCATAGTTCTCCCCATCACACCATGTCAGAACAGTCACCATAGTTCTCCCCATCACACCATGTCAGAACAATTACTATAGTTCTCCGTATAACACCATATCAGAACAATCACCATAGTTCTCCCCATAACACCATGTCAGAACAATCACTATAGTTCTCCCCATCACACCATGTCAGAACAATCACCATAGTTCTCCCAATCACACCTTGTCAGAACAGTCACCATAGTTCTCCCCATCACACCATGTCAGAAGAATCACCATAGTTCTCCCCATCACACCATGTCAGAATAATTGCAATAGTTCCCCCAATCACACCATGTCAGAACAGTCACCATAATTCTCTTCATCACTGCATGTCAGAACAATTACAATAGTTCTAAACATCACACCATGTCAGAACACTCACCATAGTTCGCCCCATCATACCATGTCAGGACAATCACCATTGTTCTCCCCATCACACCATGTCAGAACAATCAGCAGAGTTCTCCCCATCTCACCATGTCAGAACAGTCACCATAGATCTCCCAATCACACCATGTCAGAAGAATCACCATAGTTCTCCCCAATCACACCATGTCAGAACTGTCACCATAATTCTCTTCATCACTCCATGTCAGAACAATCACCATAGTTCTAAACATCACACCATGTCAGAACAGTCACCATAGTTCGCCCCATCATACCACGTCAGGACAATCACCATTGTTCTCCCCATCACACCATGTCAGAACAATTAGCAGAGTTCTCCCCATCTCACCATGTCAGAACAGTCACCACAGTTCTCCCCATCAAAACTTGTCAGAAGAATCACCATAGTTCTCGCCATCACACCATGTCAGAACAATCGCAATAGTTCCCCCATTCACACCATGCAAGAAAAATCACCATAGTTCTTCCTATCACACCATGTCTGAACAATTACAATAGTTCTCCCCATCACACCATGTCAGAACAGTTACTATAGTTCTCCCCCATCACAGCATGTCAGAACAGTCACCATAGTTTTCCACATCACACCATGTCAGAACAATTACTATAGTTCTTTCCATCCCACCATGCAGAACAATCACTATAGTTCTCCCCATCACAACACGTCAGAACAATCACAATAGTTCTCCCCATCACACCATGTCAGAACAATTACTATAGTTCTCCCCATTACACCATGTCAGAACAATCACCATAGTTCTCCCCATCGCACCATGTCAGAACACTCACCATTGTTCTCTTCATCACACCATGTCAGAACAATTACTATAGTTCTCCCCATCACACCATGTCAGAACAATCACCATAGTTCTCCCCATCACACCATGTCAGAACAGTCACCATAGTTCTCCCCGCACACCATGTCAGAAGAATCACCATAGTTCTGCCCATCACACCATGACAGTTCAATCAACATAGTTCTCCACATCACACCATGTCAGAACGATCACCATAGTTCTCCCCATCACACCATGTCAGAACGATCCCATAGTTCTCCCCATCACACCTTGTCAGAACAGTCACCATAGTTCTCCCCATCACACAATGTCAGTACAGTCACCATAATTCTCTTCATTACTCCATGTCAGAACAATTACTATAGTTCTCCCCATCACACCATGTCAGAAGAATCACCATAGTTCTCCACATCACACCATGACAGTTAAATCGCAATAGTTACCCCAAACACACCATGTCAGAACAGACACCATAGTTCTCTTCATCACTCCACGTCAGAACAAACACTATAGTTTTAACCATCACACCATGTCAGGACAATCACCATTGTTCTCCCCATCATACCATGTCAGAACAATCACCATAGTTCTCCCCATCGCACCATGTCAGAGCACTCACCATAGTTCTCTTCATCACACCATGTCAGAACAATTACTATAGTTCTCCCCATCACACCATGTCAGAACAATCACCTTAGTTCTCCCCATCACACCATGTCAGAACAGTCACCATAGTTCTCCCCGTCACACCATGTCAGAAGAATCACCATAGTTCTGCCCATCACACCATGACAGTTCAATCAACATAGTTCTCCACATCACACCTTGTCAGAACAGTCACCATAGTTCTCCCCATCACACCATGTCAGAACAATCGCAATAGTTCCCCCAATCACACCATGTCAGAACAGTCACCATAATTCTCTTCATCACTCCATGTCAGAACAATCACTATAGTTCTAAACATCACACCATGTCAGAACAGTCACCATAGTTCGCCCCATCACACCATGTCAGAACAATCAGCATAGTTCTCTCCATCACACCATGTCAGAACAATCGCAATAGTTCCCCCAATCACACCATGTCAGAAAAGTCACCAAAGTTCTCTTCATCACTCCATGTCAGAACAATCACTATTGTTCTAAACATCACACCATGTCAGAACAGTCACCATAGTTCGCTCCATCATACTATGTCAGGACAATCACCATTGTTCTCCCCATCACACCATGTTAGAACAATCAGCATAGTTCTCCCCATCACACCATGTCAGAACAATCGCAATAGTTCTCCCCATCACACCATGTCAGAACAATCACCATAGTTCTCCACATCACACCATGACAGTTCAATCGCAATAGTTACCCCAAACACACCATGTCAGAACAGACACCATAGTTCTCTTCATCACTCCACGTCAGAACAAACACTATAGTTTTAACCATCACACCATGTCAGGACAATCACCATTGTTCTCCCCATCATACCATGTCAGAACAATCACCATAGTTCTCCCCATCGCACCATGTCAGAGCACTCACCATAGTTCTCTTCATCACACCATGTCAGAACAATTACTATAGTTCTCCCCATCACACCATGTCAGAACAATCACCTTAGTTCTCCCCATCACACCATGTCAGAACAGTCACCATAGTTCTCCCCGTCACACCATGTCAGAAGAATCACCATAGTTCTGCCCATCACACCATGACAGTTCAATCAACATAGTTCTCCACATCACACCTTGTCAGAACAGTCACCATAGTTCTCCCCATCACACCATGTCAGAACAATCGCAATAGTTCCCCCAATCACACCATGTCAGAACAGTCACCATAATTCTCTTCATCACTCCATGTCAGAACAATCACTATAGTTCTAAACATCACACCATGTCAGAACAGTCACCATAGTTCGCCCCATCACACCATGTCAGAACAATCAGCATAGTTCTCTCCATCACACCATGTCAGAACAATCGCAATAGTTCCCCCAATCACACCATGTCAGAAAAGTCACCAAAGTTCTCTTCATCACTCCATGTCAGAACAATCACTATAGTTCTAAATATCACACCATGTCAGAACAGTCACCATAGTTCGCTCCATCATACTATGTCAGGACAATCACCATTGTTCTCCCCATCACACCATGTTAGAACAATCAGCATAGTTCTCCCCATCACACCATGTCAGAACAATCGCAATAGTTCTCCCCATCACACCATGTCAGAACAATCACCTTAGATCTCCCCATCACACCATGTCAGAACAGTCACCATAGTTCTCCCCGTCACACCATGTCAGAAGAATCACCATAGTTCTGCCCATCACACCATGACAGTTCAATCAACATAGTTCTCCACATCACACCTTGTCAGAACAGTCACCATAGTTCTCACCATCACACCATGTCAGAACAATCGCTATAGTTCCCCCAATCACACCATGTCAGAACAGTCACCATAATTCTCTTCATCACTCCATGTCAGAACAATCACTATAGTTCTAAACATCACACCATGTCAGAACAGTCACCATAGTTCGCCTCATCACACCATGTCAGAACAATCAGCATAGTTCTCTCCATCACACCATGTCAGAACAATCGCAATAGTTCCCCCAATCACACCATGTCAGAAAAGTCACCAAAGTTCTCTTCATCACTCCATGTCAGAACAATCACTATAGTTCTAAACATCACACCATGTCAGAACAGTCACCATAGTTAGCTCCATCATACTATGTCAGGACAATCACCATTGTTCTCCCCATCACACCATGTTAGAACAATCAGCATAGTTCTCCCCATCACACCATGTCAGAACAATCGCAATAGTTCTCCCCATCCCACCATGCAGAATAATCACTATAGTTCTCCCCATTACAACACGTCAGAACAATCACTATAGTTCTCCCCATCACACCATGTCAGAACAATTACTATAGTTCTCCCCATTACACCATTTCAGAACAATCACCATAGTTCTACCCATCGCACCATGTCAGAACAGTCACCATAGTTCTCTTCATCACACCATGTCAGAACAATTACTATAGTTCTCCCCATCACACCATGTCAGAACAATCACCATTGTTCTCCCAATCACACCATGTCAGAAGAATCACCATAGTTCTCCCCATCACACCATGTCAGAGCGATCACCACAGTTCTCCCCATCACACCTTGTCAGAACAGTCACCATAGTTGTCTCCATCACACCATGTCAGAAGAATCACCATAGTTCTCCCCAATCACACCATGTCAGAACTGTCACCATAATTCTCTTCATCACTCCATGTCAGAACAATCACCATAGTTCTAAACATCACACCATGTCAGAACAGTCACCATAGTTCGCCCCATCATACCATGTCAGGACAATCACCATTGTTCTCCCCATCACACCATGTCAGAACAATCACCATAGTTCTCTCAATCACACCATGTCAGAACAATCACCAGAGTTCTCCCCATCACACCATGTCAGAACCATCACCATAGTTCTCCCCATCACACCATGTCAGAACAGTCACCATAGTTCTCCCCATCACACCATGTCAGAACAATTACTATAGTTCTCCGTATAACACCATATCAGAACAGTAACCATAGTTCTCCCAATCACACCATCTCAGAACAATCACCATAGTTCTCCCCATAACACCATGTCAGAACAATCACTATAGTTCTCCCCATCACACCATGTCAGAACAATCACCATAGTTCTCCCAATCACACCTTGTCAGAACAGTCACCATAGTTCTCCCCATCACACCATGTCAGAAGAATCACCATAGTTCTCCCCATCACACCATGTCAGAATAATTGCAATAGTTCCCCCAATCACACCATGTCAGAACAGTCACCATAATTCTCTTCATCACTGCATGTCAGAACAATTACAATAGTTCTAAACATCACACCATGTCAGAACACTCACCATAGTTCGCCCCATCATACCATGTCAGGACAATCACCATTGTTCTCCCCATCACACCATGTCAGAACAATCAGCAGAGTTCTCCCCATCTCACCATGTCAGAACAGTCACCATAGTTCTCCCAATCACACCATGTCAGAAGAATCACCATAGTTCTCCCCAATCACACCATGTCAGAACTGTCACCATAATTCTCTTCATCACTCCATGTCAGAACAATCACCATAGTTCTAAACATCACACCATGTCAGAACAGTCACCATAGTTCGCCCCATCACACCATGTTAGAACAATCAGCATAGTTCTCCCCATCACACCATGTCAGAACAATCGCAATAGTTCTCCCCATCACACCATGTCAGAACAATCACCTTAGATCTCCCCATCACACCATGTCAGAACAGTCACCATAGTTCTCCCCGTCACACCATGTCAGAAGAATCACCATAGTTCTGCCCATCACACCATGACAGTTCAATCAACATAGTTCTCCACATCACACCTTGTCAGAACAGTCACCATAGTTCTCACCATCACACCATGTCAGAACAATCGCAATAGTTCCCCCAATCACACCATGTCAGAACAGTCACCATAATTCTCTTCATCACTCCATGTCAGAACAATCACTATAGTTCTAAACATCACACCATGTCAGAACAGTCACCATAGTTCGCCCCATCACACCATGTCAGAACAATCAGCATAGTTCTCTCCATCACACCATGTCAGAACAATCGCAATAGTTCCCCCAATCACACCATGTCAGAAAAGTCACCAAAGTTCTCTTCATCACTCCATGTCAGAACAATCACTATAGTTCTAAACATCACACCATGTCAGAACAGTCACCATAGTTAGCTCCATCATACTATGTCAGGACAATCACCATTGTTCTCCCCATCACACCATGTTAGAACAATCAGCATAGTTCTCCCCATCACACCATGTCAGAACAATCGCAATAGTTCTCCCCATCCCACCATGCAGAATAATCACTATAGTTCTCCCCATTACAACACGTCAGAACAATCACTATAGTTCTCCCCATCACACCATGTCAGAACAATTACTATAGTTCTCCCCATTACACCATTTCAGAACAATCACCATAGTTCTACCCATCGCACCATGTCAGAACAGTCACCATAGTTCTCTTCATCACACCATGTCAGAACAATTACTATAGTTCTCCCCATCACACCATGTCAGAACAATCACCATTGTTCTCCCAATCACACCATGTCAGAACAATCACCATAGTTCTCCCCATCACACCATGTCAGAGCGATCACCACAGTTCTCCCCATCACACCTTGTCAGAACAGTCACCATAGTTGTCCCCATCACACCATGTCAGAAGAATCACCATAGTTCTCCCCAATCACACCATGTCAGAACTGTCACCATAATTCTCTTCATCACTCCATGTCAGAACAATCACCATAGTTCTAAACATCACACCATGTCAGAACAGTCACCATAGTTCGCCCCATCATACCATGTCAGGACAATCACCATTGTTCTCCCCATCACACCATGTCAGAACAATCACCATAGTTCTCTCAATCACACCATGTCAGAACAATCACCAGAGTTCTCCCCATCACACCATGTCAGAACCATCACCATAGTTCTCCCCATCACACCATGTCAGAACAGTCACCATAGTTCTCCCCATCACACCATGTCAGAACAATTACTATAGTTCTCCGTATAACACTATATCAGAACAGTAACCATAGTTCTCCCAATCACACCATCTCAGAACAATCACCATAGTTCTCCCCATAACACCATGTCAGAACAATCACTATAGTTCTCCCCATCACACCATGTCAGAACAATCACCATAGTTCTCCCAATCACACCTTGTCAGAACAGTCACCATAGTTCTCCCCATCACACCATGTCAGAAGAATCACCATAGTTCTCCCCATCACACCATGTCAGAATAATTGCAATAGTTCCCCCAATCACACCATGTCAGAACAGTCACCATAATTCTCTTCATCACTGCATGTCAGAACAATTACAATAGTTCTAAACATCACACCATGTCAGAACACTCACCATAGTTCGCCCCATCATACCATGTCAGGACAATCACCATTGTTCTCCCCATCACACCATGTCAGAACAATCAGCAGAGTTCTCCCCATCTCACCATGTCAGAACAGTCACCATAGTTCTCCCAATCACACCATGTCAGAAGAATCACCATAGTTCTCCCCAATCACACCATGTCAGAACTGTCACCATAATTCTCTTCATCACTCCATGTCAGAACAATCACCATAGTTCTAAACATCACACCATGTCAGAACAGTCACCATAGTTCGCCCCATCATACCACGTCAGGACAATCACCATTGTTCTCCCCATCACACCATGTCAGAACAATTAGCAGAGTTCTCCCCATCTCACCATGTCAGAACAGTCACCACAGTTCTCCCCATCAAAACTTGTCAGAAGAATCACCATAGTTCTCGCCATCACACCATGTCAGAACAATCGCAATAGTTCCCCCATTCACACCATGCAAGAAAAATCACCATAGTTCTTCCTATCACACCATGTCTGAACAATTACAATAGTTCTCCCCATCACACCATGTCAGAATAGTTACTATAGTTCTCCCCATCACAGCATGTCAGAACAGTCACCATAGTTTTCCACATCACACCATGTCAGAACAATTACTATAGTTCTTTCCATCCCACCATGCAGAACAATTACTATAGTTCTCCCCATCACACCATGTCAGAACAATCACCATTGTTCTCCCAATCACACCATGTCAGAACAATCACCATAGTTCTCGCCATCACACCATGTCAGAACAATCGCAATAGTTCCCCCATTCACACCATGCAAGAAAAATCACCATAGTTCTTCCTATCACACCATGTCTGAACAATTACAATAGTTCTCCCCATCACACCATGTCAGAACAGTTACTATAGTTCTCCCCCATCACAGCATGTCAGAACAGTCACCATAGTTTTCCACATCACACCATGTCAGAACAATTACTATAGTTCTTTCCATCCCACCATGCAGAACAATCACTATAGTTCTCCCCATCACAACACGTCAGAACAATCACAATAGTTCTCCCCATCGCACCATGTCAGAACACTCACCATTGTTCTCTTCATCACACCATGTCAGAACAATTACTATAGTTCTCCCCATCACACCATGTCAGAACAATCACCATAGTTCTCCCCATCACACCATGTCAGAACAGTCACCATAGTTCTCCCCGCACACCACGTCAGAAGAATCACCATAGTTCTGCCCATCACACCATGACAGTTCAATCAACAGAGTTCTCCACATCACACCATGTCAGAACGATCACCATAGTTCTCCCCATCACACCATGTCAGAACGATCACCATAGTTCTCCCCATCACACCTTGTCAGAACAGTCACCATAGTTCTCCCCATCACACCATGTCAGAAGAATCACCATAGTTCTCCCCATCACACCATGTCAGAACAATCGCAATGGTTCCCCCAATCACACCATGTCAGTACAGTCACCACAATTCTCTTCATTACTCCATGTCAGAACAATTACTATAGTTCTCCCCAACACACCATGTCAGAAGAATCACCATAGTTCTCCACATCACACCATGACAGTTCAATCGCAATAGTTACCCCAAACACACCATGTCAGAACAGACACCATAGTTCTCTTCATCACTCCACGTCAGAACAAACACTATAGTTTTAACCATCACACCATGTCGGGACAATCACTATTGTTCTCCCCATCATACCATGTCAGAACAATCACCATAGTTCTCCCCATCGAACCATGTCAGAGCACTCACCATAGTTCTCTTCATCACACCATGTCAGAACAATTACTATAGTTCTCCCCATCACACCATGTCAGAACAATCACCTTAGTTCTCCCCATCACACCATGTCAGAACAGTCACCATAGTTCTCCCCGTCACACCATGTCAGAAGATTCACCATAGTTCTGCCCATCACACCATGACAGTTCAATCAACATAGTTCTCCACATCAAACCTTGTCAGAAAAGTCACCAAAGTTCTCTTCATCACTTCATGTCAGAACAATCACTATAGTTCTAAACATCACACCATGTCAGAACAGTCACCATAGTTCGCTCCATCATACTATGTCAGGACAATCACCATAGTTCTCCCCATCACACCATGTCAGAACGATCACCATAGTTCTCCCCATCATACCTTGTCAGAACAGTCACCATAGTTCTCCCCATCACACCATGTCAGAAGAATCACCATAGTTCTCCCCATCACACCATGTCAGAATAATCGCAATAGTTCCCCCAATTACACCATGTCAGAACAGTCACCATAATTCTCTTCATCACTCCATGTCAGAACAATCACAATAGTTCTAAACATCACACCATGTCAGAACACTCACCATAGTTCGCCCCATAATACCATGTCAGGACAATCACCATTGTTCCCCCTATCACACCATGTCAGAACCATCAGCAGAGTTCTCTCCATCACACCATGTCAGAACAATCGCAATAGTTCCCCCAAACACACCATATCAGAAAAGTCACCATAGTTCTCCCCATCATACCATGTCAGAACAATCACCATAGTTCTAAACATCACACCATGTCAGAACAGTCACCATAGTTCGCCCCATCATACCATGTCAGGACAATCACCATTGTTCTCCCCATCACACCATGTCAGAACAATCAGCAGAGTTCTCCAAATCTCACCATGTCAGAACAGTCACCATAGTTCTCCCAATCACACCATCTCAGAACAATCACCATAGTTCTCCCCATAACGCCATGTCAGAACAATCACTATAGTTCTCCTCATCACACCATGTCAGAACAATCGACATAGTTCTCCCAATCACACCATGTCAGAACAATAACCATAGTTCTCCCCATCACACCATGTCAGAACGATCAGCATAGTTCTTTCCATCACACCCTGTCAGAACAATTACTATAGTTCTCCCAATCACACCATGTCAAAACAATTACTATAGTTCTCCCCATCATACCATGTAAGAACACTCACCATAGTTCTCTTCATCACACCATGTCAGAACAATTACTATAGTTCTCCCCATCACACCATGTCAGAACAATCACCATAGTTCTCCCAATCACACCATATCAGAACAATCACCATAGTTCTCCCCATCACACCATGTCAGAACCATCAGCAGAGTTCTCTCCATCACACCATGTCAGAACAATCGCAATAGTTCCCCCAAACACACCATGTCAGAAAAGTCACCATAGTTCTCCCCATCATACCATGTCAGAACAATCACCATAGTTCTAAACATCACACCATGTCAGAACAGTCACCATAGTTCGCCCCATCATACCATGTCAGGACAATCACCATTGTTCTCCCCATCACACCATGTCAGAACAATCAGCAGAGTTCTCCAAATCTCACCATGTCAGAACAGTCACCATAGTTCTCCCAATCACACCATCTCAGAACAATCACCATAGTTCTCTCCATAACACCATGTCAGAACAATCACTATAGTTCTCCCCATCACACCATGTCAGAACAATCACCATAGTTCTCCCAATCACACCATGTCAGAACAATCACCATAGTTCACCCCATCACACCATGTCAGAACGATCAGCATAGTTCTTTCCATCACACCCTGTCAGAACAATTACTATAGTTCTCCCCATCATACCATGTAAGAACACTCACCATAGTTCTCTTCATCACACCATGTCAGAACAATTACTATAGTTCTCCCCATCACACCATGTCAGAACAATCACCATAGTTCTCCCAATCACACCATATCAGAACAATCACCATAGTTCTCCCCATCACACCATGTCAGAGCGATCACCACAGTTCTCCCCATCACACCTTGTCAGAACAGTCACCATAGTTCTCCCCATCACACCATGTCAGAAGAATCACCATAGTTCTCCCCAATCACACCATGTCAGAACTGTCACCATAATTCTCTTCATCACTCCATGTCAGAACAATCACCATAGTTCTAAACATCACACCATGTCAGAACAGTCACCATAGTTCGCCCCATCATACCATGTCAGGACAATCACCATTGTTCTCCCCATCACACCATGTCAGAACAATCAGCAGAGTTCTCCCCATCTCACCATGTCAGAACAGTCACCACAGTTCTCCCCATCAAACCATGTCAGAACAATCACCATAGTTCTCGCCATCACACCATGTCAGAACAATCGCAATAGTTCCCCCATTCACACCATGCAAGAAAAATCACCATAGTTCTTCCTATCGCACCATGTCTGAACAATTACAATAGTTCTCCCCATCACACCATGTCAAAACAGTTACTATAGTTCTCCCCCATCACAGCATGTCAGAACAGTCACCATAGTTTTCCACATCACACCATGTCAGAACAATTACTATAGTTCTTTCCATCCCACCATGCAGAACAATCACTATAGTTCTCCCCATCACAACACGTCAGAACAATCACAATAGTTCTCCCCATCACACCATGTCAGAACAATTACTATAGTTCTCCCCATTACACCATGTCAGAACAATCACCATAGTTCTCCCCATCGCACCATGTCAGAACACTCACCATTGTTCTCTTCATCACACCATGTCAGAACAATTACTATAGTTCTCCCCATCACACCATGTCAGAACAATCACCATAGTTCTCCCCATCACACCATGTCAGAACAGTCATCATAGTTCTCCCCGCACACCATGTCAGAAGAATCACCATAGTTCTGCCCATCACACCATGACAGTTCAATCAACATAGTTCTCCACATCACACCATGTCAGAACGATCACCATAGTTCTCCCCATCACACCATGTCAGAACGATCCCATAGTTCTCCCCATCACACCTTGTCAGAACAGTCACCATAGTTCTCCCCATCACACAATGTCAGTACAGTCACCATAATTCTCTTCATTACTCCATGTCAGAACAATTACTATAGTTCTCCCCATCACACCATGTCAGAAGAATCACCATAGTTCTCCACATCACACCATGACAGTTCAATCGCAATAGTTACCCCAAACACACCATGTCAGAACAGACACCATAGTTCTCTTCATCACTCCACGTCAGAACAAACACTATAGTTTTAACCATCACACCATGTCAGGACAATCACCATTGTTCTCCCCATCATACCATGTCAGAACAATCACCATAGTTCTCCCCATCGCACCATGTCAGAGCACTCACCATAGTTCTCTTCATCACACTATGTCAGAACAATTACTATAGTTCTCCCCATCACACCATGTCAGAACAATCACCTTAGTTCTCCCCATCACACCATGTCAGAACAGTCACCATAGTTCTCCCCGTCACACCATGTCAGAACAATCAGCATAGTTCTCTCCATCACACCATGTCAGAACAATCGCAATAGTTCCCCCAATCACACCATGTCAGAAAAGTCACCAAAGTTCTCTTCATCACTCCATGTCAGAACAATCACTATAGTTCTAAACATCACACCATGTCAGAACAGTCACCATAGTTCGCTCCATCATACTATGTCAGGACAATCACCATTGTTCTCCCCATCACACCATGTTAGAACAATCAGCATAGTTCTCCCCATCACACCATGTCAGAACAATCGCAATAGTTCTCCCCATCACACCATGTCAGAACAATCACCTTAGATCTCCCCATCACACCATGTCAGAACAGTCACCATAGTTCTCCCCGTCACACCATGTCAGAAGAATCACCATAGTTCTGCCCATCACACCATGACAGTTCAATCAACATAGTTCTCCACATCACACCTTGTCAGAACAGTCACCATAGTTCTCCCCATCACACCATGTCAGAACAATCGCAATAGTTCCCCCAATCACACCATGTCAGAACAGTCACCATAATTCTCTTCATCACTCCATGTCAGAACAATCACTATAGTTCTAAACATCACACCATGTCAGAACAGTCACCATAGTTCGCCCCATCACACCATGTCAGAACAATCAGCATAGTTCTCTCCATCACACCATGTCAGAACAATCGCAATAGTTCCCCCAATCACACCATGTCAGAAAAGTCACCAAAGTTCTCTTCATCACTCCATGTCAGAACAATCACTATTGTTCTAAACATCACACCATGCAGAACAGTCACCATAGTTCGCTCCATCATACTATGTCAGGACAATCACCATTGTTCTCCCCATCACACCATGTTAGAACAATCAGCATAGTTCTCCCCATCACACCATGTCAGAACAATCGCAATAGTTCTCCCCATCACACCATGTCAGAACAATCACCATAGTTCTCCACATCACACCATGACAGTTCAATCGCAATAGTTACCCCAAACACACCATGTCAGAACAGACACCATAGTTCTCTTCATCACTCCACGTCAGAACAAACACTATAGTTTTAACCATCACACCATGTCAGGACAATCACCATTGTTCTCCCCATCATACCATGTCAGAACAATCACCATAGTTCTCCCCATCGCACCATGTCAGAGCACTCACCATAGTTCTCTTCATCACACCATGTCAGAACAATTACTATAGTTCTCCCCATCACACCATGTCAGAACAATCACCTTAGTTCTCCACATCACACCATGTCAGAACAGTCACCATAGTTCTCCCCGTCACACCATGTCAGAAGAATCACCATAGTTCTGCCCATCACACCATGACAGTTCAATCAACATAGTTCTCCACATCACACCTTGTCAGAACAGTCACCATAGTTCTCCCCATCACACCATGTCAGAACAATCGCAATAGTTCCCCCAATCACACCATGTCAGAACAGTCACCATAGTTCGCCCCATCACACCATGTCAGAACAATCAGCATAGTTCTCTCCATCACACCATGTCAGAACAATCGCAATAGTTCCCCCAATCACACCATGTCAGAAAAGTCACCAAAGTTCTCTTCATCACTCCATGTCAGAACAATCACTATAGTTCTAAACATCACACCATGTCAATACAGTCACCATAGTTCGCTCCATCATACTATGTCAGGACAATCACCATTGTTCTCCCCATCACACCATGTTAGAACAATCAGCATAGTTCTCCCCATCACACCATGTCAGAACAATCGCAATAGTTCTCCCCATCACACCATGTCAGAACAATCACCTTAGATCTCCCCATCACACCATGTCAGAACAGTCACCATAGTTCTCCCCGTCACACCATGTCAGAAGAATCACCATAGTTCTGCCCATCACACCATGACAGTTCAATCAACATAGTTCTCCACATCACACCTTGTCAGAACAGTCACCATAGTTCTCCCCATCACACCATGTCAGAACAATCGCAATAGTTCCCCCAATCACACCATGTCAGAACAGTCACCATAATTCTCTTCATCACTCCATGTCAGAACAATCACTATAGTTCTAAACATCACACCATGTCAGAACAGTCACCATAGTTCTCCACATCACACCTTGTCAGAACAGTCACCATAGTTCTCACCATCACACCATGTCAGAACAATCGCAATAGTTCCCCCAATCACACCATGTCAGAACAGTCACCATAATTCTCTTCATCACTCCATGTCAGAACAATCACTATAGTTCTAAACATCACACCATGTCAGAACAGTCACCATAGTTCGCCCCATCACACCATGTCAGAACAATCAGCATAGTTCTCTCCATCACACCATGTCAGAACAATCGCAATAGTTCCCCCAATCACACCATGTCAGAAAAGTCACCAAAGTTCTCTTCATCACTCCATGTCAGAACAATCACTATAGTTCTAAACATCACACCATGTCAGAACAGTCACCATAGTTAGCTCCATCATACTATGTCAGGACAATCACCATTGTTCTCCCCATCACACCATGTTAGAACAATCAGCATAGTTCTCCCCATCACACCATGTCAGAACAATCGCAATAGTTCTCCCCATCACACCATGTCAGAACAATCACCATAGTTCTCCACATCACACCATGACAGTTCAATCGCAATAGTTACCCCAAACACACCATGTCAGAACAGACACCATAGTTCTCTTCATCACTCCACGTCAGAACAAACACTATAGTTTTAACCATCACACCATGTCAGGACAATCACCATTGTTCTCCCCATCATACCATGTCAGAACAATCACCATAGTTCTCCCCATCGCACCATGTCAGAGCACTCACCATAGTTCTCTTCATCACACCATGTCAGAACAATTACTATAGTTCTCCCCATCACACCATGTCAGAACAATCACCTTAGTTCTCCACATCACACCATGTCAGAACAGTCACCATAGTTCTCCCCGTCACACCATGTCAGAAGAATCACCATAGTTCTGCCCATCACACCATGACAGTTCAATCAACATAGTTCTCCACATCACACCTTGTCAGAACAGTCACCATAGTTCTCCCCATCACACCATGTCAGAACAATCGCAATAGTTCCCCCAATCACACCATGTCAGAACAGTCACCATAGTTCGCCCCATCACACCATGTCAGAACAATCAGCATAGTTCTCTCCATCACACCATGTCAGAACAATCGCAATAGTTCCCCCAATCACACCATGTCAGAAAAGTCACCAAAGTTCTCTTCATCACTCCATGTCAGAACAATCACTATAGTTCTAAACATCACACCATGTCAATACAGTCACCATAGTTCGCTCCATCATACTATGTCAGGACAATCACCATTGTTCTCCCCATCACACCATGTTAGAACAATCAGCATAGTTCTCCCCATCACACCATGTCAGAACAATCGCAATAGTTCTCCCCATCACACCATGTCAGAACAATCACCTTAGACCTCCCCATCACACCGTGTCAGAACAGTCACCATAGTTCTCCCCGTCACACCATGTCAGAACAATCAGCATAGTTCTCTCCATCACACCATGTCAGAACAATCGCAATAGTTCCCCCAATCACACCATGTCAGAAAAGTCACCAAAGTTCTCTTCATCACTCCATGTCAGAACAATCACTATAGTTCTAAACATCACACCATGTCAGAACAGTCACCATAGTTCGCTCCATCATACTATGTCAGGACAATCACCATTGTTCTCCCCATCACACCATGTTAGAACAATCAGCATAGTTCTCCCCATCACACCATGTCAGAACAATCGCAATAGTTCTCCCCATCACACCATGTCAGAACAATCACCTTAGATCTCCCCATCACACCATGTCAGAACAGTCACCATAGTTCTCCCCGTCACACCATGTCAGACGAATCACCATAGTTCTGCCCATCACACCATGACAGTTCAATCAACATAGTTCTCCACATCACACCTTGTCAGAACAGTCACCATAGTTCTCCCCATCACACCATGTCAGAACAATCGCAATAGTTCCCCCAATCACACCATGTCAGAACAGTCACCATAATTCTCTTCATCACTCCATGTCAGAACAATCACTATAGTTCTAAACATCACACCATGTCAGAACAGTCACCATAGTTCGCCCCATCACACCATGTCAGAACAATCAGCATAGTTCTCTCCATCACACCATGTCAGAACAATCGCAATAGTTCCCCCAATCACACCATGTCAGAAAAGTCACCAAAGTTCTCTTCATCACTCCATGTCAGAACAATCACTATTGTTCTAAACATCACACCATGTCAGAACAGTCACCATAGTTCGCTCCATCATACTATGTCAGGACAATCACCATTGTTCTCCCCATCACACCATGTTAGAACAATCAGCATAGTTCTCCCCATCACACCATGTCAGAACAATCGCAATAGTTCTCCCCATCACACCATGTCAGAACAATCACCATAGTTCTCCACATCACACCATGACAGTTCAATCGCAATAGTTACCCCAAACACACCATGTCAGAACAGACACCATAGTTCTCTTCATCACTCCACGTCAGAACAAACACTATAGTTTTAACCATCACACCATGTCAGGACAATCACCATTGTTCTCCCCATCATACCATGTCAGAACAATCACCATAGTTCTCCCCATCGCACCATGTCAGAGCACTCACCATAGTTCTCTTCATCACACCATGTCAGAACAATTACTATAGTTCTCCCCATCACACCATGTCAGAACAATCACCTTAGTTCTCCACATCACACCATGTCAGAACAGTCACCATAGTTCTCCCCGTCACACCATGTCAGAAGAATCACCATAGTTCTGCCCATCACACCATGACAGTTCAATCAACATAGTTCTCCACATCACACCTTGTCAGAACAGTCACCATAGTTCTCCCCATCACACCATGTCAGAACAATCGCAATAGTTCCCCCAATCACACCATGTCAGAACAGTCACCATAGTTCGCCCCATCACACCATGTCAGAACAATCAGCATAGTTCTCTCCATCACACCATGTCAGAACAATCGCAATAGTTCCCCCAATCACACCATGTCAGAAAAGTCACCAAAGTTCTCTTCATCACTCCATGTCAGAACAATCACTATAGTTCTAAACATCACACCATGTCAATACAGTCACCATAGTTCGCTCCATCATACTATGTCAGGACAATCACCATTGTTCTCCCCATCACACCATGTTAGAACAATCAGCATAGTTCTCCCCATCACACCATGTCAGAACAATCGCAATAGTTCTCCCCATCACACCATGTCAGAACAATCACCTTAGATCTCCCCATCACACCATGTCAGAACAGTCACCATAGTTCTCCCCGTCACACCATGTCAGAAGAATCACCATAGTTCTGCCCATCACACCATGACAGTTCAATCAACATAGTTCTCCACATCACACCTTGTCAGAACAGTCACCATAGTTCTCCCCATCACACCATGTCAGAACAATCGCAATAGTTCCCCCAATCACACCATGTCAGAACAGTCACCATAATTCTCTTCATCACTCCATGTCAGAACAATCACTATAGTTCTAAACATCACACCATGTCAGAACAGTCACCATAGTTCTCCATATCACACCTTATCAGAACAGTCACCATAGTTCTCACCATCACACCATGTCAGAACAATCGCAATAGTTCTCCCAATCACACCATGTCAGAACAGTCACCATAATTCTCTTCATCACTCCATGTCAGAACAATCACTATAGTTCTAAACATCACACCATGTCAGAACAGTCACCATAGTTCGCCCCATCACACCATGTCAGAACAATCAGCATAGTTCTCTCCATCACACCATGTCAGAACAATCGCAATAGTTCCCCCAATCACACCATGTCAGAAAAGTCACCAAAGTTCTCTTCATCACTCCATGTCAGAACAATCACTATAGTTCTAAACATCACACCATGTCAGAACAGTCACCATAGTTAGCTCCATCATACTATGTCAGGACAATCACCATTGTTCTCCCCATCACACCATGTTAGAACAATCAGCATAGTTCTCCCCATCACACCATGTCAGAACAATCGCAATAGTTCTCCCCATCACACCATGTCAGAACAATCACCATAGTTCTCCACATCACACCATGACAGTTCAATCGCAATAGTTACCCCAAACACACCATGTCAGAACAGACACCATAGTTCTCTTCATCACTCCACGTCAGAACAAACACTATAGTTTTAACCATCACACCATGTCAGGACAATCACCATTGTTCTCCCCATCATACCATGTCAGAACAATCACCATAGTTCTCCCCATCGCACCATGTCAGAGCACTCACCATAGTTCTCTTCATCACACCATGTCAGAACAATTACTATAGTTCTCCCCATCACACCATGTCAGAACAATCACCTTAGTTCTCCACATCACACCATGTCAGAACAGTCACCATAGTTCTCCCCGTCACACCTTGTCAGAACAGTCACCATAGTTCTCCCCATCACACCATGTCAGAACAATCGCAATAGTTCCCCCAATCACACCATGTCAGAACAGTCACCATAGTTCGCCCCATCACACCATGTCAGAACAATCAGCATAGTTCTCTCCATCACACCATGTCAGAACAATCGCAATAGTTCCCCCAATCACACCATGTCAGAAAAGTCACCAAAGTTCTCTTCATCACTCCATGTCAGAACAATCACTATAGTTCTAAACATCACACCATGTCAATACAGTCACCATAGTTCGCTCCATCATACTATGTCAGGACAATCACCATTGTTCTCCCCATCACACCATGTTAGAACAATCAGCATAGTTCTCCCCATCACACCATGTCAGAACAATCGCAATAGTTCTCCCCATCACACCATGTCAGAACAATCACCTTAGATCTCCCCATCACACCATGTCAGAACAGTCACCATAGTTCTCCCCGTCACACCATGTCAGAAGAATCACCATAGTTCTGCCCATCACACCATGACAGTTCAATCAACATAGTTCTCCACATCACACCTTGTCAGAACAGTCACCATAGTTCTCCCCATCACACCATGTCAGAACAATCGCAATAGTTCCCCCAATCACACCATGTCAGAACAGTCACCATAATTCTCTTCATCACTCCATGTCAGAACAATCACTATAGTTCTAAACATCACACCATGTCAGAACAGTCACCATAGTTCTCCACATCACACCTTGTCAGAACAGTCACCATAGTTCTCACCATCACACCATGTCAGAACAATCGCAATAGTTCCCCCAATCACACCATGTCAGAACAGTCACCATAATTCTCTTCATCACTCCATGTCAGAACAATCACTATAGTTCTAAACATCACACCATGTCAGAACAGTCACCATAGTTCGCCCCATCACACCATGTCAGAACAATCAGCATAGTTCTCTCCATCACACCATGTCAGAACAATCGCAATAGTTCCCCCAATCACACCATGTCAGAAAAGTCACCAAAGTTCTCTTCATCACTCCATGTCAGAACAATCACTATAGTTCTAAACATCACACCATGTCAGAACAGTCACCATAGTTAGCTCCATCATACTATGTCAGGACAATCACCATTGTTCTCCCCATCACACCATGTTAGAACAATCAGCATAGTTCTCCCCATCACACCATGTCAGAACAATCGCAGTAGTTCTCCCCATCCCACCATGCAGAATAATCACTATAGTTCTCCCCATTACAACACGTCAGAACAATCACTATAGTTCTCCCCATCACACCATGTCAGAACAATTACTATAGTTCTCCCCATTACACCATTTCAGAACAATCACCATAGTTCTACCCATCGCACCATGTCAGAACAGTCACCATAGTTCTCTTCATCACACCATGTCAGAACAATTACTATAGTTCTCCCCATCACACCATGTCAGAACAATCACCATAGTTCTCCCAATCACACCATGTCAGAACAATCACCATAGTTCTCCCCATCACACCATGTCAGAGCGATCACCACAGTTCTCCCCATCACACCTTGTCAGAACAGTCACCATAGTTGTCCCCATCACACCATGTCAGAAGAATCACCATAGTTCTCCCCAATCACACCATGTCAGAACTGTCACCATAATTCTCTTCATCACTCCATGTCAGAACAATCACCATGGTTCTAAACATCACACCATGTCAGAACAGTCACCATAGTTCGCCCCATCATACCATGTCAGGACAATCACCATTGTTCTCCCCATCACACCATGTCAGAACAATCACCATAGTTCTCTCAATCACACCATGTCAGAACAATCACCAGAGTTCTCCCCATCACACCATGTCAGAACCATCACCATAGTTCTCCCCATCACACCATGTCAGAACAGTCACCATAGTTCTCCCCATCACACCATGTCAGAACAATTACTATAGTTCTCCGTATAACACCATATCAGAACAGTAACCATAGTTCTCCCAATCACACCATCTCAGAACAATCACCATAGTTCTCCCCATAACACCATGTCAGAACAATCACTATAGTTCTCCCCATCACACCATGTCAGAACAATCACCATAGTTCTCCCAATCACACCTTGTCAGAACAGTCACCATAGTTCTCCCCATCACACCATGTCAGAAGAATCACCATAGTTCTCCCCATCACACCATGTCAGAATAATTGCAATAGTTCCCCCAATCACACCATGTCAGAACAGTCACCATAATTCTCTTCATCACTGCATGTCAGAACAATTACAATAGTTCTAAACATCACACCATGTCAGAACACTCACCATAGTTCGCCCCATCATACCATGTCAGGACAATCACCATTGTTCTCCCCATCACACCATGTCAGAACAATCAGCAGAGTTCTCCCCATCTCACCATGTCAGAACAGTCACCTTAGTTCTCCCAATCACACCATGTCAGAAGAATCACCATAGTTCTCCCCAATCACACCATGTCAGAACTGTCACCATAATTCTCTTCATCACTCCATGTCAGAACAATCACCATAGTTCTAAACATCACACCATGTCAGAACAGTCACCATAGTTCGCCCCATCATACCACGTCAGGACAATCACCATTGTTCTCCCCATCACACCATGTCAGAACAATTAGCAGAGTTCTCCCCATCTCACCATGTCAGAACAGTCACCACAGTTCTCCCCATCAAAACTTGTCAGAACAATCACCATAGTTCTCGCCATCACACCATGTCAGAACAATCGCAATAGTTCCCCCATTCACACCATGCAAGAAAAATCACCATAGTTCTTCCTATCACCCCATGTCTGAACAATTACAATAGTTCTCCCCATCACACCATGTCAGAACAGTTACTATAGTTCTCCCCCATCACAGCATGTCAGAACAGTCACCATAGTTTTCCACATCACACCATGTCAGAACAATTACTATAGTTCTTTCCATCCCACCATGCAGAACAATCACTATAGTTCTCCCCATCACAACACGTCAGAACAATCACAATAGTTCTCCCCATCACACCATGTCAGAACAATTACTATAGTTCTCCCCATTACACCATGTCAGAACAATCACCATAGTTCTCCCCATCGCACGATGTCAGAACACTCACCATTGTTCTCTTCATCACACCATGTCAGAACAATTACTATAGTTCTCCCCATCACACCATGTCAGAACAATCACCATAGTTCTCCCCATCACACCATGTCAGAACAGTCACCATAGTTCTCCCCGCACACCATGTCAGAAGAATCACCATAGTTCTGCCCATCACACCATGACAGTTCAATCAACATAGTTCTCCACATCACACCATGTCAGAACGATCACCATAGTTCTCCCCATCACACCATGTCAGAACGATCCCATAGTTCTCCCCATCACACCTTGTCAGAACAGTCACCATAGTTCTCCCCATCACACAATGTCAGTACAGTCACCATAATTCTCTTCATTACTCCATGTCAGAACAATTACTATAGTTCTCCCCATCACACCATGTCAGAAGAATCACCATAGTTCTCCACATCACACCATGACAGTTCAATCGCAATAGTTACCCCAAACACACCATGTCAGAACAGACACCATAGTTCTCTTCATCACTCCACGTCAGAACAAACACTATAGTTTTAACCATCACACCATGTCAGGACAATCACCATTGTTCTCCCCATCATACCATGTCAAAACAATCACCATAGTTCTCCCCATCGCACCATGTCAGAGCACTCACCATAGTTCTCTTCATCACACCATGTCAGAACAATTACTATAGTTCTCCCCATCACACCATGTCAGAACAATCACCTTAGTTCTCCCCATCACACCATGTCAGAACAGTCACCATAGTTCTCCCCGTCACACCATGTCAGAAGAATCACCATAGTTCTGCCCATCACACCATGACAGTTCAATCAACATAGTTCTCCACATCACACCTCACACATCAGAACAGTCACCATAATTCTCTTCATCTCTCCATGTCAGAACAATCACTATAGTTCTAAACATCACACCATGTCAGAACAGTCACCATAGTTCGCCCCATCACACCATGTCAGAACAATCAGCATAGTTCTCTCCATCACACCATGTCAGAACAATCGCAATAGTTCCCCCAATCACACCATGTCAGAAAAGTCACCAAAGTTCTCTTCATCACTCCATGTCAGAACAATCACTATTGTTCTAAACATCACACCATGTCAGAACAGTCACCATAGTTCGCTCCATCATACTATGTCAGGACAATCACCATTGTTCTCCCCATCACACCATGTTAGAACAATCAGCATAGTTCTCCCCATCACACCATGTCAGAACAATCGCAATAGTTCTCCCCATCACACCATGTCAGAACAATCACCATAGTTCTCCACATCACACCATGACAGTTCAATCGCAATAGTTACCCCAAACACACCATGTCAGAACAGACACCATAGTTCTCTTCATCACTCCACGTCAGAACAAACACTATAGTTTTAACCATCACACCATGTCAGGACAATCACCATTGTTCTCCCCATCATACCATGTCAGAACAATCACCATAGTTCTCCCCATCGCACCATGTCAGAGCACTCACCATAGTTCTCTTCATCACACCATGTCAGAACAATTACTATAGTTCTCCCCATCACACCATGTCAGAACAATCACGTTAGTTCTCCCCATCACACCATGTCAGAACAGTCACCATAGTTCTCCCCGTCACACCATGTCAGAAGAATCACCATAGTTCTGCCCATCACACCATGACAGTTCAATCAACATAGTTCTCCACATCACACCTTGTCAGAACAGTCACCATAGTTCTCCCCATCACACCATGTCAGAACAATCGCAATAGTTCCCCCAATCACACCATGTCAGAACAGTCACCATAGTTCGCCCCATCACACCATGTCAGAACAATCAGCATAGTTCTCTCCATCACACCATGTCAGAACAATCGCAATAGTTCCCCCCATCACACCTTGTCAGAACAGTCACCAAAGTTCTCTTCATCACACCATGTCAGAACAATTACTATAGTTCTCCCCATTACACCATTTCAGAACAATCACCATAGTTCTACCCATCGCACCATGTCAGAACAGTCACCATAGCTCTCTTCATCACACCATGTCAGAACAATCAGCATAGTTCTCTCCATCACACCATGTCAGAACAATCGCAATAGTTCCCCCAATCACACCATGTCAGAAAAGTCACCAAAGTTCTCTTCATCACTCCATGTCAGAACAATCACTATAGTTCTAAACATCACACCATGTCAGAACAGTCACCATAGTTCGCTCCATCATACTATGTCAGGACAATCACCATTGTTCTCCCCATCACACCATGTCAGAACAATCGCAATAGTTCTCCCCATCCCACCATGCAGAATAATCACTATAGTTCTCCCCATTATAACACGTCAGAACAATCACTATAGTTCTCCCCATCACACCATGTCAGAACAATTACTATAGTTCTCCCCATTACACCATTTCAGAACAATCACCATAGTTCTACCCATCGCACCATGTCAGAACAGTCACCATAGTTCTCTTCATCACACCATGTCAGAACAATTACTATAGTTCTCCCCATCACACCATGTCAGAACAATCACCATAGTTCTCCCAATCACACCATGTCAGAACAATCACCATAGTTCTCCCCATCACACCATGTCAGAGCGATCACCACAGTTCTCCCCATCACACCTTGTCAGAACAGTCACCATAGTTCTCTTCATCACACCATGTCAGAACAATTACTATAGTTCTCCCCATTACACCATTTCAGAACAATCACCATAGTTCTACCCATCGCACCATGTCAGAACAGTCACCATAGTTCTATTCATCACACCATGTCAGAACAATCAGCATAGTTCTCTCCATCACACCATGTCAGAACAATCGCAATAGTTCCCCCAATCACACCATGTCAGAAAAGTCACCAAAGTTCTCTTCATCACTCCATGTCAGAACAATCACTATAGTTCTAAACATCACACCATGTCAGAACAGTCACCATAGTTCGCTCCATCATACTATGTCAGGACAATCACCATTGTTCTCCCCATCACACCATGTTAGAACAATCAGCATAGTTCTCCCCATCACACCATGTCAGAACAATCGCAATAGTTCTCCCCATCACACCATGTCAGAACAATCACCTTAGATCTCCCCATCACACCATGTCAGAACAGTCACCATAGTTCTCCCCGTCACACCATGTCAGAAGAATCACCATAGTTCTGCCCATCACACCATGACAGTTCAATCAACATAGTTCTCCACATCACACCTTGTCAGAACAGTCACCATAGTTCTCACCATCACACCATGTCAGAACAATCGCAATAGTTCCCCCAATCACACCATGTCAGAACAGTCACCATAATTCTCTTCATCACTCCATGTCAGAACAATCACTATAGTTCTAAACATCACACCATGTCAGAACAGTCACCATAGTTCGCCCCATCACACCATGTCAGAACAATCAGCATAGTTCTCTCCATCACACCATGTCAGAACAATCGCAATAGTTCCCCCAATCACACCATGTCAGAAAAGTCACCAAAGTTCTCTTCATCACTCCATGTCAGAACAATCACTATAGTTCTAAACATCACACCATGTCAGAACAGTCACCATAGTTAGCTCCATCATACTATGTCAGGACAATCACCATTGTTCTCCCCATCACACCATGTTAGAACAATCAGCATAGTTCTCCCCATCACACCATGTCAGAACAATCGCAATAGTTCTCCCTATCCCACCATGCAGAATAATCACTATAGTTCTCCCCATTACAACACGTCAGAACAATCACTATAGTTCTCCCCATCACACCATGTCAGAACAATTACTATAGTTCTCCCCATTACACCATTTCAGAACAATCACCATAGTTCTACCCATCGCACCATGTCAGAACAGTCACCATAGTTCTCTTCATCACACCATGTCAGAACAATTACTATAGTTCTCCCCATCACACCATGTCAGAACAATCACCATAGTTCTCCCAATCACACCATGTCAGAACAATCACCATAGTTCTCCCCATCACACCATGTCAGAGCGATCACCACAGTTCTCCCCATCACACCTTGTCAGAACAGTCACCATAGTTGTCCCCATCACACCATGTCAGAAGAATCACCATAGTTCTCCCCAATCACACCATGTCAGAACTGTCACCATAATTCTCTTCATCACTCCATGTCAAAACAATCACCATAGTTCTAAACATCACACCATGTCAGAACAGTCACCATAGTTCGCCCCATCATACCATGTCAGGACAATCACCATTGTTCTCCCCATCACACCATGTCAGAACAATCACCATAGTTCTCTCAATCACACCATGTCAGAACAATCACCAGAGTTCTCCCCATCACACCATGTCAGAACCATCACCATAGTTCTCCCCATCACACCATGTCAGAACAGTCACCATAGTTCTCCCCATCACACCATGTCAGAACAATTACTATAGTTCTCCGTATAACACCATATCAGAACAGTAACCATAGTTCTCCCAATCACACCATCTCAGAACAATCACCATAGTTCTCCCCATAACACCATGTCAGAACAATCACTATAGTTCTCCCCATCACACCATGTCAGAACAATCACCATAGTTCTCCCAATCACACCTTGTCAGAACAGTCACCATAGTTCTCCCCATCACACCATGTCAGAAGAATCACCATAGTTCTCCCCATCACACCATGTCAGAATAATTGCAATAGTTCCCCCAATCACACCATGTCAGAACAGTCACCATAATTCTCTTCATCACTGCATGTCAGAACAATTACAATAGTTCTAAACATCACACCATGTCAGAACACTCACCATAGTTCGCCCCATCATACCATGTCAGGACAATCACCATTGTTCTCCCCATCACACCATGTCAGAACAATCAGCAGAGTTCTCCCCATCTCACCATGTCAGAACAGTCACCATAGTTCTCCCAATCACACCATGTCAGAAGAATCACCATAGTTCTCCCCAATCACACCATGTCAGAACTGTCACCATAATTCTCTTCATCACTCCATGTCAGAACAATCACCATAGTTCTAAACATCACACCATGTCAGAACAGTCACCATAGTTCGCCCCATCATACCACGTCAGGACAATCACCATTGTTCTCCCCATCACACCATGTCAGAACAATTAGCAGAGTTCTCCCCATCTCACCATGTCAGAACAGTCACCACAGTTCTCCCCATCAAAACTTGTCAGAACAGTCACCATAGTTCTCCCCATCACACCATGTCAGAACAATCGCAATAGTTCCCCCATTCACACCATGCAAGAAAAATCACCATAGTTCTTCCTATCACACCATGTCTGAACAATTACAATAGTTCTCCCCATCACACCATGTCAGAACAGTTACTATAGTTCTCCCCCATCACAGCATGTCAGAACAGTCACCATAGTTTTCCACATCACACCATGTCAGAACAATTACTATAGTTCTTTCCATCCCACCATGCAGAACAATCACTATAGTTCTCCCCATCACAACACGTCAGAACAATCACAATAGTTCTCCCCATCGCACCATGTCAGAACACTCACCATTGTTCTCTTCATCACACCATGTCAGAACAATTACTATAGTTCTCCCCATCACACCATGTCAGAACAATCACCATAGTTCTCCCCATCACACCATGTCAGAACAGTCACCATAGTTCTCCCCGCACACCATGTCAGAAGAATCACCATAGTTCTGCCCATCACACCATGACAGTTCAATCAACAGAGTTCTCCACATCACACCATGTCAGAACGATCACCATAGTTCTCCCCATCACACCATGTCAGAAGAATCACCATAGTTCTCCCCATCACACCATGTCAGAACAATCGCAATGGTTCCCCCAATCACACCATGTCAGTACAGTCACCACAATTCTCTTCATTACTCCATGTCAGAACAATTACTATAGTTCTCCCCAACACACCATGTCAGAAGAATCACCATAGTTCTCCACATCACACCATGACAGTTCAATCGCAATAGTTACCCCAAACACACCATGTCAGAACAGACACCATAGTTCTCTTCATCACTCCACGTCAGAACAAACACTATAATTTTAACCATCACACCATGTCGGGACAATCACCATTGTTCTCCCCATCATACCATGTCAGAACAATCACCATAGTTCTCCCCATCGAACCATGTCAGAGCACTCACCATAGTTCTCTTCATCACACCATGTCAGAACAATTACTATAGTTCTCCCCATCACACCATGTCAGAACAATCACCTTAGTTCTCCCCATCACACCATGTCAGAACAGTCACCATAGTTCTCCCCGTCACACCATGTCAGAAGAATCACCATAGTTCTGCCCATCACACCATGACAGTTCAATCAACATAGTTCTCCACATCAAACCTTGTCAGAAAAGTCACCAAAGTTCTCTTCATCACTCCATGTCAGAACAATCACTATAGTTCTAAACATCACACCATGTCAGAACAGTCACCATAGTTCGCTCCATCATACTATGTCAGGACAATCACCATTGTTCTCCCCATCACACCATGTTAGAACAATCAGCATAGTTCTCCCCATCACACCATGTCAGAACAATCGCAATAGTTCTCCCCATCCCACCATGCAGAATAATCACTATAGTTCTCCCCATTACAACACGTCAGAACAATCACTATAGTTCTCCCCATCACACCATGTCAGAACAATTACTATAATTCTCCCCATTACACCATGTCAGAACAATCACCATAGTTCTACCCATCACACCATGTCAGAACAGTCACCATAGTTCTCTTCATCACACCATGTCAGAACAATTACTATAGTTCTCCCCATCACACCATGTCAGAACAATCACCATAGTTCTCTCAATCACACCATGTCAGAACAATCACCATAGTTCTCCCCATCACACCATGTCAGAACAATCACCATAGTTCTCCCTATAACACCATATCAGAACAGTCACCATAGTTCTCCCAATCACACCATCTCAGAAAAATCACCATAGTTCTCCCCATAACACCATGTCAGAACAATCACTATAGTTCTCCCCATCACACCATGTCAGAACAATCACCATAGTTCTCCCAATCACACCTTGTCAGAACAGTCACCATAGTTCTCCCCATCACACCATGTCAGAAGAATCACCATAGTTCTCCCCATCACAGCATGTCAGAATAATCGCAATAGTTCCCCCAATCACACCATGTCAGAACAGTCACCATAATTCTCTTCATCACTCCATGTCAGAACAATTACAATAGTTCTAAACATCACACCATGTCAGAACACTCACCATAGTTCGCCCCATCATACCATGTCAGGACAATCACCATTGTTCTCCCTATCACACCATGTCAGAACAATCAGCAGAGTTCTCCCCATCTCACCATGTCAGAACAGTCACCATAGTTCTCCCAATCACACCATTTCAGAACAATCACCATAGTTCTCCCCATCACACCATGTCAGAACAGTCAGCATAGTTCTCCCCATCACACCATGTCAGAACAATTACTATTGTTCTCCCTATAACACCATATCAGAACAGTCACCATAGTTCTCCCAATCACACAATCTCAGAACAATCACCATAGTTCTCCCCATAACACCATGTCAGAACAAACACTATAGTTCTCCTCATCACACCATGTCAGAACAATCACCATAGTTCTCCCAATCACACCATGTCAGAACAATCACCATAGTTCTCCCCATCACACCATGTCAGAACGATCAGCATAGTTCTTTCCATCACACCATGTCAGAACAATCACCATAGTTCTCCCCATCACACCATGTCAGAACAATTACCATAGTTCTCCCCATCACACCATGTCAGAACAGTCACCATAGTTCTCCCCATCACACCATGTCAGAACAATTACTATTGTTCTCCCTATAACACCATATCAGAACAGTCACCATAGTTCTCCCAATCACACAATCTCAGAACAATCACCATAGTTCTCCCCATAACACCATGTCAGAACAATCACTATAGTTCTCCCCATCACACCATGTCAGAACAATCACCATAGTTCTCCCAATCACACCTTGTCAGAACAGTCACCATAGTTCTCCCCATCACACCATGTCAGAAGAATCACCATAGTTCTCCCCATCACACCATGTCAGAATAATCGCAATAGTTCCCCCAATCACACCATGTCAGAACAGTCACCATAATTCTCTTCATCACTCCATGTCAGAACAATTACAATAGTTCTAAACATCACACCATGTCAGAACACTCACCATAGTTCGCCCCATCATACCATGTCAGGACAATCACCATTGTTCTCCCCATCACACCATGTCAAAACAATTACTATAGTTCTCCCCATCATACCATGTAAGAACACACACCATAGTTCTCTTCATCACACCATGTCAGAACAATTACTATAGTTCTCCCCATCACACCATGTCAGAACAATCACCATAGTTCTCCCAATCACACCATGTCAGAACAATCACCATAGTTCTCCCCATCACACCATGTCAGAGCGATCACCACAGTTCTCCCCATCACACCTTGTCAGAACAGTCACCATAGTTCTCCCCATCACACCATGTCATAAGAATCACCATAGTTCTCCCCATCATACCATGTCAGGACAATCACCATTGTTCACCCCATCACACCATGTCAGAACAATCAGCAGAGTTCTCCCCATCTCACCATGTCAGAACAGTCACCATAGTTCTCCCAATCACACCATGTCAGAAGAATCACCATAATTCTCCCCAATCACACCATGTCAGAACTGTCACCATAATTCTCTTCATCACTCCATGTCAGAACAATCACCATAGTTCTAAACATCACACCATGTCAGAACAGTCACCATAGTTCGCCCCATCATACCATGTCAGGACAATCACCATTGTTCTCCCCATCACACCATGTCAGAACAATCAGCAGAGTTCTCCCCATCTCACCATGTCAGAACAGTCACCACAGTTCTCCCCATCAATCCACGTCAGAACAATCACCTTAGTTCTCGCCATCACACCATGTCAGAACAATCGCAATAGTTCCCCCATTCACACCATGCAAGAAAAATCACCATAGTTCTTCCTATCACACCATGTCTGAACAATTACAATAGTTCTCCCCATCACACCATGTCAGAACAGTTACTATAGTTCTCCCCCATCACAGCATGTCAGAACAGTCACCATAGTTTTCCACATCACACCATGTCAGAACAATTACTATAGTTCTTTCCATCCCACCATGCAGAACAATCACTATAGTTCTCCCCATTACAACACGTCAGAACAATCACAATAGTTCTCCCCATCACACCATGTCAGAACAATTACTATAGTTCTCCCCATCACACCATGTCAGAACAGTTACTATAGTTCTCCCCCATCACAGCATGTCAGAACAGTCACCATAGTTTTCCACATCACACCATGTCAGAACAATTACTATAGTTCTTTCCATCCCACCATGCAGAACAATCACTATAGTTCTCCCCATTACAACACGTCAGAACAATCACAATAGTTCTCCCCATCACACCATGTCAGAACAATTACTATAGTTCTCCCCATTACACCATGTCAGAACAATCACCATAGTTCTCCCCATCGCACCATGTCAGAACACTCACCATTGTTCTCTTCATCACACCATGTCAGAACAATTACTATAGTTCTCCCCATCACACCATGTCAGAACAATCACCATAGTTCTCCCCATCACACCATGTCAGAACAGTCACCATAGTTCTCCCCGCACACCATGTCAGAGCAATCACCATAGTTCTGCCCAACACACCATGACAGTTCAATCAACATAGTTCTCCACATCACACCATGTCAGAACGATCACCATAGTTCTCCCCATCACACCATGTCAGAACGATCACCATAGTTCTCCCCATCACACCTGGTCAGAACAGTCACCATAGTTCTCCACATCACACCATGTCAGAAGAATCACCATAGTTCTCCCCATCCCACCATGCAGAACAATCACTATAATTCTCCCATCACAACATTTCAGAACAATCAGTACAGTTCTCCCCATCACACCATGTCAGAACAATCACCATAGTTCTCCCCATCACACCATGTCAGAACGATCAGCATAGTTCTTTCCATCACACCATGTCAGAACAATAACCATAGTTCTCCCCATCACACCATGTCAGAACAATTACCATAGTTCTCCCCATCACACCATGTCAGAACAGTCACCATAGTTCTCCCCATCACACCATGTCAGAACAATTACTATTGTTCTCCCTATAACACCATATCAGAACAGTCACCATAGTTCTCCCAATCACACAATCTCAGAACAATCACCATAGTTCTCCCCATAACACCATGTCAGAACAATCACTATAGTTCTCCCCATCACACCATGTCAGAACAATCACCATAGTTCTCCCAATCACACCTTGTCAGAACAGTCACCATAGTTCTCCCCATCACACCATGTCAGAAGAATCACCATAGTTCTCCCCATCACACCATGTCAGAATAATCGCAATAGTTCCCCCAATCACACCATGTCAGAACAGTCACCATAATTCTCTTCATCACTCCATGTCAGAACAATTACAATAGTTCTAAACATCACACCATGTCAGAACACTCACCATAGTTCGCCCCATCATACCATATCAGGACAATCACCATTGTTCTCCCCATCACACCATGTCAAAACAATTACTATAGTTCTCCCCATCATACCATGTAAGAACACACACCATAGTTCTCTTCATCACACCATGTCAGAACAATTACTATAGTTCTCCCCATCACACCATGTCAGAACAATCACCATAGTTCTCCCAATCACACCATGTCAGAACAATCACCATAGTTCTCCCCATCACACCATGTCAGAGCGATCACCACAGTTCTCCCCATCACACCTTGTCAGAACAGTCACCATAGTTCTCCCCATCACACCATGTCATAAGAATCACCATAGTTCTCCCCATCATACCATGTCAGGACAATCACCATTGTTCACCCCATCACACCATGTCAGAACAATCAGCAGAGTTCTCCCCATCTCACCATGTCAGAACAGTCACCATAGTTCTCCCAATCACACCATGTCAGAAGAATCACCATAGTTCTCCCCAATCACACCATGTCAGAACTGTCACCATAATTCTCTTCATCACTCCATGTCAGAACAATCACCATAGTTCTAAACATCACACCATGTCAGAACAGTCACCATAGTTCGCCCCATCATACCATGTCAGGACAATCACCATTGTTCTCCCCATCACACCATGTCAGAACAATCAGCAGAGTTCTCCCCATCTCACCATGTCAGAACAGTCACCACAGTTCTCCCCATCAAACCACGTCAGAACAATCACCATAGTTCTCGCCATCACACCATGTCAGAACAATCGCAATAGTTCCCCCATTCACACCATGCAAGAAAAATCACAATAGTTCTTCCTATCACACCATGTCTGAACAATTACAATAGTTCTCCCCATCACACCATGTCAGAACAGTTACTATAGTTCTCCCCCATCACAGCATGTCAGAACAGTCACCATAGTTTTCCACATCACACCATGTCAGAACAATTACTATAGTTCTTTCCATCCCACCATGCAGAACAATCACTATAGTTCTCCCCATTACAACACGTCAGAACAATCACAATAGTTCTCCCCATCACACCATGTCAGAACAATTACTATAGTTCTCCCCATTACACCATGTCAGAACAATCACCATAGTTCTCCCCATCGCACCATGTCAGAACACTCACCATTGTTCTCTTCATCACACCATGTCAGAACAATTACTATGGTTCTCCCCATCACACCATGTCAGAACAATCACCATAGTTCTCCCCATCACACCATGTCAGAACAGTCACCATAGTTCTCCCCGCACACCATGTCAGAACAATCACCATAGTTCTGCCCATCACACCATGACAGTTCAATCAACATAGTTCTCCACATCACACCATGTCAGAACGATCACCATAGTTCTCCCCATCACACCATGTCAGAACGATCACCATAGTTCTCCCCATCACACCTGGTCAGAACAGTCACCATAGTTCTCCCCATCACACCATGTCAGAAGAATCACCATAGTTCTCCCCATCCACCATGCAGAACATTCACTATAATTCTCCCATCACAACATTTCAGAACAATCAGTACAGTTCTCCCCATCACACCATGTACGAACAATTACTATAGTTCTCCCCATTTGTCCATGTCAGAACAATCACCATAGTTCTACCCATCTCATCATGTCAGAACAGTCACCATAGCTCTCCCCATCATACCATGTCAGGACAATCACCATAGTTCTCTCCCTCACACCATGTCAGAACAGTCACCATAGTTCTCCCCATCACATGTCAGAACAATCACTATAGTCCTCCCCATCACACCATGTTAGAACAATCAGCATAGTTCTTCCCATCACACCATGTCAGAAAAGTCACCATAGTTCTCCCCATCACACCATGTCAGAACAATCACCATAGTTCTCCCCATCACACCAAGTCAGAACAGTCACCATAGTTCTCCCCATCACAACATGTCAGAACAATCACTATAGTTCTCCCTATAACACCATATCAGAACAGTCACCATAGATCTCCCAATCACACCATGTCAGAACAATCACCACAGTTCTCCCCATCACACCATGTCAGAACGATCACCATAGTTCTCCCCATCATACCTTGTCAGAACAGTCACCATAGTTCTCCCCATCACACCATGTCAGAAGAATCACCATAGTTCTCCCCATCACACCATGTCAGAATAATCGCAATAGTTCCCCCAATTACACCATGTCAGAACAGTCACCATAATTCTCTTCATCACTCCATGTCAGAACAATCACAATAGTTCTAAATATCACACCATGTCAGAACACTCACCATAGTTCGCCCCATAATACCATGTCAGGACAATCACCATTGTTCTCCCTATCACACCATGTCAGAACCATCAGCAGAGTTCTCTCCATCACACCATGTCAGAACAATCGCAATAGTTCCCCCAAACACACCATATCAGAAAAGTCACCATAGTTCTCCCCATCATACCATGTCAAAACAATCACCATAGTTCTAAACATCACACCATGTCAGAACAGTCACCATAGTTCGCCCCATCATACCATGTCAGGACAATCACCATTGTTCTCCCCATCACACCATGTCAGAACAATCAGCAGAGTTCTCCAAATCTCACCATGTCAGAACAGTCACCATAGTTCTCCCAATCACACCATCTCAGAACAATCACCATAGTTCTCCCCATAACACCATGTCAGAACAATCACTATAGTTCTCCCCATCACACCATGTCAGAACAATCACCATAGTTCTCCCAATCACACCATGTCAGAACAATCACCATAGTTCTCCCCATCACACCATGTCAGAACGATCAGCATAGTTCTTTCCATCACACCCTGTCAGAACAATTACTATAGTTCTCCCAATCACACCATGTCAAAACAATTACTATAGTTCTCCCCATCATACCATGTAAGAACACTCACCATAGTTCTCTTCATCACACCAAGTCAGAACAATTACTATAGTTCTCCCCATCACACCATGTCAGAACAATCGCAATAGTTCCCCCAAACACACCATATCAGAAAAGTCACCATAGTTCTCCCCATCATACCATGTCAAAACAATCACCATAGTTCTAAACATCACACCATGTCAGAACAGTCACCATAGTTCGCCCCATCATACCATGTCAGGACAATCACCATTGTTCTCCCCATCACACCATGTCAGAACAATCAGCAGAGTTCTCCAAATCTCACCATGTCAGAACAGTCACCATAGTTCTCCCAATCACACCATCTCAGAACAATCACCATAGTTCTCCCCATAACACCATGTCAGAACAATCACTATAGTTCTCCCCATCACACCATGTCAGAACAATCACCATAGTTCTCCCAATCACACCATATCAGAACAATCACCATAGTTCTCCCCATCACACCATGTCAGAACCATCAGCAGAGTTCTCTCCATCACACCATGTCAGAACAATCGCAATAGTTCCCCCAAACACACCATGTCAGAAAAGTCACCATAGTTCTCCCCATCATACCATGTCAGAACAATCACCATAGTTCTAAACATCACACCATGTCAGAACAGTCACCATAGTTCGCCCCATCATACCATGTCAGGACAATCACCATTGTTCTCCCCATCACACCATGTCAGAACAATCAGCAGAGTTCTCCAAATCTCACCATGTCAGAACAGTCACCATAGTTCTCCCAATCACACCATCTCAGAACAATCACCATAGTTCTCTCCATAACACCATGTCAGAACAATCACTATAGTTCTCCCCATCACACCATGTCAGAACAATCACCATAGTTCTCCCAATCACACCATGTCAGAACAATCACCATAGTTCTCCCCATCACACCATGTCAGAACGATCAGCATAGTTCTTTCCATCACACCCTGTCAGAACAATTACTATAGTTCTCCCCATCATACCATGTAAGAACACTCACCATAGTTCTCTTCATCACACCATGTCAGAACAATTACTATAGTTCTCCCCATCACACCATGTCAGAACAATCACCATAGTTCTCCCAATCACACCATATCAGAACAATCACCATAATTCTCTTCATCACTCCATGTCAGAACAATCACCATAGTTCTAAACATCACACCATGTCAGAACAGTCACCATAGTTCGCCCCATCATACCATGTCAGGACAATCACCATTGTTCTCCCCAATCACACCATGTCAGAACAATCAGCAGAGTTCTCCCCATCTCACCATGTCAGAACAGTCACCACAGTTCTCCCCATCAAACCATGTCAGAACAATCACCATAGTTCTCGCCATCACACCATGTCAGAACAATCGCAATAGTTCCCCCATTCACACCATGCAAGAAACATCACCATAGTTCTTCCTATCACACCATGTCTGAACAATTACAATAGTTCTCCCCATCACACCATGTCAGAACAGTTACTATAGTTCTCCCCCATCACAGCATGTCAGAACAGTCACCATAGTTTTCCACATCACACCATGTCAGAACAATTACTATAGTTCTTTCCATCCCACCATGCAGAACAATCACTATAGTTCTCCCCATCACAACACGTCAGAACAATCACAATAGTTCTCCCCATCACACCATGTCAGAACAATTACTATAGTTCTCCCCATTACACCATGTCAGAACAATCACCATAGTTCTCCCCATCGCACCATGTCAGAACACTCACCATTGTTCTCTTCATCACACCATGTCAGAACAATTACTATAGTTCTCCCCATCACACCATGTCAGAACAATCACCATAGTTCTCCCCATCACACCATGTCAGAACAGTCACCATAGTTCTCCCCGCACACCATGTCAGAAGAATCACCATAGTTCTGCCCATCACACCATGACAGTTCAATCAACATAGTTCTCCACATCACACCATGTCAGAACGATCACCATAGTTCTCCCCATCACACCATGTCAGAACGATCCCATAGTTCTCCCCATCACACCTTGTCAGAACAGTCACCATAGTTCTCCCCATCACACAATGTCAGAAGAATCACCATAGTTCTCCCCATCACACCATGTCAGAACAATCGCAATGGTTCCCCCAATCACACCATGTCAGTACAGTCACCATAATTCTCTTCATTACTCCATGTCAGAACAATTACTATAGTTCTCCCCATCACACCATGTCAGAAGAATCACCATAGTTCTCCACATCACACCATGACAGTTCAATCGCAATAGTTACCCCAAACACACCATGTCAGAACAGACACCATAGTTCTCTTCATCACTCCACGTCAGAACAAACACTATAGTTTTAACCATCACACCATGTCAGGACAATCACCATTGTTCTCCCCATCATACCATGTCAGAACAATCACCATAGTTCTCCCCATCGCACCATGTCAGAGCACTCACCATAGTTCTCTTCATCACACCATGTCAGAACAATTACTATAGTTCTCCCCATCACACTATGTCAGAACAATCACCTTAGTTCTCCCCATCACAACACGTCAGAACAATCACAATAGTTCTCCCCATCACACCATGTCAGAACAATTACTATAGTTCTCCCCATTACACCATGTCAGAACAATCACCATAGTTCTCCCCATCGCACCATGTCAGAACACTCACCATTGTTCTCTTCATCACACCATGTCAGAACAATTACTATAGTTCTCCCCATCACACCATGTCAGAACAATCACCATAGTTCTCCCCATCACACCATGTCAGAACAGTCACCATAGTTCTCCCCGCACACCATGTCAGAAGAATCACCATAGTTCTGCCCATCACACCATGACAGTTCAATCAACATAGTTCTCCACATCACACCATGTCAGAACGATCACCATAGTTCTCCCCATCACACCATGTCAGAACGATCCCATAGTTCTCCCCATCACACCTTGTCAGAACAGTCACCATAGTTCTCCCCATCACACAATGTCAGAAGAATCACCATAGTTCTCCCCATCACACCATGTCAGAACAATCGCAATGGTTCCCCCAATCACACCATGTCAGTACAGTCACCATAATTCTCTTCATTACTCCATGTCAGAACAATTACTATAGTTCTCCCCATCACACCATGTCAGAAGAATCACCATAGTTCTCCACATCACACCATGACAGTTCAATCGCAATAGTTACCCCAAACACACCATGTCAGAACAGACACCATAGTTCTCTTCATCACTCCACGTCAGAACAAACACTATAGTTTTAACCATCACACCATGTCAGGACAATCACCATTGTTCTCCCCATCATACCATGTCAGAACAATCACCATAGTTCTCCCCATCGCACCATGTCAGAGCACTCACCATAGTTCTCTTCATCACACCATGTCAGAACAATTACTATAGTTCTCCCCATCACACCATGTCAGAACAATCACCTTAGTTCTCCCCATCACAACACGTCAGAACAATCACAATAGTTCTCCCCATCACACCATGTCAGAACAATTACTATAGTTCTCCCCATTACACCATGTCAGAACAATCACCATAGTTCTCCCCATCGCACCATGTCAGAACACTCACCATTGTTCTCTTCATCACACCATGTCAGAACAATTACTATAGTTCTCCCCATCACACCATGTCAGAACAATCACCATAGTTCTCCCCATCACACCATGTCAGAACAGTCACCATAGTTCTCCCCGCACACCATGTCAGAAGAATCACCATAGTTCTGCCCATCACACCATGACAGTTCAATCAACATAGTTCTCCACATCACACCATGTCAGAACGATCACCATAGTTCTCCCCATCACACCATGTCAGAACGATCCCATAGTTCTCCCCATCACACCTTGTCAGAACAGTCACCATAGTTCTCCCCATCACACAATGTCAGAAGAATCACCATAGTTCTCCCCATCACACCATGTCAGAACAATCGCAATGGTTCCCCCAATCACACCATGTCAGTACAGTCACCATAATTCTCTTCATTACTCCATGTCAGAACAATTACTATAGTTCTCCCCATCACACCATGTCAGAAGAATCACCATAGTTCTCCACATCACACCATGACAGTTCAATCGCAATAGTTACCCCAAACACACCATGTCAGAACAGACACCATAGTTCTCTTCATCACTCCACGTCAGAACAAACACTATAGTTTTAACCATCACACCATGTCAGGACAATCACCATTGTTCTCCCCATCATACCATGTCAGAACAATCACCATAGTTCTCCCCATCGCACCATGTCAGAGCACTCACCATAGTTCTCTTCATCACACCATGTCAGAACAATTACTATAGTTCTCCCCATCACACCATGTCAGAACAATCACCTTAGTTCTCCCCATCACACCATGTCAGAACAGTCACCATAGTTCTCCCCGTCACACCATGTCAGAAGAATCACCATAGTTCTGCCCATCACACCATGACAGTTCAATCAACATAGTTCTCCACATCACACCTTGTCAGAACAGTCACCATAGTTCTCCCCATCACACCATGTCAGAACAATCGCAATAGTTCCCCCAATCACACCATGTCAGAACAGTCACCATAATTCTCTTCATCACTCCATGTCAGAACAATCACTATAGTTCTAAACATCACCCCATGTCAGAACAGTCACCATAGTTCGCCCCATCACACCATGTCAGAACAATCAGCATAGTTCTCTCCATCACACCATGTCAGAACAGTCACCATAGTTCGCTCCATCATACTATGTCAGGACAATCACCATTGTTCTCCCCATCACACCATGTTAGAACAATCAGCATAGTTCTCCCCATCACACCATGTCAGAACAATCGCAATAGTTCTCCCCATCACACCATGTCAGAACAATCACCATAGTTCTCCACATCACACCATGACAGTTCAATCGCAATAGTTACCCCAAACACACCATGTCAGAACAGACACCATAGTTCTCTTCATCACTCCACGTCAGAACAAACACTATAGTTTTAACCATCACACCATGTCAGGACAATCACCATTGTTCTCCCCATCATACCATGTCAGAACAATCACCATAGTTCTCCCCATCGCACCATGTCAGAGCACTCACCATAGTTCTCTTCATCACACCATGTCAGAACAATTACTATAGTTCTCCCCATCACACCATGTCAGAACAATCACCTTAGTTCTCCCCATCACACCATGTCAGAACAGTCACCATAGTTCTCCCCGTCACACCATGTCAGAAGAATCACCATAGTTCTGCCCATCACACCATGACAGTTCAATCAACATAGTTCTCCACATCACACCTTGTCAGAACAGTCACCATAGTTCTCCCCATCACACCATGTCAGAACAATCGCAATAGTTCCCCCAATCACACCATGTCAGAACAGTCACCATAATTCTCTTCATCACTCCATGTCAGAACAATCACTATAGTTCTAAACATCACACCATGTCAGAACAGTCACCATAGTTCGCCCCATCACACCATGTCAGAACAATCAGCATAGTTCTCTCCATCACACCATGTCAGAACAATCGCAATAGTTCCCCCAATCACACCATGTCAGAAAAGTCACCAAAGTTCTCTTCATCACTCCATGTCAGAACAATCACTATAGTTCTAAACATCACACCATGTCAGAACAGTCACCATAGTTCGCTCCATCATACTATGTCAGGACAATCACCATTGTTCTCCCCATCACACCATGTTAGAACAATCAGCATAGTTCTCCCCATCACACCATGTCAGAACAATCGCAATAGTTCTCCCCATCACACCATGTCAGAACAATCACCTTAGTTCTCCCCATCACACCATGTCAGAACAGTCACCATAGTTCTCCCCGTCACACCATGTCAGAAGAATCACCATAGTTCTGCCCATCACACCATGACAGTTCAATCAACATAGTTCTCCACATCACACCTTGTCAGAACAGTCACCATAGTTCTCACCATCACACCATGTCAGAACAATCGCAATAGTTCCCCCAATCACACCATGTCAGAACAGTCACCATAATTCTCTTCATCACTCCATGTCAGAACAATCACTATAGTTCTAAACATCACACCATGTCAGAACAGTCACCATAGTTCGCCCCATCACACCATGTCAGAACAATCAGCATAGTTCTCTCCATCACACCATGTCAGAACAATCGCAATAGTTCCCCCAATCACACCATGTCAGAAAAGTCACCAAAGTTCTCTTCATCACTCCATGTCAGAACAATCACTATAGTTCTAAACATCACACCATGTCAGAACAGTCACCATAGTTAGCTCCATCATACTATGTCAGGACAATCACCATTGTTCTCCCCATCACACCATGTTAGAACAATCAGCATAGTTCTCCCCATCACACCATGTCAGAACAATCGCAATAGTTCTCCCCATCCCACCATGCAGAATAATCACTATAGTTCTCCCCATTACAACACGTCAGAACAATCACTATAGTTCTCCCCATCACACCATGTCAGAACAATTACTATAGTTCTCCCCATTACACCATTTCAGAACAATCACCATAGTTCTACCCATCGCACCATGTCAGAACAGTCACCATAGTTCTCTTCATCACACCATGTCAGAACAATTACTATAGTTCTCCCCATCACACCATGTCAGAACAATCACCATAGTTCTCCCAATCACACCATGTCAGAACAATCACCATAGTTCTCCCCATCACACCATGTCAGAGCGATCACCACAGTTCTCCCCATCACACCTTGTCAGAACAGTCACCATAGTTGTCCCCATCACACCATGTCAGAAGAATCACCATAGTTCTCCCCAATCACACCATGTCAGAACTGTCACCATAATTCTCTTCATCACTCCATGTCAGAACAATCATCATAGTTCTAAACATCACACCATGTCAGAACAGTCACCATAGTTCGCCCCATCATACCATGTCAGGACAATCACCATTGTTCTCCCCATCACACCATGTCAGAACAATTACCATAGTTCTCTCAATCACACCATGTCAGAACAATCACCAGAGTTCTCCCCATCACACCATGTCAGAACCATCACCATAGTTCTCCCCATCACACCATGTCAGAACAGTCACCATAGTTCTCCCCATCACACCATGTCAGAACAATTACTATAGTTCTCCGTATAACACCATATCAGAACAGTCACCATAGTTCTCCCAATCACACCATCTCAGAACAATCACCATAGTTCTCCCCATAACACCATGTCAGAACAATCACTATAGTTCTCCCCATCACACCATGTCAGAACAATCACCATAGTTCTCCCAATCACACCTTGTCAGAACAGTCACCATAGTTCTCCCCATCACACCATGTCAGAAGAATCACCATAGTTCTCCCCATCACACCATGTCAGAATAATTGCAATAGTTCCCCCAATCACACCATGTCAGAACAGTCACCATAATTCTCTTCATCACTGCATGTCAGAACAATTACAATAGTTCTAAACATCACACCATGTCAGAACACTCACCATAGTTCGCCCCATCATACCATGTCAGGACAATCACCATTGTTCTCCCCATCACACCATGTCAGAACAATCAGCAGAGATCTCCCCATCTCACCATGTCAGAACAGTCACCATAGTTCTCCCAATCACACCATGTCAGAAGAATCACCATAGTTCTCCCCAATCACACCATGTCAGAACTGTCACCATAATTCTCTTCATCACTCCATGTCAGAACAATCACCATAGTTCTAAACATCACACCATGTCAGAACAGTCACCATAGTTCGCCCCATCATACCACGTCAGGACAATCACCATTGTTCTCCCCATCACACCATGTCAGAACAATTAGCAGAGTTCTCCCCATCTCACCATGTCAGAACAGTCACCACAGTTCTCCCCATCAAAACTTGTCAGAACAATCACCATAGTTCTCGCCATCACACCATGTCAGAACAATCGCAATAGTTCCCCCATTCACACCATGCAAGAAAAATCACCATAGTTCTTCCTATCACACCATGTCTGAACAATTACAATAGTTCTCCCCATCACACCATGTCAGAACAGTTACTATAGTTCTCCCACATCACAGCATGTCAGAACAGTCACCATAGTTTTCCACATCACACCATGTCAGAACAATTACTATAATTCTTTCCATCCCACCATGCAGAACAATCACTATAGTTCTCCCCATCACAACTCGTCAGAACAATCACAATAGTTCTCCCCATCGCACCATGTCAGAACACTCACCATTGTTCTCTTCATCACACCATGTCAGAACAATTACTATAGTTCTCCCCATCACACCATGTCAGAACAATCACCATAGTTCTCCCCATCACACCATGTCAGAACAGTCACCATAGGTCTCCCCGCACACCATGTCAGAAGAATCACCATAGTTCTGCCCATCACACCATGACAGTTCAATCAACAGAGTTCTCCACATCACACCATGTCAGAACGATCACCATAGTTCTCCCCATCACACCATGTCAGAACGATCAGCATAGTTCTTTCCATCACACCCTGTCAGAACAATTACTATAGTTCTCCCCATCATACCATGTAAGAACACTCACCATAGTTCTCTTCATCACACCATGTCAGAACAATTACTATAGTTCTCCCCATCACACCATGTCAGAACAATCACCATAGTTCTCCCAATCACACCATATCAGAACAATCACCATAATTCTCTTCATCACTCCATGTCAGAACAATCACCATAGTTCTAAACATCACACCATGTCAGAACAGTCACCATAGTTCGCCCCATCATACCATGTCAGGACAATCACCATTGTTCTCCCCAATCACACCATGTCAGAACAATCAGCAGAGTTCTCCCCATCTCACCATGTCAGAACAGTCACCACAGTTCTCCCCATCAAACCATGTCAGAACAATCACCATAGTTCTCGCCATCACACCATGTCAGAACAATCGCAATAGTTCCCCCATTCACACCATGCAAGAAAAATCACCATAGTTCTTCCTATCACACCATGTCTGAACAATTACAATAGTTCTCCCCATCACACCATGTCAGAACAGTTACTATAGTTCTCCCCCATCACAGCATGTCAGAACAGTCACCATAGTTTTCCACATCACACCATGTCAGAACAATTACTATAGTTCTTTCCATCCCACCATGCAGAACAATCACTATAGTTCTCCCCATCACAACACGTCAGAACAATCACAATAGTTCTCCCCATCACACCATGTCAGAACAATTACTATAGTTCTCCCCATTACACCATGTCAGAACAATCACCATAGTTCTCCCCATCGCACCATGTCAGAACACTCACCATTGTTCTCTTCATCACACCATGTCAGAACAATTACTATAGTTCTCCCCATCACACCATGTCAGAACAATCACCATAGTTCTCCCCATCACACCATGTCAGAACAGTCACCATAGTTCTCCCCGCACACCATGTCAGAAGAATCACCATAGTTCTGCCCATCACACCATGACAGTTCAATCAACATTGTTCTCCACATCACACCATGTCAGAACGATCACCATAGTTCTCCCCATCACACCATGTCAGAACGATCCCATAGTTCTCCCCATCACACCTTGTCAGAACAGTCACCATAGTTCTCCCCATCACACAATGTCAGAAGAATCACCATAGTTCTCCCCATCACACCATGTCAGAACAATCGCAATGGTTCCCCCAATCACACCATGTCAGTACAGTCACCATAATTCTCTTCATTACTCCATGTCAGAACAATTACTATAGTTCTCCCCATCACACCATGTCAGAAGAATCACCATAGTTCTCCACATCACACCATGACAGTTCAATCGCAATAGTTACCCCAAACACACCATGTCAGAACAGACACCATAGTTCTCTTCATCACTCCACGTCAGAACAAACACTATAGTTTTAACCATCACACCATGTCAGGACAATCACCATTGTTCTCCCCATCATACCATGTCAGAACAATCACCATAGTTCTCCCCATCGCACCATGTCAGAGCACTCACCATAGTTCTCTTCATCACACCATGTCAGAACAATTACTATAGTTCTCCCCATCACACCATGTCAGAACAATCACCTTAGTTCTCCCCATCACAACACGTCAGAACAATCACAATAGTTCTCCCCATCACACCATGTCAGAACAATTACTATAGTTCTCCCCATTACACCATGTCAGAACAATCACCATAGTTCTCCCCATCGCACCATGTCAGAACACTCACCATTGTTCTCTTCATCACACCATGTCAGAACAATTACTATAGTTCTCCCCATCACACCATGTCAGAACAATCACCATAGTTCTCCCCATCACACCATGTCAGAACAGTCACCATAGTTCTCCCCGCACACCATGTCAGAAGAATCACCATAGTTCTGCCCATCACACCATGACAGTTCAATCAACATAGTTCTCCACATCACACCATGTCAGAACGATCACCATAGTTCTCCCCATCACACCATGTCAGAACGATCCCATAGTTCTCCCCATCACACCTTGTCAGAACAGTCACCATAGTTCTCCCCATCACACAATGTCAGAAGAATCACCATAGTTCTCCCCATCACACCATGTCAGAACAATCGCAATGGTTCCCCCAATCACACCATGTCAGTACAGTCACCATAATTCTCTTCATTACTCCATGTCAGAACAATTACTATAGTTCTCCCCATCACACCATGTCAGAAGAATCACCATAGTTCTCCACATCACACCATGACAGTTCAATCGCAATAGTTACCCCAAACACACCATGTCAGAACAGACACCATAGTTCTCTTCATCACTCCACGTCAGAACAAACACTATAGTTTTAACCATCACACCATGTCAGGACAATCACCATTGTTCTCCCCATCATACCATGTCAGAACAATCACCATAGTTCTCCCCATCGCACCATGTCAGAGCACTCACCATAGTTCTCTTCATCACACCATGTCAGAACAATTACTATAGTTCTCCCCATCACACCATGTCAGAACAATCACCTTAGTTCTCCCCATCACACCATGTCAGAACAGTCACCATAGTTCTCCCCGTCACACCATGTCAGAAGAATCACCATAGTTCTGCCCATCACACCATGACAGTTCAATCAACATAGTTCTCCACATCACACCTTGTCAGAACAGTCACCATAGTTCTCCCCATCACACCATGTCAGAACAATCGCAATAGTTCCCCCAATCACACCATGTCAGAACAGTCACCATAATTCTCTTCATCACTCCATGTCAGAACAATCACTATAGTTCTAAACATCACACCATGTCAGAACAGTCACCATAGTTCGCCCCATCACACCATGTCAGAACAATCAGCATAGTTCTCTCCATCACACCATGTCAGAACAGTCACCATAGTTCGCTCCATCATACTATGTCAGGACAATCACCATTGTTCTCCCCATCACACCATGTTAGAACAATCAGCATAGTTCTCCCCATCACACCATGTCAGAACAATCGCAATAGTTCTCCCCATCACACCATGTCAGAACAATCACCATAGTTCTCCACATCACACCATGACAGTTCAATCGCAATAGTTACCCCAAACACACCATGTCAGAACAGACACCATAGTTCTCTTCATCACTCCACGTCAGAACAAACACTATAGTTTTAACCATCACACCATGTCAGGACAATCACCATTGTTCTCCCCATCATACCATGTCAGAACAATCACCATAGTTCTCCCCATCGCACCATGTCAGAGCACTCACCATAGTTCTCTTCATCACACCATGTCAGAACAATTACTATAGTTCTCCCCATCACACCATGTCAGAACAATCACCTTAGTTCTCCCCATCACACCATGTCAGAACAGTCACCATAGTTCTCCCCGTCACACCATGTCAGAAGAATCACCATAGTTCTGCCCATCACACCATGACAGTTCAATCAACATAGTTCTCCACATCACACCTTGTCAGAACAGTCACCATAGTTCTCCCCATCACACCATGTCAGAACAATCGCAATAGTTCCCCCAATCACACCATGTCAGAACAGTCACCATAATTCTCTTCATCACTCCATGTCAGAACAATCACTATAGTTCTAAACATCACACCATGTCAGAACAGTCACCATAGTTCGCCCCATCACACCATGTCAGAACAATCAGCATAGTTCTCTCCATCACACCATGTCAGAACAATCGCAATAGTTCCCCCAATCACACCATGTCAGAAAAGTCACCAAAGTTCTCTTCATCACTCCATGTCAGAACAATCACTATAGTTCTAAACATCACACCATGTCAGAACAGTCACCATAGTTCGCTCCATCATACTATGTCAGGACAATCACCATTGTTCTCCCCATCACACCATGTTAGAACAATCAGCATAGTTCTCCCCATCACACCATGTCAGAACAATCGCAATAGTTCTCCCCATCACACCATGTCAGAACAATCACCTTAGTTCTCCCCATCACACCATGTCAGAACAGTCACCATAGTTCTCCCCGTCACACCATGTCAGAAGAATCACCATAGTTCTGCCCATCACACCATGACAGTTCAATCAACATAGTTCTCCACATCACACCTTGTCAGAACAGTCACCATAGTTCTCACCATCACACCATGTCAGAACAATCGCAATAGTTCCCCCAATCACACCATGTCAGAACAGTCACCATAATTCTCTTCATCACTCCATGTCAGAACAATCACTATAGTTCTAAACATCACACCATGTCAGAACAGTCACCATAGTTCGCCCCATCACACCATGTCAGAACAATCAGCATAGTTCTCTCCATCACACCATGTCAGAACAATCGCAATAGTTCCCCCAATCACACCATGTCAGAAAAGTCACCAAAGTTCTCTTCATCACTCCATGTCAGAACAATCACTATAGTTCTAAACATCACACCATGTCAGAACAGTCACCATAGTTAGCTCCATCATACTATGTCAGGACAATCACCATTGTTCTCCCCATCACACCATGTTAGAACAATCAGCATAGTTCTCCCCATCACACCATGTCAGAACAATCGCAATAGTTCTCCCCATCCCACCATGCAGAATAATCACTATAGTTCTCCCCATTACAACACGTCAGAACAATCACTATAGTTCTCCCCATCACACCATGTCAGAACAATTACTATAGTTCTCCCCATTACACCATTTCAGAACAATCACCATAGTTCTACCCATCGCACCATGTCAGAACAGTCACCATAGTTCTCTTCATCACACCATGTCAGAACAATTACTATAGTTCTCCCCATCACACCATGTCAGAACAATCACCATAGTTCTCCCAATCACACCATGTCAGAACAATCACCATAGTTCTCCCCATCACACCATGTCAGAGCGATCACCACAGTTCTCCCCATCACACCTTGTCAGAACAGTCACCATAGTTGTCCCCATCACACCATGTCAGAAGAATCACCATAGTTCTCCCCAATCACACCATGTCAGAACTGTCACCATAATTCTCTTCATCACTCCATGTCAGAACAATCATCATAGTTCTAAACATCACACCATGTCAGAACAGTCACCATAGTTCGCCCCATCATACCATGTCAGGACAATCACCATTGTTCTCCCCATCACACCATGTCAGAACAATCACCATAGTTCTCTCAATCACACCATGTCAGAACAATCACCAGAGTTCTCCCCATCACACCATGTCAGAACCATCACCATAGTTCTCCCCATCACACCATGTCAGAACAGTCACCATAGTTCTCCCCATCACACCATGTCAGAACAATTACTATAGTTCTCCGTATAACACCATATCAGAACAGTCACCATAGTTCTCCCAATCACACCATCTCAGAACAATCACCATAGTTCTCCCCATAACACCATGTCAGAACAATCACTATAGTTCTCCCCATCACACCATGTCAGAACAATCACCATAGTTCTCCCAATCACACCTTGTCAGAACAGTCACCATAGTTCTCCCCATCACACCATGTCAGAAGAATCACCATAGTTCTCCCCATCACACCATGTCAGAATAATTGCAATAGTTCCCCCAATCACACCATGTCAGAACAGTCACCATAATTCTCTTCATCACTGCATGTCAGAACAATTACAATAGTTCTAAACATCACACCATGTCAGAACACTCACCATAGTTCGCCCCATCATACCATGTCAGGACAATCACCATTGTTCTCCCCATCACACCATGTCAGAACAATCAGCAGAGATCTCCCCATCTCACCATGTCAGAACAGTCACCATAGTTCTCCCAATCACACCATGTCAGAAGAATCACCATAGTTCTCCCCAATCACACCATGTCAGAACTGTCACCATAATTCTCTTCATCACTCCATGTCAGAACAATCACCATAGTTCTAAACATCACACCATGTCAGAACAGTCACCATAGTTCGCCCCATCATACCACGTCAGGACAATCACCATTGTTCTCCCCATCACACCATGTCAGAACAATTAGCAGAGTTCTCCCCATCTCACCATGTCAGAACAGTCACCACAGTTCTCCCCATCAAAACTTGTCAGAACAATCACCATAGTTCTCGCCATCACACCATGTCAGAACAATCGCAATAGTTCCCCCATTCACACCATGCAAGAAAAATCACCATAGTTCTTCCTATCACACCATGTCTGAACAATTACAATAGTTCTCCCCATCACACCATGTCAGAACAGTTACTATAGTTCTCCCACATCACAGCATGTCAGAACAGTCACCATAGTTTTCCACATCACACCATGTCAGAACAATTACTATAATTCTTTCCATCCCACCATGCAGAACAATCACTATAGTTCTCCCCATCACAACTCGTCAGAACAATCACAATAGTTCTCCCCATCGCACCATGTCAGAACACTCACCATTGTTCTCTTCATCACACCATGTCAGAACAATTACTATAGTTCTCCCCATCACACCATGTCAGAACAATCACCATAGTTCTCCCCATCACACCATGTCAGAACAGTCACCATAGGTCTCCCCGCACACCATGTCAGAAGAATCACCATAGTTCTGCCCATCACACCATGACAGTTCAATCAACAGAGTTCTCCACATCACACCATGTCAGAACGATCACCATAGTTCTCCCCATCACACCATGTCAGAACGATCACCATAGTTCTCCTCATCACACCTTGTCAGAACAGTCACCATAGTTCTCCCCATCACACCATGTCAGAAGAATCACCATAGTTCTCCCCATCACACCATGTCAGAACAATCGCAATGGTTCCCCCAATCACACCATGTCAGTACAGTCACCATAATTCTCTTCATTACTCCATGTCAGAACAATTACTATAGTTCTCCCCAACACACCATGTCAGAAGAATCACCATAGTTCTCCACATCACACCATGACAGTTCAATCGCAATAGTTACCCCAAACACACCATGTCAGAACAGACACCATAGTTCTCTTCATCACTCCACGTCAGAACAAACACTATAGTTTTAACCATCACACCATGTCGGGACAATCACCATTGTTCTCCCCATCATACCATGTCAGAACAATCACCATAGTTCTCCCCATCGAACCATGTCAGAGCACTCACCATAGTTCTCTTCATCACACCATGTCAGAACAATTACTATAGTTCTCCCCATCACACCATGTCAGAACAATCACCTTAGTTCTCCCCATCACACCATGTCAGAACAGTCACCATAGTTCTCCCCGTCACACCATGTCAGAAGAATCACCATAGTTCTGCCCATCACACCATGACAGTTCAATCAACATAGTTCTCCACATCAAACCTTGTCAGAAAAGTCACCAAAGTTCTCTTCATCACTCCATGTCAGAACAATCACTATAGTTCTAAACATCACACCATGTCAGAACAGTCACCATAGTTCGCTCCATCATACTATGTCAGGACAATCACCATTGTTCTCCCCATCACACCATGTTAGAACAATCAGCATAGTTCTCCCCATCACACCATGTCAGAACAATCGCAATAGTTCTCCCCATCCCACCATGCAGAATAATCACTATAGTTCTCCCCATTACAACACGTCAGAACAATCACTATAGTTCTCCCCATCACACCATGTCAGAACAATTACTATAATTCTCCCCATTACACCATGTCAGAACAATCACCATAGTTCTACCCATCACACCATGTCAGAACAGTCACCATAGTTCTCTTCATCACACCATGTCAGAACAATTACTATAGTTCTCCCCATCACACCATGTCAGAACAATCACCATAGTTCTCTCAATCACACCATGTCAGAACAATCACCATAGTTCTCCCCATCACACCATGTCAGAACAATCACCATAGTTCTCCCTATAACACCATATCAGAACAGTCACCATAGTTCTCCCAATCACACCATCTCAGAACAATCACCATAGTTCTCCCCATAACACCATGTCAGAACAATCACTATAGTTCTCCCCATCACACCATGTCAGAACAATCACCATAGTTCTCCCAATCACACCTTGTCAGAACAGTCACCATTGTTCTCCCCATCACACCATGTCAGAAGAATCACCATAGTTCTCCCCATCACAGCATGTCAGAATAATCGCAATAGTTCCCCCAATCACACCATGTCAGAACAGTCACCATAATTCTCTTCATCACTCCATGTCAGAACAATTACAATAGTTCTAAACATCACACCATGTCAGAACACTCACCATAGTTCGCCCCATCATACCATGTCAGGACAATCACCATTGTTCTCCCTATCACACCATGTCAGAACAATCAGCAGAGTTCTCCCCATCTCACCATGTCAGAACAGTCACCATAGTTCTCCCAATCACACCATCTCAGAACAATCACCATAATTCTCCCCATTACACCATGTCAGAACAAACACTATAGTTCTCCTCATCACACCATGTCAGAACAAGCACCATAGTTCTCCCAATCACACCATGTCAGAACAATCACCATAGTTCTCCCCATCACACCATGTCAGAACGATCAGCATAGTTCTTTCCATCACACCATGTCAGAACAATCACCATAGTTCTCCCCATCACACCATGTCAGAACAATTACCATAGTTCTCCCCATCACACCATGTCAGAACAGTCACCATAGTCCTCCCCATCACACCATGTCAGAACAATTACTATTGTTCTCCCTATAACACCATATCAGAACAGTCACCATAGTTCTCCCAATCACACCATCTCAGAACAATCACCATAGTTCTCCCCATAACACCATGTCAGAACAATCACTATAGTTCTCCCCATCACACCATGTCAGAACAATCACCATAGTTCTCCCAATCACACCTTGTCAGAACAGTCACCATAGTTCTCCCCATCACACCATGTCAGAAGAATCACCATAGTTCTCCCCATCACACCATGTCAGAATAATCGCAATAGTTCCCCCAATCACACCATGTCAGAACAGTCACCATAATTCTCTTCATCACTCCATGTCAGAACAATTACAATAGTTCTAAACATCACACCATGTCAGAACACTCACCATAGTTCGCCCCATCATACAATGTCAGGACAATCACCATTGTTCTCCCCATCACACCATGTCAAAACAATTACTATAGTTCTCCCCATCATACCATGTAAGAACACACACCATAGTTCTCTTCATCACACCATGTCAGAACAATTACTATAGTTCTCTCCATCACACCATGTCAGAACAATCACCATAGTTCTCCCAATCACACCATGTCAGAACAATCACCATAGTTCTCCCCATCACACCATGTCAGAGCGATTACCACAGTTCTCCCCATCACACCTTGTCAGAACAGTCACCATAGTTCTCCCCATCACACCATGTCATAAGAATCACCATAGTTCTCCCCATCATACCATGTCAGGACAATCACCATTGTTCACCCCATCACACCATGTCAGAACAATCAGCAGAGTTCTCCCCATCTCACCATGTCAGAACAGTCACCATAGTTCTCCCAATCACACCATGTCAGAAGAATCACCATAGTTCTCCCCAATCACACCATGTCAGAACTGTCACCATAATTCTCTTCATCACTCCATGTCAGAACAATCACCATAGTTCTAAACATCACACCATGTCAGAACAGTCACCATAGTTCGCCCCATCATACCATGTCAGGACAATCACCATTGTTCTCCCCATCACACCATGTCAGAACAATCAGCAGAGTTCTTCCCATCTCACCATGTCAGAACAGTCACCACAGTTCTCCCCATCAAACCACGTCAGAACAATCACCATAGTTCTCGCCATCACACCATGTCAGAACAATCGCTATAGTTCCCCCATTCACACCATGCAAGAAAAATCACCATAGTTCTTCCTATCACACCATGTCTGAACAATTACAATAGTTCTCCCCATCACACCATGTCAGAACAGTTACTATAGTTCTCCCCCATCACAGCATGTCAGAACAGTCACCATAGTTTTCCACATCACACCATGTCAGAACAATTACTATAGTTCTTTCCATCCCACCATGCAGAACAATCACTATAGTTCTCCCCATTACAACACGTCAGAACAATCACAATAGTTCTCCCCATCACACCATGTCAGAACAATTACTATAGTTCTTCCCATTACACCATGTCAGAACAATCACCATAGTTCTCCCCATCGCACCATGTCAGAACACTCACCATTGTTCTCTTCATCACACCATGTCAGAACAATTACTATAGTTCTCCCCATCACACCATGTCAGAACAATCACCATAGTTCTCCCCATCACACCATGTCAGAACAGTCACCATAGTTCTCCCCGCACACCATGTCAGAACAATCACCATAGTTCTGCCCATCACACCATGACAGTTCAATCAACATAGTTCTCCACATCACACCATGTCAGAACGATCACAATAGTTCTCCCCATCACACCATGTCAGAACGATCACCATAGTTCTCCCCATCACACCTGGTCAGAACAGTCACCATAGTTCTCCCCATCACACCATGTCAGAAGAATCACCATAGTTCTCCCCATCACACCATGTCAGAACAATCGCAATGGTTCCCCCAATCACACCATGTCAGTACAGTCACCATAATTCTCTTCATTACTCCATGTCAGAACAATTACTATAGTTCTCCCCATCACACCATGTCAGAAGAATCACCATAGTTCTCCACATCACACCATGATAGTTCAATCGCAATAGTTACCCCAAACACACCATGTCAGAACAGACACCATAGTTCTCTTCATCACTCCACGTCAGAACAAACACTATAGTTTTAACCATCACACCATGTCAGGACAATCACCATTGTTCTCCCCATCATACCATGTCAGAACAATCACCATAGTTCTCCCCATCGCACCATGTCAGATCACTCACCATAGTTCTCTTCATCACACCATGTCAGAACAATTACTATAGTTCTCCCCATCACACCATGTCAGAACAATCACCTTAGTTCTCCCCATCACACCATGTCAGAACAGTCACCATAGTTCTCCCCGTCACACCATGTCAGAAGAATCACCATAGTTCTGCCCATCACACCATGACAGTTCAATCAACATAGTTCTCCACGTCAAACCTTGTCAGAACAGTCACCATAGTTCTCCCCATCACACCATGTCAGAACAATCGCAATAGTTCCCCCAATCACACCATGTCAGAACAGTCACCATAATTCTCTTCATCACTCCATGTCAGAACAATCATTATAGTTCTAAACATCACACCATGTCAGACCAGTCACCATAGTTCGCCCCATCACACCATGTCAGAACAATCAGCATAGTTCTCTCCATCACACCATGTCAGAACAATCGCAATAGTTCCCCCAATCACACCATGTCAGAAAAGTCACCAAAGTTCTCTTCATCACTCCATGTCAGAACAATCACTATAGTTCTAAACATCACACCATGTCAGAACAGTCACCATAGTTCGCTCCATCATACTATGTCAGGACAATCACCATTGTTCTCCCCATCACACCATGTTAGAACAATCAGCATAGTTCTCCCCATCACACCATGTTAGAACAATCGCAATAGTTCTCCCCATCCCACCATGCAGAATAATCACTATAGTTCTCCCCATTACAACACGTCAGAACAATCACTATAGTTCTCCCCATCACACCATGTCAGAACAATTACTATAGTTGTCCCCATTACACCATGTCAGAACAATCACCATAGTTCTACCCATCGCACCATGTCAGAACAGTCACCATAGTTCTCTTCATTACACCATGTCAGAACATTTACTATAGTTCTCCCCATCACACCATGTCAGAACAATCACCATAGTTCTCTCAATCACACCATGTCAGAACAATTACAATAGTTTTAAACATCACACCATGTCAGAACACTCACCATAGTTCGCCCCATCATACCATGTCAGGACAATCACCATTGTTCTCCCCATCTCACCATGTCAGAACAGTCACTATAGTTCTCCCAATCACACCATCTCAGACAATCACCATAGTTCTCCCCATTACACCATGTCAGAACAATCACTATAGTTCTCCCCATCACACCATGTCAGAACAATCACCATAGTTCTCCCAATCACACCATGTCAGAACAATCAGCATAGTTCTCCCCATCACACCATGTCAGAACGATCAGCATAGTTCTTTCCATCACACCCTGTCAGAACAATTACTATAGTTCTCCCCATCACACCATGTCAAAACAATTACTATAGTTCTCCCCATCATACCATGTAAGAACACTCACCATAGTTCTCTTCATCACACCATGTCAGAACAATCACCATAGTTCTCCCCATCGCACCATGTCAGATCACTCACCATAGTTCTCTTCATCACACCATGTCAGAACAATTACTATAGTTCTCCCCATCACACCATGTCAGAACAATCACCTTAGTTCTCCCCATCACACCATGTCAGAACAGTCACCATAGTTCTCCCCGTCACACCATGTCAGAAGAATCACCATAGTTCTGCCCATCACACCATGACAGTTCAATCAACATAGTTCTCCACATCAAACCTTGTCGGAACAGTCACCATAGTTCTCCCCATCACACCATGTCAGAACAATCGCAATAGTTCCCCCAATCACACCATGTCAGAACAGTCACCATAATTCTCTTCATCACTCCATGTCAGAACAATCATTATAGTTCTAAACATCACACCATGTCAGAACAGTCACCATAGTTCGCCCCATCACACCATGTCAGAACAATCAGCATAGTTCTCTCCATCACACCATGTCAGAACAATCGCAATAGTTCCCCCAATCACACCATGTCAGAAAAGTCACCAAAGTTCTCTTCATCACTCCATGTCAGAACAATCACTATAGTTCTAAACATCACACCATGTCAGAACAATTACTATAGTTCTCTCCATCACACCATGTCAGAACAATCACCATAGTTCTCCCAATCACACCATGTCAGAACAATCACCATAGTTCTCCCCATCACACCATGTCAGAGCGATCACCACAGTTCTCCCCATCACACCTTGTCAGAACAGTCACCATAGTTCTCCCCATCACACCATGTCATAAGAATCACCATAGTTCTCCCCATCATACCATGTCAGGACAATCACCATTGTTCACCCCATCACACCATGTCAGAACAATCAGCAGAGTTCTCCCCATCTCACCATGTCAGAACAGTCACCATAGTTCTCCCAATCACACCATGTCAGAAGAATCACCATAGTTCTCCCCAATCACACCATGTCAGAACTGTCACCATAATTCTCTTCATCACTCCATGTCAGAACAATCACCATAGTTCTAAACATCACACCATGTCAGAACAGTCACCATAGTTCGCCCCATCATACCATGTCAGGACAATCACCATTGTTCTCCCCATCACACCATGTCAGAACAATCAGCAGAGTTCTCCCCATCTCACCATGTCAGAACAGTCACCACAGTTCTCCCCATCAAACCACGTCAGAACAATCACCATAGTTCTCGCCATCACACCATGTCAGAACAATCGCTATAGTTCCCCCATTCACACCATGCAAGAAAAATCACCATAGTTCTTCCTATCACACCATGTCTGAACAATTACAATAGTTCTCCCCATCACACCATGTCAGAACAGTTACTATAGTTCTCCCCCATCACAGCATGTCAGAACAGTCACCATAGTTTTCCACATCACACCATGTCAGAACAATTACTATAGTTCTTTCCATCCCACCATGCAGAACAATCACTATAGTTCTCCCCATTACAACACGTCAGAACAATCACAATAGTTCTCCCCATCACACCATGTCAGAACAATTACTATAGTTCTTCCCATTACACCATGTCAGAACAATCACCATAGTTCTCCCCATCGCACCATGTCAGAACACTCACCATTGTTCTCTTCATCACACCATGTCAGAACAATTACTATAGTTCTCCCCATCACACCATGTCAGAACAATCACCATAGTTCTCCCCATCACACCATGTCAGAACAGTCACCATAGTTCTCCCCGCACACCATGTCAGAACAATCACCATAGTTCTGCCCATCACACCATGACAGTTCAATCAACATAGTTCTCCACATCACACCATGTCAGAACGATCACCATAGTTCTCCCCATCACACCATGTCAGAACGATCACCATAGTTCTCCCCATCACACCTGGTCAGAACAGTCACCATAGTTCTCCCCATCACACCATGTCAGAAGAATCACCATAGTTCTCCCCATCACACCATGTCAGAACAATCGCAATGGTTCCCCCAATCACACCATGTCAGTACAGTCACCATAATTCTCTTCATTACTCCATGTCAGAACAATTACTATAGTTCTCCCCATCACACCATGTCAGAAGAATCACCATAGTTCTCCACATCACACCATGATAGTTCAATCGCAATAGTTACCCCAAACACACCATGTCAGAACAGACACCATAGTTCTCTTCATCACTCCACGTCAGAACAAACACTATAGTTTTAACCATCACACCATGTCAGGACAATCACCATTGTTCTCCCCATCATACCATGTCAGAACAATCACCATAGTTCTCCCCATCGCACCATGTCAGATCACTCACCATAGTTCTCTTCATCACACCATGTCAGAACAATTACTATAGTTCTCCCCATCACACCATGTCAGAACAATCACCTTAGTTCTCCCCATCACACCATGTCAGAACAGTCACCATAGTTCTCCCCGTCACACCATGTCAGAAGAATCACCATAGTTCTGCCCATCACACCATGACAGTTCAATCAACATAGTTCTCCACGTCAAACCTTGTCAGAACAGTCACCATAGTTCTCCCCATCACACCATGTCAGAACAATCGCAATAGTTCCCCCAATCACACCATGTCAGAACAGTCACCATAATTCTCTTCATCACTCCATGTCAGAACAATCATTATAGTTCTAAACATCACACCATGTCAGACCAGTCACCATAGTTCGCCCCATCACACCATGTCAGAACAATCAGCATAGTTCTCTCCATCACACCATGTCAGAACAATCGCAATAGTTCCCCCAATCACACCATGTCAGAAAAGTCACCAAAGTTCTCTTCATCACTCCATGTCAGAACAATCACTATAGTTCTAAACATCACACCATGTCAGAACAGTCACCATAGTTCGCTCCATCATACTATGTCAGGACAATCACCATTGTTCTCCCCATCACACCATGTTAGAACAATCAGCATAGTTCTCCCCATCACACCATGTTAGAACAATCGCAATAGTTCTCCCCATCCCACCATGCAGAATAATCACTATAGTTCTCCCCATTACAACACGTCAGAACAATCACTATAGTTCTCCCCATCACACCATGTCAGAACAATTACTATAGTTGTCCCCATTACACCATGTCAGAACAATCACCATAGTTCTACCCATCGCACCATGTCAGAACAGTCACCATAGTTCTCTTCATTACACCATGTCAGAACATTTACTATAGTTCTCCCCATCACACCATGTCAGAACAATCACCATAGTTCTCTCAATCACACCATGTCAGAACAATCACCATAGTTCTCCCCATCACACCATGTCAGAACGATCACCATAGTTGTCCCCATCACACCATGTCAGAACAGTCACCATAGTTCTCCCCATCCCACCATGTCAGAACAATTACTATAGTTCTCCCTATAACACCATATCAGAACAGTCACCATAGTTCTCCCAATCACACCATCTCAGAACAATCACCATAGTTCTCCCCATAACACCATTTCAGAACAATCACTATAGTTCTCCCCATCACACCATGTCAGAACAATCACAATAGTTCTCCCAATCACACCTTGTCAGAACAGTCACCATAGTTCTCCCCATCACACCATGTCAGAAGAATCACCATAGTTCTCCCCATCACACCATGTCAGAACAATCACTATAGTTCTCCCCATCACACCATGTCAGAACAATCACCATAGTTCTCCCAATCACACCATGTCAGAACAATCACCATAGTTCTCCCCATCACACCATGTCAGAAGAATCACCATAGTTCTCCCCATCACACCATGTCAGAACAGTCACCATAATTCTCTTCATCACTCCATGTCAGAACAATTACAATAGTTTTAAACATCACACCATGTCAGAACACTCACCATAGTTCGCCCCATCATACCATGTCAGGACAATCACCATTGTTCTCCCCATCACACCATGTCAGAACAATCAGCAGAGTTCTCCTAATCTCACCAAGTCAGAACAGTCACTATAGTTCTCCCAATCACACCATCTCAGACAATCACCATAGTTCTCCCCATTACACCATGTCAGAACAATCACTATAGTTCTCCCCATCACACCATGTCAGAACAATCACCATAGTTCTCCCAATCAAACCATGTCAGAACAATCAGCATAGTTCTCCCCATCACACCATGTCAGAACGATCAGCATAGTTCTTTCCATCACACCCTGTCAGAACAATTACTATAGTTCTCCCCATCACACCATGTCAAAACAATTACTATAGTTCTCCCCATCATACCATGTAAGAACACTCACCATAGTTCTCTTCATCACACCATGTCAGAACAATCACCATAGTTCTCCCCATCGCACCATGTCAGATCACTCACCATAGTTCTCTTCATCACACCATGTCAGAACAATTACTATAGTTCTCCCCATCACACCATGTCAGAACAATCACCTTAGTTCTCCCCATCACACCATGTCAGAACAGTCACCATAGTTCTCCCCGTCACACCATGTCAGAAGAATCACCATAGTTCTGCCCATCACACCATGACAGTTCAATCAACATAGTTCTCCACATCAAACCTTGTCGGAACAGTCACCATAGTTCTCCCCATCACACCATGTCAGAACAATCGCAATAGTTCCCCCAATCACACCATGTCAGAACAGTCACCATAATTCTCTTCATCACTCCATGTCAGAACAATCATTATAGTTCTAAACATCACACCATGTCAGAACAGTCACCATAGTTCGCCCCATCACACCATGTCAGAACAATCAGCATAGTTCTCTCCATCACACCATGTCAGAACAATCGCAATAGTTCCCCCAATCACACCATGTCAGAAAAGTCACCAAAGTTCTCTTCATCACTCCATGTCAGAACAATCACTATAGTTCTAAACATCACACCATGTCAGAACAGTCACCATAGTTCGCTCCATCATACTATGTCAGGACAATCACCATTGTTCTCCCCATCACACCATGTTAGAACAATCACCATAGTTCTCCCCATAACACCATGTCAGAACAATCACTATAGTTCTCCCCATCACACCATGTCAGAACAATCACAATAGTTCTCCCAATCACACCTTGTCAGAACAGTCACCATAGTTCTCCCCATCACACCATGTCAGAAGAATCACCATAGTTCTCCCCATCACACCATGTCAGAATAATCGCAATCGTTCCCCCAATCACACCATGTCAGAACAGTCACCATAATTCTCTTCATCACTCCATGTCAGAACAATTACAATAGTTTTAAACATCACACCATGTCAGAACACTCACCATAGTTCGCCCCATCATACCATGTCAGGACAATCACCATTGTTCTCCCCATCACACCATGTCAGAACAATCAGCAGAGTTCTCCCCATCTCACCATGTCAGAACAGTCACTATAGTTCTCCCAATCACACCATCTCAGACAATCACCATAGTTCTCCCCATTACACCATGTCAGAACAATCACTATAGTTCTCCCCATCACACCATGTCAGAACAATCACCATAGTTCTCCCAATCACACAATGTCAGAAGAATCAACATAGTTCTCCCCATCACACCATGTCAGAACGATCAGCATAGTTCTTTCCATCACACCCTGTCAGAACAATTACTATAGTTCTCCCCATCACACCATGTCAAAACAATTACTATAGTTCTCCCCATCATACCATGTAAGAACACTCACCACAGTTCTCTTCATCACACCATGTCAGAACAATCACCATAGTTCTCCCCATCGCACCATGTCAGATCACTCACCATAGTTCTCTTCATCACACCATGTCAGAACAATTACTATAGTTCTCCCCATCACACCATGTCAGAACAATCACCTTAGTTCTCCCCATCACACCATGTCAGAACAGTCACCATAGTTCTCCCCGTCACACCATGTCAGAAGAATCACCATAGTTCTGCCCATCACACCATGACAGTTCAATCAACATAGTTCTCCACATCAAACCTTGTCAGAACAGTCACCATAGTTCTCCCCATCACACCATGTCAGAACAATCGCAATAGTTCCCCCAATCACACCATGTCAGAACAGTCACCATAATTCTCTTCATCACTCCATGTCAGAACAATCATTATAGTTCTAAACATCACACCATGTCAGAACAGTCACCATAGTTCGCCCCATCACACCATGTCAGAACAATCAGCATAGTTCTCTCCATCACACCATGTCAGAACAATCGCAATAGTTCCCCCAATCACACCATGTCAGAAATGTCACCAAAGTTCTCTTCATCACTCCATGTCAGAACAATCACTATAGTTCTAAACATCACACCATGTCAGAACAGTCACCATAGTTCGCTCCATCATACTATGTCAGGACAATCACCATTGTTCTCCCCATCACACCATGTTAGAACAATCAGCATAGTTCTCCCCATCACACCATGTCAGAACAATCGCAATAGTTCTCCCCATCCCACCATGCAGAATAATCACTATAGTTCTCCCCATTACAACACTTCAGAACAATCACTATAGTTCTCCCCATCACACCATGTCAGAACAATTACTATAGTTGTCCCCATTACACCATGTCAGAACAATCACCATAGCTCTACCCATCGCACCATGTCAGAACAGTCACCATAGTTCTCTTCATCACACCATGTCAGAACAATTACTATAGTTCTCCCCATCACACCATGTCAGAACAATCACCATAGTTCTCTCAATCACACCATGTCAGAACAATCACCATAGTTCTCCCCATCACACCATGTCAGAACGATCACCATAGTTCTCCCCATCACACCATGTCAGAACTGTCACCATAGTTCTCCCCATCACACCATGTCAGAACAATTACTATAGTTCTCCCTATAACACCATATCAGAACAGTCACCATAGTTCTCCCAATCACACCATCTCAGAACAATCACCATAGTTCTCCCCATAACACCATGTCAGAACAATCACTATAGTTCTCCCCATCACACCATGTCAGAACAATCACCATAGTTCTCCCAATCACACCTTGTCAGAACAGTCACCATAGTTCTCCCCATCACACCATGTCAGAAGAATCACCATAGTTCTCCCCATCACACCATGTCAGAATAATCGCAATCGTTCCCCCAATCACACCATGTCAGAACAGTCACCATAATTCTCTTCATCACTCCATGTCAGAACAATTACAATAGTTTTAAACATCACACCATGTCAGAACACTCACCATAGTTCGCCCCATCATACCATGTCAGGACAATCACCATTGTTCTCCCCATCACACCATGTCAGAACAATCAGCAGAGTTCTCCCCATCTCACCATGTCAGAACAGTCACCATAGTTCTCGCAATCACACCATCTCAGAACAATCACCATAGTTCTCCCCATTACACCATGTCAGAACAATCACTATAGTTCTCCCCATCACACCATGTCAGAACAATCACCATAGTTCTCCCAATCACACCATGTCAGAACAATCACCATAGTTCTCCCCATCACACCATGTCAGAACGATCAGCATAGTTCTTTCCATCACACCCTGTCAGAACAATTACTATAGTTCTCCCCATCACACCATGTCAAAACAATTACTATAGTTCTCCCCATCATACCATGTAAGAACACTCACCATAGTTCTCTTCATCACACCATGTCAGAACAATTACTATAGTTCTCCCCATCACACCATGTCAGAACAATCACCATAGTTCTCCCAATCACACCATGTCAGAACAATCACCATAGTTCTCCCCATCACACCATGTCAGAGCGATCACCACAGTTCTCCCCATCACACCTTGTCAGAACAGTCACCATAGTTCTCCCCATCACACCATGTCAGATCACTCACCATAGTTCTCTTCATCACACCATGTCAGAACAATTACTATAGTTCTCCCCATCACACCATGTCAGAACAATCACCTTAGTTCTCCCCATCACACCATGTCAAAACAATTACTATAGTTCTCCCCATCATACCATGTAAGAACACTCACCATAGTTCTCTTCATCACACCATGTCAGAACAATTACTATAGTTCTCCCCATCACACCATGTCAGAACAGTCACCACAATTCTCTTCATCACTCCATGTCAGAACAATCACCATAGTTCTAAACATCACACCATGTCAGAACAGTCACCATAGTTCGCCCCATCATACCATGTCAGGACAATCACCATTGTTCTCCCCATCACACCATGTCAGAACAATCAGCAGAGTTCTCCCCATCTCACCATGTCAGAACAGTCACCACAGTTCTCCCCATCAAACCATGTCAGAACAATCACCATAGTTCTCGCCATCACACCATGTCAGAACAATCGAAATAGTTCCCCCATTCACACTATGCAAGAAAAATCACCATAGTTCTTCCTATCACACCATGTCTGAACAATTACAATAGTTCTCCCCAACATACTATGTCAGAACAGTTACTATAGTTCTCCCCCATCACAGCATGTCAGAACAGTCACCATAGTTTTCCACATCACACCATGTCCGAACAATTACTATAGTTCTTTCCATCCCACCATGCAGAACAATCACTATAGTTCTCCCCATCACAACACGTCAGAACAATCACAATAGTTCTCCCCATCACACCATGTCAGAACAATTACTATAGTTCTCCCCATTACACCATGTCAGAACAATCACCATAGTTCTCCCCATCGCACCATGTCAGAACACTCACCATTGTTCTCTTCATCACACCATGTCAGAACAATTACTATAGTTCTCCCCATCACACCATGTCAGAACAATCACCATAGTTCTCCCCATCACACCATGTCAGAACAGTCACCATAGTTCTCCCCGCACACCATGTCAGAAGAATCACCATAGTTCTGCCCATCACACCATGACAGTTCAATCAACATAGTTCTCCACATCACACCATGTCAGAACGATCACCATAGTTCTCCCCATCACACCATGTCAGAACGATCACCATAGTTCTCCCCATCACACCTTGTCAGAACAGTCACCATAGTTCTCCCCATCACACCATGTCAGAAGAATCACCATAGTTCTCCCCATCACACCATGTCAGAACAATCGCAATGGTTCCCCCAATCACACCATGTCAGTACAGTCACCATAATTCTCTTCATTACTCCATGTCAGAACAATTACTATAGTTCTCCCCATCACACCATGTCAGAAGAATCACCATAGTTCTCCACATCACACCATGACAGTTCAATCGCAAAAGTTACCCCAAACACACCATGTCAGAACAGACACCATAGTTCTCTTCATCACTCCACGTCAGAACAAACACTATAGTTTTAACCATCACACCATGTCAGGACAATCACCATTGTTCTCCCCATCATACCATGTCAGAACAATCACCATAGTTTTCCCCATCGCACCATGTCAGAGCACTCACCATAGTTCTCTTCATCACACCATGTCAGAACAATTACTATAGTTCTCCCCATCACACCATGTCAGAACAATCACCTTAGTTCTCCCCATCAAACCATGTCAGAACAGTCACCATAGTTCTCCCCGTCACACCATGTCAGAAGAATCACCATAGTTCTGCCCATCACACCATGACAGTTCAATCAACATAGTTCTCCACATCACACCTTGTCAGAACAGTCACCATAGTTCTCCCCATCACACCATGTCAGAACAATCGCAATAGTTCCCCCAATCACACCATGTCAGAACAGTCACCATAATTCTCTTCATCACTCCATGTCAGAACAATCACTATAGTTCTAAACATCACACCATGTCAGAACAGTCACCATAGTTCGCCCCATCACACCATGTCAGAACAATCAGCATAGTTCTCTCCATCACACCATGTCAGAACAATCGCAATAGTTCCCCCAATCACACCATGTCAGAAAAGTCACCATAGTTCGCTCCATCATACTATGTCAGGACAATCACCATTGTTCTCCCCATCACACCATGTTAGAACAATCAGCATAGTTCTCCCCATCACACCATGTCAGAACAATCGCAATAGTTCTCCCCATCCCACCATGCAGAATAATCACTATAGTTCTCCCCATTACAACACGTCAGAACAATCACTATAGTTCTCCCCATCACACCATGTCAGAACAATTACTATAGTTCTCCCTATTACACCATTTCAGAACAATCACCATAGTTCTACCCATCGCACCATGTCAGAACAGTCACCATAGTTCTCTTCATCACACCATGTCAGAACAATTACTATAGTTCTCCCCATCACACCATGTCAGAACAATCACCATAGTTCTCCCAATCACACCATGTCAGAACAATCACCATAGTTCTCCCCATCACACCATGTCAGAGCGATCACCACAGTTCTCCCCATCACACCTTGTCAGAACAGTCACCATAGTTGTCCCCATCACACCATGTCAGAAGAATCACCATGGTTCTCCCCAATCACACCATGTCAGAACTGTCACCATAATTCTCTTCATCACTCCATGTCAGAACAATCACCATAGTTCTAAACATCACACCATGTCAGAACAGTCACCATAGTTCGCCCCATCATACCATGTCAGAACAATCAGCAGAGTTCTCCCCATCTCACCATGTCAGAACAGTCACCACAGTTCTCCCCATCAAACCATGTCAGAACAATCACCATAGTTCTCGCCATCACACCATGTCAGAACAATCGAAATAGTTCCCCCATTCACACCATGCAAGAAAAATCACCATAGTTCTTCCTATCACACCATGTCTGAACAATTACAATAGTTCTCCCCATCACACCATGTCAGAACAGTTACTATAGTTCTTTCCCATCACAGCTTGTCAGAACAGTCACTATAGTTTTCCACATCACACCATGTCAGAACAATTACTATAAACAGCGTCCGGATAACTTTCGGAAATTCCGTCGCGTTTCGGAAAGATTTAATTTTCACAACTTTTGAATATTTATTCATACTTTTAGGCTAGTGAGGAGGTTATAATAATTTTTCATTTCACTTTAACTCTGTTTTTTTCACCCCTCAGACCCCTTTGAAAAGTCACTTCTGGCCATTGTAATGGCCACTTTTTTTTTAATGGCCAGAATACCAACCAGAAATTTTTTAATGGTCAAAATACTGGCCAGTATTTTCAAACTGGTAGTTAAGATGACCACTATTTTTACACTGGTCAGAATAATAGTAATTTTTTATTTAATGATGGAGTGGGTGACAATCTATTTTTTAATGGGTATTATAATGATCATTTTATTTTTCATTACATGAATAAAATGGTCATTTTTTTTTTCATGTCACAGATATACCCGGTAATGGCACATGGGGATTGACAGCTCTCCTCTTTTTCCTCACTCGCTTCAGTTTGCTTCAATTTTAAGCCAGTACAATTGTAGGTAAACGTAAAATACAAGATTTTGAAAAATTTGAAATATGGAATTATATATCTTGAAAAAATATGACGTTTTGGGTTAATTTGTTTTTAAAATCACAACAAATCATGCACTTGATACTGTTGACTTAATAATATATAGTATAATGCAATAGGTTATTGAACATAGAAGATGACCCGTTTTCAAAATTCGGCCTAGACCCTTATCACGGGCGCTAACGAAGTGTGTGCAAACATTGAGCCCAGGCTAATCACCCAAAATACCATTGTACTTGATGTCCATTTGAAAATTTAACTATTATATTCATAACTATTATTCTTATTCATAACTATACTAAACTTGACAATCAATACAAGCACATTCTGTGACATTATTCTTGAGATAAAAATGGACTGACAATGAGACTCTGTACTACATCCTGTTCTTATAAAGGCAATATCCAGCATTTTAATACCTTGAACAAACAAACAAACAAGACATTCACTACTGAACCTTTGAAAAGTGTGCAACCCCAAAAATACTCAGCAACTGACTTTCCACCAAAAAAAGTCACATAAACAGCTGGTTACTCCAAAAAGTCACATAAACAGCGAGTTATTAATCCGAAAAAAGAGCCTGTCTTTATGAGTGGGGTTAAGCTCAAACATAAACAAAATTCCCATTTTAATAATGACAAAAAACTAAAGTTTAGTCTTCAAATACACCCAAACTATAACATTTTAAACTTTTCATAACATGTGTTATAAACTGTAGAAGTTTATGTTGAAGGGTTGATGGAAGGTGATTTTAAAGTGGCTAAGACACAGTCAACTAAAAAATACCCATGATGCTCTGCTTTATTTTTATATTTTGCTATTTTCTCTATTATGAATGGTTTAATGTGATATGAAAATTATCTGTGAAAATATTCCACGACTACTGCATGTGTACAAAACTGGGTTGGGTGGTTCAGTAAGTTATATGGGGGAGGGGGTCTAGCATAGAGCTCCATGTGTGTAGCGCTAGCTGACTTAGCAGTGAATGGCATGTTTTTTTGTTCACGGTATTATAATGCTGGACAATAATAGTGTTCATGCTACATGAAGTACTGGCTAAGATTTTAGCTGATGTTTGCATTTTGACTAGACCCAATTGCATCCATGCATTGGGAGGGCCAGTCCTTAGCACGGGGGCTAAGGGGCGCTGTTTACGAACGCAAAATTTCTGCTGCTGACATGTTTCATTCTAATTTATGAAGCGAAGTGCACTGGAACACGAGTGTAGACAGACCGACTTATTTGGATGCACAGGAACAGTATATAACGGCGTTACAGAATGCAGAGTTTTATTAGTGCATGTCGTAGACAGCGAACCAAATTGGCGTTGTTGTATGCTCTACTACAGCGACCCAATCAGTGTGGAAGCGTGTACGGAGTAATTAATGACTGGTGGGATACTAGTAGACGACTTCCCCAGAAGTCGAAGATATGGTGTTTCGCATGCGCACGCATGCCGTTTTGGGGTGTAACGTAAATTGCACATGTGATATTGCTTTTGAGTGTACCAATCAACATCACAAAAATTCCCTTCTAACAACTATCAGCAAACTAGTATCGGAAGCACCACAATGGTTTAAAAAAAAACAATTGAAAAAACTGGTGATGATATTAATAAAAAAAATAAGCATTATAAATCAATAAAACATGGAAAAGGAATGAAAAAAAAAATATTAAAGGAGAGAAATATATGGTGGTTGTTTCGATAATTTGTGGTTGGTTTATTTCGGTTAACAGTGTAGTTATGGCACTGTACCATTGCTGTTTAATTGTTTGTTCATAATTGCTGCCTCCCTTGGGAAACAAGTTTGGGTGTTCTTAGCCAGTGCAGAGACCCTCAACACTGTGGCCTGTGCTATAACTGTTGGGCCCTCCTGTGAGTGAACACAATTGGGTATAGCTGATATGCAAACATTTGGGATTCACTTATATCTTAGCCTGTACTTGGTCAAAGTCCCTCTTATGACTATGACTTGGTGTAGCCTGAAACCAGACTACTGTGGATCAGTGATGTTTTGTAATGGATTACCTCCCTGATGAGTACATTTAAATAACAATGGAAACTAGCATATCACTGGCAATACATATAAGGATTTTGGCAAATTTTCACCGTTTTGTATGAAACTATTTTCACAACAACATTAATGTTTTACAATAAATTATATCAAACATATGTATAATTTAGTAGTATTAAAACTTTTTAAGCTTATTTGAATTAAGAATGCACCAATCTTACTAGGAATCTATTCAAATCTAACCCTTAGTATGCTAATTTAATAATGGCTCATCAAAGGTATTGAATTACTGAACACACATCTTTGCATAGTTTCCAAAACTAAAATATTATTTCATGCTCTGGCCCCTCTCATGTAACAGTTTAAGAATACGTACATTATTTAAAATCATTTTAAAAATGCGACTGGAATGTCCAGGCCCAAACTTCTGCTGCTGCAACATCCGTCCATTCTTGCATATACATGCAATTGTTTCTCTGAGATTCTGCATGCAACCAGTTTATTTTTTGAACTGAATAACAGATTCCTAGAAGTTTATTTTGACATTTCCAAATAACACTATATATAATTTAACAATTTCAGGAATAGATTAGATTGCTTGCTATTCCATTAGAAACTCTTACTTCCAAGTGTGATTTTCAACAAGCGTTCATATGTTTAGCTAACCAAAGAGAAACAAAAGCATAGTGACAGGAAGTCAACACAGCAGAAAGTATGATAAAGGTTTACACTTCAAAAATGACTGGAAAGTAAATAATTTATAACCAAAGACCATCTATGCATAAACAACTAAAGATCTGGGAGGTACAGCTTTGCAAAGTAAAAAAGTCATATGGGGGGAGGGGGGTGGTTAAAACATTGCTTCAAACACAGTCCCTCTATCGCTGTGCTTCAAAACATCATCTTAATTATTCAGCTCAGTGTACAAACACATAAAGTACAGAATTGGATAATTAATGAAAACATTAGACAAAACAAGAATATGTAAGCAATATTAAAAGTATGCCATGTTTTGTTTTGTTTTTGAAAAATCATGATGTAGTGCACAGCCATACAGACTGTTTTAGTGGATAATAATATTTTAGGTTTGCAATGTCATACTCCTCCAGATATTCATCAAGTTTTCTTGAGAGGCGATTAGCTTAAGGAGGGGGCTGTGCAAAATGTTTTTTCTCCTCTTTGTTTTTGTGCTATTCTTTTTCTAGTGTAAAATATTTTTTCTCAAAGATGTAGGCGTGTCAAATTTGTTCATGTTTTTGATCTCTACAGGATTTTTTCAATAATATTTTCCTGTTAATTATTATTAAGAAGATGAAAGATTGTGGAGTGAGTGTGGGTGTGTACAAAAGGGTCAGCAAGAAGAACTATATAAGATAGCTGAAAATCATGAAATACCAGTTGAAAGATGTCACTTTTATTTGAGGGAAAACATAAAAAAAGGAATGTACAGTAACTCTACACACTTGGAACTTTCAAAATCTGTGTGCAAATGTAAAACTGATAAACATGCAAATGCTAAACCATTGCATCCATCAATACTGGTTAAACTTTTTTTCCCCTTAACGTCACGTCCATAAATTCTGGTTCTTCAACTTCTTACGTTCCATTTATATAGTATTTCCTTTTTTTAAATTGTCATTATCTGCAAAAAATAATTCAGATTGCTATTAGCTTACAATGACCAGTTTTTAATTAAGACACTTTGTAATCAATTTTGGAAACAAAAATTTGTGGTGTCTGTGTATTCTGGCATATTTCTGTCCTCACAAATAACAATGTGGATAAAATGACATCTTGTGATATGTCAATTTTTCCCCTATGCAACTCAGATATACTTCCAAAAAGATGATACCCGGTACATTCTGATTGAAAAAATATAAATATCAAATAAAACAGAATAACATCAAATTGTTTCCTAACCGAATATATTAAGGGGTTGTGCCATGTATACACACAGTTCATCTCTTGAGAGACTAGGACAGTACACAGTCCCTCTGTGGACAGTACATTGCTGTACTTGGGAACCTAATTTCTGAGAACAATAGGGGGATTTAACTTCCTACAAGAGACAAAAGAATGTTATGTAACAATGCAGCTGCATGATTTTGTCTTTCAAAGTAGGAAGTTGTGTACATACAAAATTATAGAGTCCCTCCACAATGGGAATGCCACCATGCATGTACAACTTCATCGATCCGCAGGTACTTTCACAAAATAAATAATTGTATTATAATTATGATCCAATACAATACCATATTTGCTCTAAAATTACATTTGTGGATACTAAATCATGAAAATATTACATATTTCGACCGTTGAAGATCCCTGTAATTTACCTAAGCGCATGTGCTGCTAATAGAGTAATTATGTTAAGTGTAATATTGTTTCTATATTTTTTTTTCAAAATCAAAAAAATTCTATTAAAAATATAAAAACAGTTTAGTTTCAGTGTTCTCCCCAGGCCTTTCAAGCACTGCGGGCCCGCGTCGCTTAGACAAACAGCCGCGTCGCTTTTGTTTCGCCCGCGATCCTTGAAATCATGCCCGCGATGCTTATTCACGTTGTATTGTTTACAAGTGTCAGCCTCGTCTAGCACATCTTTAAAACAATAACATGTATTGATCGAAAGGTAATCTCGCCTTTGTACATAGTTAGCCTTACAAAAACAGTGATAAAAACGGAAGTCTACAAGAAGTTACCAAGTCTATCAAGGGTGCGGAGCAGGCAAACCCAAAATACTAGGGTAGTAATAATTTGCCCATTGCGTCGGGATGGTCTATCCCGAGTTGCTGCACTGCGATTAATTGCGTTTTTACTACTTCATCGCCAGTGACACTAATTACCAAGAATTAAAAAAACAAGTGAAATTAAGTCGCATCGGGGAAAAAAAACTGTAAATAAATCGAAGTAAAAATTATTCAACTGCAGACGAGACGGACAAGGAAAAAACGAACCCTGACCTCTAGAAATACCTCATTCATAGTGCGTCATTACCGAGGAACGCCACCCTAAGGCGACGTAACGCATGTAGTGACATTACAACCGATGCATGCTGGGTTACAGCGGAGATTTTGACTGAGGTAACAAAGATGGCGGCGCAGAGTGCATGTTTTTCCGCGATGTTTAAAAACAACATTTCGTTGGCGATTTTGATGTAATTTCTTAGTTAATCATCAATGAATCGTTTTAATTAAGCAAACATTCTAAGTTTGTGTATTTTTAAACAAAAAAGTCAGGGACCGATGATCGCAACAGCAGCGGTGAATACCCGTTCAACGCAATGCCGTCAGCTGACAATGTTACGGTGATCGTAGCGTTACACAAATAATAGATAGATCAATGAAAAATCGCTGACTTTAGTTTTGAAATGCCGTTGTAGAAAAAAAATGTCATTATTGATTTATTAATTTCTTCATACAGATTTTACAAATTTAACAAACAAATCCCCCGAGTCGTATGAACTGACAGTAACATTGGCACTAAAACCGACTGTACTTGTACACAAAATAATGATGAACCAATTACCTCCACGGATAAACAATATATTTACTGACTGGCTATAAGTATTTCCATTTCTTTCCTGTTCTATTTCAAACTTTATTTGACTTAATGCACACATAAAACACAATGAATGTAAATGATAAAAAATATATGAGATATGTATCAGTTCTTTATTTCAGTTAAAATGTTTGTTGGGGAAGCTAATTATTATGCAAAAAAAATTATGCAAATAAGATGTATTGTTATGTAAATTAGCCGCGATGCTTGGCTTAGAGTCTGGGGAGAACACTGAGTTTGAAAAGTGAAATAATGGTATTCGGATGGTTATGATTTAAGCATGACCTTAGAAAACAGGGTCATGCAACTTCTGTCTGAGACAATGTGCAATGTGGGTTATAACCTCCTGTATAATCTCATTAATACATATACATGTACCTAGAAGATTTATACATCTGAAACAGTTTTTACTAGTATTCCCATTAGTCAGTGTATAACAAGTGCACTATGCTATATCTGTTCTAAATATGATGAAAAATCCACTTGTTATAATGACACAAATTTTCTTGGTTATTGTTTACATTTAGGCAGTTTTGTTTCCTTGCAGAGAAAACTTACCATTTTTGTTTCCCTTTCCTGATTTCATAGTGGAATAAAATTGTTAATTTTTAGTTTCACTCGCATCAATAGAATGGACTTGGCTATTCAAGTTTTGATCAAATTTAATTTTTCTGATTATATTCCAACCACAAAATTGTCTCATTTTGTGTAGCTACACCCTGGCAGCCATGTTTGGCTTATGAAATAGAAAAAGATGTAACAGTGGTGTTGACATAGCTTTATTATCAGTTTCTCTAAGGTGTTAATTTGGGTAGAGGATTATAACTAAGGTTACATGAAAGGGGTAGCCACAGTAGTATGTCCCTGTTCTCTAAGGTCTATGATTTAAGTAATGTTATACATGTATAGACTAAATATTTTTTTGTCCCAGTTGAGTCAGAGTACCCATGATCAATTTTGCTGACCCAGAAACGCCCAGGACATTTACTGACTGCATATTACACCTTCATTATATTTTGTTTAAGTCTCGCCCATTTGCCCCCTGTATCTTCAATAGTAGTGTTCATGCTACACAAAGTACGGGCTAAGATTTAAGCTAATCTCATATGTTTGAGTTCATGCACAGAAGGAAACAATGGTTAGCACGGGGTAAGGAACGCCCAAACTTATTAAGAATAGGCAAAATCTTCAGAAATTTTAACTATGAGTGCTCAGTAAGAGTAACTAGGAAAGTTAGTTCTACAGTTATAAAACAATACCAAAGCAAATTCAGAAAGTGCAAATTGCAGAATAACAGGAAGTAGCACAGTCTCATCATCGGTACATTTTTTCTTGAGTCAATCTCTCTATATGTGTTAGCGTTGATTGTCATGCAGGAAATGGCACACCAAAATAAAAAGTTATGAATATAGTAGTAAATCTCCTAAATGAACATTAAATACAATGGTTTTTTTAGCCGAGCTAAGCGTTCATGCATGTTTTGTTTTGCCTGTGCTAAGGCTTTGGACTGACCAGATTTACTCTGTACCTAGTATTTCTTAGCCTGTATTTATGCACATTTTTTTAGCACAGGGTAACGTATTGGACCTCTTAGCCTTTGCTAAAGAGCTCTACGTGAATGCTACGAATAAGTGTCTTCTGTTTATTCCTACTTTAGGTGCATACATTCAGGTTCACTTCCCTTTTATATTGATCTCTACAACTCATTCAAATCAAATTGGGCTCAAAGATGAGCAAAGAATATTAGATTCAATTGAAATTTAGTTTAAATCCATGCTAAATTAAAAGTTATTTTGAGTATGAGTTTTACTTTTTTCTTTTGTGCGCAAAGAAAAATGAACTGTTGCACACTGTAGGCATATATCATCTATACTAGTTTACAGGAAAAAGGGATTCTGTATGGTATTTGATGTTATGGGCATAATATATACATGTATAGTTAATACATGATTACTAAATTAGATTTCCCAGTGTACAGTACACTATTGCTGGTATTGTCTGAAGAGAAAAAAAAACAATATACATAGTCTTCGAAAATTTAAAAAAACAAACATTTTGCAGTCAGTTAAATTATTTTATTAAAATAATTTGAAAACATTGCCATGAATGGAAACAAATTTACGTTGATGTTTTTTTGCAGATTTCAGGAGTTGGAAATAACCTTTGTTTATACTTTTCTTGTACATGTATTAACAAACATAGGAGCTAATCCTCATTAACACCTACTTGAGCTTGTTGTTTGACAATTATGAATGATAATGAAACAGTACTTACACAGTGTGCCATGACTGAACAAAAACAAAAGCCCCAAAAGACTATCCTGCTACATAAACAACAACAAAAATATCTAATATTGTATTGAAGTCATTGTAAAATGGTAAAATAATTACAAATTCATACCTTGATGTGCCAGTTGCAGTACTGCAATCGTCCTATGATTCAACACCATCTAAATACTCCGCAGGTTATGCAGTCCACCAGCAGTCACTGGCATCAGCGTTACTATGAAATTTCACTGGGGATCGAGGCAATATTCGCGAAATTTCATTTAAGTGTACTTGCAAGCGCCAGTAAAACTTGGGAAAAATAAATTCCCACACGTATATTGAGCTCACACGAGGTAGCAGGCTGTTTTCTGGGCCATTATATTTAGAGACATGAACAAAAATACTGGTCATTTAATGTATGTAATGAAAAATAAAATGACCATTATACTGCCCATAAAAAAAAAATGTTCATCAACTCCATCATTTAAAAAGCAATTGTAATTATTCTGACCAGTATAAAAAACATGGGTCATTAAAACCGCCATTTTAAAAACACTGGTAAATATTTTGGCCACTTAAAAAATTCTGGTCAATACTCTGGCCATTAAGAAAATAGTGGCCATTATAATGGCCAGAAGTGACTTTTTAAAGGGGTCTGAGGGGTGTAAAAACAGTGTTAAAGTGAAATGAAGAATTATTATAACCTTCTCACTAACCTAAAAGCACAAATAAATATTCAAAAGTTTTGAAAATTAAAACTTTCCGAAACGCGACGGAATTTCCGAAAGTAATCCGGACGCTGTTTATAGTTCTTTCCATCCCACCATGCAGAACAATCACTATAGTTCTCCCCATCACAACACGTCAGAACAATCACAATAGTTCTCCCCATCACACCATGTCAGAACAATTACTATAGTTCTCCCCATTACACCATGTCAGAACAATCACCATAGTTCTCCCCATCGCACCATGTCAGAACACTCACCATTGTTCTCTTCATCACACCATGTCAGAACAATTACTATAGTTCTCCCCATCACACCATGTCAGAACAATCACCATAGTTCTCCCCATCACACCATGTCAGAACAGTCACCATAGTTCTCCCCGCACACCATGTCAGAAGAATTACCATAGTTCAGCCCATCACACCATGACAGTTCAATCAACATAGTTCTCCACATCACACCATGTCAGAACGATCACCATAGTTCTCCCCATCACACCATGTCAGAACGATCACCATAGATCTCCCCATCACACCTTGTCAGAACAGTCACCATAGTTCTCCCCATCACACCATGTCAGAAGAATCACCATAGTTCTCCCCATCACACCATGTCAGTACAGTCACCATAATTCTCTTCATTACTCCATGTCAGAACAATTACTATAGTTCTCCCCATCACACCATGTCAGAAGAATCACCATAGATCTAAACATCACACCATGTCAGAACAGTCACCATACTTCGCCCCATCATACCATGTCAGGACAATCACCATTGTTCTCCCCATCACACCATGTCAGAACAATCAGCAGAGTTCTCCCCATCTCACCATGTCAGAACAGTCACCACAGTTCTCCCCATCAAACCATGTCAGAACAATCACCATAGTTCTCGCCATCACACCATGTCAGAACAATCGAAATAGTTCCCCCATTCACACCATGCAAGAAAAATCACCATAGTTCTTCCTATCACACCATGTCTGAACAATTACAATAGTTCTCCCCATCACACCATGTCAGAACAGTTACTATAGTTCTCCCCCATCACAGCATGTCAGAACAGTCACTATAGTTTTCCACATCACACCATGTCAGAACAATTACTATAGTTCTTTCCATCCCACCATGCAGAACAATCACTATAGTTCTCCCCATCACAACACGTCAGAACAATCACAATAGTTCTCCCCATCACACCATGTCAGAACAATTACTATAGTTCTCCCCATTACACCATGTCAGAACAATCACCATAGTTCTCCCCATCGCACCATGTCAGAACACTCACCATTGTTCTCTTCATCACACCATGTCAGAACAATTACTATAGTTCTCCCCATCACACCATGTCAGAACAATCACCATAGTTCTCCCCATCACACCATGTCAGAACAGTCACCATAGTTCTCCCCGCACACCATGTCAGAAGAATTACCATAGTTCAGCCCATCACACCATGACAGTTCAATCAACATAGTTCTCCACATCACACCATGTCAGAACGATCACCATAGTTCTCCCCATCACACCATGTCAGAACGATCACCATAGATCTCCCCATCACACCTTGTCAGAACAGTCACCATAGTTCTCCCCATCACACCATGTCAGAAGAATCACCATAGTTCTCCCCATCACACCATGTCAGAACAATCGCAATGGTTCCCCCAATCACACCATGTCAGTACAGTCACCATAATTCTCTTCATTACTCCATGTCAGAACAATTACTATAGTTCTCCCCATCACACCATGTCAGAAGAATCACCATAGTTCTCCACATCACACCAAGACAGTTCAATCGCAATAGTTACCCCAAACACACCATGTCAGAACAGACACCATAGCTCTCTTCATCACTCCACGTCAGAACAAACACTATAGTTTTAACCATCACACCATGTCAGGACAATCACCATTGTTCTCCCCATCATACCATGTCAGAACAATCACCATAGTTCTCCCCATCGCACCATGTCAGAGCACTCACCATAGTTCTCTTCATCACACCATGTCAGAACAATTACTATAGTTCTCCCCATCACACCATGTCAGAACAATCACCTTAGTTCTCTCCATCACACCATGTCAGAACAGTCACCATAGTTCTCCCCGTCACACCATGTCAGAAGAATCACCATAGTTCTGCCCATCACACCATGACAGTTCAATCAACATAGTTCTCCACATCACACCATGTCAGAACAGTCACCATAGTTCTCCCCATCACACCATGTCAGAACAATCGCAATAGTTCCCCCATTCACACCATGTCAGAACAATCGCAATAGTTCCCCCAATCACACCATGTCAGAAAAGTCACCAAAGTTCTCTTCATCACTCCATGTCAGAACAATCACTATAGTTCTAAACATCACACCATGTCAGAACAGTCACCATAGTTCGCTCCATCATACTATATCAGGACAATCACCATTGTTCTCCCCATCATACCATGTTAGAACAATCAGCATAGTTCTCCCCATCACACCGTGTCAGAACAATCGCAATAGTTCTCCCCATCCCACCATGCAGAATAATCACTATAGTTCTCCCATTACAACACGTCAGAACAATCACTATAGTTCTCCCCATCACACCATGTCAGAACAATCACCATAGTTCTCTCAATCACACCATGTCAGAACAATCACCATAGTTCTCCCCATCACACCATGTCAGAACGATCACCATAGTTCTCCCCATCACACCATGTCAGAACAGTCACCATAGTTCTCCCCATCACACCATGTCAGAACAATTACTATAGTTCTCCCTATAACACCATATCAGAACAGTCACCATAGTTCTCCCAATCACACCATCTCCGAACAATCACCATAGTTCTTCCCATAACACCATGTCAGAACAATCACTATAGTTCTCCCCATCACACCATGTCAGAACAATTACTATAGTTCTCCCTATAACACCATATCAGAACAGTCACCATAGTTCTCCCCATCACACCATGTCAGAAGAATCACAATAGTTCTCCCCATCACACCATGTCAGAATAATCGCAATAGTTCCCCCAATCACACCATGTCAGAACAGTCACCATAATTCTCTTCATCACTCCATGTCAAAACAATTACAATAGTTCTAAACATCACACCATGTCAGAACACTCACCATAGTTCGCCCCATAATACCATGTCAGGACAATCACCATTGTTCTCCCCATCACACCATGTCAGAACATTCAGCAGAGTTCTCTCCATCACACCATGTCAGAACAATCGCAATAGTTCCCCCAAACACACCATGTCAGAAAAGTCACCATAGTTCTCCCCATCATACCATGTCAGAACAATCACCATAGCTCTCCCCATCACATCATGTCAGAACAGTCATCATAGTTCTTCCCATCACATGTCAGAACAATCACTATAATTCTCCCCATCACACCCTGTCAGAACAATTACTATAGTTCTCCCCATCACACCATGTCAAAACAATTACTATAGTTCTCCCCATCATACCATGTCAGAACACTCACCATAGTTCTCTTCATCACACCATGTCAGAACAATTACTATAGTTCTCCCCATCACACCATGTCAGAACAATCACCATAGTTCTCCCAATCACACCATGTCAGAACAATCACCATAGTTCTCCCCATCACACCATGTCAGAGCGATCACCACAGTTCTCCCCATCACACCTTGTCAGAACAGTCACCATAGTTCTCCCCATCACACCATGTCAGAAGAATCACCATAGTTCTCCCCAATCACACCATGTCAGAACAGTCACCATAATTCTCTTCATCACTCCATGTCAGAACAATCACCATAGTTCTAAACATCACACCATGTCAGAACAGTCACCATAGTTCGCCCCATCATACCATGTCAGGACAATCACCATTGTTCTCCCCATCACACCATGTCAGAACAATCAGCAGAGTTCTCCCCATCTCACCATGTCAGAACAATCGCAATAGTTCCCCCATTCACATCCTGCAAGAAAAGTCATCATAGTTCTTCCTATCACACCATGTCTGAACAATTACAATAGTTCTCCCCATCACACCATGTCAGAACAGTTACTATAGTTCTCCTCCATCACAGCATGTCAGAACAGTCACCACAGTTTTCCACATCACACCATGTCAGAACAATTACTATAGTTCTCTCCATCCCACCATGCAGTACAATCACTATAGTTCTCCCCATCACAACACGTCAGAACAATCACTATAGTTCTCCCCATCACACCATGTCAGAACAATTGCTATAGTTCTCCCCATTACACCATGTCAGAACAATCACCATAGTTCTCCCCATGGCACCATGTCAGAACACTCACCATTGTTCTCTTCATCACACCATGTCAGAACAATTACTATAGTTCTCCCCATCACACCATGTCAGAACAATCACCATATTTCTCCCCATCACACCATGTCAGAACAGTCACCATAGTTCTCCCCGTCACACCATGTCAGAAGAATCACCATAGTTCTGCCCATCACACCATGACAGTTCAATCAACATAGTTTTCCACATCACACCTTGTCAGAACAGTCACCATAGTTCTCCCCATCACACCATGTCAGAACAATCGCAATAGTTCCCCCAATCACACCATGTCAGAACAGTCACCATAATTCTCTTCATCACTCCATGTCAGAACAATCACTATAGTTCTAAACATCACACCATGTCAGAACAGTCACCATAGTTCGCCCCATCACACCATGTCAGAACAATCAGCATAGTTCTCTCCATCACACCATGTCAGAACAATCGCAATAGTTCCCCCAATCACACCATGTCAGAAAAGTCACCAAAGTTCTCTTCATCACTCCATGTCAGAACAATCACTATAGTTCTAAACATCACACCATGTCAGAACAGTCACCATAGTTCGCTCCATCATACTATGTCATGACAATCACCATTGTTCTCCCCATCACACCATGTTAGAACAATCAGCATAGTTCTCCCCATCACACCATGTCAGAACAATCGCAATAGTTCTCCCCATCCCACCATGCAGAATAATCACTATAGTTCTCCCCATTACAACACGTCAGAACAATTACTATAGTTCTCCCCATCACACCATGTCAGAACAATCACCATAGTTCTCTCAATCACACCATGTCAGAACAATCATCATAGTTCTCCCCATCACACCATGTCAGAACGATCACCATAGTTCTCCCCATCACACCATGTCAGAACAGTCACCATAGTTCTCCCCATCACACCATGTCAGAACAATTACTATAGTTCTCCATATAACACCATATCAGAACAGTCACCATAGTTCTCCCAATCACACCATCTCAGAACAATCACCATAGTTCTTTCCATAACACCATGTCAGAACAATCACTATAGTTCTCCCCATCACACGATGTCAGAACAATCACCATAGTTCTCCCAATCACACCTTGTCAGAACAGTCACCATAGTTCGACCCATCACACCATGTCAGAAGAATCACCATAGTTCTCCCCATCACACCATGTCAGAATAATCGCAATAGTTCCCCCAATCACACCATGTCAGAACAGTCACCATAATTCTCTTCATCACTCCATGTCAGAACAATTACAATAGTTCTAAACATCACACCATGTCAGAACACTCACCATAGTTCGCCCCATAATACCATGTCAGGACAATCACCATTGTTCTCCCCATCACACCATGTCAGAACAATCAGCAGAGTTCTCTCCATCACACCATGTCAGAACAATCGCAATAGTTCCCCCAATCACACCATGTCAGAAAAGTCACCATAGTTCTCCCCATCATACCATGTCAGAACAATCACCATAGCTCTCCCCATCACACCATGTCAGAACAGTCATCATAGTTCTTCCCATCACATGTCAGAACAATTACTATAGTTCTCCCCATCACACCATGTCAAAACAATTACTATAGTTCTCCCCATCATACCATGTCAGAACACTCACCATAGTTCTCTTCATCACACCATGTCAGAACAATTACTATAGTTCTCCCCATCACACCATGTCAGAACAATCACCATAGTTCTTCCAATCACACCATGTCAGAACAATCACCATAGTTCTCCCCATCACACCATGTCAGAGCGATCACCACAGTTCTCCCCATCACACCTTGTCAGAACAGTCACCATAGTTCTCCCCATCACACCATGTCAGAAGAATCACCATAGTTCTCCCCAATCACACCATGTCAGAACAGTCACCATAATTCTCTTCATCACTCCATGTCAGAACAATCACCATAGTTCTAAACATCACACCATGTCAGAACAGTCACCATAGTTCGCCCCATCATAACATGTCAGGACAATCACCATTGTTCTCCCCATCACACCATGTCAGAACAATCAGCAGAGTTCTCGCCATCACACCATGTCAGAACAATCGCAATAGTTCACCCATTCACACCCTGCAAGAAAAGTCACCATAGTTCTTCCTATCACACCATGTCTGAACAATTACAATAGTTCTCCCCATCACACCATGTCAGAACAGTCACTATAGTTTTCCACATCACATCATGTCAGAACAATTACTATAGTTCTTTCCATCCCACCATGCAGAACAATCACTATAGTTCTCCCCATCACAACACGTCAGAACAATCACAATAGTTCTCCCCATCACACCATGTCAGAACAATTACTATAGTTCTCCCCATTACACCATGTCAGAACAATCACCATAGTTCTCCCCATCGCACCATGTCAGAACACTCACCATTGTTCTCTTCATCACACCATGTCAGAACAATTACTATAGTTCTCCCCATCACACAATGTCAGAACAATCACCATAGTTCTCCCCATCACACCATGTCAGAACAGTCACCATAGTTCTCCCCGCACACCATGTCAGAAGAATTACCATAGTTCAGCCCATCACACCATGACAGTTCAATCAACATAGTTCTCCACATCACACCATGTCAGAACGATCACCATAGTTCTCCCCATCACACCATGTCAGAACGATCACCATAGATCTCCCCATCACACCTTGTCAGAACAGTCACCATAGTTCTCCCCATCACACCATGTCAGAAGAATCACCATAGTTCTCCCCATCACACCATGTCAGAACAATCGCAATGGTTCCCCCAATCACACCATGTCAGTACAGTCACCATAATTCTCTTCATTACTCCATGTCAGAACAATTACTATAGTTCTCCCCATCACACCATGTCAGAAGAATCACCATAGTTCTCCACATCACACCAAGACAGTTCAATCGCAATAGTTACCCCAAACACACCATGTCAGAACAGACACCATAGCTCTCTTCATCACTCCACGTCAGAACAAACACTATAGTTTTAACCATCACACCATGTCAGGACAATCACCATTGTTCTCCCCATCATACCATGTCAGAACAATCACCATAGTTCTCCCCATCGCACCATGTCAGAGCACTCACCATAGTTCTCTTCATCACACCATGTCAGAACAATTACTATAGTTCTCCCCATCACACCATGTCAGAACAATCACCTTAGTTCTCTCCATCACACCATGTCAGAACAGTCACCATAGTTCTCCCCGTCACACCATGTCAGAAGAATCACCATAGTTCTGCCCATCACACCATGACAGTTCAATCAACATAGTTCTCCACATCACACCTTGTCAGAACAGTCACCATAGTTCTCCCCATCACGCCATGTCAGAACAATCGCAATAGTTCCCCCAATCACACCATGTCAGAACAGTCACCATAATTCTCTTCATCACACCATGTCAGAACAATCACTATAGTTCTAAACATCACACCATATCAGAACAGTCACCATAGTTCGCCCCATCACACCATGTCAGAACAATCAGCATAGTTCTCTCCATCACACCATGTCAGAACAATCGCAATAGTTCCCCCAATCACACCATGTCAGAAAAGTCACCAAAGTTCTCTTCATCACTCCATGTCAGAACAATCACTATAGTTCTAAACATCACACCATGTCAGAACAGTCACCATAGTTCGCTCCATCATACTATATCAGGACAATCACCATTGTTCTCCCCATCATACCATGTTAGAACAATCAGCATAGTTCTCCCCATCACACCGTGTCAGAACAATCGCAATAGTTCTCCCCATCCCACCATGCAGAATAATCACTATAGTTCTCCCATTACAACACGTCAGAACAATCACTATAGTTCTCCCCATCACACCATGTCAGAACAATCACCATAGTTCTCTCAATCACACCATGTCAGAACAATCACCATAGTTCTCCCCATCACACCATGTCAGAACGATCACCATAGTTCTCCCCATCACACCATGTCAGAACAGTCACCATAGTTCTCCCCATCACACCATGTCAGAACAATTACTATAGTTCTCCCTATAACACCATATCAGAACAGTCACCATAGTTCTCCCAATCACACCATCTCAGAACAATCACCATAGTTCTTCCCATAACACCATGTCAGAACAATCACTATAGTTCTCCCCATCACACCATGTCAGAACAATTACTATAGTTCTCCCTATAACACCATATCAGAACAGTCACCATAGTTCTCCCCATCACACCATGTCAGAAGAATCACAATAGTTCTCCCCATCACACCATGTCAGAATAATCGCAATAGTTCCCCCAATCACACCATGTCAGAACAGTCACCATAATTCTCTTCATCACTCCATGTCAGAACAATTACAATAGTTCTAAACATCACACCATGTCAGAACACTCACCATAGTTCGCCCCATCATACCATGTCAGGACAATTACCATTGTTCTCCCCATCACACCATGTCAGAACATTCAGCAGAGTTCTCTCCATCACACCATGTCAGAACAATCGCAATAGTTCCCCCAATCACACCATGTCAGAAAAGTCACCATAGTTCTCCCCATCATACCATGTCAGAACAATCACCATAGCTCTCCCCATCACACCATGTCAGAACAGTCATCATAGTTCTTCCCATCACATGTCAGAACAATCACTATAATTCTCCCCATCACACCCTGTCAGAACAATTACTATAGTTCTCCCCATCACACCATGTCAAAACAATTACTATAGTTCTCCCCATCATACCATGTCAGAACACTCACCATAGTTCTCTTCATCACACCATGTCAGAACAATTACTATAGTTCTCCCCATCACACCATGTCAGAACAATCACCATAGTTCTCCCAATCACACCATGTCAGAACAATCACCATAGATCTCCCCATCACACCATGTCAGAGCGATCACCACAGTTCTCCCCATCACACCTTGTCAGAACAGTCACCATAGTTCTCCCCATCACACCATGTCAGAAGAATCACCATAGTTCTCCCCAATCACACCATGTCAGAACAGTCACCATAATTCTCTTCATCACTCCATGTCAGAACAATCACTATAGTTCTCCCCATCACACCATGTCAGAACAATTACTATAGTTCTCCCTATAACACCATATCAGAACAGTTACCATAGTTCTCCCCATCACACCATGTCAGAAGAATCACCATAGTTCTCCCCAATCACACCATGTCAGAACAGTCACCATAATTCTCTTCATCACTCCATGTCAGAACAATCACCATAGTTCTAAACATCACACCATGTCAGAACAGTCACCATAGTTCGCCCCATCATACCATGTCAGGAGAATCACCATTGTTCTCCCCATCACACCATGTCAGAACAATCAGCAGAGTTCTCCCCATCTCACCATGTCAGAACAATCGCAATAGTTCCCCCATTCACACCCTGCAAGAAAAGTCACCATAGTTCTTCCTATCACACCATGTCTGAACAATTACAATAGTTCTCCCCATCACACCATGTCAGAACAGTTACTATAGTTCTCCCCCATCACAGCATGTCAGAACAGTCACCACAGTTTTCCACATCACACCATGTCAGAACAATTACTATAGTTCTCTCCATCCCACCATGCAGAACAATCACTATAGTTCTCCCCATCACAACACGTCAGAACAATCACTATAGTTCTCCCCATCACACCATGTCAGAACAATTACTATAGTTCTCCCCATTACACCATGTCAGAACAATCACCATAGTTCTCCCCATCGCACCATGTCAGAACACTCACCATTGTTCTCTTCATCACACCATGTCAGAACAATTACTATAGTTCTCCCCATCACACCATGTCAGAACAATCACCATATTTCTCCCCATCACACCATGTCAGAACAGTCACCATAGTTCTCCCCGTCACACCATGTCAGAAGAATCACCATAGTTCTGCCCATCACACCATGACAGTTCAATCAACATAGTTCTCCACATCACACCTTGTCAGAACAGTCACCATAGTTCTCCCCATCACACCATGTCAGAACAATCGCAATAGTTCCCCCAATCACACCATGTCAGAACAGTCACCATAATTCTCTTCATCACTCTATGTCAGAACAATCACTATAGTTCTAAACATCACACCATGTCAGAACAGTCACCATAGTTCGCCCCATCACACCATGTCAGAACAATCAGCATAGTTCTCTCCATCACACCATGTCAGAACAATCGCAATAGTTCCCCCAATCACACCATGTCAGAAAAGTCACCAAAGTTCTCTTCATCACTCCATGTCAGAACAATCACTATAGTTCTAAACATCACACCATGTCAGAACAGTCACCATAGTTCGCTCCATCATACTATGTCAGGACAATCACCATTGTTCTCCCCATCACACCATGTTAGAACAATCAGCATAGTTCTCCCCATCACACCATGTCAGAACAATCGCAATAGTTCTCCCCATCCCACCATGCAGAATAATCACTATAGTTCTCCCCATTACAACACGTCAGAACAATTACTATAGTTCTCCCCATCACACCATGTCAGAACAATCACCATAGTTCTCTCAATCACACCATGTCAGAACAATCATCATAGTTCTCCCCATCACACCATGTCAGAACGATCACCATAGTTCTCCCCATCACACCATGTCAGAACAGTCACCATAGTTCTCCCCATCACACCATGTCAGAACAATTACTATAGTTCTCCATATAACACCATATCTGAACAGTCACCATAGTTCTCCCAATCACACCATCTCAGAACAATCACCATAGTTCTTTCCATAACACCATGTCAGAACAATCACTATAGTTCTCCCCATCACACGATGTCAGAACAATCACCATAGTTCTCCCAATCACACCTTGTCAGAACAGTCACCATAGTTCGACCCATCACACCATGTCAGAAGAATCACCATAGTTCTCCCCATCACACCATGTCAGAATAATCGCAATAGTTCCCCCAATCACACCATGTCAGAACAGTCACCATAATTCTCTTCATCACTCCATGTCAGAACAATTACAATAGTTCTAAACATCACACCATGTCAGAACACTCACCATAGTTCGCCCCATAATACCATGTCAGGACAATCACCATTGTTCTCCCCATCACACCATGTCAGAACAATCAGCAGAGTTCTCTCCATCACACCATGTCAGAACAATCGCAATAGTTCCCCCAATCACACCATGTCAGAAAAGTCACCATAGTTCTCCCCATCATACCATGTCAGAACAATCACCATAGCTCTCCCCATCACACCATGTCAGAACAGTCATCATAGTTCTTCCCATCACATGTCAGAACAATCACTATAATTCTCCCCATCACACCATGTCAGAACAATCAGCATAGTTCTTTCCATCACACCCTGTCAGAACAATTACTATAGTTCTCCCCATCACACCATGTCAAAACAATTACTATAGTTCTCCCCATCATACCATGTCAGAACACTCACCATAGTTCTCTTCATCACACCATGTCAGAACAATTACTATAGTTCTCCCCATCACACCATGTCAGAACAATCACCATAGTTCTCCCAATCACACCATGTCAGAACAATCACCATAGTTCTCCCCATCACACCATGTCAGAGCGATCACCACAGTTCTCCCCATCACACCTTGTCAGAACAGTCACCATAGTTCTCCCCATCACACCATGTCAGAAGAATCACCATAGTTCTCCCCAATCACACCATGTCAGAACAGTCACCATAATTCTCTTCATCACTCCATGTCAGAACAATCACCATAGTTCTAAACATCACACCATGTCAGAACAGTCACCATAGTTCGCCCCATCATACCATGTCAGGACAATCACCATTGTTCTCCCCATCACACCATGTCAGAACAATCAGCAGAGTTCTCGCCATCACACCATGTCAGAACAATCGCAATAGTTCCCCCATTCACACCCTGCAAGAAAAGTCACCATAGTTCTTCCTATCACACCATGTCTGAACAATTACAATAGTTCTCCCCATCACACCATGTCAGAACAGTTACTATAGTTCTCCCCCATCAGAGCATGTCAGAACAGTCACCACAGTTTTCCACATCACACCATGTCAGAACAATTACTATAGTTCTCTCCATCCCACCATGCAGAACAATCACTATAGTTCTCCCCATCACAACACGTCAGAACAATCACTATAGTTCTCCCCATCACACCATGTCAGAAGAATCACCATAGTTCTCCCCATCACACCATGTCAGAATAATCGCAATAGTTCCCCCAATCACACCATGTCAGAACAGTCACCATAATTCTCTTCATCACTCCATGTCAGAACAATTACAATAGTTCTAAACATCACACCATGTCAGAACACTCACCATAGTTCGCCCCATAATACCATGTCAGGACAATCACCATTGTTCTCCCCATCACACCATGTCAGAACAAATAGCAGAGTTCTCTCCATCACACCATGTCAGAACAATCGCAATAGTTCCCCCAATCACACCATGTCAGAAAAGTCACAATAGTTCTCCCCATCATACCATGTCAGAACAATCACCATAGCTCTCCCCATCACACCCTGTCAGAACAATTACTATAGTTCTCCCCATCACACCATGTCAAAACAATTACTATAGTCCTCCCCATCATACCATGTCAGAACACTCACCATAGTTCTCTTCATCACACCATGTCAGAACAATTACTATAGTTCTCCCCATCACACCATGTCAGAACAATCACCATAGTTCTCCCAATCACACCATGTCAGAACAATCACCATAGTTCTAAACATCACACCATGTCAGAACAGTCACCATAGTTCGCCCCATCATACCATGTCAGAACACTCACCATAGTTCTCTTCATCACACCATGTCAGAACAATTACTATAGTTCTCGCCATCACACCATGTCAGAACAATCGCAATAGTTCCCCCATTCACACCCTGCAAGAAAAGTCACCATAGTTCTTCCTATCACACCATGTCTGAACAATTACAATAGTTCTCCCCATCACACCATGTCAGAACAGTTACTATAGTTCTCCCCCATCACAGCATGTCAGAACAGTCACCACAGTTTTCCACATCACACCATGTCAGAACAATTACTATAGTTCTCTCCATCCCACCATGCAGAACAATCACTATAGTTCTCCCCATCACAACACGTCAGAACAATCACTATAGTTCTCCCCATCACACCATGTCAGAACAATTACTATAGTTCTCCCCATTACACCATGTCAGAACAATCACCATAGTTCTCCCCATCGCACCATGTCAGAACACTCACCATTGTTCTCTTCATCACACCATGTCAGAACAATTACTATAGTTCTCCCCATCACACCATGTCAGAACAATCACCATAGTTCTCCCCATCACACCATGTCAGAACATTCACCATAGTTCTCCCCGCACACCATGTCAGAAGAATCACCATAGTTCTGCCCATCACACCATGACAGATCAATCAACATAGTTCTCCACATCACACCATGTCAGAACGATCACCATAGTTCTCCCCATCACACCATGTCAGAACGATCACCATAGTTCTCCCCATCACACCTTGTCAGAACAGTCACCATAGTTCTCCCCATCACACCATGTCAGAAGAATCACCATAGTTCTCCCCATCACACCATGTCAGAACAATCGCAATGGTTCCCCCAATCACACCATGTCAGTACAGTCACCATAATTCTCTTCATTACTCCATGTCAGAACAATTACTATAGTTCTCCCCATCACACCATGTCAGAAAAATCACCATTGTTCTCCACATCACACCATGACAGTTCAATCGCAATAGTTACTCCAAACACACCATGTCAGAACAGACACCATAGTTCTCTTCATCACTCCACGTCAGAACAAACACTATAGTTTTAACCATCACACCATGTCAGGACAATCACCATTGTTGTCCCCATCATACCATGTCAGAACAATCACCATAGTTCTCCCCATAGCACCATGTCAGAACACTCACCATAGTTCTCTTCATCACACCATGACAGAACAGTCACCATAGTTCTCCCCATCACACCATGACAGAACAGTCACCATAGTTCTCCCCGTCACACCATGTCAGAAGAATCACCATAGTTCTGCCCATCACACCATGACAGTTCAATCAACATAGTTCTCCACATCACACCTTGTCAGAACAGTCACCATAGTTCTCCCCATCACACCATGTCAGAAGAATCACCATAGTTCTGCCCATCACACCATGACAGTTCAATCGCAATAGTTACCCCAAACACACCATGTCAGAACAGTCACCATAGCTCTCTTCATCACTCCACGTCAGAACAAACACTATAGTTTTAACCATCACACCATGTCAGGACAATCAGCATAGTTCTTTCCATCACACCCTGTCAGAACAATTACTATAGTTCTCCCCATCACACCATGTCAAAACAATTACTATAGTTCTCCCCATCATACCATGTCAGAACACTCACCATAGTTCTCTTCATCACACCATGTCAGAACAATTACTATAGTTCTCCCCATCACACCATGTCAGAACAATCACCATAGTTCTCCCAATCACACCATGTCAGAACAATCACCATAGTTCTCCCCATCACACCATGTCAGAGCGATCACCACAGTTCTCCCCATCACACCTTGTCAGAACAGTCACCATAGTTCTCCCCATCACACCATGTCAGAAGAATCACCATAGTTCTCCCCAATCACACCATGTCAGAACAGTCACCATAATTCTCTTCATCACTCCATGTCAGAACAATCACCATAGTTCTAAACATCACACCATGTCAGAACAGTCACCATAGTTCGCCCCATCATACCATGTCAGGACAATCACCATTGTTCTCCCCATCACACCATGTCAGAACAATCAGCAGAGTTCTCGCCATCACACCATGTCAGAACAATCGCAATAGTTCCCCCATTCACACCCTGCAAGAAAAGTCACCATAGTTCTTCCTATCACACCATGTCTGAACAATTACAATAGTTCTCCCCATCACACCATGTCAGAACAGTTACTATAGTTCTCCCCCATCAGAGCATGTCAGAACAGTCACCACAGTTTTCCACATCACACCATGTCAGAACAATTACTATAGTTCTCTCCATCCCACCATGCAGAACAATCACTATAGTTCTCCCCATCACAACACGTCAGAACAATCACTATAGTTCTCCCCATCACACCATGTCAGAAGAATCACCATAGTTCTCCCCATCACACCATGTCAGAATAATCGCAATAGTTCCCCCAATCACACCATGTCAGAACAGTCACCATAATTCTCTTCATCACTCCATGTCAGAACAATTACAATAGTTCTAAACATCACACCATGTCAGAACACTCACCATAGTTCGCCCCATAATACCATGTCAGGACAATCACCATTGTTCTCCCCATCACACCATGTCAGAACAAATAGCAGAGTTCTCTCCATCACACCATGTCAGAACAATCGCAATAGTTCCCCCAATCACACCATGTCAGAAAAGTCACAATAGTTCTCCCCATCATACCATGTCAGAACAATCACCATAGCTCTCCCCATCACACCCTGTCAGAACAATTACTATAGTTCTCCCCATCACACCATGTCAAAACAATTACTATAGTCCTCCCCATCATACCATGTCAGAACACTCACCATAGTTCTCTTCATCACACCATGTCAGAACAATTACTATAGTTCTCCCCATCACACCATGTCAGAACAATCACCATAGTTCTCCCAATCACACCATGTCAGAACAATCACCATAGTTCTAAACATCACACCATGTCAGAACAGTCACCATAGTTCGCCCCATCATACCATGTCAGAACACTCACCATAGTTCTCTTCATCACACCATGTCAGAACAATTACTATAGTTCTCGCCATCACACCATGTCAGAACAATCGCAATAGTTCCCCCATTCACACCCTGCAAGAAAAGTCACCATAGTTCTTCCTATCACACCATGTCTGAACAATTACAATAGTTCTCCCCATCACACCATGTCAGAACAGTTACTATAGTTCTCCCCCATCACAGCATGTCAGAACAGTCACCACAGTTTTCCACATCACACCATGTCAGAACAATTACTATAGTTCTCTCCATCCCACCATGCAGAACAATCACTATAGTTCTCCCCATCACAACACGTCAGAACAATCACTATAGTTCTCCCCATCACACCATGTCAGAACAATTACTATAGTTCTCCCCATTACACCATGTCAGAACAATCACCATAGTTCTCCCCATCGCACCATGTCAGAACACTCACCATTGTTCTCTTCATCACACCATGTCAGAACAATTACTATAGTTCTCCCCATCACACCATGTCAGAACAATCACCATAGTTCTCCCCATCACACCATGTCAGAACATTCACCATAGTTCTCCCCGCACACCATGTCAGAAGAATCACCATAGTTCTGCCCATCACACCATGACAGATCAATCAACATAGTTCTCCACATCACACCATGTCAGAACGATCACCATAGTTCTCCCCATCACACCATGTCAGAACGATCACCATAGTTCTCCCCATCACACCTTGTCAGAACAGTCACCATAGTTCTCCCCATCACACCATGTCAGAAGAATCACCATAGTTCTCCCCATCACACCATGTCAGAACAATCGCAATGGTTCCCCCAATCACACCATGTCAGTACAGTCACCATAATTCTCTTCATTACTCCATGTCAGAACAATTACTATAGTTCTCCCCATCACACCATGTCAGAAAAATCACCATTGTTCTCCACATCACACCATGACAGTTCAATCGCAATAGTTACTCCAAACACACCATGTCAGAACAGACACCATAGTTCTCTTCATCACTCCACGTCAGAACAAACACTATAGTTTTAACCATCACACCATGTCAGGACAATCACCATTGTTGTCCCCATCATACCATGTCAGAACAATCACCATAGTTCTCCCCATAGCACCATGTCAGAACACTCACCATAGTTCTCTTCATCACACCATGACAGAACAGTCACCATAGTTCTCCCCATCACACCATGACAGAACAGTCACCATAGTTCTCCCCGTCACACCATGTCAGAAGAATCACCATAGTTCTGCCCATCACACCATGACAGTTCAATCAACAAAGTTCTCCACATCACACCTTGTCAGAACAGTCACCATAGTTCTCCCCATCACACCATGTCAGAAGAATCACCATAGTTCTGCCCATCACACCATGACAGTTCAATCGCAATAGTTACCCCAAACACACCATGTCAGAACAGTCACCATAGCTCTCTTCATCACTCCACGTCAGAACAAACACTATAGTTTTAACCATCACACCATGTCAGGACAATCACCATTGTTCTCCCCATCATACCATGTCAGAACAATCACCAGAGTTCTCTCCATCACACCATGTCAGAACAATGGCAATAGTTCCCCAATCACACCATGTCAGAAAAGTCACCATAGTTCTCCCCATCACACCATGTCAGAACAATCACCATAGTTCTCCCCATCACACCATGTCAGAACAGTCACCATAGTTCTCCCCATTACATGTCAGAACAATCACTATAGTTCTCCCCATCACACCATGTTAGAACAATCAGCATAGTTCTTCCCATCACACCATGTCCGAACAATTACCATAGTTCTCCCCATCAGACCATGTCAGAACAATCACCATAGTACTCCCCATCACGCCATGTGAGAACACTCACCATAGTTCTCTTCATCACACCATGTCAGAACAATTACTGTAGTTGTCCCTATAACACCATATCAGAGCAGTCAACATAGTTCTCCCAATCACACCATGTCAGAACAATCACCATAGTTCTCCCCATAACACCATGTGAGAACAATCACTATAGTTCTCCTCATCACACCATGTCAGAACAATCACCATAGTTCTCCCCATCACGCCATGTGAGAACACTCACCATAGTTTTCTTCATCACACCATGTCAGAAAAATTACTATAGTTCTCCCCATCTCACCATGTCAGAACAATCACCACAGTTCTCCCAATCAGACCATGTCAGAACAATCACCATAGTTCTCCCCATCACTCCATGTGAGAACGATCACCATAGTTCTCCCCATCATACCATGTCAGAAGAATCACCATAGTTCTTCCCATCACATCATGACAGTTCAATCAACATAGTTCTCCACATCACACCATGTCAGAACGATCACCATAGTTCTCCCCATCACACCATGTCAGAACTATCACCATAGTTCTCCCCATCACACCCTGTCAGAACAGTCATCATAGTTCTCCCCATCACACCATGTCAGAAGAATCACCATAGTTCTCCCCATCACACCATGTCAGAACAATCGCAATAGTTCCTCCAATCACACCATGTCAGAACAGTCACCATAGTTCTCTTCATTACTCCACGTCAGAACAATTACTATAGTTCTCCCCATCACACCATGTCAGAACAATCAACATAGTTCTCCACATCACACCATGTCAGAACGTTCACCATAATTCTCCCCATCACACCATGTCAGAACGATCACCATAGTTCTCCCCATCACACCTTGTCAGAACAGTCACCATAGTTCTCCCCATCACACCATGTCAGAAGAATCACCATAGTTCTCCCCATCACACCATGTCAGAACAATCGCAATAGTTCCCCCAATCACACCATGTCAGAACAGTCACCATAATTCTCTTCATTTCTCCATGTCAGAACAATTACTATAGTTCTCCCCATCACACCGTGTCAGGACAATCACCATTGTTCTCCCCATCATACCATGTCAGAACAATCACCAGAGTTCTCTCCATCACACCATGTCAGAACAATCACCATAGTTCTGCCCATCACACCATGACAGTTCAATCAACATAGTTCTCCACATCACACCTTGTCAGAACAGTCACCATAGTTCTCCCCATCACACCATGTCAGAAGAATCACCATAGTTCTGCCCATCACACCATGACAGTTCAATCGCAATAGTTACCCCAAACACACCATGTCAGAACAGTCACCATAGTTCTCTTCATCACTCCACGTCAGAACAAACACTATAGTTTTAACCATCACACCATGTCAGGACAATCACCATTGTTCTCCCCATCATACCATGTCAGAACAATCACCAGAGTTCTCTCCATCACACCATGTCAGAACAATCGCAATAGTTCCCCAATCACACCATGTCAGAAAAGTCACCATAGTTCTCCCCATCACACCATGTCAGAACAATCACCATAGTTCTCCCCATCACACCATGTCAGAACAGTCACCATAGTTCTCCCCATTACATGTCAGAACAATCACTATAGTTCTCCCCATCACACCATGTTAGAACAATCAGCATAGTTCTTCCCATCACACCATGTCCGAACAATTACCATAGTTCTCCCCATCAGACCATGTCAGAACAATCACCATAGTTCTCCCCATCACGCCATGTGAGAACACTCACCATAGTTCTCTTCATCACACCATGTCAGAACAATTACTGTAGTTGTCCCTATAACACCATATCAGAGCAGTCAACATAGTTCTCCCAATCACACCATGTCAGAACAATCACCATAGTTCTCCCCATAACACCATGTGAGAACAATCACTATAGTTCTCCTCATCACAGCATGTCAGAACAATCACCATAGTTCTCCCCATCACGCCATGTGTGAACACTCACCATAGTTCTCTTCATCACACCATGTCAGAAAAATTACTATAGTTCTCCCCATCTCACCATGTCAGAACAATCACCATAGTTCTCCCAATCAGACCATGTCAGAACAATCACCATAGTTCTCCCCATCACTCCATGTGAGAACGATCACCATAGTTCTCCCCATCATACCATGTCAGAAGAATCACCATAGTTCTTCCCATCACATCATGACAGTTCAATCAACATAGTTCTCCACATCACACCATGTCAGAACGATCACCATAGTTCTTCCCATCACACCATGTCAGAACGATCACCATAGTTCTGCCCATCACACCATGACAGTTCAATCGCAATAGCTACCCCAAACACACCATGTCAGAACAGTCACTATCGTTCTCTTCATCACTCCACGTCAGAACAAACACTATAGTTTTAACCATCACACCATGTCAGGACAATCACCATTGTTCTCCCCATCATACCATGTCAGAACAATCACCAGAGTTCTCTCCATCACACCATGTCAGAACAATCGCAATAGTTCCCCCAATCACACCATTTCAGAAAAGTCACCATAGTTCTCCCCATCACACCATGTCAGAACAATCACCATAGTTCTCTCCATCACACCATGTCAGAACAGTCACCATAGTTCTCCCCATTACATGTCAGAACAATGACTATAATTCTCGCCATCACACCATGTTAGAACAATCAGCATAGTTCTTCCCATCACACCATGTCCGAACAATTACCATAGTTCTCCCCATCAGACCATGTCAGAACAATCACCATAGTTCTCCCCATCACGCCATGTGAGAACACTCACCATAGTTCTCTTTATCACACCATGTCAGAACAATTACTGTAGTTGTCCCTATAACACCATATCAGAGCAGTCAACATAGTTCTCCCAGTCACACCATGTCAGAACAATCACCATAGTTCTCCCCATAACACCATGTGAGAACAATCACTATAGTTCTCCTCATCACACCATGTCAGAACAATCACCATAGTTCTCCCCATCACGCCATGTGAGATCACTCACCATAGTTCTCTTCATCACACCATGTCAGAAAAATTACTATAGTTCTCCCCATCTCACCATGTCAGAACAATCACCATAGTTCTCCCAATCAGACCATGTCAGAACAATCACCATAGTTCTCCCCATCACTCCATGTGAGAACGATCACCATAGTTCTCCCCATCATACTATGTCAGAAGAATCACCATAGTTCTTCCCATCACATCATGACAGTTCAATCAACATAGTTCTCCACATCACACCATGTCAGAACGATCACCATAGTTCTCCCCATCACACCATGTCAGAACGATCACCATAGTTCTCCCCATCACACCCTGTCAGAACAGTCATCATAGTTCTCCCCATCACACCATGTCAGAAGAATCACCATAGTTCTCCCCATCACACCATGTCAGAACAATCGCAATAGTTCCCCCAATCACACCATGTCAGAACAGTCACCATAATTCTCTTCATTACTCCACGTCAGAACAATTACTATAGTTCTCCCCATCACACCATGTCAGAACAATCAACATAGTTCTCCACATCACACCATGTCAGAACGTTCACCATAGTTCTCCCCACCACACCATGTCAGAACGATCACCATAGTTCTCCCCATCACACTATGTCAGAACAGTCACCATAGTTCTCCCCATCACACCATGTCAGAAGAATCACCATAGTTCTCCCCATCACACCATGTCAGAACAATCGCAATAGTTCCCCCAATCACACCCTGTCAGAACAGTCATCATAGTTCTCCCCATCACACCATGTCAGAAGAATCACCATAGTTCTCCCCATCACACCATGTCAGAACAATCGCAATAGTTCCCCCAATCACACCATGTCAGAACAATCAACATAGTTCTCCACATCACACCATGTCAGAACGTACACCATAGTTCTCCCCACCACACCATGTCAGAACGATCACCATAGTTCTCCCCATCACACCTTGTCAGAACAGTCACCATAGTTCTCCCCATCACACCATGTCAGAACGATCACCATAGTTCTCCCCATCACACCTTGTCAGAACAGTCACCATAGTTCTCCCCATCACACCATGTCAGAACAATTACTATAGTTCTCCCCATCACACCGTGTCAGGACAATCACCATTGTTCTCCCCATCATACCATGTCAGAACAATCACCAGAGTTCTCTCTATCACACCATGTCAGAACAATCGCAATAGTTCCCCCAATCACACCATGTCAGAAAAATCACCATAGTTCTCCCCATCACACCATGTCAGAACAATCACCATAGTTCTCCCCATTACATGTCAGGACAATCACTATAGTTCTCCCCATCACACCATGTTAGAACAATCAGCATAGTTCTCCCCATCACACCATGTCAGAACAATCACCATATTTCTCCCCATCGCACCATGTCAGAACATTCACCATTGTTCTCCCCATTACACCATGTTAGAACAATCAGCATAGTTCTTCCCATCACACGATGTCCGAACAATTACTATAGTTCTCCCCATCAGACCATGTCAGAACAATCACCATAGTTCTCCCCATCACGCCATGTGAGAACACTCACCATAGTTCTTTCATCACACCATGTCAGAACAATTACTGTAGTTCTCCCTATAACACCATATCAGAGCAGTCAACATAGTTCTCCCCATCACACCATGTCAGAACAATCACCATAGTTCTCCCAATCAGACCATGTCAGAACAATCACCATAGTTCTCCCCATCACTCCATGTCAGAACGATCACCATAGTTCTCCCCATCACACCATGTCACAACAGTCACCTTAGTTCTCGCCATCACACCATGTCAGAAGAATCACCATAGTTCTCGCCATCACACCATGTCTGAACAATCGCAATAGTTCCCCAATCACACCATGTCAGAACAGTCACCATAATTCTCTTCATCACTCCATGTCAGAACAATCACTATAGTTCTAACCATCACACCATGTCAGAACAGTCACCATAGTTCGCCCCATCAAACCATGTCAGGACAATCACCATTGTTCACCCCATCACACCATGTCAGAACAATCAGCAGAGTTCTCTGCATCACACCATGTCAGAACAATCGCAATAGTTCCACCAATCACACCATGTCAGAAAAGTCACCATAGTTCTCCCCATCACACCATGTCAGAACAATCACCATAGTTCTCCGCATCACACCATGTCAGAACACTCACCATAGTTCTTCCCATCACATGTCAGAACAATCACTATAGTTCTCCCCATCACACCATGTCAGAACAGTCACCATAGTTCTCCCCATCACACCATGTCAGAAGTATCACCATAGTTCTCCCCATCACACCATGTCAGAACAATCACCATAGTTATCCCCATCACACCATGTCAGAACATTCACCATAGTTCTCCTCGCACACCATGTCAGAAGAATCACCATAGTTCTGCCCATCACACCATGACAGATCAATCAACATAGTTCTCCCCATCGCACCATGTCAGAACAGTCACCATAGTTCTCCCCATCACACCATGTCAGAACGATCACCATAGTTCTCCCCATCACACCTTGTCAGAACAGTCACCATAGTTCTCCCCATCACATCATGTCAGAAGAATCACCATAGTTCTCCCCATCACACCATGTCAGAACAATCGCAATGGTTCCCCCAATCACACCATGTCAGTACAGTCACCATAATTCTCTTCATTACTCCATGTCAGAACAATTACTATAGTTCTCCCCATCACACCATGTCAGAAGAATCACCATAGTTCTCCACATCACACCATGACAGTTAATCGCAATAGTTACCCCAAACACACCATGTCAGAACAGACACCATAGTTCTCTTCATCACTCCATGTCAGAACAAACACTATAGTTTTAACCATCACACCATGTCAGGACAATCAACATTGTTCTCCCCATCATACCATGTCAGAACATTCACCATAGTTCTCCCCATCGCACCATGTCAGAACACTCACCATAGTTCTCTTCATCACACCATGTCAGAACAATTACTATAGTTCTCCCCATCACACCATGTCAGAACAATCACCTTAGTTCTCCCCATCACACCATGTCAGAACAGTTACCATAGTTCTCCCCGTCACACCATGTCAGAAGAATCACCATAGTTCTGCCCATCACACCATGACAGTTCAATCAACATAGTTCACCACATCACACCTTGTCAGAACAGTCACCATAGTTCTCCCCATCACACCATGTCAGAAGAATCACCATAGTTCTCCCCATCACACCATGTCAGAACAATCGCAATAGTTCCCCCAATCACACCATGTCAGAACAGTCACCATAATTCTCTTCATTTCTCCATGTCAGAACAATTACTATAGTTCTCCCCATCACACCGTGTCAGGACAATCACCATTGTTCTCCCCATCATACCATGTCAGAACAATCACCAGAGTTCTCTCCATTACACCATGTCAGAACAATCGCAATAGTTCCCCCAATCACACCATGTCAGAAAAATCACCATAGTTCTCCCCATCACACCATGTCAGAACAATCACCATAGTTCTCCCCATCACACCATGTCAGAACAATCACCATAGTTCTCCCCATCACACCATGTCAGAACAATCGCAATGGTTCCCCCAATCACACCATATCAGAACAATCACCATAATTCTTTTCATTACTCCATGTCAGAACAATTACTATAGTTCTCGCCATCACACCATGTCAGAACAATCACCATAGTTATCCCCATCACACCATGTCAGAAGAATCACCATAGTTCTCCACATCACACCATGACAGTTCAATCGCAATAGTTACCCCAAACACACCATGTCAGAACAGTCACCATAGTTCTCTTCATCACTCCACGTCAGAACAAACACTATAGTTTTAACCATCACACCATGTCAGGACAATCACCATTGTTCTTCCCATCATACCATGTCAGAACAATCACCATAGTTCTCCCCATCGCACCATGTCAGAACACTCACCATAGTTCTCTTCATCACACCATGTCAGAACAATTACTATAGTTCTCCCCATCACACCATGTCAGAACAATCACCATAGTTCTCCCCATCACACCATGTCAGAACAGTCACCATAGTTCTCCCCGTCACACCATGTCAGAAGAATCACCATAGTTCTGCCCATCACACCATGACAGTTCAATCGCAATAGTTACCCCAAACACACCATGTCAGAACAGTCACCATAGTTCTCTTCATCATTCCACGTCAGAACAAACACTATAGTTTTAACCATCACACCATGTCAGAACAATCACCATTGTTCTCCCCATCATACCATGTCAGAACAATCACCAGAGTTCTCTCCATCACACCATGTCAGAACAATCGCAATAGTTCCCCCAATCACACCATGTCAGAAAAGTCACCATAGTTCTCCCCATCACACCATGTCAGAACAATAACCATAGTTCTCCCCATCACACCATGTCAGAACAGTCACCATAGTTCTCCCCATTACATGTCAGAACAATCACTATAGTTCTCCCCATCACACCATGTTAGAACAATCAGCATAGTTCTTCCCATCACACCATGTCCGAACAATTACCATAGTTCTCCCCATCAGACCATGTCAGAACAATCACCATAGTTCTCCCCATCACGCCATGTGAGAACACTCACCATAGTTCTCTTTATCACACCATGTCAGAACAATTACTGTAGTTGTCCCTATAACACCATATCAGAGCAGTCAACATAGTTCTCCCAATCACACCATGTCAGAACAATCACCATAGTTCTCCCCATAACACCATGTGAGAACAATCACTATAGTTCTCCTCATCACAGCATGTCAGAACAATCACCATAGTTCTCCCCATCACGCCATGTGAGAACACTCACCATAGTTCTCTTCATCACACCATGTCAGAAAAATTACGATAGTTCTCCCCATCTCACCATGTCAGAACAATCACCATAGTTCTCCCAACCAGACCATGTCAGAACAATCACCATAGTTCTCCCCATCACTCCATGTCAGAACGATCACCATAGTTCTCCCCATCACACCATGTCACAACAGTCACCTTAGTTCTCGCCATCACACCATGTCAGAAGAATCACCATCGTTCTCGCCATCACACCATGTCAGAACAATCGCAATAGTTCCCCAATCACACCATGTCAGAACAGTCACCATAATTCTCTTCATCACTCCATGTCAGAACAATCACTATAGTTCTAACCATCACACCATGTCAGAACAGTCACCATAGTTCGCCCCATCATACCATGTCAGGACAATCACCATTGTTCACCCCATCACACCATGTCAGAACAATCAGCAGAGTTCTCTGCATCACACCATGTCAGAACAATCGCAATAGTTCCCCCAATCACACCATGTCAGAAAAGTCACCATAGTTTTCCCCATCACAGCATTTCAGAACAATCACCATAGTTCTCCGCATCACACCATGTCAGAACAGTCACCATAGTTCTTCCCATCACATGTTAGAACAATCACTATAGTTCTCCCCATCACACCATGTCAGAACAGTCACCATAGTTCTCCCCATCACACCATGTCAGAACAATCACCATAGTTCCCCCCATTACATGTCAGAATATTCACTATAGTTCTCCGCATCACACCATGTCAGAACAGTCACCATGGTTCTTCCCATCACATGTCAGAACAATCACTATAGTTCTCCCCATCACACCATGTCAGAACAGTCACCATAGTTCTCCCCATCACACCATGTCAGAACAATCACCATAGTTCTCCCCATTACATGTCAGAACAATCACTATAGTTCTCCCCATCACACCATGTTAGAACAATCAGCATAGTTCTCCCCATCACACCATGTCAGAACAATCACCATATTTCTCCCCATCGCACCATGTCAGAACATTCACCATAGTTCTCCCCATTACACCATGTTAGAACAATCAGCATAGTTCTTCCCATCACACGATGTCCGAACAATTACTAGTTCTCCCCATCAGACCATGTCAGAACAATCACCATAGTTCTCCCCATCACGCCATGTGAGAACACTCACCATAGTTCTTTCATCACACCATGTCAGAACAATTAATGTAGTTCTCCCTATAACACCATATCAGAGCAGTCAACATAGTTCTCCCCATCACACCATGTCAGAACAATCACCATAGTTCTACCAATCAGACCATGTCAGAACAATCACCATAGTTCTCCCCATCACTCCATGTCAGAACGATCACCATAGTTCTCCCCATCACACCATGTCACAACAGTCACCTTAGTTCTCGCCATCACACCATGTCAGAAGAATCACCATCGTTCTCGCCATCACACCATGTCAGAACAATCGCAATAGTTCCCCAATCACACCATGTCAGAACAGTCACCATAATTCTCTTCATCACTCCATGTCAGAACAATCACCATAGTTCTAACCATCACACCATGTCAGAACAGTCACCATAGTTCGCCCCATCATACCATGTCAGGACAATCACCATTGTTTACCCCATCACACCATGTCAGAACAATCAGCAGAGTTCTCTGCATCACACCATGTCAGAACAATGGCAATAGTTCCCCTAATCACACCATGTCAGAAAAGTCACCATAGTTCTCCCCATCACACCATGTCAGAACAATCGCCATAGTTCTCCCCATAACACCATGTGAGAACAATCACTATAGTTCTCCTCATCACAGCATGTCAGAACAATCACCATAGTTCTCCCCATCACGCCATGTGAGAACACTCACCATAGTTCTCTTCATCACACCATGTCAGAAAAATTACTATAGTTCTCCCCATCTCACCATGTCAGAACAATCACCCTAGTTCTCCCAACCAGACCATGTCAGAACAATCACCATAGTTCTCCCCATCACTCCATGTGAGAACGATCACCATAGTTCTCCCCATCATACCATGTCAGAAGAATCACCATAGTTCTTTCCATCACATCATGACAGTTCAATCAACATAGTTCTCCACATCACACCATGTCAGAACGATCACCATAGTTCTCCCCATCACACCATGTCAGAACTATCACCATAGTTCTCCCCATCACACCCTGTCAGAACAGTCATCATAGTTCTCCCCATCACACCATGTCAGAAGAATCACCATAGTTCTCCCCATCACACCATGTCAGAACAATCGCAATAGTTCCTCCAATCACACCATGTCAGAACAGTCACCATAATTCTCTTCATTACTCCACGTCAGAACAATTACTATAGTTCTCCCCATCACACCATGTCAGAACAATCAACATAGTTCTCCACATCACACCATGTCAGAACGTTCACCATAATTCTCCCCATCACACCATGTCAGAACGATCACCATAGTTCTCCCCATCACACCTTGTCAGAACAGTCACCATAGTTCTCCCCATCACACCATGTCAGAAGAATCACCATAGTTCTCCCCATCACACCATGTCAGAACAATCGCAATAGTTCCCCCAATCACACCATGTCAGAACAGTCACCATAATTCTCTTCATTTCTCCATGTCAGAACAATTACTATAGTTCTCCCCATCACACCGTGTCAGGACAATCACCATTGTTCTCCCCATCATACCATGTCAGAACAATCACCAGAGTTCTCTCCATCACACCATGTCAGAACAATCGCAATAGTTCCCCCAATCACACCATGTCAGAAAAATCACCATAGTTCTCCCCATCACACCATGTCAGAACAATCACCATAGTTCTCCCCATTACATGTCAGAACAATCACTATAGTTCTCCCCATCACACCATGTTAGAACAATCAGCATAGTTCTCCCCATCACACCATGTCAGAACAATCACCATATTTCTCCCCATCGCACCATGTCAGAACATTCACCATAGTTCTCCCCATCACACCATGCCAGAACAATCACCATAGTTCTCCCAATCAGACCATGTCAGAACAATCACCATAGTTCTCCCCATCACTCCATGTCAGAACGATCACCATAGTTCTCCCCATCACACCATGTCACAACAGTCACCTTAGTTTTCGCCATCACACCATGTCAGAAGAATCACCATCGTTCTCGCCATCACACCATGTCAGAACAATCGCTATAGTTCCCCAATCACACCATGTCAGAACAGTCACCATAATTCTCTTCATCACTCCATGTCAGAACAATCACTATAGTTCTAACCATCACACCATGTCAGAACAGTCACCATAGTTCGCCCCATCATACCATGTCAGGACAATCACCATTGTTCACCCCATCACACCATGTCAGAACAATCAGCAGAGTTCTCTGCATCACACCATGTCAGAACAATCGCAATAGTTCCCCCAATCACACCATGTCAGAAAAGTCACCATAGTTTTCCCCATCACAGCATTTCAGAACAATCACCATAGTTCTCCGCATCACACCATGTCAGAACAGTCACCATAGTTCTTCCCATCACATGTTAGAACAATCACTATAGTTCTCCCCATCACACCATGTCAGAACAGTCACCATAGTTCTCCCCATCACACCATGTCAGAACAATCACCATAGTTCTCCCCATTACATGTCAGAACATTCACTATAGTTCTCCGCATCACACCATGTCAGAACAGTCACCATGGTTCTTCCCATCACATGTCAGAACAATCACTATAGTTCTCCCCATCACACCATGTCAGAACAGTCACCATAGTTCTCCCCATTACACCATGTTAGAACAATCAGCATAGATCTTCCCATCACACGATGTCCGAACAATTACTAGTTCTCCCCATCAGACCATGTCAGAACAATCACCATAGTTCTCCCCATCACGCCATGTGAGAACACTCACCATAGTTCTTTCATCACACCATGTCAGAACAATTAATGTAGTTCTCCCTATAACACCATATCAGAGCAGTCAACATAGTTCTCCCCATCACACCATGTCAGAACAATCACCATAGTTCTCCCAATCAGACCATGTCAGAACAATCACCATAGTTCTCCCCATCACTCCATGTCAGAACAGTCACCTTAGTTCTCTCCATCACACCATGTCAGAACAATCGCAATAGTTCCCCCAATCACACCATGTCAGAAAAATCACCATAGTTCTCCCCATCACACCATGTCAGAACAATCACCATAGTTCTCCCCATTACATGTCAGAACAATCACTATAGTTCTCCCCATCACACCATGTTAGAACAATCAGCATAGTTCTCCCCATCACACCATGTCAGAACAATCACCATATTTCTCCCCATCGCACCATGTCAGAACATTCACCATAGTTCTCCCCATCACACCATGCCAGAACAATCACCATAGTTCTCCCAATCAGACCATGTCAGAACAATCACCATAGTTCTCCCCATCACTCCATGTCAGAACGATCACCATAGTTCTCCCCATCACACCATGTCACAACAGTCACCTTAGTTTTCGCCATCACACCATGTCAGAAGAATCACCATCGTTCTCGCCATCACACCATGTCAGAACAATCGCAATAGTTCCCCAATCACACCATGTCAGAACAGTCACCATAATTCTCTTCATCACTCCATGTCAGAACAATCACTATAGTTCTAACCATCACACCATGTCAGAACAGTCACCATAGTTCGCCCCATCATACCATGTCAGGACAATCACCATTGTTCACCCCATCACACCATGTCAGAACAATCAGCAGAGTTCTCTGCATCACACCATGTCAGAACAATCGCAATAGTTCCCCCAATCACACCATGTCAGAAAAGTCACCATAGTTTTCCCCATCACAGCATTTCAGAACAATCACCATAGTTCTCCGCATCACACCATGTCAGAACAGTCACCATAGTTCTTCCCATCACATGTTAGAACAATCACTATAGTTCTCCCCATCACACCATGTCAGAACAGTCACCATAGTTCTCCCCATCACACCATGTCAGAACAATCACCATAGTTCTCCCCATTACATGTCAGAACATTCACTATAGTTCTCCGCATCACACCATGTCAGAACAGTCACCATGGTTCTTCCCATCACATGTCAGAACAATCACTATAGTTCTCCCCATCACACCATGTCAGAACAGTCACCATAGTTCTCCCCATTACACCATGTTAGAACAATCAGCATAGATCTTCCCATCACACGATGTCCGAACAATTACTAGTTCTCCCCATCAGACCATGTCAGAACAATCACCATAGTTCTCCCCATCACGCCATGTGAGAACACTCACCATAGTTCTTTCATCACACCATGTCAGAACAATTAATGTAGTTCTCCCTATAACACCATATCAGAGCAGTCAACATAGTTCTCCCCATCACACCATGTCAGAACAATCACCATAGTTCTCCCAATCAGACCATGTCAGAACAATCACCATAGTTCTCCCCATCACTCCATGTCAGAACAGTCACCTTAGTTCTCGCCATCACACCATGTCAGAAGAATCACCATCGTTCTCGCCATCACACCATGTCAGAACAATCGCAATAGTTCCCCAATCACACCATGTCAGAACAGTCACCATAATTCTCTTCATCACTCCATGTCAGAACAATCACTATAGTTCTAACCATCACACCATGTCAGAACAGTCACCATAGTTCGCCCCATCATACCATGTCAGGACAATCACCATTGTTCACCCCATCACACCATGTCAGAACAATCAGCAGAGTTCTCTGCATCACACCATGTCAGAACAATCGCAATAGTTCCCCTAATCACACCATGTCAGAAAAGTCACCATAGTTCTCCCCATCACACCATGTCAGAACAATCGCCATAGTTCTCCGCACCACACCATGTCAGAACAATCACCATAGTTCTTCCCATCACATGTCAGAACAATCACTATAGTTCTCCCCATCACACCATGTCAGAACAGTCACCATAGTTCTCCCCATCACACCATGTCAGAAGTATCACCATAGTTCTCCCCATCACACCATGTCAGAAGAATCACCATAGTTCTCCCCATCACACCATGACAGTTCAATCGCAATATTTACCCCAAACACACCATGTCAGAACAGTCACCATAGTTCTCTTCATCACTCCACGTCAGAACAAACACTATAGTTTTAACCATCACACCATGTCAGAACAGTCACCATAGTTCGCCCATCATACCATGTCAGGACAATCACCATTGTTCTCCCCATCACACCATGTCAGTACAATCACCAGAGTTCTCTCCATCACACCATGTCAGAACAATCGCAATAGTTCCCCCAATCACACCATGTCAGAAAAGTCTCCATAGTTCTCCCAATCACACCATGTCAGAACAATCACCATAGTTCTCCCCATCACTCCATGTCAGAACGATCACCATAGTTCTCCCCATCATACCATGTCAGAACAATCACCATATTTCTCCCCATCGCACCATGTCAGAACATTCACCATAGTTCTCCCCATTACACCATGTTAGAACAATCAGCATAGTTCTTCCCATCACACGATGTCCGAACAATTACTAGTTCTCCCCATCAGACCATGTCAGAACAATCACCATAGTTCTCCCCATCACGCCATGTGAGAACACTCACCATAGTTCTTTCATTACACCATGTCAGAACAATTAATGTAGTTCTCCCTATAACACCATATCAGAGCAGTCAACATAGTTCTCCCCATCACACCATGTCAGAACAATCACCATAGTTCTCCCAATCAGACCATGTCAGAACAATCACCATAGTTCTCCCCATCACTCCATGTCAGAACGATCACCATAGTTCTCCCCATCACACCATGTCACAACAGTCACCTTAGTTCTCGCCATCACACCATGTCAGAAGAATCACCATCGTTCTCGCCATCACACCATGTCAGAACAATCGCAATAGTTCCCCAATCACACCATGTCAAAACAGTCACCATAATTCTCTTCATCACTCCATGTCAGAACAATCACTATAGTTCTAACCATCACACCATGTCAGAACAGTCACCATAGTTCGCCCCATCATACCATGTCAGGACAATCACCATTGTTCACCCCATCACACCATGTCAGAACAATCAGCAGAGTTCTCTGCATCACACCATGTCAGAACAATCGCAATAGTTCCCCTAATCACACCATGTCAGAAAAGTCACCATAGTTCTCCCCATCACACCATGTCAGAACAATCGCCATAGTTCTCCGCACCACACCATGTCAGAACAATCACCATAGTTCTTCCCATCACATGTCAGAACAATCACTATAGTTCTCCCCATCACACCATGTCAGAACAGTCACCATAGTTCTCCCCATCACACCATGTCAGAAGTATCACCATAGTTCTCCCCATCACACCATGTCAGAAGAATCACCATAGTTCTCCCCATCACACCATGACAGTTCAATCGTAATATTTACCCCAAACACACCATGTCAGAACAGTCACCATAGTTCTCTTCATCACTCCACGTCAGAACAAACACTATAGTTTTAACCATCACACCATGTCAGAACAGTCACCATAGTTCGCCCATCATACCATGTCAGGACAATCACCATTGTTCTCCCCATCACACCATGTCAGAACAATCACCAGAGTTCTCTCCATCACACCATGTCAGAACAATCGCAATAGTTCCCCCAATCACACCATGTCAGAAAAGTCTCCATAGTTCTTCCAATCACACCATGTCAGAACAATCACCATAGTTCTCCCCATCACTCCATGTCAGAACGATCACCATAGTTCTCCCCATCATACCATGTCAGAAGAATCACCATACTACTGCCCATCACACCATGACAGTTCAATCAACATAGTTCTCCACATCACACCATGTCAGAACGATCACCATAGTTCTCCCCATCACACCATGTCAGAACAATTACTATAGTTTTAACCATCACACCATGTCAGGACAATCACCATTGTTCTCCCCATCATACCATGTCAGAACAATCACCAGAGTTCTCTCCATCACACCATGTCAGAACAATCGCAATAGTTCCCCCAATCACACCATGTCAGAAAAGTCACCATAGTTCTCCCTATCACACCATGTCAGAACACTAACCATAGTTCTCCCCATCACACTGTGTCAGAACAGTCACAATAGTTCTTCCCATTACATGTCAGAACAATCACTATAGTTCTCCCCATCACACCATGTTAGAACAATCAGCATGGTTCTTCCCATCACACCATGTCAGAACAATTACTATAGTTCTCCCAATCAGACCATGTCAGAACAATCACCATAGTTCTCCCATTCACGCCATGTGAGAACGATCACCACAGTTCTCCCCATCACACCATGTCAGAACAGTCACCATAGTTCTCGCCATCACACCATGTCAGAAGAATCACCATAGTTCTCGCCATCACTCCACGTCAGAACAATCACTATAGTTCTAACCATCACACCATGTCAGAACAGTCACCATAGTTCGCCCCATAATACCATGTCAGGACAATCACCATTGTTCACCCCATCACACCATGTCAGAACAATCAGCAGAGTTCACTCCATCACTCCATGTCAGAACAATCGCAATAGTTCCCCCAATCACACCATGTCAGAAAAGTCACCATAGTTCTCCCCATCACACCATGTCAGGACAATCACCATTGTTCTCCCCATCACATCATGTCAGAACAATCACCAGAGTTCTCTCCATCACACCATGTCAGAATAATCGCAATAGTTCTCCCCATCACACCATGTCAGTACAGTCACCATATTTCTATTCATCACACCATGTCGGAACAATTACTGTAGTTCTCCGCATCACACCATGTCAGAACAGACACCATAGTTCTCCCCATCACACCATGTCAGAACAATTACTATAGTTCTCCCTATAACACCATACCTGAACAGTCACCATAGTTCTCCCAATCACACCATGTCAAAACAGTCACATAGTTCTCCCATCGCACCATGTCAGAACATTCACCATAGTTCTCCCCATTACATGTCAGCATAATCACTATAGTTCTCCCCATCACACCATGTTAGAACAATCAGCATAGTTCTTCCCATCACACCATGTCAGAACAATTACTATAGTTCTCCCTATAACATCATATCAGAGCAGTCAACATAGTTCTCCCAATCACACCATGTCAGAACAATCACCATAGTTCTCCCCATCACGCCATGTGAGAACACTCACCATAGTTCTCCCCATCACGCCATGTGAGAACAGTCACCATAGTTCATAGACCTTATGTTACTGATAATTCAAGCTACCTGATTGTCTAACATTGTCTAACATGTGACCTCATTAATTATGAAACACAAACTTGTCAGCTTGGGCCCCGGTGACGCCGCTTGCGGCTTTAATCATAGTGTTATTGTTGTATAAGCATTGCACATTGTACTTGAATTTGAGTGCTTTGTTAGAATAAAGCGTTGTGATAACCAACTCCACTTCACGCCTTTGTTGGCCATTCTTTTCTCTCCTCTAACGGACCCTATCTCAAGTGCGTAAGCACATGTACTCCCATGTTTGGATTAGAGGCATGTGTACTCCTCTATTTGCATTAGAGGCATGTGTACTCCCATGTTTGGTATAGAGGCATGTGTACTTCTATGTGTGCATTAGAGGCATGTGTACTTTCATGTTTGGATTAGAGCCATGTGTACTACTATGTTTGCATTAGATGTATGTGTACTTCCATGTTTGGATTAGAGGCATGTGTACTACTATGTTTGCATTAGAGGCATATGCACTCCCATGTTTGGATTAGAGGCATGTGTACTCCTATGTTCGCATTAGAGGCATATGTACTCCTATGTTTGGATTAGAGGCATATGTACTCCCATGTTTGCATTAGAGGCATATGTATTCCCATGTTTGGTATAGAGACATTTGTACTCCCATGTTTGCATTAGAGGCATGTGTACTCACATGTCTGCATTAGAGGCATGTGTACTTCCATATTAGCATTAGAGGCATGTGTACTTCCATTTTAGCATTAGGGGCATGTGTACTTCTATGTTTGGATTAGAGGCATGTGCATTCCCATGTTGGCATTAGAGACATGTGTACTCCAATGTTTGGATTAAAGGCATGATACGTTTACTTCCATGTTTGGATGAGAGACATGTGTACTTCCATGTTTGTATTAGAGGCATGTGTACTCCCATGTTTGGATTAGAGGCATGTGTACTCCTATGTTTGCATTAGAGGCATCTGCACTCCCATGCTTGAATTAGAGACATGTGTATTCCCAATTTGGTATAGAAGCATGTGTACTTCCATGTTTGGATTAGAGGCATGTGTTCTTCTATGTTTGGATTAGAGGCATATGTACTCCTATGTTTGCATTATAGGCTTATGCACTCCCATGTTTGAATTAGAGCCATGTTTATTCCCAGTTTGGTATAGAGGCATGTGTACTCCCATGTTTGCATTAGAGGAATGTGTACTTCCATGTTTGGATTAAAGGCATGTATACTCCCATGTATCCATTAGAGGCATGTGTTCTCCCATATTTAGAATAGAGGCATGTTTACTCCCATGTTTGGATTAGATGTGTGTGTGCTACCGTGTTTGCATTAGAGCCATGAGTACTCCCATGTTTGGATTAGGGGCATATGTACTCCCATGTTTGGATTAGAGGCATGTGTACTCCTATGTTTGCATTAGAGGAATATGTACTCCCATGTTTGCTCTAGAGGCATGTGTACTCCCATGTTTGGGTTGGAGGCATGTGTTCTCCTAAATTTGCATTAGAGTCACAAGTACTGCAATGTTTGGATTGGAGGCATGTGTACTCCTATATTTGCATTAGCGGAATATGTACTCCCTTGTTTGCATTAGACGCATATGTACTCCCATATTTGCATTGGAGGCATGTGTACTCCCATGTCTGGATTGGAGGCATGTGTACTCCTAAATTTGCAATAGAGTCATATGTACTCCAATGTTTGGATTGGAGGCATGTGTACTCCCATGTTTGGATTGGAGGCATGTGTACTCCTATGTTTTGATTAGAGGCATATGTACTCCCATGTTTGAATTAGAGCCATGTGCACTCCAATGTTTGGTATAGAGGCATGTGTACTTCCATGTTTGCATTAGAGGCATGTGTACTCCCATGTTTGGATTAGAGGCATGTGTACTCCGTTGTTTGCATTAGTGGCATGCGTACTCCAATGTTTGGATTAGTGGCATGTGTACTCCCATGATTGGATTACAGGCATGTGTACTCCAATGTTTGCATTAGAGGCATGATATGTGTACTTCCATGTTTGGATGAGAGACATGTGTACTTCCATGTTTGCATTAGAGGCATGTGTACTCCCATGTTTGGATTAGAGGCATTTGTACTCCTATGTTTGCATTAGAGGCATGTGTACTTCTATGTGTACATTAGAGGCATGTGTACTTCCATGTTTGGATTAGAGGCATGTGTACTACTATGTTTGCATTAGAGGCATATGCACTCCCATGTTTGGATAAGAGGCATGTGTACTCCTATGTTCGCATTAGAGGCATATGTACTCCTATGTTTGGATTAGAGGCATATGTATTCCCATGTTTGGTATAGAGACATGTGTACTCCCATGTTTGCATTAGAGGCATGTGTACTCACATGTCTGCATTAGAGGCATGTGTACTTCCATTTTAGCATTAGAGGCATGTGTACTTCCATTTTAGCATTAGGGGCATGTGTACTTCTATGTTTGGATTAGAGGCATGTGCATTCCCATGTTGGCATTAGAGACATGTGTACTCCAATGTTTGGATTAGAAGCATGATACGTGTACTTCCATGTTTGGATGAGAGACATGTGTACTTCCATGTTTGTATTAGAGGCATGTGTACTCCCATGTTTGCATTAGAGGCATCTGCACTCCCATGCTTGAATTGGAGACATGTGTATTCCCAATTCGGTATAGAGGCATGTGTACTTCCATGTTTGGATTAGAGGCATGTGTTCTTCTATGTTTGGATTAGAGGCATGTGTACTCCTATGTTTGCATTAGAGGCTTATGCACTCCCATGTTTGAATTAGAGCCATGTTTATTCCCAGTTTGGTATAGAGTCATGTGTACTCCCATGTTTGCATTAGAGGAATGTGTACTTCCATGTTTGGATTAAAGGCATGTATACTCCCATGTTTCCATTACAGGCATGTGCTCTCCCATATTTGGAATAGAGGCATGTGCACTCCCATGTTTGGATTAGTGCCATGTGTACTTCCATGTTTGGATTAGAAGCATGTGTATCCCCATGTTTGGAATTTAGTCATATGTACTCCCATGTTTAGAATATAGGCATGTGTACTCCTGTGTTTGGATTAGTGGCATATGCACTCCCATACTTGAATTAGAGCCATGTGTATTCCCAATTTGGTATTGAGGCATGTGTACTTCCATATTTGGATTAGAGGCGTGTGTACTACCATGTTTGCATTAAAGGCATGAGTACTCCCATGTTTAAATTAGTAGCATGTGTTCTCCCATATTTGGATTAGTAGCATGTGTACTCCCATGTTTTGATGAGAGACATGTGTACTCCCATGTTTGCATTAGAGGCATGTGTACTCCTTTGTTTGGATTAGAGGCATATGTTCTCCCATGATAGCATTAGAGACATGTGTACTCCAATGTTTGGATTAGAGGCATGATATGTGTACTTCCATGTTTGGATGAGAGACTTGTGTACTTCCATGTTTGCATTAGAGGCATGTGTACTGCCATGTTTGCATTAGAGGCATGTGTACTCGTATGTTTGCATTAGAGGCATATGCACACCCATGCGTGAATTAGAACCATGTGTATTATCAATTTGGTATAGAGGCATGTGTACTTCAATGTTTGTATTAGAGGCATGTGTACTTCCATGTTTGGATTAAAGGCATGTGTACTCCCATGTTTAGATTAGAGGTGTGTGTCCTACCATGTTTGCATTAGAGGCATGAGTACTCCCGTGTTTGGATTAGTAGCATGTGTACTCCCACATTTGGATTAGTAGCATGTGTACTCCCGTGTTTGGATGAGAGACATGTGTAATCCCATGTTTGCATTAGAGGCATGTGTTCTTCCATGTTTGGATTAAAGGCATGTGTACTCCCATGCTTGGATTAGAGAGGTGTGTACTACCATGTTTGCATTAGAGGCATGAGTACTCTCATGTTTGGATTAGGGGCATGTGTACTCCCATGTTTGCATTGGAGGCATGTGTACTTCCATGTCTTGATTGGAGTTATGTGTACTCCTAAATTTGCATTAGAGTCATATGTACTCCAATGTTTGAATTGGAGGCATGTGTACTCCCATGTTTGAATAGGAGGCATGTGTTCTCCTATGTTTTGATTTGAGGCATATGTACTCCCATGTTTGAATTAGAGCCATGTGCACTCCTATGTTTGCATTAGAGACATGATATGTGTACTTCCATGTTTGGATGAGAGACATGTGTATTTCCATGTTTGCATTAGAGGCATGTGTACTCCCGTGTTTGGATTAGAGGCATTCGTACTACTATGTTTGCATTAGAGGCATTTGCACTCCCATGCTTGAATTAGAGCCATGTATATTCAAAATGTGGTATAGAGCCATGTGTACTTCCATGTTTGTATTAGAGGCATGTGTACTTCCATGTTTGGATTAAAGGCATGTGTACTCCCATGTTTGGATTAGAGGTGTGTGTACTACCATGTTTGCATTAAAGGCATGAGTACTCCCATGTTTGGATTAGTAGCATGTGTACTCCCATATTTGGATTAGTAGCACGTGTACTCCCATATTTGGATGAGAGACATGTGTACTCCCATGTTTGCATTAATGGCATGTGTACTCCTATGTTTGCATTAGAGGCTTATGCACTCCCATGTCATATGTACTTCAATGTTTGGATTAGAGGCATGTGTACTCCCATGTTTGGATTGGAGGCATGTGTACTCCTATGTTTGCATTAGAGTCATATGTACTCCAATGTTTGGATTGGAGGCATGTGTACTCCCATGTTTGCATTAAAGGCATGTGTACTCCCATGTTTAGATTAGAGGTGTGTGTCCTACCATGTTTACATTAGAGGCATGAGTACTCCCATGTATGGATTAGTAGCATGTGTACTCCCATATTTGGATTAGTAACATGTGTACTCCCGTGTTTGGAAGAGAGACATGTGTACTCCCATGTTTGCATTAGAGGCATGTGTACTCCTATGTTTGCATTAGAGGCTTATGCACTCCCAGGCTTGAATTAGAGCCATGTGTATTCCCAATTTGGTAGGAGGCATGTGTACTGTCATGTTTGCATTAGAGGCATGTGTACTTCCAAGTTTGGATTAAAGGCAAGTGTACTCCCATGCTTGGATTAGAGAGGTGTGTACTACCATGTTTGCATTATAGGCATGAGTACTCTCATGTTTGGATTAGGGGCATGTGTACTCCCATGTTTGGATTAGAGGCATGTGTACTCCTATATTTGCATTAGAGGAATATGTACTCCCATGTTTGCATTAGACGCATATGTACTCCCATGTTTGCATTGGAGGCATGTGTACTCCCATGTCTGGATTATAGGCATATGTACTCCTAAATTTGCACTAGAGTCATATGTACTCCAATGTTTGGATTGGAGGCATGTGTACTCCCATGTTTGGATTGGAGGCATGTGTACTCCTATGTTTTGATTAGAGGCATATGTACTCCCATGTTTGAATTAAAGCCATGTGCACTCCAATGTTTGGTATAGAGGCATGTGTACTTCCATGTTTGCATTAGAGGCATGTGTACTCCCATGTTTGGATTAGAGGCATGTGTATTCCTATGTTTGCATTAGTGGCATGCGTACTCCAATGTTTGGATTAGTAGCATGTGTACTCCCATGATTGGATTAGAGGCATGTGTACTCCAATGTTTGCATTAGACGCATGATATGTGTAATTCCATGTTTGGATGAGAGACATGTGTACTTCCATATTTGCATTAGAGGCATGTGTACTCCCATGTTTATATTAGAGGCATTTGTACTCCTATGTTTGCATTAGAGGCATTTGCACTCCCATGCTTGAATTAGAGCCATGTGTAGTCCCATGTTTGGATTAAAGGCATGTGTACTCCCATGTTTGGATTAGAGGTGTGTGTACTACCATGTTTGCATTAAAGGCATGAGTACTCCCATGTTTGGATTAGTAGCATGTGTACTCCCATATTTGGATGAGAGACATGTGTACTCCCATGTTTGCATTAATGGGATGTGTACTCCTATGTTTGCATTATAGGCTTATGCACTCCCATGTCATATGTACTTCAATGTTTGGATTAGAGGCATGTGTACTCCCATGTTTGGATTGGAGGCATGTGTACTCCTATGTTTGCATTAGAGTCATATGTTCTCCAATGTTTGGATTGGAGGCATGTGTACTTCCATGTTTGCATTAGAGGCATGTGTACTCCTATGTTTGCTTTAGAGGCTTATGCATTCCCAGGCTTGAATTAGTGCCATGTGTATTGCCAATTTGGTATGAAGGTATGTGTACTGTCATGTTTGCATTAGAGGCATGTGTACTTCCAAGTTTGGATTAGAGACATGTCTACTCTTAAATTTGCATTAGAGTCATATATGTACTCCAATGTTTGGATTGGAGGCATGTGTACTCCCATGTTTGGATTAGAGACATGTGTACTGTCATGTTTGGATTGGAGGCATGTCTACTCCTAAATTTGCATTGGAGTCATATGTACTCCAATGTTTGGATTGGAGGCATGTGTACTCCCATGTTTGGATTGGAGGCATGTGTACTCCTATGTTTTCATTAGAGGCATATGTACTCGCATGTTTGAATTAGAGCCATGGGCGCTACCATGTTTGGTATAAAGGCATGTGTACTCCCATGTTTGAATTAGAGCCATGTGCACTCCCATGTTTGGTATAAAGGCATGTGTACTCCCATGTTTGAATTAGAGGCATGTGTTCTTCTATGTTTGGATTAGAGGCATGTGTACTCCTATGTTTGCATTAGAGGCATATGCACTCCCATACTTGAATTAGAGCCATGTGTATTCCCAGTTTGGTATAGAGGCATGTGTACTTCCATGTTTGGATTAGAGTCATGTGTACTTCCATGTTTGGATTAAAGGCATGTGTACTCCCATGTTTGGATTAGAGGTGTGTGTACTACCATGTTTGCATTAAAGGCATGAGTACTCCCATGTTTGGATTAGTAGCATGTGTTCTCCCATATTTGGATTAGTAGCATGTGTACTCCCATGTTTGGATGAGAGACATGTGTACTCCCATGTTTGCATTAGAGGCATGTGTACTCCTATGTTTGCATTAGAGGCTTATGCACTCCCGTGCTTGAATTAGAGCCATGTGTATTCCCAATTTGGTATGGAGGCATGTGTACTGCCATGTTTGCATTAGAGGCATGTGTACTTTCATGTTTGGATTAAAGGCATATGTACTCCCCTGTTTGGATTAGAGAGGTGTGTACTACCATGTTTCCATTAAAGGCATGAGTACTCCCATGTTTGGATTAGAGGCATGTGTACTCCTATGTTTGCATTAGAGGAATATGTACTCCCACATTTGCACTAGAGGCATGTGTACTCCCATGTTTGGATTGGAGGCATGTGTACTCCTAAATTTGCATTAGAGTCACAAGTACTCCAATGTTTGGATTGGAGGCATGTGTACTCCCATGTTTGGATTGGAGGCATGTGTACTCCTATATTTTCATTAGAGGCATATGTACTCCCATGTTTGAATTAGAGCCATGAGCACTCCCATGTTTGGTATAAAGGCATGTGTACTTCCATGTTTGAATTAGAGCCATGTGCACTCCCATGTTTGGTATAACGGCATGTGTACTTCCATGTTTGAATTAGAGGCATGTGTTCTTCTATGTTTGGATTAGAGGCATGTGTACTCCTATGTTTGCATTAGAGGCTTATGCACTCCCATGTTTGAATTAGAGCCATGTTTATTCCCAGTTTGGTATAGAGGCATGTGTACTCCCATGTTTGCATTATAGGCATGTGTACTTCCATGTTTGGATTAAAGGCATGTATACTCCCATGTATTCATTAGAGGCATGTGTTCTCCCATATTTGGAATAGAGGCATGTGTACTCCCATGTTTAGATTAGAGGCATTTGTACTCCTATGTTTGCATTAGAGGCATTTGCACTCCCATGCTTGAATTAGAGCCATGTGTAGTCCCATGTTTGGATTAAAGGCATGTGTACTCCCATGTTTGGATTAGAGGTGTGTGTACTACCATGTTTGCATTAAAGGCATGAGTACTCCCATGTTTGGATTAGTAGCATGTGTACTCCCATATTTGGATGAGAGACATGTGTACTCCCATGTTTGCATTAATGGGATGTGTACTCCAATGTTTGCATTATAGGCTTATGCACTCCCATGTCATATGTACTTCAATGTTTGGATTAGAGGCATGTGTACTCCCATGTTTGGATTGGAGGCATGTGTACTCCTATGTTTGCATTAGAGTCATATGTTCTCCAATGTTTGGATTGGAGGCATGTGTACTTCCATGTTTGCATTAGAGGCATGTGTACTCCTATGTTTGCTTTAGAGGCTTATGCATTCCCAGGCTTGAATTAGTGCCATGTGTATTGCCAATTTGGTATGAAGGTATGTGTACTGTCATGTTTGCATTAGAGGCATGTGTACTTCCAAGTTTGGATTAGAGACATGTCTACTCCTAAATTTGCATTATAGTCATATGTACTCCAATGTTTGGATTGGAGGCATGTGTACTCCCATGTTTGGATTAGAGACATGTGTACTGTCATGTTTCGAATGGAGGCATGTCTACTCCTAAATTTGCATTGGAGTCATATGTACTCCAATGTTTGGATTGGAGGCATGTGTACTCCCATGTTTGGATTGGAGGCATGTGTACTCCTATGTTTTCATTAGAGGCATATGAACTCGCATGTTTGAATTAGAGCCATGGGCGCTACCATGGTTGGTATAAAAGCATGTGTACTCCCATGTTTGAATTAGAGCCATGTGCACTCCCATGTTTGGTATAAAGGCATGTGTACTCCCATGTTTGAATTAGAGGCATGTGTTCTTCTATGTTTGGATTAGAGACATGTGTACTCCTATGTTTGCATTAGAGGCATATGCACTCCCATACTTGAATTAGAGCCATGTGTATTCCCAGTTTGGTATAGAGGCATGTGTACTTCCATGTTTGGATTAGAGTCATGTGTACTTCCATGTTTGGATTAAAGGCATGTGTACTCCCATGTTTGGATTAGAGGTGTGTGTACTACCATGTTTGCATTAAAGGCATGAGTACTCCCATGTTTGGATTAGTAGCATGTGTTCTCCCATATTTGGATTAGTAGCATGTGTACTCCCATGTTTGGATGAGAGACATGTGTACTCCCATGTTTGCATTAGAGGCATGTGTACTCCTATGTTTGCATTAGAGGCTTATGCACTCCCATGCTTGAATCAGAGCCATGTGTATTCCCAATTTGGTATGGAGGCATGTGTACTGCCATGTTTGCATTAGAGGCATGTGTACTTTCATGTTTGGATTAAAGGCATATGTACTCCCATGTTTGGATTAGAGGCATTTGTACTCCTATGTTTGCATTAGAGGCATGTGTACTTCTATGTGTGCATTAGAGGCATGTGTACTTCCATGTTTGGATTAGAGGCATGTGTACTACTATGTTTGCATTAGAGGCATATGCACTCCCATGTTTGGATAAGAGGCATGTGTACTCCTATGTTCGCATTAGAGGCATATGTACTCCTATGTTTGGATTAGAGGCATATGTACTCCCATGTTTGCATTAGAGGCATATGTATTCCCATGTTTGGTATAGAGACATGTGTACTCCCATGTTTGCATTAGAGGCATGTGTACTCACATGTCTGCATTAGAGGCATGTGTACTTCCATTTTAGCATTAGAGGCATGTGTACTTCCATTTTAGCATTAGGGGCATGTGTACTTCTATGTTTGGATTAGAGGCATGTGCATTCCCATGTTGGCATTAGAGACATGTGTACTCCAATGTTTGGATTAGAAGCATGATACGTGTACTTCCATGTTTGGATGAGAGACATGTGTACTTCCATGTTTGTATTAGAGGCATGTGTACTCCCATGTTTGAATTAGAGGTATGTGTACTCCTATGTTTGCATTAGAGGCATCTGCACTCCCATGCTTGAATTGGAGACATGTGTATTCCCAATTTGGTATAGAGGCATGTGTACTTCCATGTTTGGATTAGAGGCATGTGTTCTTCTATGTTTGGATTAGAGTCATGTGTACTCCTATGTTTGCATTAGAGGCTTATGCACTTCCATGTTTGAATTAGAGCCATGTTTATTCCCAGTTTGGTATAGAGGCATGTGTACTCCCATGTTTGCATTAGAGGAATGTGTACTTCCATGTTTGGATTAAAGGCATGTATACTCCCATGTTTCCATTACAGGCATGTGCTCTCCCATATTTGGAATAGAGGCATGTGCACTCCCATGTTTGGATTAGTGCCATGTGTACTTCCATGTTTGGATTAGAAGCATGTGTATCCCCATGTTTGGAATATAGTCATATGTACTCCCATGTTTAGAATATAGGCATGTGTACTCCTGTGTTTGGATTAGAGGCATATGCACTCCCATACTTGAATTAGAGCCATGTGTATTCCCAATTTGGTATTGAGGCATGTGTACTTCCATATTTGGATTAGAGGCGTGTGTACTACCATGTTTGCATTAAAGGCATGAGTACTCCCATGTTTAAATTAGTAGCATGTGCTCTCCCATATTTGGATTAGTAGCATGTGTACTCCCATGTTTTGATGAGAGACATGTGTACTCCCATGTTTGCATTAGAGGCATGTGTACTCCTTTGTTTGGATTAGAGGCATATGTTCTCCCATGATTGCATTAGAGACATGTGTACTCCAATGTTTGGATTAGAGGCATGATATGTGTACTTCCATATTTGGATGAGAGACTTGTGTACTTCCATGTTTGCATTAGAGGCATGTGTACTGCCATGTTTGCATTAGAGGCATGTGTACTCGTATGTTTGCATTAGAGGCATATGAACACCCATTCGTGAATTAGAACCATGTGTATTATCAATTTGGTATAGAGGCATGTGTACTTCAATATTTGTATTAGAGGCATGTGTACTTCCATGTTTGGATTAAAGGCATGTGTACTCCCATGTTTAGATTAGAGGTGTGTGCCCTACCATGTTTGCATTAGAGGCATGAGTACTCCCGTGTTTGGATTAGTAGCATGTGTACTCCCATATTTGGATTAGTAGCATGTGTACTCCCGTGTTTGGATGAGAGACATGTGTAATCCCATGTTTGCATTAGAGGCATGTGTTCTTCCATGTTTGGATTAAAGGCATGTGTACTCCCATGCTTGGATTAGAGAGGTGTGTACTACCATGTTTGCATCAGAGGCATGAGTACTCTCATGTTTGGATTAGGGGCATGTGTACTCCCATGTTTGGATTAGAGGCATGTGTACTCCTATATTTGCATTAGAGGAATATGTACTCCCATATTTGCATTAGACGCATATGTACTCCCATGTTTGCATTGGAGGCATGTGTACTCCCATGTCTTGATTGGAGGCATGTGTACTCCTAAATTTGCATTAGAGTCATATGTACTCCAATGTTTGAATTGGAGGCATGTGTACTCCCATGTTTGAATAGGAGGCATGTGTTCTCCTATGTTTTGATTTGAGGCATATGTACTCCCATGTTTGAATTAGAGCCATGTGCACTCCAATGTTTTGTATAGAGGCATGTGTACTTCCAAGTTTGCATTAGAGGCATGTGTACTCCCATGTTTGGATTAGAGGCATGTGTACTCCTATGTTTGCATTAGAGACATGATATGTGTACTTCCATGTTTGGATGAGAGACATGTGTATTTCCATGTTTGCATTAGAGGCATGTGTACTCCCGTGCTTGGATTAGAGGCATTTGTACTCCTATGTTTGCATTAGAGGCATTTGCACTCCCATGCTTGAATTAGAGCCATGTGTAGTCCCATGTTTGGATTAAAGGCATGTGTACTCCCATGTTTGGATTAGAGGTGTGTGTACTACCATGTTTACATTAAAGGCATGAGTACTCCCATGTTTGGATTAGTAGCATGTGTACTCCCATATTTGGATGAGAGACATGTGTACTCCCATGTTTGCATTAATGGGATGTGTACTCCTATGTTTGCATTATAGGCTTATGCACTCCCATGTCATATGTACTTCAATGTTTGGATTAGAGGCATGTGTACTCCCATGTTTGGATTGGAGGCATGTGTACTCCTATGTTTGCATTAGAGTCATATGTTCTCCAATGTTTGGATTGGAGGCATGTGTACTTCCATGTTTGCATTAGAGGCATGTGTACTCCTATGTTTGCTTTAGAGGCTTATGCATTCCCAGGCTTGAATTAGTGCCATGTGTATTGCCAATTTGGTATGAAGGTATGTGTACTGTCATGTTTGCATTAGAGGCATGTGTACTTCCAAGTTTGGATTAGAGACATGTCTACTCCTAAATTTGCATTAGAGTCATATGTACTCCAATGTTTGGATTGGAGGCATGTGTACTCCCATGTTTGGATTAGAGACATGTGTACTGTCATGTTTGGATTGGAGGCATGTCTACTCCTAAATTTGCATTGGAGTCATATGTACTCCAATGTTTGGATTGGAGGCATGTGTACTCCCATGTTTGGATTGGAGGCATGTGTACTTCTATGTTTTCATTAGAGGCATATGTACTCGCATGTTTGAATTAGAGCCATGGGCGCTACCATGTTTGGTATAAAGGCATGTGTACTCCCATGTTTGAATTAGAGCCATGTGCACTCCCATGTTTGGTATAAAGGCATGTGTACTCCCATGTTTGAATTAGAGGCATGTGTTCTTCTATGTTTGCATTAGAGGCATATGCACTCCCATACTTGAATTAGAGCCATGTGTATTCCCAGATTGGTATAGAGGCATGTGTACTTCCATGTTTGGATTAGAGTCATGTGTACTTCCATGTTTGGATTAAAGGCATGTGTACTCCTATGTTTGGATTAGAGGTGTGTGTTCTTCTATGTTTGGTATAGAGGCATGTGTACTCCCATGTTTGCATTAGAGGAATGTGTACTTCCATGTTTGGATTAAAGGCATGTATACTCCCATGTTTCCATTACAGGCATGTGCTCTCCCATATTTGGAATAGAGGCATGTGCACTCCCATGTTTGGATTAGTGCCATGTGTACTTCCATGTTTGGATTAGAAGCATGTGTATCCCCATGTTTGGAATATAGTCATATGTACTCCCATGTTTAGAATATAGGCATGTGTACTCCTGTGTTTGGATTAGAGGCATATGCACTCCCATACTTGAATTAGAGCCATGTGTATTCCCAATTTGGTATTGAGGCATGTGTACTTCCATATTTGGATTAGAGGCGTGTGTACTACCATGTTTGCATTAAAGGCATGAGTACTCCCATGTTTAAATTAGTAGCATGTGTTCTCCCATATTTGGATTAGTAGCATGTGTACTCCCATGTTTTGATGAGAGACATGTGTACTCCCATGTTTGCATTAGAGGCATGTGTACTGCCATGTTTGCATTAGAGGCATGTGTACTCGTATGTTTGCATTAGAGGCATATGCACACCCATGCGTGAATTAGAACCATGTGTATTATCAATTTGGTATAGAGGCATGTGTACTTCAATGTTTGTATTAGAGGCATGTGTACTCTCATGTTTGGATTAGGGGCATGTGTACTCCCATGTTTGGATTAAAGGCATGTGTACTCCCATGTTTAGATTAGAGGTGTGTGTCCTACCATGTTTGCATTAGAGGCATGAGTACTCCCGTGTTTGGATTAGTAGCATGTGTACTCCCACATTTGGATTAGTAGCATGTGTACTCCCGTGTTTGGATGAGAGACATGTGTAATCCCATGTTTGCATTAGAGGCATGTGTTCTTCCATGTTTGGATTAAAGGCATGTGTACTCCCATGCTTGGATTAGAGAGGTGTGTACTACCATGTTTGCATTAGAGGCATGAGTACTCTCATGTTTGGATTAGGGGCATGTGTACTCCCATGTTTGGATTAGAGGCATGTGTACTCCTATATTTGCATTAAAGGAATATGTACTCCCATATTTGCATTAGACGCATATGTACTCCCATGTTTGCATTGGAGGCATGTGTACTCCCATGTCTTGATTGGAGGCATGTGTACTCCTAAATTTGCATTAGAGTCATATGTACTCCAATGTTTGAATTGGAGGCATGTGTACTCCCATGTTTGAATAGGAGGCATGTGTTCTCCTATGTTTTGATTTGAGGCATATGTACTCCCATGTTTGAATTAGAGCCATGTGCACTCCAATGTTTTGTATAGAGGCATGTGTACTTCCATGTTTGCATTAGAGGCATGTGTACTCCCATGTTTGGATTAGAGGCATGTGTACTCCTATGTTTGCATTAGAGACATGATATGTGTACTTCCATGTTTGGATGAGAGACATGTGTATTTCCATGTTTGCATTAGAGGCATGTGTACTCCCGTGTTTGGATTAGAGGCATTCGTACTACTATGTTTGCATTAGAGGCATTTGCACTCCCATGCTTGAATTAGAGCCATGTATATTCAAAATGTGGTATAGAGCCATGTGTACTTCCATGTTTGTATTAGAGGCATGTGTACTTCCATGTTTGGATTAAAGGCATGTGTACTCCCATGTTTGGATTAGAGGTGTGTGTACTACCATGTTTGCATTAAAGGCATGAGTACTCCCATGTTTGGATTAGTAGCATGTGTACTCCCATATTTAGATTAGTAGCACGTGTACTCCCATATTTGGATGAGAGACATGTGTACTCCCATGTTTGCATTAATGTCATGTGTATTCCTATGTTTGCATTAGAGGCTTATGCACTCCCATGTCATATGTACTTCAATGTTTGGATTAGAGGCATGTGTACTCTCATGTTTGGATTGGAGGCATGTGTACTCCTATGTTTGCATTAGAGTCATATGTACTCCAATGTTTGGATTGGAGGCATGTGTACTCCCATGTTTGCATTAAAGGCATGTGTACTCCCATGTTTAGATTAGAGGTGTGTGTCCTACCATGTTTACATTAGAGGCATGAGTACTCCCATGTATGGATTAGTAGCATGTGTACTCCCATATTTGGATTAGTAACATGTGTACTCCCGTGTTTGGAAGAGAGACATGTGTACTCCCATGTTTGCATTAGAGGCATGTGTACTCCTATGTTTGCATTAGAGGCTTATGCACTCCCATGCTTGAATTAGAGCCATGTGTATTCCCATTTTGGTATGGAGGCATGTGTACTGTCATGTTTGCATTAGAGGCATGTGTACTTCCATGTTTGGATTAAAGGCATGTGTACTCCCATGCTTGGATTAGAGAGGTGTGTACTACCATGTTTGCATTAGAGGCATGAGTACTCTCATGTTTGGATTAGGGGCATGTGTACTCCCTTGTTTGGATTAGAGGCATGTGTACTCCTATATTTGCATTAGAGGAATATGTACTCCCATGTTTGCATTAGACGCATATGTACTCCCATGTTTGCATTGGAGGCATGTGTACTCCCATGTCTGGATTATAGGCATATGTAGTCCTAAATTTGCACTAGAGTCATATGTACTCCAATGTTTGGATTGGAGGCATGTGTACTCCCATGTTTGGATTGGAGGCATGTGTACTCCTATGTTTTGATTAGAGGCATATGTACTCCCATGTTTGAATTAGAGCCATGTGCACTCCAATGTTTGGTATAGAGGCATGTGTACTTCCATGTTTGCATTAGAGGCATGTGTACTCCCATGTTTGGATTAGAGGCATGTGTATTCCTATGTTTGCATTAGTGGCATGCGTACTCCAATGTTTGGATTAGTAGCATGTGTACTCCCATGATTGGATTAGAGGCATGTGTGCTCCAATGTTTGCATTAGACGCATGATATGTGTAATTCCATGTTTGGATGAGAGACATGTGTACTTCCATATTTGCATTAGAGGCATGTGTACTCCCATGTTCAGATTAGAGGCATTTGTACTCCTATGTTTGCATTAGAGGCATTTGCACTCCCATGCTTGAATTAGAGCCATGTGTAGTCTCATGTTTGGATTAAAGGCATGTGTACTCCCATGTTTGGATTAGAAGTGTGTGTACTACCATGTTTGCATTAAAGGCATGAGTACTCCCATGTTTGGATTAGTAGCATGTGTACTCCCATATTTGGATGAGAGACATGTGTACTCCCATGTTTGCATTAATGGGATGTGTACTCCTATGTTTGCATTATAGGCTTATGCACTCCCATGTCATATGTACTTCAATGTTTGGATTAGAGGCATGTGTACTCCCATGTTTGGATTGGAGGCATGTGTACTCCTATGTTTGCATTAGAGTCATATGTTCTCCAATGTTTGGATTGGAGGCATGTGTTCTTCTATGTTTGGATTAGAGGCATGTGTACTCCTATGTTTGCATTAGAGGAATATGTACTCCCACATTTGCACTAGAGGCATGTGTACTCCCATGATTGGATTGGAGGCATGTGTACTCCTAAATTTGCATTAGAGTCACAAGTACTCCAATGTTTGGATTGGAGGCATGTGTACTCCCATGTTTGGATTGGAGGCATGTGTACTCCTATATTTTCATTAGAGGCATATGTACTCCCATGTTTGAATTAGAGCCATGGGCTCTCCCATGTTCGGTATGAAGGCATGTGTACTCCCATGTTTGAATTAGAGCCATGTGCACTCCCATGTTTGGTATAAAGGCATGTGTACTCCCATGTTTGAATTAGAGGCATGTGTTCTTCTATGTTTGGATTAGAGGCATGTGTACTCCTATGTTTGCATTAGAGGCTTATGCACTCCCATGTTTGAATTAGAGCCATGTTTATTCCCAGTTTGGTATAGAGGCATGTGTACTCCCATGTTTGCATTATAGGCATGTGTACTTCCATGTTTGGATTAAAGGCATGTATACTCCCATGTTTGGAATAGAGTCATATGTACTCCCATGTTTAGAATATAGGCATGTGTACTCCCATGTTTGGATTAAAGGCATGTGTACTTCCATGTTTGGATTAAAGGCATGTGTACTCCCATGTTTGCATTAGAGGTGTGTGTACTACCATGTTTGCATTAAAGGCATGAGTACTCCCATGTTTGGATTAGTAGCATGTGTACTCCCATATTTGGATGAGAGACATGTGTACTCCCATGTTTGCATTATAGGCTTGTGTATTCCTATGTTTGCATTATAGGCTTATGCACTCCCATGCTTGAATTAGAGCCATGTGTATTTCCAATTTGGTATGGAGGCATGTGTACTGCCATGTTTGCATTAGAGGCATGTGTACTTCCATGTTTGGATTAAAGGCATGTGTACTGCCATGTTTGGATTAGAGAGGTGTGTACTTCCGTGTTTGGATTAGAAGCATGTGTACCCCCATGTTTGGAATAGAGTCATATGTACTCCCATGTTTAGAATATAGGCATGTGTACTCCTATGTTTGGATTAGAGGCATATGCACTCCCATACTTGAATTAGAGCCATGTGTATTCCCAATTTGCTTTTGAGGCATGTGTACTTCCATGTTTGGATTAAAGGCATATGTACTCCCATGTTTGGATTAGAGAGGTGTGTACTACCATGTTTCCATTAAAGGCATGAGTACTCCCATGTTTGGATTAGAGGCATGTGTACTCCTATGTTTGCATTAGAGGAATATGTACTCCCGCATTTGCACTAGAGGCATGTGTACTCCCATGTTTGGATTGGAGGCATGTGTACTCCTAAATTTACATTAGAGTCACAAGTACTCCAATGTTTGGATTGGAGGCATGTGTACTTGCATGTTTGGATTGGAGGCATGTGTACTCCTATGTTTTCATTAGATGCATATGTACTCCCATGTTTGAATTAGAGCCATGGGCACTCCCATGTTTGGTATAAAGACATGTGTACTCCCATGTATTCATTAGAGGCATGTGTTCTCCCATATTTGGAATAGAGGCATGTGTACTCCCATGTTTGGATTAGAGCCATGTGTACTTCCATGTTTGGATTAGAAGCATGTGTACCCCCATGTTTGGAATAGAGTCATATGTACTCCCATGTTTAGAATATAGGCATGTGTACTCCTATGTTTGGATTAGAGGCATATGCACTCCCATACTTGAATTAGAGCCATGTGTATTCCCAATTTGGTATTGAGGCATGTGTACTTCCATGTTTGGATTAGAGGCATGTGTACTTCCATGTTTGGATTAAAGGCATGTGTACTCCCATGTTTGGATTAGAGGTGTGTGTACTACCATGTTTGCATTAAAGGCATGAGTACTCCCATGTTTGGATTAGTAGCATGTGTTCTCCCATATTTGGATTAGTAGCATGTGTACTCCCATGTTTGGATGAGAGACATGTGTACTCCCATGTTTGCATTAGAGGCATGTGTACTCCTATGTTTGCATTAGAGGCTTATGTACTCCCATGCTTGAATTAGTGCCATGTGTATTCCCAATTTGGTATGGAGGCATGTGTACTGCCATGTTTGCATTAGAGGCATGTGTACTTCCATGTTTGGATTAAAGGCATATGTACTCCCATGATTGGATTAGAGAGGTGTGTACTACCATGTTTCCATTAAAGGCATGAGTACTCCCATGTTTGGATTAGAGGCATGTGTACTCCTATGTTTGCATTAGAGGAATATGTACTCCCACATTTGCACTAGAGGCATGTGTACTCCCATGTTTGGATTGGAGGCATGTGTACTCCTAAATTTGCATTAGAGTCACAAGTACTCCAATGTTTGGATTGGAGGCATGTGTACTCCCTTGTTTGGATTGGAGGCATGTGTACTCCTATATTTTCATTAGAGGCATATGTACTCCCATGTTTGAATTAGAGCCATGGGCACTCCCATGTTTGGTATAAAGGCATGTGTACTCCCATGTTTGAATTAGAGCCATGTGCACTCCCATGTTTGGTATAAAGGCATGTGTACTCCCATGTTTGAATTAGATGCATGTGTTCTTCTATGTTTGGATTAGAGGCATGTGTTCTCCTATGTTTGCATTAGAGGCTTATGCACTCCCATGTTTGAATTAGAGCTATGTTTATTCCCAGTTTGGTATAGAGGAATGTGTACTCCCATGTTTGCAATATAGGCATGTGTACTTCCATGTTTGGATTAAAGGCATGTATACTCCCATGTATTCATTAGAGGCATGTGTTCTCCCATATGTGGAATAGAGGCATGTGTACTCCCGTGTTTGGATTAGAGGCATGTGTACTCCCATGTTTCCATTAGAGGCATGTGTTCTCCCATATTTGGAATAGAGGCATGTGTACTCCCATGTTTGGATTATTGCCATGTCTACTTCCATGTATGTATACTCCCATGTATTCATTAGAGGCATGTGTTCTCCCATATTTGGAATAGAGGCATGTGTACTCCCATGTTTGGATTAGAGGCATGTGTACTTGCATGTTTGGATTGGAGGCATGTGTACTCCTATGTATTCATTAGAGGCATGTGTTCTCCCGACTCCTGCTTTCAGTAATGTTGTTTAAATTACTGAAAGCAGGAGTCGGGGGTAAATTTTTCCACTTGATAAGATCAATGTACTCTACCACAAAATATGCAATCAAAACAACACATGGTTGCACTGATAGATTTCTATCATCAACTGGTGTAAAACAGGGGTGCAATCTAAGCCCACTCCTGTTTAACATTTTTATTAATGATCTTTCTAAAAATATTTATTCAAATCCTGTGAATCTGGAAGGTGTATCAATCAATTCATTACTCTTTGCTGATGATGTTGTGATACTCTCAGATACAAGTGCAGGAATGCAAAATAGTCTTGAAAAACTTGAACAGTACTGCAAAAAGTGGAAACTTCAAGTCAATATCAATAAGACAAAAATTATTATATTTAATAAATTAGGTAGGCTAATTGAAATGGATTTCTACCTAAATGATAACAAAATCCAAGTTGTTACATCATATAACTATCTTGGTATCATTTTTCAAAGTAATGGTAATTTTAAACTTGCCATTGTAAATCTGGTGATGAAAGCACAACGTGCATTAGGTATTCTTAGGCAAACTATCACTTTACATAACCAAACTCTTTCTATTAGTAATGCTTTACAGCTTTTTAAAAGTACAGTCTTACCGATCTTAATGTATGGCTCAGAAATTTGGGGGGCTTTTACCTTCAAGATTTACAAATCTAAACAGGATGATCAAATTGATACAAAAAGATTTGTTAATAATCTCTTTAATGACAGATCACAATTTGAGCAACTTCACATTAAGTTCTGTAAGAGTGTATTAGGAGTGCACAGACATTCAAGTAATATTGCTTCTAGAGCTGAACTTGGAAGTTATCCTGTTATTACTGAAATATGTGCACAATTATTTAAATACAAGAAAAGAATTGAAAACAACACCAGCAATTGCAGTCACTTAGTACATTGTGCTTACATCTCAGAAACCAAAATCAAAGGTAATACATGGGCAACATTTGTAAATAAATTACAGGAGATAACTAAAACTGGTGATGCTGATGACAATACTCTGCTTAAGTCAAAATTAAAAGAAATCTATGTTGAAAAAGTTTGGCTACCAACAGTCCAGACAACCCAAAACAATAAATTACGTACATACACTCAGTTCAAACCTACATATAAATTTGAACCATATTTGAATCAAGTAAAAAATGCACAACATAGAACCAGCTTCACCAAATTTAGGATATCTGCACATACCCTACCAATTGAAAAACTTAGATATCAAGGGATACCTCCAGAGGAAAGAAAGTGCCAACTTTGTAACAATGGGGCTATTGGCAATGAAATCCATGCACTTTTAGACTGTAACCATACTGGAATAACAAATGCTCGTACTGAATTTCTGAATGTAGTTAGCATTTATAATGAAAGTATCCTTAAACTATCAAAACAACAAATGTTTACAAAAATTTTAAGTTCGAGAGATGGGTTCATTGCCAATAGTGCTAGCAAATTTATTGACCGCATACTATTTTACTATAAGTAATTTTACTTAGACTTTAGTTATTTATGTATTTTCTTTGTCTCGTGTGTGTACTTGTGTTTTATTATATTTAATGTCTTTTGACCACAGATATTGTAACAAAATATATTATTTAGTGTCAAATAAAATATACTATACTATACTATTTGGAATAGAGGCATGTATACTCCCATGTTTCCATTAGAGGCATGTGTTCTCCCATATTTGGAATAGAGGCATGTGCACTCCCATGTTTGGATTAGTGCCATGTGTACCCCCATGTTTGGAATAGAGTCATATGTACTCCCATGTTTAGAATATAGGCATGTGTACTCCCATGTTTGGATTAAAGGCATGTGTACTTCCATGTTTGGATTAGAAGCATGTGTACCCCCATGTTTGGAATAGAGTCATATGTACTCCCATGTTTAGAATATAGGCATGTGTACTCCCATGTTTGGATTAAAGGCATGTGTACTTCCATGTTTGGATTAAAGGCATGTGTACTCCCATGTTTGGATTAGAGGTGTGTGTACTACCATGTTTGCATTAAAGGCATGAGTACTCCCATGTTTGGATTAGTAGCATGTGTACTCCCATGTTTGGATGAGAGACATGTGTACTCCCATGTTTGCATTATAGGCATGTGTATTCCTATGTTTGCATTAGAGGCTTATGCACTCCCATGCTTGAATTAGAGCCATGTGTATTTCCAATTTGGTATGGAGGCATGTGTACTGCCATGTTTGCATTAGAGGCATGTGTACTTCCATGTTTGGATTAAAGGCATGTGTACTGCCATGTTTGGATTAGAGAGGTGTGTACTTCCGTGTTTGGATTAGAAGCATGTGTACCCCCATGTTTGAATTAGAGCCATGTTTATTCCCAGTTTGGTATAGAGGCATGTGTACTCCCATGTTTGCATTATAGGCATGTGTACTTCCATGTTTGGATTAAAGGCATGTATACTCCCATGTATTCATTAGAGGCATGTGTTCTCCCATATTTGGAATAGAGGCATGTGTACTCCCATGTTTAGATTAGAAGCATTGTACTCCTATGTTTGCATTAGAGGCATTTGCACTCCCATGCTTGAATTAGAGCCATGTGTAGTCCCATGTTTGGATTAAAGGCATGTGTACTCCCATGTTTGGATTAGAGGTGTGTGTACTACCATGTTTGCATTAAAGGCATGAGTACTCCCATGTTTGGATTAGTAGCATGTGTACTCCCATATTTGGATGAGAGACATGTGTACTCCCATGTTTGCATTAATGGGATGTGTACTCCAATGTTTGCATTATAGGCTTATGCACTCCCATGTCATATGTACTTCAATGTTTGGATTAGAGGCATGTGTACTCCCATGTTTGGATTGGAGGCATGTGTACTCCTATGTTTGCATTAGAGTCATATGTTCTCCAATGTTTGGATTGGAGGCATGTGTACTTCCATGTTTGCATTAGAGGCATGTGTACTCCTATGTTTGCTTTAGAGGCTTATGCATTCCCAGGCTTGAATTAGTGCCATGTGTATTGCCAATTTGGTATGAAGGTATGTGTACTGTCATGTTTGCATTAGAGGCATGTGTACTTCCAAGTTTGGATTAGAGACATGTCTGCTCCTAAATTTGCATTAGAGTCATATGTACTCCAATGTTTGGATTGGAGGCATGTGTACTCCCATGTTTGGATTAGAGACATGTGTACTGTCATGTTTGGATTGGAGGCATGTCTACTCCTAAATTTGCATTGGAGTTATATGTACTCCAATGTTTGGATTGGAGGCATGTGTACTCCCATGTTTGGATTGGAGGCATGTGTACTCCTATGTTTTCATTAGAGGCATATGAACTCGCATGTTTGAATTAGAGCCATGGGCGCTACCATGTTTGGTATAAAGGCATGTGTACTCCCATGTTTGAATTACAGCCATGTGCACTCCCATGTTTGGTATAAAGGCATGTGTACTCCCATGTTTGAATTAGAGGCATGTGTTCTTCTATGTTTGGATTAGAGGCATGTGTACTCCTATGTTTGCATTAGAGGCATATGCACTCCCATACTTGAATTAGAGCCATGTGTATTCCCAGTTTGGTAGAGAGGCATGTGTACTTCCATGTTTGGATTAAAGGCATGTGTACTCCCATGTTTAGATTAGAGGTGTGTGTACTACCATGTTTGCATTAAAGGCATGAGTACTCCCATGTTTGGATTAGTAGCATGTGTTCTCCCATATTTGGATTAGTAGCATGTGTACTCCCATGTTTGGATGAGAGACATGTGTACTCCCATGTTTGCATTAGAGGCATGTGTACTCCTATGTTTGCATTAGAGGCTTATGCACTCCCATGCTTGAATTAGAGTCATGTGTATTCCCAATTTGGTATGGAGGCATGTGTACTGCCATGTTTGCATTAGAGGCATGTGTACTTTCATGTTTGGATTAAAGGCATATGTACTCCCATGTTTGGATTAGAGAGGTGTGTACTACCATGTTTCCATTAAAGGCATGAGGACTCCCATGTTTGGATTAGAGGCATGTGTACTCCTATGTTTGCATTAGAGGAATATGTACTCCCACATTTGCACTAGAGGCATGTGTACTCCCATGTTTGGATTGGAGGCATGTGTACTCCTAAATTTGCATTAGAGTCACAAGTACTCCAATGTTTGGATTGGAGGCATGTGTACTCCCATGTTTGGATTGGAGGCATGTGTACTCCTATATTTTCATTAGAGGCATATGTACTCCCATGTTTGAATTAGAGCCATGGGCACTCCCATGTTCGGTATAAAGGCATGTGTACTCTAATGTTTGAATTAGAGCCATGTGCACTCCCATGTTTGGTATAAAGGCATGTGTACTCCCATGTTTGAATTAGAGGCATGTGTTCTTCTATGTTTGGATTAGAGGCATGTGTACTCCTATGTTTGCATTAGAGTCTTATGCACTCCCATGTTTGAATTAGAGCCATGTTTATTCCCAGTTTGGTATAGAGGCATGTGTACTCCCATGTTTGCATTATAGGCATGTGTACTTCCATGTTTGGATTAAAGGCATGTATACTCCCATGTATTCATTAGAGGCATGTGTTCTCCCATATTTGGAATAGAGGCATGTGTACTCCCATGTTTGGATTAGAGGCATGTGTACTCCCATGTTTCCATTAGAGGCATGTGTACTTCCATGTTTGGATTAGAAGCATGTGTACCCCCATGTTTGGAATAGAGTCATATGTACTCCCATGTTTAGAATATAGGCATGTGTACTCCCATGTTTGGATTAAAGGCATGTGTACTTCCATGTTTGGATTAAAGGCATGTGTACTCCCATGTTTGGATTAGAGGTGTGTGTACTACCATGTTTGCATTAAAGGCATGAGTACTCCCATGTTTGGATTAGTAGCATGTGTACTCCCATGTTTGGATGAGAGACATGTGTACTCCCATGTTTGCATTATAGGCATGTGTATTCCTATGTTTGCATTAGAGGCTTATGCACTCCCATGCTTGAATTAGAGCCATGTGTATTTCCAATTTGGTATGGAGGCATGTGTACTGCCATGTTTGCATTGAGGCATGTGTACTTCCATGTTTGGATTAAAGGCATGTGTACTGCCATGTTTGGATTAGAGAGGTGTGTACTTCCGTGTTTGGATTAGAAGCATGTGTACCCCCATGTTTGGAAAAGAGTCATATGTACTCCCATGTTTAGAATATAGGCATGTGTACTCCTATGTTTGGATTAGAGGCATATGCACTCCCATACTTGAATTAGAGCCATGTGTATTCCCAATTTGGTATTGAGGCATGTGTACTTAAATGTTTGGATTAAAGGCATATGTTCTCCCATGTTTGGATTAGAGAGGTGTGTACTACCATGTTTCCATTAAAGGCATGAGTACTCCCATGTTTGGATTAGAGGCATGTGTACTCCTATGTTTGCATTAGAGGAATATGTACTCCCGCATTTGCACTAGAGGCATGTGTACTCCCATGTTTGGATTGGAGGCATGTGTACTCCTAAATTTACATTAGAGTCACAAGTACTCCAATGTTTGGATTGGAGGCATGTGTACTTGCATGTTTGGATTGGAGGCATGTGTACTCCTATGTCTTCATTAGAGGCATATGTACTCCCATGTTTGAATTAGAGCCATGGGCACTCCCATGTTTGGTATAAAGACATGTGTACTCCCATGTATTCATTAGAGGCATGTGTTCTCCCATATTTGGAATAGAGGCATGTGTACTCCCATGTTTCCATTAGAGGCATGTGTTCTCCCATATTTGGAATAGAGGCATGTGCACTCCCATGTTTGGATTAGTGCCATGTGTACTTCCATGTTTGGATTAGAAGCATGTGTACCCCCATGTTTGGAATAGAGTCATATGTACTCCCATGTTTAGAATATAGGCATGTGTACTCCCATGTTTGGATTAAAGGCATGTGTACTTCCATGTTTGGATTAAAGGCATGTGTACTCCCATGATTGGATTAGAGGTGTGTGTACTACCATGTTTGCATTAAAGGCATGAGTACTCCCATGTTTGGATTAGTAGCATGTGTACTCCCATGTTTGGATGAGAGACATGTGTACTCCCATGTTTGCATTATAGGCATGTGTATTCCTATGTTTGCATTAGAGGCTTATGCACTCCCATGCTTGAATTAGAGCCATGTGTATTTCCAATTTGATATGGAGGCATGTGTACTGCCATGTTTGCATTGAGGCATGTGTACTTCCATGTTTGGATTAAAGGCATGTGTACTGCCATGTTTGGATTAGAGAGGCGTGTACTTCCGTGTTTGGATTAGAAGCATGTGTACCCCCATGTTTGGAATAGAGTCATATGTACTCCCATGTTTAGAATATAGGCATGTGTACTCCTATGTTTGGATTAGAGGCATATGCACTCCCATACTTGAATTAGAGCCATGTGTATTCCCAATTTGGTATTGAGGCATGTGTACTTCCATGTTTGGATTAAAGGCATATGTACTCCCATGTTTGGATTAGAGAGGTGTGTACTACCATGTTTCCATTAAAGGCATGAGTACTCCCATGTTTGGATTAGAGGCATATGTACTCCTATGTTTGCATTAGAGGAATATGTACTCCCGCATTTGCACTAGAGGCATGTGTACTCCTAAATTTACATTAGAGTCACAAGTACTCCAATGTTTGGATTGGTGGCATGTGTACTTGCATGTTTGGATTGGAGGCATGTGTACTCCTATGTCTTCATTAGAGGCACATGTACTCCCATGTTTGAATTAGAGCCATGGGCACTCCCATGTTTGGTATAAAGACATGTGTACTCCCATGTATTCATTAGAGGCATGTGTTCTCCCATATTTGGAATAGAGGCATGTACACTCCCATGTTTGGATTAGTGCCATGTGTACTTCCATGTTTGGATTAGAAGCATGTGTACCCCTATGTTTGGAATCGAGTCATATGTACTCCCATGTTTAGAATATAGGCATGTGTACTCCTATGTTTGGATTAGAGGCATATGCACTCCCATACTTGAATTAGAGCCATGTGTATTCCCAATTTGGTATTGAGGCATGTGTACTCCTATGTTTGAATTAGAGGCATGTGTACTTCCATGTTTGGATTAGAGGCATGTGTACTTCCATGTTTGGATTAAAGGCATGTATACTCCCATGTATTCATTAGAGGCATGTGTTCTCCCATATTTGGAATAGAGGCATGTGTACTCCCATGTTTGGATTAGAGGCATGTGTACTCCCATGTTTCCATTAGAGGCATGTGTACTTCCATGTTTGGATTAGAAGCATGTGTACCCCCATGTTTGGAATAGAGTCATATGTACTCCCATGTTTAGAATATAGGCATGTGTACTCCCATGTTTGGATTAAAGGCATGTGTACTTCCATGTTTGGATTAAAGGCATGTGTACTCCCATGTTTGGATTAGAGGTGTGTGTACTACCATGTTTGCATTAAAGGCATGAGTACTCCCATGTTTGGATTAGTAGCATGTGTACTCCCATGTTTGGATGAGAGACATGTGTACTCCTAAATTTACATTAGAGTCACAAGTACTCCAATGTTTGGATTGGAGGCATGTGTACTTGCATGTTTGGATTGGAGGCATGTGTACTCCTATGTCTTCATTAGAGGCATATGTACTCCCATGTTTGAATTAGAGCCATGGGCACTCCCATGTTTCGTATAAAGACATGTGTACTCCCATGTATTCATTAGAGGCATGTGTTCTCCCATATTTGGAATAGAGGCATGTGTACTCCCATGTTTGCATTGAGGCATGTGTACTTCCATGTTTGGATTAAAGGCATGTGTACTGCCATGTTTGGATTAGAGAGGTGTGTACTTCCGTGTTTGGATTAGAAGCATGTGTACCCCATGTTTGGAAAAGAGTCATATGTACTCCCATGTTTAGAATATAGGCATGTGTACTCCTATGTTTGGATTAGAGGCATATGCACTCCCATACTTGAATTAGAGCCATGTGTATTCCCAATTTGGTATTGAGGCATGTGTACTTCCATGTTTGGATTAAAGGCATATGTACTCCCATGTTTGGATTAGAGAGGTGTGTACTACCATGTTTCCATTAAAGGCATGCGTACTCCCATGTTTGGATTAGAGGCATGTGTACTCCTATGTTTGCATTAGAGGAATATGTACTCCCGCATTTGCACTAGAGGCATGTGTACTCCCATGTTTGGATTGGAGGCATGTGTACTTCTAAATTTACATTAGAGTCACAAGTACTCCAATGTTTGGATTGGAGGCATGTGTACTTGCATGTTTGGATTGGAGGCATGTGTACTCCTATGTCTTCATTAGAGGCATATGTACTCCCATGTTTGAATTAGAGCCATGGGCACTCCCATGTTTGGTATAAAGACATGTGTACTCCCATGTATTCATTAGAGGCATGTGTTCTCCCATATTTGGAATAGAGGCATGTGTACTCCCATGTTTCCATTAGAGGCATGTGTTCTCCCATATTTGGAATAGAGGCATGTGCACTCCCATGTTTGGATTAGTGCCATGTGTACTTCCATGTTTGGATTAGAAGCATGTGTACCCCCATGTTTGGAATAGAGTCATATGTACTCCCATGTTTAGAATATAGGCATGAGTACTCCCATGTTTGGATTAGTAGCATGTGTACTCCCATGTTTGGATGAGAGACATGTGTACTCCCATGTTTGCATTATAGGCATGTGTATTCCTATGTTTGCATTAGAGGCTTATGCACTCCCATGCTTGAATTAGAGCCATGTGTATTTCCAATTTGGTATGGAGGCATGTGTACTGCCATGTTTGCATTGAGGCATGTGTACTTCCATGTTTGGATTAAAGGCATGTGTACTGCCATGTTTGGATTAGAGAGGCGTGTACTTCCGTGTTTGGATTAGAAGCATGTGTACCCCCATGTTTGGAATAGAGTCATATGTACTCCCATGTTTAGAATATAGGCATGTGTACTCCTATGTTTGGATTAGAGGCATATGCACTCCCATACTTGAATTAGAGCCATGTGTATTCCCAATTTAGTATTGAGGCATGTGTACTTCCATGTTTGGATTAGAGGCATGTGTACTCCTATGTTTGGATTAGAGGCATATGCACTCCCATACTTGAATTAGAGCCATGTGTATTCCCAATTTGGTATTGAGGCATGTGTACTTCCATGTTTGGATTAAAGGCATATGTACTCCCATGTTTGGATTAGAGAGGTGTGTACTACCATGTTTCCATTAAAGGCATGAGTACTCCCATGTTTGGATTAGAGGCATATGTACTCCTATGTTTGCATTAGAGGAATATGTACTCCCGCATTTGCACTCGAGGCATGTGTACTCCTAAATTTACATTAGAGTCACAAGTACTCCAATGTTTGGATTGGAGGCATGTGTACTTGCATGTTTGGATTGGAGGCATGTGTACTCCTATGTCTTCATTAGAGGCACATGTACTCCCATGTTTGAATTAGAGCCATGGGCACTCCCATGTTTGGTATAAAGACATGTGTACTCCCATGTATTCATTAGAGGCATGTGTGCTCCCATATTTGGAATAGAGGCATGTACACTCCCATGTTTGGATTAGTGCCATGTGTACTTCCATGTTTGGATTAGAAGCATGTGTACCCCCATGTTTGGAATCGAGTCATATGTACTCCCATGTTTAGAATATAGGCATGTGTACTCCTATGTTTGGATTAGAGGCATATGCACTCCCATACTTGAATTAGAGCCATGTGTATTCCCAATTTGGTATTGAGGCATGTGTACTTCCATGTTTGGATTAGAGGCATGTGTACTTCCATGTTTGGATTAAAGGCATGTGTACTCCCATGTTTGGATTAGAGGTGTGTGTACTACCATGTTTGCATTAAAGGCATGAGTACTCCCATGTTTGGATTAGTAGCATGTGTTCTCCCATATTTGGATTAGTAGCATGTGTACTCCCATGTTTGGATGAGAGACATGTGTACTCCAATGTTTGCATTAGAGGCATGTGTACTCCTATGTTTGCATTAGAGGCTTATGTACTCCCATGCTTGAATTAGAGCCATGTGTATTCCCAATTTGGTATGGAGGCATGTGTACTGCCATGTTTGCATTAGAGGCATGTGTACTTCCATGTTTGGATTAAAGGCATATGTACTCCCAAGTTTGGAATAGAGAGGTGTGTACTACCATGTTTCCATTAAAGGCATGAGTACTCCCATGTTTGGATTAGAGGCATGTGTACTCCTATGTTTGCATTAGAGGAATATGTACTCCCACATTTGCACTAGAGGCATGTGTACTCCCATGTTTGGATTGGAGGCATGTGCACTCCTAAATTTGCATTAGAGTCACAAGTACTCCAATGTTTGGATTGGAGGCATGTGTACTCCCATGTTTGGATTGGAGGCATGTGTACTCCTATATTTTCATTAGAGGCATATGTACTCCCATGTTTGAATTAGAGCCATGGGCACTCCCATGTTTGGTATAAAGGCATGTGTACTCCCATGTTTGAATTAGAGCCATGTGTTCTTCTATGTTTGGATTAGAGGCACGTGTTCTCCTATGTTTGCATTAGAGGCTTATGCACTCCCATGTTTGAATTAGAGCCATGTTTATTCCCAGTTTGGTATAGAGGCATGTGTACTCCCATGTTTGCATTATAGGCATGTGTACTTCCATGTTTGGATTAAAGGCATGTATACTCCCATGTATTCATTAGAGGCATGTGTTCTCCTATATTTGGAATAGAGGCATGTGTACTCCCATGTTTGGATTAGAGGCATGTGCACTCCCATGTTTGGATTAGTGCCATGTGTACTTCCATGTTTGGATTAGAATCATGTGTACCCCCATGTTTGGAATAGAGTCATATGTACTCCCATGTTTAGAATATAGGCATGTGTACTCCCATGTTTGGATTAAAGGCATGTGTACTTCCATGTTTGGATTAAAGGCATGTGTACTGCCATGTTTGGATTAGAGAGGTGTGTACTTCCGTGTTTGGATTAGAAGCATGTGTACCCCCATGTTTGGAATAGAGTCATATGTACTCCCATGTTTAGAATATAGGCATGTGTACTCCCATGTTTGGATTAAAGGCATGTGTATTTCCATGTTTGGATTAAAGGCATGTGTACTCCCATGTTTGGATTAGAGGTGTGTGTACTACCATGTTTGCATTAAAGGCATGAGTACTCCCATGTTTGGATTAAAGGCATGTATACTCCCATGTATTCATTAGAGGCATGTGTTCTCCCATATTTGGAATAGAGGCATGTGCACTCCCATGTTTGGATTAGTGCCATGTGTACTTCCATGTTTGGATTAGAATCATGTGTACCCCCATGTTTGGAATAGAGTCATATGTACTCCCATGTTTAGAATATAGGCATGTGTACTCCCATGTTTGGATTAAAGGCATGTGTACTTCCATGTTTAGATTAAAGGCATGTGTACTGCCATGTTTGGATTAGAGAGGTGTGTACTTCCGTGTTTGGATTAGAAGCATGTGTACCCCCATGTTTGGAATAGAGTCATATGTACTCCCATGTTTAGAATATAGGCATGTGTACTCCCATGTTTGGATTAAAGGCATGTGTACTTCCATGTTTGGATTAAAGGCATGTGTACTCCCATGTTTGGATTAGAGGTGTGTGTACTACCATATTTGCATTAAAGGCATGAGTACTCCCATGTTTGGATTAGTAGCATGTGTACTCCCATGTTTGGATGAGAGACATGTGTACTCCCATGTTTGCATTATAGGCATGTGTATTCCTATGTTTGCATTAGAGGCTTATGCACTCCCATGCTTGAATTAGAGCCATGTGTATTTCCAATTTGGTATGGAGGCATGTGTACTGCCATGTTTGCATTAGAGGCATGTGTACTTCCATGTTTGGATTAAAGGCATGTGTACTGCCATGTTTGGATTAGAGAGGTGTGTACTTCCGTGTTTGGATTAGAAGCATGTGTACCCCCATGTTTGGAATAGAGTCATATGTACTCCCATGTTTAGAATATAGGCATGTGTACTCCCATGTTTGGATTAAAGGCATGTGTACTTCCATGTTTGGATTAAAGGCATGTGTACTGCCATGTTTGGATTAGAGAGGTGTGTACTTCCGTGTTTGGATTAGAAGCATGTGTACCCCCATGTTTGGAATAGAGTCATATGTACTCCCATGCTTGAATTAGAGCCATGTGTATTCCCAATTTGGTATGGAGGCATGTGTACTGCCATGTTTGCATTAGAGGCATGTGTACTTCCATGTTTGGATTAAAGGCATATGTACTCCCATGTTTGGATTAGAGAGGTGTGTACTACCATGTTTCCATTAAAGGCATGAGTACTCCCATGTTTGGATTAGAGGCATGTGTACTCCTATGTTTGCATTAGAGGAATATGTACTCCCACATTTGCACTAGAGGCATGTGTACTCCCATGTTTGGATTAAAGGCATGTGTACTCCCATGTTTGGATTAGAGGTGTGTGTACTACCATGTTTGCATTAAAGGCATGAGTACTCCCATGTTTGGATTAGTAGCATGTGTTCTCCCATATTTGGATTAGTAGCATGTGTACTCCCATGTTTGGATGAGAGACATGTGTACTCCCATGTTTCCATTAGAGGCATGTGTACTCCTATGTTTGCATTAGAGGCTTATGTACTCCCATGCTTGAATTAGAGCCATGTGTATTCCCAATTTGGTATGGAGGCATGTGTACTGCCATGTTTGCATTAGAGGCATGTGTACTTCCATGTTTGGATTAAAGGCATATGTACTCCCATGTTTGGATTAGAGAGGTGCGTACTACCATGTTTCCATTAAAGGCATGAGTACTCCCATGTTTGGATTAGAGGCATGTGTACTCCTATGTTTGCATTAGAGGAATATGTACTCCCACATTTGCACTAGAGGCATGTGTACTCCCATGTTTGGATTGGAGGCATGTGTACTCCTAAATTTGCATTAGAGTCACAAGTACTCCAATGTTTGGATTGGAGGCATGTGTACTCCCATGTTTGGATTGGAGGCATGTGTACTCCTATATTTTCATTAGAGGCATATGTACTCCCATGTTTGAATTAGAGCCATGGGCACTCCCATGTTTGGTATAAAGGCATGTGTACTCCCATGTTTGAATTAGAGCCATGTGCACTCCCATGTTTGGTATAAAGGCATGTGTACTCCCATGTTTGAATTAGATGCATGTGTTCTTCTATGTTTGGATTAGAGGCATGTGTTCTCCTATGTTTGCATTAGAGGCTTATGCACTCCCATGTTTGAATTAGAGCCATGTTTATTCCCAGTTTGGTATAGAGGCATGTGTACTCCCATGTTTGCATTATAGGCATGTGTACTTCCATGTTTGGATTAAAGGCATGTATACTCCCATGTATTCATTAGAGGCATGTGTTCTCCTATATTTGGAATAGAGGCATGTGTACTCCCATGTTTGGATTAGAGGCATGTGCACTCCCATGTTTGGATTAGTGCCATGTGTACTTCCATGTTTGGATTAGAATCATGTGTACCCCCATGTTTGGAATAGAGTCATATGTACTCCCATGTTTAGAATATAGGCATGTGTACTCCCATGTTTGGATTAAAGGCATGTGTACTTCCATGTTTGGATTAAAGGCATGTGTACTGCCATGTTTGGATTAGAAAGGTGTGTACTTCCGTGTTTGGATTAGAAGCATGTGTACCCCCATGTTTGGAATAGAGTCATATGTACTCCCATGTTTAGAATATAGGCATGTGTACTCCCATGTTTGGATTAAAGGCATGTGTATTTCCATGTTTGGATTAAAGGCATGTGTACTCCCATGTTTGGATTAGAGGTGTGTGTACTACCATGTTTGCATTAAAGGCATGAGTACTCCCATGTTTGGATTAGTAGCATGTGTACTCCCATGTTTGGATGAGAGACATGTGTACTCCCATGTTTGCATTATAGGCATGTGTATTCCTATGTTTGCATTAGAGGCTTATGCACTCCCATGCTTGAATTAGAGCCATGTGTATTTCCAATTTGGTATGGAGGCATGTGTACTGCCATGTTTGCATTAGAGGCATGTGTACTTCCATGTTTGGATTAAAGGCATGTGTACCGCCATGTTTGGATTAGAGAGGTGTGTACTTCCGTGTTTGGATTAGAAGCATGTGTACCCCCATGTTTGGAATAGAGTCATATGTACTCCCATGTTTAGAATATAGGCATGTGTACTCCTATGTTTGGATTAGAGGCATATGCACTCCCATACTTGAATTAGAGCCATGTGTATTCCCAATTTGGTATTGAGGCATGTGTACTTCCATGTTTGGATTAAAGGCATATGTACTCCCATGTTTGGATTAGAGAGGTGTGTACTACCATGTTTCCATTAAAGGCATGAGTACTCCCATGTTTGGATTGGAGGCATGTGTACTCCTATGTTTGCATTAGAGGAATATGTACTCCCACATTTGCACTAGAGGCATGTGTACTCCCATGTTTGGATTGGAGGCATGTGTACTCCTAAATTTACATTAGAGTCACAAGTACTCCAATGTTTGGATTGGAGGCATGTGTACTTCCATGTTTGGATTGGAGGCATGTGTACTCCTATGTTTTCATTAGAGGCATATGTACTCCCATGTTTGAATTAGAGCCATGGGCACTCCCATGTTTGGTATAAAGACATGTGTACTCCCATGTATTCATTAGAGGCATGTGTTCTCCCATATTTGGAATAGAGGCATGTGCACTCCCATGTTTGGATTAGTGCCATGTGTACTTCCATGTTTGGATTAGAAGCATGTGAACCCCCATGTTTGGAATAGAGTCATATGTACTCCCATGTTTAGAATATAGGCATGTGTACTCCTAAATTTGCATTAGAGTCATATGTACTCCAATGTTTGGATTGGAGGCATGTGTACTCCCATGTTTGGATTGGAGGCAAGAGTACTCCTATGATTGAATTAGAGGCATATGCACTCCCATGCTTGAATTAGAGCCATGTGTATTCCCAATTTGGTATTGAGGCATGTGTACTTCCATGTTTGGATTAGAGGCATGTGTACTTCCATGTTTGGATTAAAGGCATGTGTACTCCAATGTTTGGATTAGAGGTGTGTGTACTACCATGTTTGCATTAAAGGCATGAGTACTCCCATGTTTGGATTAGTAGCATGTGTACTCCCATGTTTGGATGAGAGACATGTGTACTCCCATGTTTGCATTATAGGCATGTGTATTCCTATGTTTGCATTAGAGGCTTATGCACTCCCATGCTTGAATTAGAGCCATGTGTATTTCCAATTTGGTATGGAGGCATGTGTACTGCCATGTTTGCATTAGAGGCATGTGTACTTCCATGTTTGGATTAAAGGCATGTGTACTGCCATGTTTGGATTAGAGAGGTGTGTACTTCCATGTTTGGATTAGAAGCATGTGTACCCCCATGTTTGGAATAGAGTCATATGTACTCCCATGTTTAGAATATAGGCACGTGTACTCCTATGTTTGGAGTAGAGGCATATGCACTCCCATACTTGAATTAGAGCCATGTGTATTCCCAATTTGGTATTGAGGCATGTGTACTTCCATGTTTGGATTAAATGCATATGTACTCCCATGTTTGGATTAGAGAGGTGCGTACTACCATGTTTCCATTAAAGGCATGAGTACTCCCATGTTTGGATTAGAGGCATGTGTACTCCTATGTTTGCATTAGAGGAATATGTACTCCCACATTTGCACTAGAGGCATGTGTACTCCCATGTTTGGATTGGAGGCATGTGTACTCCTAAATTTACATTAGAGTCACAAGTACTCCAATGTTTGGATTGGAGGCATGTGTACTTCCATGTTTGGATTGGAGGCATGTGTACTCCTATGTTTTCATTAGAGGCATATGTACTCCCATATTTGAATTAGAGCCATGGGCACTCCCATGTTTGGTATAAAGACATGTGTACTCCCATGTTTGAATTAGAGCCATGTGCACTCCCATATTTGGTATAAAGGCATGTGTACTCCCGTGTTTGAATTAGAGGCGTGTGTTCTTCTATGTTTGGATTAGAGGCATGTGTACTCCTATGTTTGCATTAGAGGCTTATGAACTCCCATATTTGAATTAGAGCCATGTTTATTCCCAGTTTGGTATAGAGGCATGTGTACTCCCATGTTTGCAATATAGGCATGTGTACTTCCATGTTTGGATTAGAGGTGTGTGTACTACCATGTTTGCATTAAAGGCATGAGTACTCCCATGTTTGGATTAGTAGCATGTGTACTCCCATGTTTGGATGAGAGACATGTATACTCCCATGTATTCATTACAGGCATGTGTTCTCCCATATTTGGAATACAGGCATGTGTACTCCCATGTTTGGATTAGAGGCATGTGTACTCCCATGTTTGCATTAGAGGCATGTGCTCTCCCATATTTGGAATAGAGGCGTGTGCACTCCCATGTTTGGATTAGTGCCATGTGTACTTCCATGTTTGGATTAGAAGCATGTGTACCCCCATGTTTGGATTAGAGATGTGTGTACTACCATGTTTGCATTAAAGGCATGAGTACTCCCATGTTTGGAATATAGGCATGTGTACTCCTATGTTTGGATTAGAGGCATATGCACTCCCATACTTGAATTAGAGCCATGTGTATTCCCAATTTGGTATTGAGGCATGTGTACTTCCATGTTTGGATTAGAGGCATGTGTACTTCCATGTTTGGATTAAAGGCATGTGTACTCCCATGTTTGGATTAGAGGTGTGTGTACTACCATGTTTGCATTAAAGGCATGAGTACTCCCATGTTTGGATTAGTAGCATGTGTACTCCCATGTTTGGATGAGAGACATGTGTACTCCCATGTTTGCATTATAGGCATGTGTATTCCTATGTTTGCATTAGAGGCTTATGCACTCCCATGCTTGAATTAGAGCCATGTGTATTCCCAATTTGGTATAGAGGCATGTGTACTGCCATGTTTGCATTAGAGGCATGTGTACTTCCATGTTTGGATTAAAGGCATGTGTACTGCCATGTTTGGATTAGAGAGGTGTGTACTTCCATGTTTGGATTAGAAGCATGTGTACCCCCATGTTTGGAATAGAGTCATATATTACTCCCATGTTTAGAATATAGGCATGTGTACTCCTATGTTTGGATTAGAGGCCTATGCACTCCCATACTTGAATTAGAGCCATGTGTATTCCCAATTTGGTATTGAGGCATGTGTACTTCCATGTTTGGATTAAAGGCATATGTACTCCCATGTTTGGATTAGTTAGGTGTGTACTACCATGTTTCCATTAAAGGCATGTTTTTTCCCAGTTTGTTATAGAGGCATGTGTACTCCCATGTTTGGATTAGAGGCATGTGTACTTCCATGTTTGGATTAAAAGCATGTGTACTCCCATGTTTGGATTAGAGGTGTGTGTACTACCATGTTTGCATTAAAGGCATGAGTACTCCCGTGTTTGGATTAGTAGCATGTGTACTCCCATGTTTGGATGAGAGACATGTGTACTCCCATGTTTGCATTATAGACATGTGTATTCCTATGTTTGCATTAGAGGCTTATGCACTCCCATGCTTGAATTAGAGCCATGTGTATTCCCAATTTGGTATAGAGGCATGTGTACTGCCATGTTTGCATTAGAGGCATGTGTACTTCCATGTTTGGATTAAAGGCATGTGTACTGCCATGTTTGGATTAGAGAGGTGTGTACTTCCATGTTTGGATTAGAAGCATGTGTACCCCCATGTTTGGAATAGAGTCATATATTACTCCCATGTTTAGAATATAGGCATGTGTACTCCTATGTTTGGATTAGAGGCATATGCACTCCCATACTTGAATTAGAGCCATGTGTATTCCCAATTTGGTATTGAGGCATGTGTACTTCCATGTTTGGATTAAAGGCATATGTACTCCCATGTTTGGATTAGAGAGGTGTGTACTACCATGTTTCCATTAAAGACATGAGTACTCCCATGTTTGGATTAGAGGTATGTGTACTCCTATGTTTGCATTAGAGGAATATGTACTCCCACATTTGCACTAGAGGCATGTGTACTCCCATGTTTGGATTGGAGGCATGTGTACTTCCATGTTTGGATTGGAGGCATGTGTACTCCTATGTTTTCATTAGAGGCATATGTACTCCCATGTTTGAATTAGAGCCATGGGCACTCCCATGTTTGGTATAAAGACGTGTGTACTCCCATGTTTGAATTAGAGCCATGTGCACTCTCATATTTGGTATAAAGGCATGTGTACTCTCATGTTTGAATTAGAGGCATGTGTTCTGCTATGTTTGGATTAGAGGCATGTTTATTCCCTGTTTGGTATAGAGGCATGTGTACTCCCATGTTTGCAATATAGGCATGTGTACTTCCATGTTTGGATTAAAGGCATGTATACTCCCATGTATTCATTAGAGGCATGTGTTCTCCCATATTTGGAATACAGGCATGTGTACTCCCATGTTTGGATTAGAGGCTTGTGTACTCCCATGTTTGCATTAGAGGCATGTGCTCTCCCATATTTGGAATAGAGGCATGTGCACTCCCATGTTTGGATTAGTGCCATGTGTACTTCCATGTTTGGATTAGAAGCATGTGTACCCCCATGTTTGGAATAGAGTCATATGTACTCCCATGTTTAGAATATAGGCATGTGTACTCCTATGTTTGGATTAGAGGCATATGCACTCCCATACTTGAATTAGAGCCATGTGTATTCCCAATTTGGTATTGAGGCATGTGTACTTCCATGTTTGGATTAGAGGTGTGTGTACTACCATGTTTGCATTAAAGGCATGAGTACTCCCATGTTTGGATTAGTAGCATGTGTACTCCCATGTTTGGATGAGAGACATGTGTACTCACATGTTTGCATTATAGGCATGTGTATTCCTATGTTTGCATTAGAGGCTTATGCACTCCCATGCTTGAATTAGAGCCATGTGTATTCCCAATTTGGTATAGAGGCATGTGTACTGCCATGTTTGCATTAGAGGCATGTGTACTTCCATGTTTGGATTAAAGGCATGTGTACTGCCATGTTTGCATTAGAGGCATGTGTACTTCCATGTTTGGATTAAAGGCATGTGTACTGCCATGTTTGCATTAGAGGCATGTGTACTCCCATGTTTGGATTAGAGGTGTGTGTACTACCATGTTTGCATTAAAGGCATGAGTACTCCCATGTTTGGATTAGTAGCATGTGTACTCCCATGTTTGGATGAGAGACATGTGTACTCCCATGTTTGCATTATAGGCATGTGTATTCCTATGTTTGCATTAGAGGCTTATGCACTCCCATGCTTGAATTAGAGCCATGTGTATTCCCAATTTGGTATAGAGGCATGTGTACTGCCATGTTTGCATTAGAGGCATGTGTACTTCCATGTTTGGATTAAAGGCATGTGTACTGCCATGTTTGGATTAGAGAGGTGTGTACTTCCATGTTTGGATTAGAAGCATGTGTACCCCCATGTTTGGAATAGAGTCATATATTACTCCCATGTTTAGAATATAGGCATGTGTACTCCTATGTTTGGATTAGAGGCCTATGCACTCCCATACTTGAATTAGAGCCATGTGTATTCCCAATTTGGTATTGAGGCATGTGTACTTCCATGTTTGGATTAAAGGCATATGTACTCCCATGTTTGGATTAGTGAGGTGTGTACTACCATGTTTCCATTAAAGGCATGTTTTTTCCCAGTTTGGTATAGAGGCATGTGTACTCCCATGTTTGGATTAGAGGCATGTGTACTTCCATGTTTGGATTAAAGGCATGTGTACTCCCATGTTTGGATTAGAGGTGTGTGTACTACCATGTTTGCATTAAAGGCATGAGTACTCCCGTGTTTGGATTAGTAGCATGTGTACTCCCATGTTTGGATGAGAGACATGTGTACTCCCATGTTTGCATTATAGGCATGTGTATTCCTATGTTTGCATTAGAGGCTTATGCACTCCCATGCTTGAATTAGAGCCATGTGTATTCCCAATTTGGTATAGAGGCATGTGTACTGCCATGTTTGCATTAGAGGCATGTGTACTTCCATGTTTGGATTAAAGGCATGTGTACTGCCATGTTTGGATTAGAGAGGTGTGTACTTCCATGTTTGGATTAGAAGCATGTGTACCCCCATGTTTGGAATAGAGTCATATATTACTCCCATGTTTAGAATATAGGCATGTGTACTCCTATGTTTGGATTAGAGGCATATGCACTCCCATACTTGAATTAGAGCCATGTGTATTCCCAATTTGGTATTGAGGCATGTGTACTTCCATGTTTGGATTAAAGGCATATGTACTCCCATGTTTGGATTAGAGAGGTGTGTACTACCATGTTTCCATTAAAGACATGAGTACTCCCATGTTTGGATTAGAGGTATGTGTACTCCTATGTTTGGATTAGAGGCATATGCACTCCCATACTTGAATTAGAGCCATGTGTATTCCCAATTTGGTATTGAGGCATGTGTACTTCCATGTTTGGATTAGAGGCATGTGTACTTCCATACTTGAATTAGAGCCATGTGTATTCCCAATTTGGATTAGTGCCATGTGTACTTCCATGTTTGGATTAGAAGCATGTGTACCCCCATGTTTGGATTAGAGATGTGTGTACTACCATGTTTGCATTAAAGGCATGAGTACTCCCATGTTTGGAATATAGGCATGTGTACTCCTATGTTTGGATTAGAGGCATATGCACTCCCATACTTGAATTAGAGCCATGTGTATTCCCAATTTGGTATTGAGGCATGTGTACTTCCATGTTTGGATTAGAGGCATGTGTACTTCCATGTTTGGATTAAAGGCATGTGTACTCCCATGTTTGGATTAGAGGTGTGTGTACTACCATGTTTGCATTAAAGGCATGAGTACTCCCATGGTTGGATTAGTAGCATGTGTACTCCCATGTTTGGATGAGAGACATGTGTACTCCCATGTTTGCATTATAGGCATGTGTATTCCTATGTTTGCATTAGAGGCTTATGCACTCCCATGCTTGAATTAGAGCCATGTGTATTCCCAATTTGGTATAGAGGCATGTGTACTGCCATGTTTGCATTAGAGGCATGTGTACTTCCATGTTTGGATTAAAGGCATGTGTACTGCCATGTTTGGATTAGAGAGGTGTGTACTTCCATGTTTGGATTAGAAGCATGTGTACCCCCATGTTTGGAATAGAGTCATATATTACTCCCATGTTTAGAATATAGGCATGTGTACTCCTATGTTTGGATTAGAGGCCTATGCACTCCCATACTTGAATTAGAGCCATGTGTATTCCCAATTTGGTATTGAGGCATGTGTACTTCCATGTTTGGATTAAAGGCATATGTACTCCCATGTTTGGATTAGTTAGGTGTGTACTACCATGTTTCCATTAAAGGCATGTTTTTTCCCAGTTTGTTATAGAGGCATGTGTACTCCCATGTTTGGATTAGAGGCATGTGTACTTCCATGTTTGGATTAAAAGCATGTGTACTCCCATGTTTGGATTAGAGGTGTGTGTACTACCATGTTTGCATTAAAGGCATGAGTACTCCCGTGTTTGGATTAGTAGCATGTGTACTCCCATGTTTGGATGAGAGACATGTGTACTCCCATGTTTGCATTATAGGCATGTGTATTCCTATGTTTGCATTAGAGGCTTATGCACTCCCATGCTTGAATTAGAGCCATGTGTATTCCCAATTTGGTATAGAGGCATGTGTACTGCCATGTTTGCATTAGAGGCATGTGTACTTCCATGTTTGGATTAAAGGCATGTGTACTGCCATGTTTGGATTAGAGAGGTGTGTACTTCCATGTTTGGATTAGAAGCATGTGTACCCCCATGTTTGGAATAGAGTCATATATTACTCCCATGTTTAGAATATAGGCATGTGTACTCCTATGTTTGGATTAGAGGCATATGCACTCCCATACTTGAATTAGAGCCATGTGTATTCCCAATTTGGTATTGAGGCATGTGTACTTCCATGTTTGGATTAAAGGCATATGTACTCCCATGTTTGGATTAGAGAGGTGTGTACTACCATGTTTCCATTAAAGACATGAGTACTCCCATGTTTGGATTAGAGGTATGTGTACTCCTATGTTTGCATTAGAGGAATATGTACTCCCACATTTGCACTAGAGGCATGTGTACTCCCATGTTTGGATTGGAGGCATGTGTACTCCCATGTTTGGATTGGAGGCATGTGTACTCCTATGTTTTCATTAGAGGCATATGTACTCCCATGTTTGAATTAGAGCCATGGGCACTCCCATGTTTGGTATAAAGACATGTGTACTCCCATGTTTGAATTAGAGCCATGTGCACTCTCATATTTGGTATAAAGGCATGTGTACTCTCATGTTTGAATTAGAGGCATGTGTTCTGCTATGTTTGGATAAGAGGCATGTTTATTCCCTGTTTGGTATAGAGGCATGTGTACTCCCATGTTTGCAATATAGGCATGTGTACTTCCATGTTTGGATTAAAGGCATGTATACTCCCATGTATTCATTAGAGGCATGTGTTCTCCCATATTTGGAATACAGGCATGTGTACTCCCATGTTTGGATTAGAGGCTTGTGTACTCCCATGTTTGCATTAGAGGCATGTGCTCTCCCATATTTGGAATAGAGGCATGTGCACTCCCATGTTTGGATTAGTGCCATGTGTACTTCCATGTTTGGATTAGAAGCATGTGTACCCCCATGTTTGGAATAGAGTCATATGTACTCCCATGTTTAGAATATAGGCATGTGTACTCCTATGTTTGGATTAGAGGCATATGCACTCCCATACTTGAATTAGAGCCATGTGTATTCCCAATTTGGTATTGAGGCATGTGTACTTCCATGTTTGGATTAGAGGTGTGTGTACTACCATGTTTGCATTAAAGGCATGAGTACTCCCATGTTTGGATTAGTAGCATGTGTACTCCCATGTTTGGATGAGAGACATGTGTACTCACATGTTTGCATTATAGGCATGTGTATTCCTATGTTTGCATTAGAGGCTTATGCACTCCCATGCTTGAATTAGAGCCATGTGTATTCCCAATTTGGTATAGAGGCATGTGTACTGCCATGTTTGCATTAGAGGCATGTGTACTTCCATGTTTGGATTAAAGGCATGTGTACTGCCATGTTTGCATTAGAGGCATGTGTACTTCCATGTTTGGATTAAAGGCATGTGTACTGCCATGTTTGCATTAGAGGCATGTGTACTCCCATGTTTGGATTAGAGGTGTGTGTACTACCATGTTTGCATTAAAGGCATGAGTACTCCCATGTTTGGATTAGTAGCATGTGTACTCCCATGTTTGGATGAGAGACATGTGTACTCCCATGTTTGCATTATAGGCATGTGTATTCCTATGTTTGCATTAGAGGCTTATGCACTCCCATGCTTGAATTAGAGCCATGTGTATTCCCAATTTGGTATAGAGGCATGTGTACTGCCATGTTTGCATTAGAGGCATGTGTACTTCCATGTTTGGATTAAAGGCATGTGTACTGCCATGTTTGGATTAGAGAGGTGTGTACTTCCATGTTTGGATTAGAAGCATGTGTACCCCCATGTTTGGAATAGAGTCATATATTACTCCCATGTTTAGAATATAGGCATGTGTACTCCTATGTTTGGATTAGAGGCCTATGCACTCCCATACTTGAATTAGAGCCATGTGTATTCCCAATTTGGTATTGAGGCATGTGTACTTCCATGTTTGGATTAAAGGCATATGTACTCCCATGTTTGGATTAGTGAGGTGTGTACTACCATGTTTCCATTAAAGGCATGTTTTTTCCCAGTTTGGTATAGAGGCATGTGTACTCCCATGTTTGGATTAGAGGCATGTGTACTTCCATGTTTGGATTAAAGGCATGTGTACTCCCATGTTTGGATTAGAGGTGTGTGTACTACCATGTTTGCATTAAAGGCATGAGTACTCCCGTGTTTGGATTAGTAGCATGTGTACTCCCATGTTTGGATGAGAGACATGTGTACTCCCATGTTTGCATTATAGGCATGTGTATTCCTATGTTTGCATTAGAGGCTTATGCACTCCCATGCTTGAATTAGAGCCATGTGTATTCCCAATTTGGTATAGAGGCATGTGTACTGCCATGTTTGCATTAGAGGCATGTGTACTTCCATGTTTGGATTAAAGGCATGTGTACTGCCATGTTTGGATTAGAGAGGTGTGTACTTCCATGTTTGGATTAGAAGCATGTGTACCCCCATGTTTGGAATAGAGTCATATATTACTCCCATGTTTAGAATATAGGCATGTGTACTCCTATGTTTGGATTAGAGGCATATGTACTCCCATACTTGAATTAGAGCCATGTGTATTCCCAATTTGGTATTGAGGCATGTGTACTTCCATGTTTGGATTAAAGGCATATGTACTCCCATGTTTGGATTAGAGAGGTGTGTACTACCATGTTTCCATTAAAGACATGAGTACTCCCATGTTTGGATTAGAGGTATGTGTACTCCTATGTTTGCATTAGAGGAATATGTACTCCCACATTTGCACTAGAGGCATGTGTACTCCCATGTTTGGATTGGAGGCATGTGTACTCCCATGTTTGGATTGGAGGCATGTGTACTCCTATGTTTTCATTAGAGGCATATGTACTCCCATGTTTGAATTAGAGCCATGGGCACTCCCATGTTTGGTATAAAGACATGTGTACTCCCATGTTTGAATTAGAGCCATGTGCACTCTCATATTTGGTATAAAGGCATGTGTACTCTCATGTTTGAATTAGAGGCATGTGTTCTGCTATGTTTGGATTAGAGGCATGTTTATTCCCTGTTTGGTATAGAGGCATGTGTACTCCCATGTTTGCAATATAGGCATGTGTACTTCCATGTTTGGATTAAAGGCATGTATACTCCCATGTATTCATTAGAGGCATGTGTTCTCCCATATTTGGAATACAGGCATGTGTACTCCCATGTTTGGATTAGAGGCTTGTGTACTCCCATGTTTGCATTAGAGGCATGTGCTCTCCCATATTTGGAATAGAGGCATGTGCACTCCCATGTTTGGATTAGTGCCATGTGTACTTCCATGTTTGGATTAGAAGCATGTGTACCCCCATGTTTGGAATAGAGTCATATGTACTCCCATGTTTAGAATATAGGCATGTGTACTCCTATGTTTGGATTAGAGGCATATGCACTCCCATACTTGAATTAGAGCCATGTGTATTCCCAATTTGGTATTGAGGCATGTGTACTTCCATGTTTGGATTAGAGGTGTGTGTACTACCATGTTTGCATTAAAGGCATGAGTACTCCCATGTTTGGATTAGTAGCATGTGTACTCCCATGTTTGGATGAGAGACATGTGTACTCCCATGTTTGCATTATAGGCATGTGTATTCCTATGTTTGCATTAGAGGCTTATGCACTCCCATGCTTGAATTAGAGCCATGTGTATTCCCAATTTGGTATAGAGGCATGTGTACTGCCATGTTTGCATTAGAGGCATGTGTACTTCCATGTTTGGATTAAAGGCATGTGTACTGCCATGTTTGCATTAGAGGCATGTGTACTTCCATGTTTGGATTAGAAGCATGTGTACCCCCATGTTTGGAATAGAGTCATATATTACTCCCATGTTTAGAATATAGGCATGTGTACTCCTATGTTTGGATTAGAGGCATATGCACTCCCATACTTGAATTAGAGACATGTGTATTCCCAATTTGGTATTGAGGCATGTGTACTTCCATGTTTGGATTAAAGGCATATGTACTCCCATGTTTGGATTAGAGAGGTGTGTACTACCATGTTTCCATTAAAGGCATGAGTACTCCCATGTTTGGATTAGAGGTATGTGTACTCCTATGTTTGCATTAGAGGAATATGTACTCCCACATTTGCACTAGAGGCATGTGTACTCCCATGTTTGGATTGGAGGCATGTGTACTCCGAAATTTACATTAGAGTCACAAGTACTCCAATGTTTGGATTGGAGGCATGTGTACTCCCATGTTTGGATTGGAGGCATGTGTACTCCTATGTTTTCATTAGAGGCATATGTACTCCCATGTTTGAATTAGAGCCATGGGCACTCCCATGTTTGGTATAAAGACATGTGTACTCCCATGTTTGAATTAGAGCCATGTGCACTCTCATATTTGGTATAAAGGCATGTGTACTCTCATGTTTGAATTAGAGGCATGTGTTCTTCTATGTTTGGATTAGAGGCATGTTTATTCCCAGTTTGGTATAGAGGCATGTGTACTCCCATGTTTGCAATATAGGCATGTGTACTTCCATGTTTGGATTAAAGGCATGTATACTCCCATGTATTCGTTAGAGGCATGTGTTCTCCCATATTTGGAATACAGGCATGTGTACTCCCATGTTTGGATTAGAGGCATGTGTACTCCCATGTTTGCATTATAGGCATGTGTATTCCTATGTTTGCATTAGAGGCTTATGCACTCCCATGCTTGAATTAGAGCCATGTGTATTCCCAATTTGGTATAGAGGCATGTGTACTGCCATGTTTGCATTAGAGGCATGTGTACTTCCATGTTTGGATTAAAGGCATGTGTACTGCCATGTTTGGATTAGAGAGGTGTGTACTTCCATGTTTGGATTAGAAGCATGTGTACCCCCATGTTTGGAATAGAGTCATATGTACTCCCATGTTTAGAATATAGGCATGTGTACTCCTATGTTTGGATTAGAGGCATATGCACTCCCATACTTGAATTAGAGCGATGTGTATTCCCAATTTGGTATTGAGGCATGTGTACTTCCATGTTTGGATTAAAGGCATATGTACTCCCATGTTTGGATTAGAGAGGTGTGTACTACCATGTTTCCTTTAAAGGCATGAGTACTCCCATGTTTGGATTAGAGGTATGTGTACTCCTATGTTTGCATTAGAGGAATATGTACTCCCACATTTGCACTAGAGGCATGTGTACTCCCATGTTTGGATTGGAGGCATGTGTACTCCTAAATTTACATTAGAGTCACAAGTAATCCAATGTTTGGATTGGAGGCATGTGTACTCGCATGTTTGGATTGGAGGCATGTTTACTCCTATGTTTTCATTGGAGGCATATGTACTCCCATGTTTGAATTAGAGCCATCGGCACTCCCATGTTTGGTATAAAGGCATGTGTGCTCCCATGTTTGAATTAGAGCCATGTGTTCTTCTATGTTTGGATTAGAGGCATGTGTACTCCTATGTTTGCATTAGAGGCTTATGCACTCCCATGTTTGAATTAGAGCCATGTTTATTCCCAGTTTGGTATAGAGGCATGTGTACTCCCATGTTTGCAATATAGGCATGTGTACTTCCATGTTTGGATTAAAGGCATGTATACTCCCATGTATTCATTAGAGGCATGTGTTCTCCCATATTTGGAATAGAGGCATGTGTACTCCCATGTTTGGATTAGAGGCATGTGTACTCCCATGTTTCCATTAGAGGCTTGTGTTCTCCCATATTTGGAATACAGGCATGTACACTCCCATGTTTGGATTAGAAGCATGTGTACCCCCATGTTTGGAATAGAGTCATATGTACTCCGAAGTTCAGAATATAGGCATGTGTACTCCTATGTTTGGATTAGAGGCATATGCACTCCCATGCTTGAATTAGAGCCATGTGTATTCCCAATTTGGTATTGAGGCATGTGTACTTCCATGTTTGGATTAGAGGCATGTGTACTTCCATGTTTGGATTAAAGGCATGTGTACTCCAATGTTTGGATTAGAGGTGTGTGTACTACCATGTTTGCATTAAAGGCATGAGTACTCCCATGTTTGGATTAGTAGCATGTGTACTCCCATGTTGGGATGAGAGACATGTGTACTCCCATGTTTGCATTATAGGCATGTGTATTCCTATGTTTGCATTAGAGGCTTATGCACTCCCATGCTTGAATTAGAGCCATGTGTATTTCCAATTTGGTATGGAGGCATGTGTACTGCCATGTTTGCATTAGAGGCATGTGTACTTCCATGTTTGGATTAAAGGCATGTGTACTGCCATGTTTGGATTAGAGAGGTGTGTACTTCCATGTTTGGATTAGAAGCATGTGTACCCCCATGTTTGGAATAGAGTCATATGTACTCCCATGTTTAAAATATAGGCATGTGTACTCCTATGTTTGGATTAGAGGCATATGCACTCCCATACTTGAATTAGAGCCATGTGTATTCCCAATTTGGTATTGAGGCATGTGTACTTCCATGTTTGGATTAAATGCATATGTACTCCCATGTTTGGATTAGAGAGGTGTGTACTACCATGTTTCCATTAAAGGCATGAGTACTCCCATGTTTGGATTGGAGGCATGTGTACTCCTAAATTTACATTAGAGTCACAAGTACTCCAATGTTTGGATTGGAGGCATGTGTACTTCCATGTTTGGATTGGAGGCATGTGTACTCCTATGTTTTCATTAGAGGCATATGTACTCCCATATTTGAATTAGAGCCATGGGCACTCCCATGTTTGGTATAAAGACATGTGTACTCCCATGTTTGAATTAGAGCCATGTGCACTCCCATATTTGGTATAAAGGCATGTGTACTCCCGTGTTTGAATTAGAGGCGTGTGTTCTTCTATGTTTGGATTAGAGGCATGTGTACTCCTATGTTTGCATTAGAGGCTTATGAACTCCCATGTTTGAATTAGAGCCATGTTTATTCCCAGTTTGGTATAGAGGCATGTGTACTCCCATGTTTGCAATATAGGCATGTGTACTACCATGTTTGGATTAAAGGCATATATACTCCCATGTATTCATTACAGGCATGTGTTCTCCCATATTTGGAATACAGGCATGTGTACTCCCATGTTTGGATTAGAGGCATGTGTACTCCCATGTTTGCATTAGAGGCATGTGCTCTCCCATATTTGGAATAGAGGCGTGTGCACTCCCATGTTTGGATTAGTGCCATGTGTACTTCCATGTTTGGATTAGAAGCATGTGTACCCCCATGTTTGGATTAGAGATGTGTGTACTACCATGTTTGCATTAAAGGCATGAGTACTCCCATGTTTGGAATATAGGCATGTGTACTCCTATGTTTGGATTAGAGGCATATGCACTCCCATACTTGAATTAGAGCCATGTGTATTCCCAATTTGGTATTGAGGCATGTGTACTTCCATGTTTGGATTAGAGGCATGTGTACTTCCATGTTTGGATTAAAGGCATGTGTACTCCCATGTTTGGATTAGAGGTGTGTGTACTACCATGTTTGCATTAAAGGCATGAGTACTCCCATGTTTGGATTAGTAGCATGTGTACTCCCATGTTTGGATGAGAGACATGTGTACTCCCATGTTTGCATTATAGGCATGTGTATTCCTATGTTTGCATTAGAGGCTTATGCACTCCCATGCTTGAATTAGAGCCATGTGTATTCCCAATTTGGTATAGAGGCATGTGTACTGCCATGTTTGCATTAGAGGCATGTGTACTTCCATGTTTGGATTAAAGGCATGTGTACTGCCATGTTTGGATTAGAGAGGTGTGTACTTCCATGTTTGGATTAGAAGCATGTGTACCCCCATGTTTGGAATAGAGTCATATATTACTCCCATGTTTAGAATATAGGCATGTGTACTCCTATGTTTGGATTAGAGGCATATGTACTCCCATACTTGAATTAAAGCCATGTGTATTCCCAATTTGGTATTGAGGCATGTGTACTTCCATGTTTGGATTAAAGGCATATGTACTCCCATGTTTGGATTAGAGAGGTGTGTACTACCATGTTTCCATTAAAGGCATGTTTTTTCCCAGTTTGGTATAGAGGCATGTGTACTCCCATGTTTGGATTAGAGGCATGTGTACTTCCATGTTTGGATTAAAGGCATGTGTACTCCCATGTTTGGATTAGAGGTGTGTGTACTACCATGTTTGCATTAAAGGCATGAGTACTCCCGTGTTTGGATTAGTAGCATGTGTACTCCCATGTTTGGATGAGAGACATGTGTACTCCCATGTTTGCATTATAGGCATGTGTATTCCTATGTTTGCATTAGAGGCTTATGCACTCCCATGCTTGAATTAGAGCCATGTGTATTCCCAATTTGGTATAGAGGCATGTGTACTGCCATGTTTGCATTAGAGGCATGTGTACTTCCATGTTTGGATTAAAGGCATTTGTACTGCCATGTTTGGATTAGAGAGGTGTGTACTTCCATGTTTGGATTAGAAGCATGTGTACCCCCATGTTTGGAATAGAGTCATATATTACTCCCATGTTTAGAATATAGGCATGTGTACTCCTATGTTTGGATTAGAGGCATATGCACTCCCATACTTGAATTAGAGCCATGTGTATTCCCAATTTGGTATTGAGGCATGTGTACTTCCATGTTTGGATTAAAGGCATATGTACTCCCATGTTTGGATTAGAGAGGTGTGTACTACCATGTTTCCATTAAAGACATGAGTACTCCCATGTTTGGATTAGAGGTATGTGTACTCCTATGTTTGCATTAGAGGAATATGTACTCCCACATTTGCACTAGAGGCATGTGTACTCCCATGTTTGGATTGGAGGCATGTGTAGTCCCATGTTTGGATTGGAGGCATGTGTACTCCTATGTTTTCATTAGAGGCATATGTACTCCCATGTTTGAATTAGAGCCATGGGCACTCCCATGTTTGGTATAAAGACATGTGTACTCCCATGTTTGAATTAGAGCCATGTGCACTCTCATATTTGGTATAAAGGCATGTGTACTCTCATGTTTGAATTAGAGGCATGTGTTCTGCTATGTTTGGATTAGAGGCATGTTTATTCCCTGTTTCGTATAGAGGCATGTGTACTCCCATGTTTGCAATATAGGCATGTGTACTTCCATGTTTGGATTAAAGGCATGTATACTCCCATGTATTCATTAGAGGCATGTGTTCTCCCATATTTGGAATACAGGCATGTGTACTCCCATGTTTGGATTAGAGGCATGTGTACTCCCATGTTTGCATTAGAGGCATGTGCTCTCCCATATTTGGAATAGAGGCATGTGCACTCCCATGTTTGGATTAGTGCCATGTGTACTTCCATGTTTGGATTAGAAGCATGTGTACCCCCATGTTTGGAATAGAGTCATATGTACTCCCATGTTTAGAATATAGGCATGTGTACTCCTATGTTTGGATTAGAGGCATATGCACTCCCATACTTGAATTAGAGCCATGTGTATTCCCAATTTGGTATTGAGGCATGTGTACTTCCATGTTTGGATTAGAGGTGTGTGTACTACCATGTTTGCATTAAAGGCATGAGTACTCCCATGTTTGGATTAGTAGCATGTGTACTCCCATGTTTGGATGAGAGACATGTGTACTCCCATGTTTGCATCATAGGCATGTGTATTCCTATGTTTGCATTAGAGGCTTATGCACTCCCATGCTTGAATTAGAGCCATGTGTATTCCCAATTTGGTATAGAGGCATGTGTACTGCCATGTTTGCATTAGAGGCATGTGTACTTCCATGTTTGGATTAGAAGCATGTGTACCCCCATGTTTGGAATAGAGTCATATATTACTCCCATGTTTAGAATATAGGCATGTGTACTCCTATGTTTGGATTAGAGGCATATGCACTCCCATACTTGAATTAGAGACATGTGTATTCCCAATTTGGTATTGAGGCATGTGTACTTCCATGTTTGGATTAAAGGCATATGTACTCCCATGTTTGGATTAGAGAGGTGTGTACTACCATGTTTCCATTAAAGGCATGAGTACTCCCATGTTTGGATTAGAGGTATGTGTACTCCTATGTTTGCATTAGAGGAATATGTACTCCCACATTTGCACTAGAGGCATGTGTACTCCCATGTTTGGATTGGAGGCATGTGTACTCCTAAATTTACATTAGAGTCACAAGTACTCCAATGTTTGGATTGGAGGCATGTGTACTCCCATGTTTGGATTGGAGGCATGTGTACTCCTATGTTTTCATTAGAGGCATATGTACTCCCATGTTCGAATTAGAGCCATGGGCACTCCCATGTTTGGTATAAAGACATGTGTACTCCCATGTTTGAATTAGAGCCATGTGCACTCTCATATTTGGTATAAAGGCATGTGTACTCTCATGTTTGAATTAGAGGCATGTGTTCTTCTATGTTTGGATTAGAGGCATGTTTATTCCCAGTTTGGTATAGAGGCATGTGTACTCCCATGTTTGCAATATAGGCATGTGTACTTCCATGTTTGGATTAAAGGCATGTATACTCCCATGTATTCGTTAGAGGCATGTGTTCTCCCATATTTGGAATACAGGCATGTGTACTCCCATGTTTGGATTAGAGGCATGTGTACTCCCATGTTTGCATTATAGGCATGTGTATTCCTATGTTTGCATTAGAGGCTTATGCACTCCCATGCTTGAATTAGAGCCATGTGTATTCCCAATTTGGTATAGAGGCATGTGTACTGCCATGTTTGCATTAGAGGCATGTGTACTTCCATGTTTGGATTAAAGGCATGTGTACTGCCATGTTTGGATTAGAGAGGTGTGTACTTCCATGTTTGGATTAGAAGCATGTGTACCCCCATGTTTGGAATAGAGTCATATGTACTCCCATGTTTAGAATATAGGCATGTGTACTCCTATGTTTGGATTAGAGGCATATGCACTCCCATACTTGAATTAGAGCGATGTGTATTCCCAATTTGGTATTGAGGCATGTGTACTTCCATGTTTGGATTAAAGGCATATGTACTCCCATGTTTGGATTAGAGAGGTGTGTACTACCATGTTTCCTTTAAAGGCATGAGTACTCCCATGTTTGGTTTAGAGGTATGTGTACTCCTATGTTTGCATTAGAGGAATATGTACTCCCACATTTGCACTAGAGGCATGTGTACTCCCATGTTTGGATTGGAGGCATGTGTACTCCTAAATTTACATTAGAGTCACAAGTAATCCAATGTTTGGATTGGAGGCATGTGTACTCCCATATTTGGATTGGAGGCATGTATACTCCTATGTTTTCATTGGAGGCATATGTACTCCCATGTTTGAATTAGAGCCATCGGCACTCCCATGTTTGGTATAAAGGCATGTGTGCTCCCATGTTTGAATTAGAGCCATGTGTTCTTCTATGTTTGGATTAGAGGCATGTGTACTCCTATGTTTGCATTAGAGGCTTATGCACTCCCATGTTTGAATTAGAGCCATGTTTATTCCCAGTTTGGTATAGAGGCATGTGTACTCCCATGTTTGCAATATAGGCATGTGTACTTCCATGTTTGGATTAAAGGCATGTATACTCCCATGTATTCATTAGAGGCATGTGTTCTCCCATATTTGGAATAGAGGCATGTGTACTCCCATGTTTGGATTAGAGGCATGTGTACTCCCATGTTTCCATTAGAGGCTTGTGTTCTCCCATATTTGGAATACAGGCATGTACACTCCCATGTTTGGATTAGAAGCATGTGTACCCCCATGTTTGGAATAGAGTCATATGTACTCCCAAGTTCAGAATATAGGCATGTGTACTCCTATGTTTGGATTAGAGGCATATACACTCCCATACTTGAATTAGAGCCATGTGTATTCCCAATTTGGTATTGAGGCATGTGTACTTCCATGTTTGGATTAGAGGCATGTGTACTTCCATGTTTGGATTAGAGGCATGTTTATTCCCAGTTTGGTATAGAGGCATGTGTACTCCCATGTTTGCAATATAGGCATGTGTACTTCCATGTTTGGATTAAAGGCATGTATACTCCCATGTATTCGTTAGAGGCATGTGTTCTCCCATATTTGGAATACAGGCATGTGTACTCCCATGTTTGGATTAGAGGCATGTGTACTCCCATGTTTGCATTATAGGCATGTGTATTCCTATGTTTGCATTAGAGGCTTATGCACTCCCATGCTTGAATTAGAGCCATGTGTATTCCCAATTTGGTATAGAGGCATGTGTACTGCCATGTTTGCATTAGAGGCATGTGTACTTCCATGTTTGGATTAAAGGCATGTGTACCCCCATGTTTGGAATAGAGTCATATGTACTCCCATGTTTAGAATATAGGCATGTGTACTCCTATGTTTGGATTAGAGGCATATGCACTCCCATACTTGAATTAGAGCGATGTGTATTCCCAATTTGGTATTGAGGCATGTGTACTTCCATGTTTGGATTAAAGGCATATGTACTCCCATGTTTGCATTAGAGAGGTGTGTACTACCATGTTTCCTTTAAAGGCATGAGTACTCCCATGTTTGGATTAGAGGTATGTGTACTCCTATGTTTGCATTAGAGGAATATGTACTCCCACATTTGCACTAGAGGCATGTGTACTCCCATGTTTGGATTGGAGGCATGTGTACTCCTAAATTTACATTAGAGTCACAAGTAATCCAATGTTTGGATTGGAGGCATGTGTACTCCCATGTTTGGATTGGAGGCATGTATACTCCTATGTTTTCATTGGAGGCATATGTACTCCCATGTTTGAATTAGAGCCATCGGCACTCCCATGTTTGGTATAAAGGCATGTGTGCTCCCATGTTTGAATTAGAGCCATGTGTTCTTCTATGTTTGGATTAGAGGCATGTGTACTCCTATGTTTGCATTAGAGGCTTATGCACTCCCATGTTTGAATTAGAGCCATGTTTATTCCCAGTTTGGTATAGAGGCATGTGTACTCCCATGTTTGCAATATAGGCATGTGTACTTCCATGTTTGGATTAAAGGCATGTATACTCCCATGTATTCATTAGAGGCATGTGTTCTCCCATATTTGGAATAGAGGCATGTGTACTCCCATGTTTGGATTAGAGGCATGTGTACTCCCATGTTTCCATTAGAGGCTTGTGTTCTCCCATATTTGGAATACAGGCATGTACACTCCCATGTTTGGATTAGAAGCATGTGTAATCCCATGTTTGGAATAGAGTCATATGTACTCCCAAGTTCAGAATATAGGAATGTGTACTCCTATGTTTGGATTAGAGGCATATACACTCCCATACTTGAATTAGAGCCATGTGTATTCCCAATTTGGTATTGAGGCATGTGTACTTCCATGTTTGGATTAGAGGCATGTGTACTTCCATGTTTGGATTAAAGGCATGTGTACTTCCATGTTTGGATTAGAGGTGTGTGTACTACCATGTTTGCATTAAAGGCATGAGTACTCCCATGTTTGGATTAGTAGCATGTGTACTCCCATGTTTGGATGAGAGACATGTGTACTCCCATGTTTGCATTATAGGCATGTGTACTCCCATGTTTGCATTAGAGGCTTATGCACTCCCATGCTTGAATTAGAGCCATGTGTATTCCCAATTTGGTATGGAGGCATGTGTACTGCCATGTTTGCATTAGAGGCATGTGTACTTCCATGTTTGGATTAAAGGCATATGTACACCCATGTTTGGATTAGAGAGGTGTGTACTACCATGTTTCCATTAAAGGCATGAGTACTCCCATGTTTGGATTAGGGGCATGCGTACTCCCATGCTTGGATTAGAGGTATGTGTACTCCTAAATTTGCATTAGAGTCACAAGTACTCCAATGTTTGGATTGGAGGCATGTGTACTCCCATGTTTGGATTGGAGGCATGTGTACTCCCACATTTGCACTAGAGGCATGTGTACTCCCATGTTTGGATTGGAGGCATGTGTACTCCTAAATTTGCATTAGAGTCACAAGTACTCCAATGTTTGGATTGGAGGCATGTGTACTCCCGTGTTTGGATTGGAGGCATGTGTACTCCTAAATTTGCATTAGAGTCACAAGTTCTCCCATGTTTGAATTAGAGCCACGTGTACTCCCATGTTTGGTATAAAGGCATGTGTACTCCGATGTTTGAATTAGAAGCATGTGTTCTTCTATGTTTGGATTAGAGGCATGTGTACTCCTATGTTTGCATTAGAAGCTTATGCACTCCCATGTTTGAATTAGAGCCATGTTTATTCCCAGTTTGGTATAGAGGCATGTGTACTCCCATGTTTGCATTAGAGGCATGTGTACTTCCATGTTTGGATTAAAGGCATGTATACTCCCATGTATCCATTAGAAGCATGTGTTCTCCCATATCTGGAATAGAGGCATCTGTACTCCCATGTTTGGATTATAGGCATGTGTACTCCCATGTTTCCATTAGAGGCATGTGCTCTCCCATATTTGGAATTGAGGCGTGTGCACTCCAATGTATGGATTAGAGCCATGTGTACTTCCATGTTTGGATTAGAAGCATTTGTACCCCCATGTTTGGAATAGAGTCATATGTACTCCCATGTTTAGAATATAGGCATGTGTACTCCCATGTTTTGATTAGAGGCATATGCACTCCCATTTTTGACCTGAGTCATATGTACTCGCATGTTTGGATTGAGGCATGTGTTCTCCCGTGTTTGTATTAGAGGCATGTGTACTCCCATGTTTGGATTAGAGGCATGTGTACTTCCATGTTTGGATTAGAGGCATGTGTATTCCCATGATTGGATTAGAGGCATGTGTACTTCCATGTTTGGATTAGAGGCATGTGTATTCCCATGATTGGATTAGAGGCATGTGTACTCCTATGTTTGCATTAGAGGCATGATACGTGTACTTCCATGTTTGGATGAGAGACATGTGTACTTCCATGTTTGTATTAGAGGCATGTGTACTCCTATGTTTGCATTAGAGGCATGTGTACTTCCATGTTTGGATTAAAGGCATATGTACACCCATGTTTGGATTAGAGAGGTGTGTACTACCATGTTTCCATTAAAGACATGAGTACTCCCATGTTTGGATTAGAGGTATGTGTACTCCTATGTTTGCATTAGAGGAATATGTACTCCCACATTTGCACTAGAGGCATGTGTACTCCCATGTTTGGATTGGAGGCATGTGTACTCCTAAATTTGCATTAGAGTCACAAGTACTCCAATGTTTGGATTGGAGGCATGTGTACTCCCATGTTTGGATTGGAGGCCTGTGTACTCCTATGTTTGAATTAGAAGCATGTGTACCCCCATGTTTGGAATAGAGTCATATGTACTCCCATGTTTAGAATATAGGCATGTGTACTCCTATGTGTGGATTAGAGGCATATGCACTCCCATACTTGAATTAGAGCCATGTGTATTCCCAATTTGGTATTGAGGCATGTGTACTCCTATGTTTGAATTAGAAGCATGTGTTCTTCTGTGTTTGGCTTAGAAGCATGTGTACTCCTATGTTTGCATTAGAGGCTTATGCACTCCCATGTTTAAATTAGAGCCATCTTTATTCCCAGTTTGGTATAGAGGCATGTGTACTCCCATGTTTGCATTAGAGGAATGTGCACTTCCATGTTTGGATTAAAGGCATGTGTACTCCCATGTTTGGATTAGAGGCATATGTACTCCCATGTTTGATCCGAGTCATATGTACTCCCATGTTCGGATTAAGGCATGTGTACTCCCATGTTTGGATTAGAGGCATGTGTACTCCCATGTTTGGATTATAAGCATATGTACTCCGATGTTTGGATTATAGGTATGTGTACTCATATGTTTGGATTAGAGGCATGTGTACTCCCGTGTTTGGATTTGAGGCATATGCACTCCCATGTTTGGATTTGAGCCATATGTACTCCCATGTTTAGATTAGAGGCATATGCACTCCCATGTTTGGATTAGAGGCATATGTATTTCCATGTTTGGATTAGAGGCATGAGTACTCCCATGTTTGCATTAGAGGCATATGCACTTCCATGTTTGGATTAGAGGCATGAGTACTCCCATGTTTGCATTAGAGGCATGTGTACTCCCATGTTCGGATTAGAGGCATATGTACTCCCATAATTGGATTAGTAGCATGTGTACTCCCATGTTTGGATGAAAGACATGTGTACTTCCATGTTTGCATTAGAGGCATGTGTACTCCCATGTTTGGATTAGAGGCATGTGCACTTCCATGTTTGGATTAGAGGCATATGTACTCCCATATTTGGATTAGAGGCATGTGTACTCCCGTGTTTGGATTAGAGGCATGTGTACTACTATGTTTGGATTACAGGCATGTGTACTCCAATGTTTGGAATATGGGCATGTGTTCTCCATGTTTGGATTAGAGACATATGTACTCCCATCTTTGCATGAGATCGCTGTGTACCTCCATGTTTGGATTAGAGGCATGAGTACTCCCATGTTTCCATTAGAGGCATGTGCTCTCCCATATTTGGAATAGAAGCACGTGCACTCCCATGTTTGGATTAGAGGCATATGTACTCCCATGTGTGGATTAGATGCATGTGTACTCCCACGTTTGGAATGGAGGCATGTGTACTCCCATGTTTGGATTAGAGGCATATGTACTCCCATGTGTGGATTAGATGCATGTGTACTCCCACGTTTGGAATGGAGGCATGTGTACTCCCATGTTTGGATTAAGGCATGTGTACTCCCATGTTTGGATTAGAGGCATGTGTACTCCCATGTTTTGATTATAGACATATGTACTCCCATGTTTGGATTAGAGGTATGTGTACTCCCGTGTTTGGATAAGAGGCATGTGTACTACTATGTTTGGATTACAGGCATGTGTACTCCAATGTTTGGAATATGGGCATGTGTTCTCCATGTTTGGATTAGAGACATATGTACTCCCATCTTTGCATGAGATCGCTGTGTAACTCCATGTTTGGATTAGAGTCATGAGTACTCCCATGTTTGCATTAGAGGCATGTGTGCTCCCATGTTTGGATTAGAGGCATATGTACTCCCATAATTGGATTAGTAGAATGTATACTCCCATGTTTGGATGAGAGACATGTGTACTTCAATATTTGCATTAGAGGCATGTGTACTCCCATGTTTGGATTAGAAGCATGTGCACTTCCATGTTTGGATTTGAGTCATATGTACTCCCTTGTTTGGATTAGAGGTATATGTACTCCCATGTTTGGATTAGAGGCATGTGCACTTCCATGTTTGGATTAGAGGCATATGTACTCCACTCCCATGTTTGGATTAGAGGCATGTGTACTCCCGTGTTTGGATAAGAGGCATGTGTACTACTATGTTTGGATTACAGGCATGTGTACTCCAATGTTTGGAATATGGGAATGTGTTTTCCCATGTTTGGATTAGAGACATATGTACTCTCATGTTTGCATGAGATCGCGGTGTACCTCCATGTTTGGAATAGAGGAATGTGTAGTCCCATGTTTGGAATTGAGCCATGTGTTTTCCTATGTTTGAATTAGAGGCATGCGCACTCCCATATTTGCACTAGAGCCATGTGTACATCCATGTTTGGATTAAGGCATGTGTACTCCCATGTTTGGATTAGAGGCATGTGTACTCCCATGTTTGGATTAGAGGCATGTGTACTCCCATGTTTGGATTAGATGCATGTGTACTCCCATGTTTGGAATAGAGGCATGTGTACTCCCATGTTTGGATTAGAGGCATATGTACTCCCATGTTTGACCCGAGTCATATGTACTCCCATGTCTGGATTAATGCATGTGTACTCCCATGTTTGGATTAGAGGCATATGTACTCCCATGTTTGGATTAGAGGCATGTGTACTCCCATATTTGGATTAGTAGCATGTGTACTCCCATGTTTGGATGAGAGACATGTGTACTCCCATGTTTGCATTAGAGGCATATGCACTCCCATGCTTGAATTAGAGCCAAGTATATTCCCAATTTGGTATTGAGGCATGTGTACTTCCATGTTTGCATTAGAGGTATGTGTTCTTCTATGTTTGGATTAGAGGCATGTGTACTTCCATGTTTGGATTAAAGGCATGTATACTCCCATGTTTGGATTAGAGGCATGTGTACTACTATGTTTGGATTACAGGCATGTGTACTCCAATGTTTGGAATATGGGCATGTGTTCTCCATGTTTGGATTAGAGACATATGTACTCCCATCTTTGCATGAGATCGCTGTGTAACTCCATGTTTGGATTAGAGTCATGAGTACTTCCATATTTGCATTAGAGGCATGTGTACTCCCATGTTTGGATTAGAAGCATGTGCACTTCCATGTTTGGATTTGAGTCATATGTACTCCCTTGTTTGGATTAGAGGTATATGTACTCCCATGTTTGGATTAGAGGCATGTGCACTTCCATGTTTGGATTAGAGGCATATGTACTCCCATGTTTGGATTAGAGGCATGTGTACTCCCGTGTTTGGATAAGAGGCATGTGTACTACTATGTTTGGATTAGAGGCATGTGTACTCCTATGTTTGCATTAGAGGAATATGTACTCCCATGCTTGAATTAGAGCCATGTGTATTCCCAATTTGGTATAGAGGCATGTGTACTTCCATGTTTGCATTAGAGGCATGTGTACTACCATGTTTGCATTAGAGGCATGAGTACTCCCATGTTTGGATTAGGGGCATGTGTACTCCCATGTTTGGATTAGAGGCATGTGTACTCCTATGTTTGCATTAGAGGAATATGTACTCCCATGTTTGCACTAGAGGCATGTGTACTCCCATGTTTGGGTTGGAGGCATGTGTACTCCTAAATTTGCATTAGAGTCACAAGTACTGCAATTTTTGGATTGGAGGCATGTGTACTCCCATGTTTTCATTAGAGGCATATGTACTCCCATGTTTGAATTAGAGCCATGTGCACTCCCATGTTTGGTATAAAAGCATGTGTACTCCCACGTTTGAATTAGAGCCATGTGCACTCCCATGTTTGGTATAATGGCATGTGTACTCCCATGTTTGGCTGAGAGACATGTGTACTCCCATGTTTGCATTAGAGGCATGTGTACTCCTATGTTTGCATTAGAGGCATATGCACTCCCATGCTTGAATTAGAGCCATGTGTATTCCCAATTTTGTATTGAGGCATGTGTACTTCCATGTTTGGATTAGAGGCATGTGTACTCCCATGTTTGGATTAGAGGCATGTGCACTTACATGTTTGGATTAGAGTCATATGTACTCCCTTGTTTGGATTAGAGGCATGTGTACTCCCGTGTTTGGATTATAGGCATGTGTACTACTATGTTTGGATTACAGGCATGTGTACTCCAATGTTTGGAATATGGGCATGTGTTCTCCATGTTTGGATTAGAGACATATGTACTCCCATTTTTGCATGAGATCGCTGTGTAACTCCATGTTTGGATTAGAGTCATGAGTACTCCCATGTTTGCATTAGAGGCATGTGCACTTCCATGTTTGGATTAGAGTCATATGTACTCCCTTGTTTGGATTAGAGGTATATGTACTCCCATGTTTGCATTTAATGCATGTATACTCCCATGTTTGGATTGGAGGCATGTCTACTCCTAAATTTGCATTAGAGTCATATGTACTCCAATGTTTGGATTGGAGGCATGTGTACTCTCATATTTGGATTGTATGCAAGTGTACTAATATGTTTGCATTAGAGGCATATGCACTCCCATGCTTGAATTAGAGCCATGTCTATTCCCAATTTGGTGTAGAGGCATGTGTACTTCCATGTTTGGATTAGAGGCATGTGTACTCCCATGTTTGGATTAGAGGCATGTGTACTCCCATGTTTGGATTAGATGCATGTGTACTCCCATGTTTGGAATAGAGCCATGAGTACTCCCATGTTTGGATTAGAGGCATATGTACTCCCATGTTTGACCCGAGTCATATGTACTCCCATGTTTGGATTAATGCATGTGTACTCCTATGTTTGGATTAGAGGCATGTGTACTCCCATGTTTGGATTATAGGCATGTGTACTCCCATATTGGATTAGTAGCATGTGTACTCCCATGTTTGGATGAGAGACATGTGTACTCCCATGTTTGCATTAGAGGCATGTGTACTCCTATGTTTGCATTAGAGGCATGTTATACTCCCATGTATCCTTTCGAGGCATGTGTTCTCCCATATTTGGAATAGAGGCATGTGTACTCCCATGTTTGCATTAGAGGCATGAGTACTCCCATGTTTGGATTAAGGGCATGTGTACTCCCATGTTTTGGATTAGAGGCATGTGTACTCAAATATTTGCACTAGAGCTATGTCTACATCCATGTTTGGATTAAGGCATGTGTACTCCCATGTTTGGATTAGAGGCATGTGTACTCCCATGTTTGGATTACATGCATGTGTACTCTCATGTTTGGATTAGAGGCATATGTACTCCCATGTTTGACCCGAGTCATATGTACTCCCATGTTTGGATTAGTGCATGTGTACTCCCATGTTTGGATTAGAGGCATGTGTAATTCCATGTTTGGATTATAGGCATGTGTACTCCCATATTTGGATTAGTAGGCATGTGTACTCCAATGTTTGGATGAGAGACATGTGTACTCCCATGTTTGCATTAGAGGCATGTGTACTCCTATGTTTGCATTAGAGGCATATGCACTCCCATGCTTGAATTAGAGCCATGTGTATTCCCAATTTGGTATAGAGGCATGTGTACTTCCATGTTTGGATTAGAGGCATGTGTTTTTTCATGTTTGGATTAGAGGCATGTGTACTTCCATGTTTGGATTAAAGGCAAATATACTCCCATGTATCCATTCGAGGCATGTGTTCTCCCATATTTGGAATAGAGGCATGTGTACTCCCATGTTTGGATTAGAGGTGTGAGTACTCCTATGTTTGCATTAGAGGAATATGTACTCCCATGTTTGCACTAGAGGCATGTGTACTCCCATGTTTGGGTTGGAGGCATGTGTACTCCTAAATTTGCATTAGAGTCACAAGTACTGCAATGTTTGGAATGGAGGCATGTGTACTCCCATGTTTTCATTAGAGGCATATGTACTCCCTTGTTTGAATTAGAGCCATGTGCACTCCCATGTTTGGGATAAAGGCATGTGTACTCCCATGTTTGAATTAGAGCCATGTGCACTCCCATGTTTGGTATAATGGCATGTGTACTTCCATGTTTGAATTAGAGGTGTGTGTACTACCATGTTTGCATTAGAGGCTTATGCACTCCCATGTTTGAATTAGAGCCATGTTTATTCCCAGTTTGGTATAGAGCATGTGTACTCCCATGTTTGGATTATAGGCATGTGTACACCCATGTTTCCATTAGACGCATGTCCTCTCCCATATTTGGAATAGAGGCACGTGCACTCCCATGATTGGATTAGAGGCATGTGTACTCCCATGTGTGGATTAGATGCATGTGTACTCCCATGTTTGGAATGGAGGCATGTGTACTCCCATGTTTGGATTAGAGGCATATGTACTCCCATGTTTGACCCGAGTCATATGTACTCCCATGTTTGGATTAAGGCATGTGTACTCTCACGTTTGGATTAGAGGCATATGCACTCCCATGTTTGTATTAGAGGCATATGCACTCCCATGTTTGGATTAGAGGCATATGTACTTCCATGTTTGGATTAGAGGCATGAGTACTCCCATGTTTGCATTAGAGGCATATGCACTTCCATGTTTGGATTGGAGGCATATGCACTCCATTGTTTGGATTAGAGGCATACATGTATGCACTGCCATGTTTGGATTAGAGGCATGAGTACTCCCATGTTTGACCCGAGTCATATGTACTCCCATGTTTGGATTAATGCATGTGTACTCCTATGATTGGATTAGAGGCATGTGTACTCCCATGTTTGGATTATAGGCATGTGTACTCCCATATTGGATTAGTAGCATGTGTACTCCCATGTTTGGATGAGAGACATGTGTACTCCCATGTTTGCATTAGAGGCATGTGTACTCCTATGTTTGCATTAGAGGCATGTATACTCCCTGTATTCTTTCGAGGCATGTGTTCTCCCATATTTGGAATAGAGGCATGTGTACTCCCATGTTTGCATTAGAGGCATGAGTACTCCCATGTTTGGATTAAGGGCATGTGTACTCCCATGTTTGGATTAGAGGCATGTGTACTCAAATATTTGCACTAGAGCTATGTCTACATCCATGTTTGGATTAAGGCATGTGTACTCCCATGTTTGGATTAGAGGCATGTGTACTCCCATGTTTGGATTACATGCATGTGTACTCTCATGTTTGGATTAGAGGCATATGTACTCCCATGTTTGACCCGAGTCATATGTACTCCCATGTTTGGATTAGTGCATGTGTACTCCCATGTTTGGATTAGAGGCATGTGTACTTCCATGTTTGGATTATAGGCATGTGTACTCCCATATTTGGATTAGAGGCATATGCACTCCCATGCTTGAATTAGAGCCAAGTATATTCCCAATTTGGTATTGAGGCATGTGTACTTCCATGTTTGCATTAGAGGTATGTGTTCTTCTATGTTTGGATTAGAGGCATGTGTACTTCCATGTTTGGATTAAAGGCATGTATACTCCCATGTTTGGATTAGAGGCATGTGTACTACTATGTTTGGATTACAGGCATGTGTACTCCAATGTTTGGAATATGGGCATGTGTTCTCCATGTTTGGATTAGAGACATATGTACTCCCATCTTTGCATGAGATCGCTGTGTAACTCCATGTTTGGATTAGAGTCATGAGTACTCCCATGTTTGCATTAGAGGCATGTGTACTCCCATGTTTGCATTAGAGGCATATGTACTTCCATAATTGGATTAGTAGGATGTATACTCCCATGTTTGGATGAGAGACATGTGTACTTCCATATTTGGCATTAGAGGCATGTGTACTCCCATGTTTGGATTAGAAGCATGTGCACTTCCATGTTTGGATTTGAGTCATATGTACTCCCTTGTTTGGATTAGAGGTATATGTACTCCCATGTTTGGATTAGAGGCATGTGCACTTCCATGTTTGGATTAGAGGCCATATGTACTCCCATGTTTGGATTAGAGGCATGTGTACTCCCGTGTTTGGATAAGAGGCATGTGTACTACTATGTTTGGATTAGAGGCATGTGTACTCCTATGTTTGCATTAGAGGAATATGTACTCCCCATGCTTGAATTAGAGCCATGTGTATTCCCAATTTGGTATAGAGGCATGTGTACTTCCATGTTTGCATTAGAGGCATGTGTACTACCATGTTTGCATTAGAGGCATGAGTACTCCCATGTTTGGATTAGGGGCATGTGTACTCCCATGTTTGGATTAGAGGCATTGTGTACTTCTATGTTTGCATTAGAGGAATATGTACTCCCATGTTTGCACTAGAGGCATGTGTACTCCCATGTTTGGGTTGGAGGCATGTGTACTCCTAAATTTGCATTAGAGTCACAAGTACTGCAATTTTTGGATTGGAGGCATGTGTACTCCCATGTTTTCATTAGAGGCATATGTACTCCCATGTTTGAATTAGAGCCATGTGCACTCCCATGTTTGGTATAAAAGCATGTGTACTCCCACGTTTGAATTAGAGCCATGTGCACTCCCATGTTTGGTATAATGGCATGTGTACTCCCATGTTTGGCTGAGAGACATGTGTACTCCCATGTTTGCATTAGAGGCATGTGTACTCCTATGTTTGCATTAGAGGCATATGCACTCCCATGCTTGAATTAGAGCCATGTGTATTCCCAATTTTGTATTGAGGCATGTGTACTTCCATGTTTGGATTAGAGGCATGTGTACTCCCATGTTTGGATTAGAGGCATGTGCACTTACATGTTTGGATTAGAGTCATATGTACTCCCTTGTTTGGATTAGAGGCATGTGTACTCCCGTGTTTGGATTATAGGCATGTGTACTACTATGTTTGGATTACAGGCATGTGTACTCCAATGTTTGGAATATGGGCATGTGTTCTCCATGTTTGGATTAGAGACATATGTACTCCCATTTTTGCATGAGATCGCTGTGTAACTCCATGTTTGGATTAGAGTCATGAGTACTCCCATGTTTGCATTAGAGGCATGTGCACTTCCATGTTTGGATTAGAGTCATATGTACTCCCTTGTTTGGATTAGAGGTATATGTACTCCCATGTTTGCATTTAATGCATGTATACTCCCATGTTTGGATTGGAGGCATGTCTACTCCTAAATTTGCATTAGAGTCATATGTACTCCAATGTTTGGATTGGAGGCATGTGTACTCTCATATTTGGATTGTATGCAAGTGTACTAATATGTTTGCATTAGAGGCATATGCACTCCCATGCTTGAATTAGAGCCATGTCTATTCCCAATTTGGTGTAGAGGCATGTGTACTTCCATGTTTGGATTAGAGGCATGTGTACTCCCATGTTTGGATTAGAGGCATGTGTACTCCCATGTTTGGATTAGATGCATGTGTACTCCCATGTTTGGAATAGAGCCATGAGTACTCCCATGTTTGGATTAGAGGCATATGTACTCCCATGTTTGACCCGAGTCATATGTACTCCCATGTTTGGATTAATGCATGTGTACTCCTATGTTTGGATTAGAGGCATGTGTACTCCCATGTTTGGATTATAGGCATGTGTACTCCCATATTGGATTAGTAGCATGTGTACTCCCATGTTTGGATGAGAGACATGTGTACTCCCATGTTTGCATTAGAGGCATGTGTACTCCTATGTTTGCATTAGAGGCATGTATACTCCCATGTATCCTTTCGAGGCATGTGTTCTCCCATATTTGGAATAGAGGCATGTGTACTCCCATGTTTGCATTAGAGGCATGAGTACTCCCATGTTTGGATTAAGGGCATGTGTACTCCCATGTTTGGATTAGAGCATGTGTACTCAAATATTTGCACTAGAGCTATGTCTACATCCATGTTTGGATTAAGGCATGTGTACTCCCATGTTTGGATTAGAGGCATGTGTACTCCCATGTTTGGATTACATGCATGTGTACTCTCATGTTTGGATTAGAGGCATATGTACTCCCATGTTTGACCCGAGTCATATGTACTCCCATGTTGGATTAGTGCATGTGTACTCCCATGTTTGGATTAGAGGCATGTGTACTTCCATGTTTGGATTATAGGCATGTGTACTCCCATATTTGGATTAGTAGCATGTGTACTCCAATGTTTGGATGAGAGACATGTGTACTCCCATGTTTGCATTAGAGGCATGTGTACTCCTATGTTTGCATTAGAGGCATATGCACTCCCATGCTTGAATTAGAGCCATGTGTATTCCCAATTTGGTATAGAGGCATGTGTACTTCCATGTTTGGATTAGAGGCATGTGTTTTTTCATGTTTGGATTAGAGGCATGTGTACTTCATGTTTGGATTAAAGGGCAAATATACTCCCATGTATCCATTCGAGGCATGTGTTCTCCCATATTTGGAATAGAGGCATGTGTACTCCATGTTTGGATTAGAGGTGTGTGTACTCCTATGTTTGCATTAGAGGAATATGTACTCCCATGTTGCACTAGAGGCATGTGTACTCCCATGTTTGGGTTGGAGGCATGTGTACTCCTAAATTTGCAATTAGAGTCACAAGTACTGCAATGTTTGGAATGGAGGCATGTGTACTCCCATGTTTTCATTAGAGGCATATGTACTCCCTTGTTTGAATTAGAGCCATGTGCACTCCCATGTTTGGGATAAAGGCATGTGTACTCCCATGTTTGAATTAGAGCCATGTGCACTCCCATGTTTGGTATAATGGCATGTGTACTTCCATGTTTGAATTAGAGGTGTGTGTACTACCATGTTTGCATTAGAGGCTTATGCACTCCCATGTTTGAATTAGAGCCATGTTTATTCCCAGTTTGGTATAGAGGCATGGTGTACTCCCATGTTTGGATTATAGGCATGTGTACACCCATGTTTCCATTAGACGCATGTCCTCTCCCATATTTGGAATAGAGGCACGTGCACTCCCATGATTGGATTAGAGGCATGTGTACTCCCATGTGTGGATTAGATTGCATGTGTACTCCCATGTTTGGAATGGAGGCATGTGTACTCCCATGTTTGGATTAGAGGCATATGTACTCCCATGTTTGACCCGAGTCATATGTACTCCCATGTTTGGATTAAGGCATGTGTACTCTCACGTTTGGATTAGAGGCATATGCACTCCCATGTTTGTATTAGAGGCATATGCACTCCCATGTTTGGATTAGAGGCATGTGTACTCCCATGTTTGCATTAGAGGCATGTGTACTCCTATGTTTGCATTAGAGGCATGTATACTCCCATGTATCCTTTCGAGGCATGTGTTCTCCCATATTTGGAATAGAGGCATGTGTACTCCCATGTTTGCATTAGAGGCATGAGTACTCCCATGTTTGGATTAAGGGCATGTGTACTCCCATGTTTGGATTAGAGGCATGTGTACTCAAATATTTGCACTAGAGCTATGTCTACATCCATGTTTGGATTAAGGCATGTGTACTCCCATGTTTGGATTAGAGGCATGTGTACTCCCATGTTTGGATTACATGCAATGTGTACTCTCATGTTTGGATTAGAGGCATATGTACTCCCATGTTTGACCCGAGTCATATGTACTCCCATGTTTGGATTAATGCATGTGTACTCCTATGTTTGGATTAGAGGCATGTGTACTCCCCATGTTTGGATTATAGGCATGTGTACTCCCATATTGGATTAGTAGCATGTGTACTCCCATGTTTGGATGAGAGACATGTGTACTCCCATGTTTGCATTAGAGGCATGTGTACTCCTATGTTTGCATTAGAGGCATGTATACTCCCATGTATCCTTTCGAGGCATGTGTTCTCCCATATTTGGAAATAGAGGCATGTGTACTCCATGTTTGCATTAGAGGCATGAGTACTCCCATGTTTGGATTAAGGGCATGTGTACTCCATGTTTGGATTAGAGGCATGTGTACTCAAATATTTGCACTAGAGCTATGTCTACATCCATGTTTGGATTAAGGCATGTGTACTCCCATGTTTGGATTAGAGGCATGTGTACTCCCATGTTTGGATTACATGCATGTGTACTCTCATGTTTGGATTAGAGGCATATGTACTCCCATGTTTGACCCGAGTCATATGTACTCCCATGTTTGGATTAGTGCATGTGTACTCCCATGTTTGGATTAGAGGCATGTGTACTTCCATGTTTGGATTATAGGCATGTGTACTCCCATATTTGGATTAGTAGCATGTGTACTCCAATGTTTGGATGAGAGACATGTGTACTCCCATGTTTGCATTAGAGGCATGTGTACTCCTATGTTTGCATTAGAGGCATAGCCACTCCCATGCTTGAATTAGAGCCATGTGTATTCCCAATTTGGTATAGAGGCATGTGTACTTCCATGTTTGGATTAGAGGCATGTGTTTTTTCATGTTTGGATTAGAGGCATGTGTACTTCCATGTTTGGATTAAAGGCAAATATACTCCCATGTATCCATTCGAGGCATGTGTTCTCCCATATTTGGAATAGAGGCATGTGTACTCCCATGTTTGGATTAGAGGTGTGTGTACTCCTATGTTTGCATTAGAGGAATATGTACTCCCATGTTTGCACTAGAGGCATGTGTACTCCCATGTTTGGGTTGGAGGCATGTGTACTCCTAAATTTGCATTAGAGTCACAAGTACTGCAATGTTTGGAATGGAGGCATGTGTACTCCCATGTTTTCATTAGAGGCATATGTACTCCCTTGTTTGAATTAGAGCCATGTGCACTCCCATGTTTGGGATAAAGGCATGTGTACTCCCATGTTTGAATTAGAGCCATGTGCACTCCCATGTTTGGTATAATGGCATGTGTACTTCCATGTTTGAATTAGAGGTGTGTGTACTACCATGTTTGCATTAGAGGCTTATGCACTCCCATGTTTGAATTAGAGCCATGTTTATTCCCAGTTTGGTATAGAGGCATGTGTACTCCCATGTTTGGATTATAGGCATGTGTACACCCATGTTTCCATTAGACGCATGTCCTCTCCCATATTTGGAATAGAGGCACGTGCACTCCCATGATTGGATTAGAGGCATGTGTACTCCCATGTGTGGATTAGATGCATGTGTACTCCCATGTTTGGAATGGAGGCATGTGTACTCCCATGTTTGGATTAGAGGCATATGTACTCCCATGTTTGACCCGAGTCATATGTACTCCCATGTTTGGATTAAGGCATGTGTACTCTCACGTTTGGATTAGAGGCATATGCACTCCCATGTTTGTATTAGAGGCATATGCACTCCCATGTTTGGATTAGAGGCATATGTACTTCCATGTTTGGATTAGAGGCATGAGTACTCCCATGTTTGCATTAGAGGCATATGCACTTCCATGTTTGGATTGGAGGCATATGCACTCCATTGTTTGGATTAGAGGCATACATGTATGCACTGCCATGTTTGGATTAGAGGCATGAGTACTCCCATGTTTGACCCGAGTCATATGTACTCCCATGTTTGGATTAATGCATGTGTACTCCTATGATTGGATTAGAGGCATGTGTACTCCCATGTTTGGATTATAGGCATGTGTACTCCCATATTGGATTAGTAGCATGTGTACTCCCATGTTTGGATGAGAGACATGTGTACTCCCATGTTTGCATTAGAGGCATGTGTACTCCTATGTTTGCATTAGAGGCATGTATACTCCCATGTATCCTTTCGAGGCATGTGTTCTCCCATATTTGGAATAGAGGCATGTGTACTCCCATGTTTGCATTAGAGGCATGAGTACTCCCATGTTTGGATTAAGGGCATGTGTACTCCCATGTTTGGATTAGAGGCATGTGTACTCAAATATTTGCACTAGAGCTATGTCTACATCCATGTTTGGATTAAGGCATGTGTACTCCCATGTTTGGATTAGAGGCATGTGTACTCCCATGTTTGGATTACATGCATGTGTACTCTCATGTTTGGATTAGAGGCATATGTACTCCCATGTTTGACCCGAGTCATATGTACTCCCATGTTTGGATTAGTGCATGTGTACTCCCATGTTTGGATTAGAGGCATGTGTACTTCCATGTTTGGATTATAGGCATGTGTACTCCCATATTTGGATTAGTAGCATGTGTACTCCAATGTTTGGATGAGAGACATGTGTACTCCCATGTTTGCATTAGAGGCATGTGTACTCCTATGTTTGCATTAGAGGCATATGCACTCCCATGCTTGAATTAGAGCCATGTGTATTCCCAATTTGGTATAGAGGCATGTGTACTTCCATGTTTGGATTAGAGGCATGTGTTTTTTCATGTTTGGATTAGAGGCATGTGTACTTCCATGTTTGGATTAAAGGCAAATATACTCCCATGTATCCATTCGAGGCATGTGTTCTCCCATATTTGGAATAGAGGCATGTGTACTCCCATGTTTGGATTAGAGGTGTGTGTACTCCTATGTTTGCATTAGAGGAATATGTACTCCCATGTTTGCACTAGAGGCATGTGTACTCCCATGTTTGGGTTGGAGGCATGTGTACTCCTAAATTTGCATTAGAGTCACAAGTACTGCAATGTTTGGAATGGAGGCATGTGTACTCCCATGTTTTCATTAGAGGCATATGTACTCCCTTGTTTGAATTAGAGCCATGTGCACTCCCATGTTTGGGATAAAGGCATGTGTACTCCCATGTTTGAATTAGAGCCATGTGCACTCCCATGTTTGGTATAATGGCATGTGTACTTCCTTGAATTAGAGGTGTGTGTACTACCATGTTTGCATTAGAGGCTTATGCACTCCCATGTTTGAATTAGAGCCATGTTTATTCCCAGTTTGGTATAGAGGCATGTGTACTCCCATGTTTGGATTATAGGCATGTGTACACCCATGTTTCCATTAGACGCATGTCCTCTCCCATATTTGGAATAGAGGCACGTGCACTCCCATGATTGGATTAGAGGCATGTGTACTCCCATGTGTGGATTAGATGCATGTGTACTCCCATGTTTGGAATGGAGGCATGTGTACTCCCATGTTTGGATTAGAGGCATATGTACTCCCATGTTTGACCCGAGTCATATGTACTCCCATGTTTGGATTAAGGCATGTGTACTCTCACGTTTGGATTAGAGGCATATGCACTCCCATGTTTGTATTAGAGGCATATGCACTCCCATGTTTGGATTAGAGGCATATGTACTTCCATGTTTGGATTAGAGGCATGAGTACTCCCATGTTTGCATTAGAGGCATATGCAATTCCATGTTTGGATTGGAGGCATATGCACTCCATTGTTTGGATTAGAGGCATACATGTATGCACTGCCATGTTTGGATTAGAGGCATGAGTACTCCCATGTTTGCATTAGAGGCATATGCACTTCCATGTTTGGATTAGAGGCATATGCACTCCATTGTTTGTATTAGAGGCATATGCACTCTCATGTTTGGATTAGAGGCATGAGTACTCCTATGTTAGCATTAGAGGCATGTGTACTCACATGTTTGGACTAGTGGCATATGTACTCCCATAATTGGATTAGTATCATGTGTACTCCTATGTTTGGATGAGAGACATGTACACTTCCATGTTTGCATTAGAGTCATGTGTACTCCCATGTTTGGATTAAGGGCATGTGTACTCCCATGTTTGGATTAGAGGCATGTGTACTCCCATGTTTGCATTAGAGGCATGAGTACTCCCATGTTTGGATTAAGGGCATGTGTACTCCCATGTTTGGATTAGAGGCATGTGTACTCAAATATTTGCACTAGAGCTATGTCTACATCCATGTTTGGATTAAGGCATGTGTATTCCCATGTTTGGATTAGAGGCATGTGTACTCCCATGTTTGGATTACATGCATGTGTACTCTCATGTTTGGATTAGAGGCATATGTACTCCCATGTTTGACCCGAGTCATATGTACTCCCATGTTTGGATTAGTGCATGTGTACTCCCATGTTTGGATTAGAGGCATGTGTACTTCCATATTTGGATTATAGGCATGTGTACTCCCATATTTGGATTAGTAGCATGGGTACTCCAATGTTTGGATGAGAGACATGTGTACTCCCATGTTTGCATTAGAGGCATGTGTACTCCTATGTTTGCATTAGAGGCATATGCACTCCCATGCTTGAATTAGAGCCATGTGTATTCCCAATTTGGTATAGAGGCATGTGTACTTCCATGTTTGGATTAGAGGCATGTGTTTTTCCATGTTTGGATTAGAGGCATGTGTACTTCCATGTTTGGATTAAAGGCAAATATACTCCCATGTATCCATTCGAGGCATGTGTTCTCCCATATTTGGAATAGAGGCATGTGTACTCCCATGTTTGGATTAGAGGTGTGTGTACTCCTATGTTTGCATTAGAGGAATATGTACTCCCATGTTTGCACTAGAGGCATGTGTACTCCCATGTTTGGGTTGGAGGCATGTGTACTCCTAAATTTGCATTAGAGTCACAAGTACTGCAATGTTTGGAATGGAGGCATGTGTACTCCCATGTTTTCATTAGAGGCATATGTACTCCCTTGTTTGAATTAGAGCCATGTGCACTCCCATGTTTGGGATAAAGGCATGTGTACTCCCATGTTTGAATTAGAGCCATGTGCACTCCCATGTTTGGTATAATGGCATGTGTACTTCCATGTTTGAATTAGAGGTGTGTGTACTACCATGTTTGCATTAGAGGCTTATGCACTCCCATGTTTGAATTAGAGCCATGTTTATTCCCAGTTTGGTATAGAGGCATGTGTACTTCCATGTTTGGATTAGAGGCACGTGCACTTCCATGTTTGGATTAAAGGCATGTGTACTCCCGTGTTTGGATTAGACGCATGTCCTCTCCCATATTTGGAATAGAGGCACGTGCACTCCCATGATTGGATTAGAGGCATGTGTACTCCCATGTGTGGATTAGATGCATGTGTACTCCCATGTTTGGAATGGAGGCATGTGTACTCCCATGTTTGGATTAGAGGCATATGTACTCCCATGTTTGACCCGAGTCATATGTACTCCCATGTTTGGATTAAGGCATGTGTACTCTCACGTTTGGATTAGAGGCATATGCACTCCCATGTTTGTATTAGAGGCATATGCACTCCCATGTTTGGATTGGAGGCATATGTACTTCCATGTTTGGATTAGAGGCATGAGTACTCCCATGTTTGCATTAGAGGCATATGCACTTCCATGTTTGGATTGGAGGCATATGCACTCCATTGTTTGGATTAGAGGCATACATGTATGCACTGCCATGTTTGGATTAGAGGCATGAGTACTCCCATGTTTGCATTAGAGGCATATGCACTTCCATGTTTGGATTAGAGGCATATGCACTCCATTGTTTGTATTAGAGGCATATGCACTCTCATGTTTGGATTAGAGGCATGAGTACTCCTATGTTAGCATTAGAGGCATGTGTACTCACATGTTTGGACTAGTGGCATATGTAATCCCATAATTGTATTAGTATCATGTGTACTCCCATGTTTGGATGAGAGACATGTACACTTCCATGTTTGCATTAGAGTCATGTGTACTCCCATGTTTGGATTAGAGGCATGTGCACTTCCATGTTTGAATTAGAGTCATATGTACTCCCTTGTTTGGATTAGATGTATATGTACTCCCATGTTTCCATTAGACGCATGTCCTCTCCCATATTTGGAATAGAGGCACGTGCACTCCCATGATTGGATTAGAGGCATGTGTACTCCCATGTGTGGATTAGATGCATGTGTACTCCCATGTTTGGAATGGAGGCATGTGTACTCCCATGTTTGGATTAGAGGCATATGTACTCCCATGTTTGACCCGAGTCATATGTACTCCCATGTTTGGATTAAGGCATGTGTACTCTCACGTTTGGATTAGAGGCATATGCACTCCCATGTTTGTATTAGAGGCATATGCACTCCCATGTTTAGATTAGAGGCATATGTACTTCCATGTTTGGATTAGAGGCATGAGTACTCCCATGTTTGCATTAGAGGCATATGCACTTCCATGTTTGGATTGGAGGCATATGCACTCCATTGTTTGGATTAGAGGCATACATGTATGCACTCCCATGTTTGGATTAGAGTCATGAGTACTCCCATGTTTGCATTAGAGGCATATGCACTTCCATGTTTGGATTAGAGGCATATGCACTCCATTGTTTGTATTAGAGGCATTTGCACTCTCATGTTTGGATTAGAGGCATGAGTACTCCTATGTTAGCATTAGAGGCATGTGTACTCACATGTTTGGACTAGTGGCATATGTACTCCCATAATTGGATTAGTATCATGTGTACTCCCATGTTTGGATGAGAGACATGTACACTTCCATGTTTGCATTAGAGTCATGTGTACTCCCATGTTTGGATTAGAGGCATGTGCACTTCCATGTTTGAATTAGAGTCATATGTACTCCCTTGTTTGGATTAGAGGTATATGTACTCCCATGTTTCCATTAGACGCATGTCCTCTCCCATATTTGGAATAGAGGCACGTGCACTCCCATGATTGGATTAGAGGCATGTGTACTCCCATGTGTGGATTAGATGCATGTGTACTCCCATGTTTGGAATGGAGGCATGTGTACTCCCATGTTTGGATTAGAGGCATATGTACTCCCATGTTTGACCCGAGTCATATGTACTCCCATGTTTGGATTAAGGCATGTGTACTCTCACGTTTGGATTAGAGGCATATGCACTCCCATGTTTGTATTAGAGGCATATGCACTCCCATGTTTGGATTGGAGGCATATGTACTTCCATGTTTGGATTAGAGGCATGAGTACTCCCATGTTTGCATTAGAGGCATATGCACTTCCATGTTTGGATTGGAGGCATATGCACTCCATTGTTTGGATTAGAGGCATACATGTATGCACTGCCATGTTTGGATTAGAGGCATGAGTACTCCCATGTTTGCATTAGAGGCATATGCACTTCCATGTTTGGATTAGAGGCATATGCACTCCATTGTTTGTATTAGAGGCATATGCACTCTCATGTTTGGATTAGAGGCATGAGTACTCCTATGTTAGCATTAGAGGCATGTGTACTCACATGTTTGGACTAGTGGCATATGTAATCCCATAATTGTATTAGTATCATGTGTACTCCCATGTTTGGATGAGAGACATGTACACTTCCATGTTTGCATTAGAGTCATGTGTACTCCCATGTTTGGATTAGAGGCATGTGCACTTCCATGTTTGAATTAGAGTCATATGTACTCCCTTGTTTGGATTAGATGTATATGTACTCCCATGTTTCCATTAGACGCATGTCCTCTCCCATATTTGGAATAGAGGCACGTGCACTCCCATGATTGGATTAGAGGCATGTGTACTCCCATGTGTGGATTAGATGCATGTGTACTCCCATGTTTGGAATGGAGGCATGTGTACTCCCATGTTTGGATTAGAGGCATATGTACTCCCATGTTTGACCCGAGTCATATGTACTCCCATGTTTGGATTAAGGCATGTGTACTCTCACGTTTGGATTAGAGGCATATGCACTCCCATGTTTGTATTAGAGGCATATGCACTCCCATGTTTAGATTAGAGGCATATGTACTTCCATGTTTGGATTAGAGGCATGAGTACTCCCATGTTTGCATTAGAGGCATATGCACTTCCATGTTTGGATTGGAGGCATATGCACTCCATTGTTTGGATTAGAGGCATACATGTATGCACTCCCATGTTTGGATTAGAGTCATGAGTACTCCCATGTTTGCATTAGAGGCATATGCACTTCCATGTTTGGATTAGAGGCATATGCACTCCATTGTTTGTATTAGAGGCATTTGCACTCTCATGTTTGGATTAGAGGCATGAGTACTCCTATGTTAGCATTAGAGGCATGTGTACTCACATGTTTGGACTAGTGGCATATGTACTCCCATAATTGGATTAGTATCATGTGTACTCCCATGTTTGGATGAGAGACATGTACACTTCCATGTTTGCATTAGAGTCATGTGTACTCCCATGTTTGGATTAGAGGCATGTGCACTTCCATGTTTGAATTAGAGTCATATGTACTCCCTTGTTTGGATTAGAGGTATATGTACTCCCATGTTTCCATTAGACGCATGTCCTCTCCCATATTTGGAATAGAGGCACGTGCACTCCCATGATTGGATTAGAGGCATGTGTACTCCCATGTGTGGATTAGATGCATGTGTACTCCCATGTTTGGAATGGAGGCATGTGTACTCCCATGTTTGGATTAGAGGCATATGTACTCCCATGTTTGACCCGAGTCATATGTACTCCCATGTTTGGATTAAGGTATGTGTACTCTCACGTTTGGATTAGAGGCATATGCACTCCCATGTTTGTATTAGAGGCATATGCACTCCCATGTTTAGATTAGAGGCATATGTACTTCCATGTTTGGATTAGAGGCATGAGTACTCCCATGTTTGCATTAGAGGCATATGCACTTCCATGTTTGGATTGGAGGCATATGCACTCCATTGTTTGGATTAGAGGCATACATGTATGCACTCCCATGTTTGGATTACAGGCATGAGTACTCCCATGTTTGCATTAGAGGCATATGCACTTCCATGTTTGGATTAGAGGCATATGCACTCCATTGTTTGTATTAGAGGCATTTGCACTCTCATGTTTGGATTAGAGGCATGAGTACTCCTATGTTAGCATTAGAGGCATGTGTACTCACATGTTTGGACTAGTGGCATATGTACTCCCATAATTGGATTAGTATCATGTGTACTCCCATGTTTGGATGAGAGACATGTACACTTCCATGTTTGCATTAGAGTCATGTGTACTCCCATGTTTGGATTAGAGGCATGTGCACTTCCATGTTTGAATTAGAGTCATATGTACTCCCTTGTTTGGATTAGAGGTATATGTACTCCCATGTTTGCATTAGTGGCATGTATACTCCCATGTTTGGATTGGAGGCATGTCTACTCCTAAATTTGCATTAGAGTCATATGTACTCCAATGTTTGGATTGGAGGCATGTGTACTCCCATGTTTGGATTGGAGGCAAGAGTACTCCTATGATTGAATTAGAGGCATATGCACTCCCATGCTTGAATTAGAGCCATGTGTATTCCCAATTTGGTGTAGAGGCATGTGTACTTCCATGTTTGGATTAGAGGCACGTGCACTTCCATGTTTGGATTAAAGGCATGTGTACTCCCGTGTTTGGATTAGAGCTGTGTGTACTACCATGTTTGCATTAGAGGAATATGTACTCCCTTGTTTGCACTAGAGGCATGTGTACTCCCATGTTTGGGTTGGAGGCATGTGTCCTCCTAAATTTGCATTAGAGTCACAAGTACTGCAATGTTTGGATTGGAGGCATGTGTACTCCCATGTTTTCATTAGAGGCATATGTACTCCCATGTTTGAATTAGAGCCACGTGCACTCCCATGTTTGGTATAAAGGCATGTGTACTCCCATGTTTGAATTAGAGGCATGTGTTCTTCTATGTTTGGATTAGAGGCATGTGTACTCCTATGTTTTCATTAGAGGCTTATGCACTCCCATATTTGAATTAGAGCCATGTTTATTCCCAGTTTGGTATAGAGGCATGTGTGCTCCCATGTTTCCATTAGAGGCATGTGCTCTCCCATATTTGGAATAGAGGCACGTGCACTCCCATGTTTGGATTAGAAGCAAGTGTACTCCCATGTGTGGATTAAATGCATGTATACTCCCATGTTTGGAATGGAGGCATGTGTACTCCCATGTTTGGATTAGAGGCATATGTACTCCCATGTTTGACCCGAGTCATATGCACTCCCATGTTTGGATTAAAGAATGTGTACTCCCATGTTTTGATTAGAGGCATATGCACTCCCATGTTTGGATTAGAGGCATATGCACTCCCATGTTTGGATTAGAGGCATATGTACTTCCGTGTTTGCATTAGAGGCATGAGTACTCCCATGTTTGCATTAGAGGCATATGCACTTCCATGTTTGGATTAGAGGCATATGCACTCCATTGTTTGGATTAGAGGCATGTGTACTCCTGTGTTTGGATTAGAGGCATGTGTACTACTATATTTGGATTACAGGCATGTGTACTCCAATGTTTGGAATATGGGCATGTGTCCTCCCATGTTTGGATTAGAGACATATGTACTCCCATGTTTGCATGAGATCACTGTGTACCTCCATGTTTGGAATAGAGGAATGTGTAGTCCCATGTTTGGAATAGAGCCATGTGTATTCCTATGTTTGAATTAGAGGCATGCGCACTCCCATATGTGCACTAGAGCCATGTGTACATCCATGTTTGCATTAGAGGCATGTATACTCCCATGTTTGGATTGGAGGCATGTCTACTCCTAAATTTGCATTAGAGTCATATGTACTCCAATGTTTGGATTGGAGGCATGTGTACTCCCATATTTGGATTGGAGGCAAGTGTACTAATATGTTTGAATTAGAGGCATATGCACTCCCATGCTTGAATTAGAGCCATGTGTATTCCCAATTTGGTGTAGAGGCATGTGTACTTCCATGTTTGGATTAGAGGCATGTGCACTTCCATGTTTGGATTAAAGGCATGTGTACTCCCATGTTTGGATTAGAGGTGTGTGTACTACCATGTTTGCATTAGAGGCATGAGTACTGCCATGTTTGGATTAGGGGCATGTGTACTCCCATGTATGGATTAGAGGCATGTGTACTCCCTTGTTTGGATTAGAGGTATATGTACTCCCATGTTTGCATTAGTGGCATGTATACTCCCATGTTTGGATTGGAGGCATGTCTACTCCTAAATTTGCATTAGAGTCATATGTACTCCAATGTTTGGATTGGAGGCATGTGTACTCCCATGTTTGGATTGGAGGCAAGAGTACTCCTATGATTGAATTAGAGGCATATGCACTCCCATGCTTGAATTAGAGCCATGTGTATTCCCAATTTGGTGTAGAGGCATGTGTACTTCCATGTTTGGATTAGAGGCATGTGCACTTCCATGTTTGGATTAAAGGCATGTGTACTCCCATGTTTGGATTAGAGGTGTGTGTACTACCATGTTTGCATTAGAGGCATGAGTACTGCCATGTTTGGATTAGGGGCATGTGTACTCCCATGTATGGATTAGAGGCATATGTACTCCCATGTTTGACCCGAGTCATATGTACTCCCATGTTTGGATTAAGGCATGTGTACTCCCATGTTTGGATTAGAGGCATATGCACTCCCATGTTTGGATTAGAGGCATATGCACTCCCATGTTTGGATTAGAGGCATATGTACTTCCGTGTTTGGATTAGAGGCATGAGTACTCCCATGTTTGCATTAGAGGCATATGCACTTCCATGTTTGGATTAGAGGCATATGCACTCCATTGTTTGGATTAGAGGCATGTGTACTACTGTGTTTGGGTTACAGGCATGTGTACTCCAATGTTTGGAATATGGGCATGTGTTCTCCCATGTTTGGATTAGAGACATATGTACTCCCATGTTTGCATGAGATCACTGTGTACCTCCATGTTTGGAATAGAGGAATGTGTAGTCCCATGTTTGGAATAGAGCCATGTGTATTCCTATGTTTGAATTAGAGGCATGCGCACTCCCATATGTGCACTAGAGCCATGTGTACATCCATGTTTGCATTAGAGGCATGTATACTCCCATGTTTGGATTGGAGGCATGTCAACTCCTAAATTTGCATTAGAGTCATATGTACTCCAATGTTTGGATTGGAGGCATGTGTACTCCCATATTTGGATTGGAGGCAAGTGTACTAATATGTTTTAATTAGAGGCATATGCACTCCCATGCTTGAATTAGAGCCATGTGTATTCCCAATTTGGTGTAGAGGCATGTGTACTTCCATGTTTGGATTAGAGGCATGTGCACTTCCATGTTTGGATTAAAGGCATGTGTACTCCCATGTTTGGATTAGAGGTGTGTGTACTACCATGTTTGCATTAGAGGCATGAGTACTGCCATGTTTGGATTAGGGGCATATGTACTCCCATGTATGGATTAGAGGCATGTGTACTCCCTTGTTTGGATTAGAGGTATATGTACTCCCATGTTTGCATTAGTGGCATGTATACTCCCATGTTTGAATTGGAGGCATGTCTACTCCTAAATTTGCATTAGAGTCATATGTACTCCAATGTTTGGATTGGAGGCATGTGTACTCCCATGTTTGGATTGGAGGCAAGAGTACTCCTATGATTGTATTAGAGGCATATGCAATCCCATGCTTGAATTAGAGCCATGTGTATTCCCAATTTGGTGTAGAGGCATGTGTACTTCCATGTTTGGATTAGAGGCATGTGCACTTCCATGTTTGGATTAAAGGCATGTGTACTCCCATGTTTGGATTAGAGGTGTGTGTACTACCATGTTTGCATTATAGACATGAGTACTGCCATGTTTGGATTAGGGGCATGTGTACTCCCGGTATAATATTGAAAATTTTCATCTGAAATTAAACAGTGTCAACTGGTCTGATGTCCTAAACAGCTTGGATGTAAATAATGCGTATAATACTTTTTCGTCTATTTTTAGCACTATTTGTGACAAAGTGGCCCCCTTAGTCAAGATGAAAAAAAGATCAAAACTACCCAAGAAGCCATGGATAACGAGGGGCATTACAAAGTCAATCAGACATAAAAATAAACTATACGAAAAAGTGATTAAGATTAATTACAATCAAAATCGCCTGTCTGCTTACAAAACCTACAGAAATATTTTAACAACTATTCTTAGAAAATCTAAAAAAAAATATTACTCCAATTTAATTAATCTAAATAAAAACAACCCGACTAAACTCTGGAAAACGATAAATGATTTAACAGGAAGGGCCACTGGGAATGGTGGTAGACTGCCTAAACTACTTACCATAGACAGCCCGCTTTCTCAAACCATGAATATTCATGACCCAATAAAAATAACTAACTATTTTAATAGATTTTTTGCTAACATTGGGGAGGAACTTGCTATGAATATTAACACATCTGCCGATCCCTTGGACTACTTTACAACTACCAATTTGAATTCCTTCTTTCTCCAACCAGTTACCATCCATGAAATAGAATCTGATCTAAAATTATTAGACCCGCGTAAATCTTGTGGCCATGACTATAATTATTCCCGTCTTCTAAGAGATGCAGCCCCTTTCATTAAAATACCTCTTTGTCACATTATAAATCAATCCTTTATGTCTGGTGTGTTCCCTGACCAACTAAAAATAGCCAAAATTACTCCTATTTTTAAAAAAGGTTCACCCTATTTGCCTGGTAATTACAGACCCATCTCAATCTTACCCGTTATCAGTAAAATTATTGAAAAAACTCTGCACAAACAATTATCTTCCTTTCTTAACAAATTTAATATTATCAATAAGCACCAATATGGATTTCGCAGAAAATACAGTACCAAGCTTGCGTTAATAGATCTTTTCTATGAATTAATTAATACAATTGATGATGGTAATATCGTGATGGGGGTATTCCTGGATTTTACTAAGGCCTTCGACACGATAAATCACAACATTCTTCTTTCCAAATTAAGTTCCTATGGTATTCGTGGAAAACCTTTAAAGTGGCTTGAAAACTATCTATTGAATCGAAAACAGTTTGTTCAAGCTGATGGCCATACCTCCTCCACTCTCCCAATTAATTATGGTGTGCCACAAGGTTCCATCCTTGGACCGTTACTTTTTCTAATTTATATAAACGATATTCCTGCATCATCAACTTACTTCCAAATTAAATTATTTGCTGATGACTCAAATCTTTTTCATTCATTTTCCAGTAACAATATACCCAGCGCTGAAGTTGATTTACATTTAGATATGGTGAACACATGGTGCAACACTAATAAACTTACAATTAATACCAACAAAACTAATTACACGCTGTTTTCCACCTCTAAAAAACAGCTGGTAAACAAACAAAACATACATTTAAACAATGCAGTTCTCCAGGAAGTCGATACTACTACTTATCTTGGTGTGGTGATAGATAAACATCTCACATGGAAGCCGCATATTAATAGAGTTTTAGCAAAGATAACTCCTTTAATTGGCTTAATTGCTAAGCTCAGACATACACTTCCCAAATACGTTCTTATCCTTCTGTATAATTCTCTAATTCTTCCTCATATCTCCTATGGTTTAGAAGTATGGGGTAGTACGTATCGCACATTTCTGGACCCTATATATAAACAACAAAAAAAGCTTGTTCGTATCATGCTATTTAAAGACTACTGTGCACATAGTAAACCTCTTTTTCAGTCACTACGTATTCTCAATATATATGACCAATTTAAGTATCAGCTATGTACATTTATACATGACCTACAATTTCACAGATTGCCACGTGACCTTAATTACTATTTCAATTTCCATACTCACCATTATCACACTAGGTCAAGGGATAATTCAAACTTTCTTCTACCAATGAAAAAGACAAATTTGGGTCAGTTTTCAGTCGATTACCAGGGAACTAAAATTTGGAACAGCTTACCCCTGGATATCCAATTGATTCGTATTCGAGCAAATTTTAAAAAAGAAGTGAAAGACTATTTAATCCACTGTAATCATCCATAGTTATATTCCAATATGTATATATAGAGGCATACAAACATGTATCGGTGTGTAAGCAAACCATTGTAAATAAGTTTTTTCTGTCTACTTGATTGCCCTTTTTAATAAATAGCTATTTACAAATATATGTTGATGGGAAATAGACTAGACTAGCTCTGCATGAGCTAATTTCTGTTTCCCAGCCATAGATTAATATTATTATTATTTATCAATATTTATTAGTTATTATTTATTGCTGTATTGTTATTTTTTATGTAATCTATGGCAAATAAACATTATTATTACTATTATTATTATTATTATTATTACTCCCATGTATGGATTAGAGGCATGTGTACTCCTATGTTTGCATTAGAGGAATATGTACTCCCATGTTTGCACTAGAGGCATGTGTACTCCCATGTTTGCGTTGGAGGCATGTGTACTCCTAAATTTGCATTAGAGTCACAAGTACTGCAATGTTTGGATTGGAGGCATGTGTACTCCCATGTTTTCATTAGAGGCATATGTATTCCCATGTTTGAATTAGAGCCATGTGCACTCCCATGTTTGGTATAAAGGCATGTGTACTCCCATGTTTGAATTAGAGCCATGTGCACTCCCATGTTTGGTATAATGGCATGTGTACTCCCAATTTTGAATTAGAGGCATGTGTTCTTCTATGTTTGGATTAGAGGCATGTGTACTCCTATGTTTTCATTAGAGGCTTATGCACTCCCATATTTGAATTAGAGCCATGTTTATTCCCAGTTTGGAATAGAGGCATGTGTGCTCCCATGTTTCCATTAGAGGCATGTGCTCTCCCATATTTGGAATAGAGGCACGTGCACTCCCATGTTTGGATTAGAAGCAAGTGTACTCCCATGTGTGGATTAAATGCATGTATACTCCCATGTTTGGAATGGAGGCATGTGTACTCCCATGTTTGGATTAGAGGCATATGTACTCCCATGTTTGACCCGAGTCATATGTACTCCCATGTTTGGATTAAGGCATGTGTACTCCCATGTTTGGATTAGAGGCATATGCACTCCCATGTTTGGATTAGAGGCATATGCACTCCCATGTTTGGATTAGAGGCATATGTACTTCCGTGTTTGGATTAGAGGCATGAGTACTCCCATGTTTGCATTAGAGGCTTATGCACTTCCATGTTTGGATTAGAGGCATATGCACTCCATTGTTTGGATTAGAGGCATGTGTACTCCTGTGTTTGGATTAGAGGCATGTGTACTACTATGTTTGGATTACAGGCATGTGTACTCCAATGTTTGGAATATGGGCATGTGTTCTCCCATGTTTGGATTAGAGACATATGTACTCCCATGTTTGCATGAGATCACTGTGTACCTCCATGTTTGGAATAGAGGAATGTGTATTCCTATGTTTGAATTAGAGGCATGCGCACTCCCATATGTGCACTAGAGCCATGTGTACATCCATGTTTGCATTTGAGGCATGTATACTCCCATGTTTGGATTAGAGGCATGTCTACTCCTAAATTTGCATTAGAGTCATATGTACTCCAATGTTTGGATTGGAGGCATGTGTACTCCCATATTTGGATTGGAGGCAAGTGTACTAATATGTTTGAATTAGAGGCATATGCACTCCCATGCTTGAATTAGAGCCATGTGTATTCCCAATTTGGTGTAGAGGCATGTGTACTTCCATGTTTGGATTAGAGGCATGTGCACTTCCATGTTTGGCTTAAAGGCATGTGTACTCCCATGTTTGGATTAGAGGTGTGTGTACTACCATGTTTGCATTAGAGGCATGAGTACTGCCATGTTTGGATTAGGGGCATGTGTACTCCCATGTATGGATTAGAGGCATCTGTACTCCCTTGTTTGGATTAGAGGTATATGTACTCCCATGTTTGCATTAGTGGCATGTATACTCCCATGTTTGGATTGGAGGCATGTCTACTCCTAAATTTGCATTAGAGTAATATGTACTCCAATGCTTGGATTGGAGGCATGTGTACTCCCATGTTTGGATTGGAGGCAAGAGTACTCCTATGATTGATTTAGAGGCATATGCACTCCCATGCTTGAATTAGAGCCATGTGTATTCCCAATTTGGTGTAGAGGCATGTGTACTTCCATGTTTGGATTAGAGGCATGTGCACTTCCATGTTTGGATTAAAGGCATGTGTACTCCCATGTTTGGATTAGAGGTGTGTGTACTACCATGTTTGCATTAGAGGCATGTGTACTTCCATGTTTGGATTAGAGGCATGTGCATTCCTATGTTTGAATTAGAGGCATGCGCACTCGCATATTTGCACTAGAGCCATGTGTACATCCATGTTTGGATTAAGGCATGTGTACTCCCATGTTCGGATTAGAGGCATGTGTACTCCCATGTTTGGATTAGAAGCAATTGTACCCCCATGTTTGGAATAGAGTCATATGTACTCCCATGTTTAGAATAGAGGCATGTGTTCTCCCGTGTTTGGATTAGAGGCATGTGTACTCCCATGTTTGGATTAAGGCATGTGTACTCCCATGTTTGGATTAGAGGCATGTGTACTCCCATGTTTGGAATGGAGGCATGTGTACTCCCATGTTTGGATTAGAGGCATATGTACTCCCATGTTTGGATTAGAGGTATGTGTACTAATATGTTTGGATTAGAGGCACGTGCACTGCCGTGTTTGGATTTGAGGCATATGCACTCCCATGTTTGGATTTGAGCCACATGTACTCCCATGTTTAGATTAGAGGCATATACACTCCCATGTTTGGATTAGAGGCATATGCACTCCCATGTTTGGATTAGAGGCATATGTACTTCCATGTTTGGATTAGAGGCATGAGTACTCCCATGTTTGCATTAGAGGCATGTGTACTCCTATGTTTCCATTAGAGGCATGTGCTCTCCCATATTTGGAATCGTGGCATGTGCACTCCCATGTTTGGATTAGTGCCATGTGTACTTCCATGTTTGGATTAGAAGCATGCGTACCCCCATGTTTGGAATAGAGTCATATGTACTCCCATGTTTAGAATAGAGGCATGTGTTCTCCCGTGTTTGGATTAGAGGCATGTGTACTCCCATGTTTTTATTATAGGCATATGTACTCCCATATTTGCATAAGAGGCATATGCACTCCCATGTTTGGATTAGAGGCATATGTACTCCCATGTTTAGATTAGAGGCATATGCACTCCCGTGTTTGGATTTGAGGCATATGCACTCCCATGTTTGGATTAGAGGCATGTGTACTCCCATGTTTGGATTAAGGCATGTGTACTCCCATGTTTGGATTAGAGGCATGTGTACTCCCATGTGTGGATTAGATGCATGTGTACTCCCATGTTTGGAATGGAGGCATGTGTACTCCCATGTTTGGATTAGAGGCATATGTACTCCCATGTTTGACCCGAGTCATATGTACTCCCATGTTTGGATTAAGGCATGTGCACTCCCATATTTGGATTAGAGGCATATGTACTCCCATAATTGGATTAGTAGCATGCGTACTCCCATGTTTGGATGAGAGACATGTGTACTTCCATGTTTGCATTAGTGGCATGTGTACTCCCATGTTTGGATTAGAGGCATGTGCACTTCCATGTTTGGATTAGAGGCATGTGCACTTCCATGTTTGGATTAGAGGCATATGTACTCCCATGTTTGGATTATAGGCATGTGTACTCCCATATTTGGATTAGTAGCATGTGTACTCCCATGTTTGGATGAGAGACATGTGTACTCCCATGTTTGCATTAGAGGCATGTGCACTTCCATGTTTGGATTAGAGGCATATGTACTCCCTTGTTTGGATTAGAGGTATATGTACTCCCATGTTTGGATTAGAGGCATGTGCACTTCCATGTTTGGATTAGAGGCATATGTACTCCCATGTTTGGATTAAGGCATGTGTTCTCCCATGTTTGGATTAGATGCATGTGTACTCCCATGTTTGGATTATAGGCATGTGTACTCCCATATTTGAATTAGTAGCATGTGTACTCCCATGTTTGGATGAGAGACATGTGTACTCCCATGTTTGCATTAGATGCATGTGCACTCGTGTTTTTGCATTAGAGGCTTATGTAATCCCATGCTTGAATTAGAGCCATGTGTATTCCCAATTTGGTATGGAGGCATGTGTACTGCCATGTTTGGATTAGAGGCATGCGTACTTCCATGTTTGGATTAAAGGCATGTGTACTCCCATGTTTGGATTAGAGGTATGTGTACTACCATGTTTGCATTAGAGACATGAGTACTCCATTGTTTGGATTAGTAGCATGTGTACTCCCATGTTTGGATGAGAGACATGTGTACTCCCATGTTTGCATTAGAGGCATGTGTACTCCTATGTTTGCATTAGAGGCTTATGCACTCCCATGCTTGAATTATAGCCATGTGTATTCCCAATTTGGCATGGAGGCATGTGTACTGCCATGTTTGCATTAGAGGCATGTGTACTTCCATGTTTGGATTAAAGGCATGTGTACTCCCATGTTTGGATTAGAGAGGTGTGTACTACCATGTTTGCATTAAAGGCATGAGTACTCCTATGTTTGGATTAGGGGCATGTGTACTCTCATGCTTGGATTATAGGCATGTGTACTCCTATGTTTGCATTAGAGGAATATGTACTCCCATGTTTGCACTAGAGGCATGTGTACTCCCATGTTTGGATTAGAGGCATGTGCACTTCCATGTTTTGGGTTAGAGGCATATGTACTCCCTTGTTTGGATTAGAGGTATATGTACTCCCATGTTTGGATTAGAGGCATGTGCACTTCCATGTTTGGATTAGAGGCATATGTACTCCCATGTTTGGATTATAGGCATGTGTACTCCCATATTTGGATTAGTAGCACGTGTACTCCCATGTTTGGATGAGAGACATGTGTACTCCCATGTTTGCATTAGAGGCATGTGCACTTCCATGTTTGGATTAGAGGCATATGTACTCCCTTGTTTGGATTAGAGGTATATGTAGTCCCATGTTTGGATTAGAGGCATGTGCACTTCCATGTTTGGATTAGAGGCATATGTACTCCCATGTTTGGATTAAGGCATGTGTTCTCCCATGTTTGGATTAGATGCATGTGTACTCCCATGTTTGGATTATAGGCATGTGTACTCCCATATTTGAATTAGTAGCATGTGTACTCCCATGTTTGGATGAGAGACATGTGTACTCCCATGTTTGCATTAGATGCATGTGTACTCGTGTTTTTGCATTAGAGGCTTATGCAAACCCATGCTTGAATTAGAGCCATGTGTATTCCCAATTTGGTATGGAGGCATGTGTACTGCCATGTTTGGATTAGAGGCATGAGTACTCCCATGTTTGCACTAGAGGCATGTGTACTCCCATGTTTGGATTGGAGGCATGTGTACTCCTAAATTTGCATTAGAGTCACAAGTACTCCAATGTTTGGATTGGAGGCATGTGTACACCCATGTTTGGATTAGAGGCATGTGTACTCCTATGTTTTCATTAGAGGCATATGTACTCCCATTTTGAATTAGAGCCATGTTCACTCACATGTTTGGTATAAAAGCATGTGTACTACCATGTTTGAATTAGAGCCATGTGCACTCCCATGTTTGGTATAAAGGCATGTGTACTCCCATGTTTGGATGAGAGACATGTGTACTCCCATGTTTGCATTAGAGGCATGTGTACTCCTATGTTTGCATTAGAGGCTTATGCACTCCCATGTTTGAATTAGAGCCATGTTTATTCCCAGTTTGGTATAGAGGCATGTGTACTCCCATGTTTGCATTAGAGGCATGTGTACTTCCATGTTTGGATTAAAGGCATGTATACTCCCATGTATCCATTAGAGGCATGTGTTCTCCCATATTTGGAATAGAGGCATGTGTACTCCCATGTTTGGATTAGCGGCATGTGTACTCCCATGTTTGGATTAAGGCATGTGTACTCCCATGTTTGGATTAGGGGCATGTGTACTCCCATGTTTGGAATGGAGGCATGTGTACTCCCAGGTTTGGATTAGAGGCATATGTACTCCCATGTTTGACCCAAGACATATGTACTCCCATGTTTGGATTAAGGCACGTGTACTCCCATGTTTGGATTAGAGGCATGTGTACTCCCATGTTTTGATTATAGGCATATGTACTCCCATATTTGCATAAGAGGCATATGCACTCCCATGTTTGGATTAGAGGCATATGTACTCCCATGTTTAGATTAGAGGCATATGCACTCCCATGTTTGGATTAGAGGCATGTGTACTCCCATGTTTGGATTAAGGCATGTGTACTCCCATGTTTCGATTAGAGGCATATGTACTCCCATGTTTGACCCGAGTCATATGAACTCCCATGTTTGTATTAAGGCATGTGCACTCCCATATTTGGATTAGAGGCATATGTACTCCCATAATTGGATTAGTAGCATGTGTACTCCCATGTTTGGATGAGAGACATGTGTACTTCCATGTTTGCATTAGTGGCATTGTACTCCCATGTTTGGATTAGAGGCATGTGCACTTCCATGTTTTGGATTAGAGGCATATGTACTCCCTTGTTTGGATTAGAGGTATATGTACTCCCATGTTTGGATTAGAGGCATGTGCACTTCTATGTTTGGATTAGAGGCATATGTACTCCCATGTTTGGATTATAGGCATGTGTACTCCCTTATTTGGATTAGTAGCATGTGTACTCCCTTGTTTGGATGAGAGATATGTGTACTCCCATGTTTGCAATAGAGGCATGTGCACTTCCATGTTTGGATTAGAGGCATATGTACTCCCTTGTTTGGATTAGAGGTATATGTACTCCCATGTTTGGATTAGAGGCATGTGCACTTCCATGTTTGGATTAGAGGCATATGTACTCCCATGTTTGGATTAGAGGGATGTGTACTCCCATGTTTGAATTAGGTGCATGTGTACTCCCATGTTTGGATTAGAGGCATATGTACTCCCATGTTTGGATTGGAGGCATGTGTACTCCCGTGTTTGACCCGAGTCATATGTACTCCCATGTTTGGATTAGAGGTGTGTGTACTAACATGTTTGCATTAGAGACATGAGTACTCCCATGTTTGGATTAGTAGCATGTGTACTCCCATATTTGGATTAGTAGCATGTGTACTCCCATGTTTGCATGAGAGACATGTGTACTCCCATGTTTGCATTAGAGGTATGTGTACTCCTATGTTCGCATTAGAGGCTTATGCACTCCCATGCTTGAATTAGAGCCATGTGTATTCCCTATTTGGCATGGAGGCATGTGTACTGCCATGTTTGCATTAGAGGCATGTGTACTTCCATGTTTGGATTAAAGGCATATGAACTCCCATGTTTGCATTAGAGTCATGTGTACTCCTATGTTTGCATTAGAGGCTTATGCACTCCCATGCTTGAATTAGAGCCATGTGTATTCCCAATTTGTCATGGAGCATGTGTACTGCCATGTTTGCATTAGAGGCATGTGTACTTCCATGTTTGGATTAAAGGCATGTGTACTCCCATGTTTGGATTAGAGAGGTGTGTTCTACCATGTTTGCATTAAAGGCATGAGTACTCCCATGTCTGGATTAGGGGCATGTGTACTCCCATGCTTGGATTAGAGGCATGTGTACTCATATGTTTTTATTAGAGGAATATATACTCCCATGTTTGCACTAGAGGCATGTGTACTCCCATGTTTGGATTAGAGGCATGTGCACTTCCATGTTTGGATTAGAGGCATATGTACTCCCATGTTTGGATTAGAGGCATGTGTACTCCCATGTTTGGATTAGATGCATGTGTACTCCCATGTTTGGATTAAAGGCATATGTACTCCCATGTTTGGATTAGAGGCATGTGTACTCCCGTGTTTGACCCGAGTCATATGTACTCCCATGTTTGGATTAGAGGTGTGTGTACTACCATGTTTGCATTAGAGACATGAGTACTCCCATGTTTGGATTAGTAGCATGTGTACTCCCATATTTGGTTTAGTAGCATGTGTACTCCCATGTTTGGATGAGAGACATGTGTACTCCCATGTTTGCATTAGAGGCATGTGTACTCCTATGTTCGCATTAGAGGCTTATGCACTCCCATGCTTGAATTAGAGCCATGTGTATTCCCTATTTGGCATGGAGGCATGTGTACTGCCATGTTTGCATTAGAGGCATGTGTACTTCCATGTTTGGATTAAAGGCATGTGTACTGCCATGTTTGCATTAGAGGCATGTGTACTTCCATGTTTGGATTAAAGGCATATGTACTCCCATGCTTGAATTAGAGCCATGTGTATTCCCAATTTGGTATGGAGGCATGTGTACTGCCATGTTTGGATTAGAGGCATGCGTACTTCCTTGTTTGGATTAAAGGCATGTGTACTCCCATGTTTGGATTAGAGGTGTGTGTAATACCATGTTTGCATTAGAGACATGAGTACTCCCATATTTGGATTAGTAGCATGTGTACTCCCATATTTGGATTAGTAGCATGTGTACTCCCATGTTTGCATTAGAGGCATGTGTACTTCCATGTTTGGATTAAAGGCATGTGTACTCCCATGTTTGGATTAGAGAGGTGTGTTCTACCATGTTTGCATTAAAGGCATGAGTACTCCCATGTCTGGATTAGGGGCATGTGTACTCCCATGCTTGGATTAGAGGCATGTGTACTCATATGTTTTTATTAGAGGAATATATACTCCCATGTTTGCACTAGAGGCATGTGTACTCCCATGTTTGGATTAGAGGCATGTGCACTTCCATGTTTGGATTAGAGGCATATGTACTCCCATGTTTGGATTAGAGGCATGTGTACTCCCATGTTTGGATTAGATGCATGTGTACTCCCATGTTTGGATTAGAGGCATATGTACTCCCATGTTTGGATTAGAGGCATGTGTACTCCCGTGTTTGACCCGAGTCATATGTACTCCCATGTTTGGATTAGAGGTGTGTGTACTACCATGTTTGCATTAGAGACATGAGTACTCCCATGTTTGGATTAGTAGCATGTGTACTCCCATATTTGGTTTAGTAGCATGTGTACTCCCATGTTTGGATGAGAGACATGTGTACTGCCATGTTTGCATTAGAGGCATGTGTACTCCTATGTTCGCATTAGAGGCTTATGGACTCCCATGCTTGAATTAGAGCCATGTGTATTCCCTATTTGGCATGGAGGCATGTGTACTGCCATGTTTGCATTAGAGGCATGTGTACTTCCATGTTTGGATTAAAGGCATGTGTACTGCCATGTTTGCATTAGAGGCATGTGTACTTCCATGTTTGGATTAAAGGCATATGTACTCCCATGCTTGAATTAGAGCCATGTGTATTCCCAATTTGGTATGGAGGCATGTGTACTGCCATGTTTGGATTAGAGGCATGCGTACTTCCTTGTTTGGATTAAAGGCATGTGTACTCCCATGTTTGGATTAGAGGTGTGTGTACTACCATGTTTGCATTAGAGACATGAGTACTCCCATATTTGGATTAGTAGCATGTGTACTCCCATATTTGGATTAGTAGCATGTGTACTCCCATGTTTGGATGAGAGACATGTGTACTCCCATGTTTGCATTAGAGGCATGTGTACTCCTATGTTTGCATTAGAGGCTTATGCACTCCCATGCTTGAATTAGATCCATGTGTATTCCCAATTTGTCATGGAGGCATGTGTACTGCCATGTTTGCATTAGAGGCATGTGTACTTTCATGTTTGGATTAAAGGCATGTGTACTCCCATGTTTGGGTTAGAGAGGTGTGTACTACCATGTTTGCATTAAAGGCATGAGTACTCCCATGTTTGGATTAGGGGCATGTGTACTCCCATGCTTGGAATAGAGGCATGTGTACTCCTATGTTTCCATTAGAGGAATATGTACTCCCATGTTTGCACAAGAGGCATGTGTACTCCCATGTTTGGATTAGAGGCATATGTACTTCCATGTTTGGATTAGAGGCATGAGTACTCCCATGTTTGCATTAGAGGCATATGCACTTCCATGTTTGGATTAGAGGCATGAGTACTCCCATGTTTGCATTAGAGGCATGTGTACTCCCATGTTTGGATTAGAGGCATATGTACTCCCATAATTGGATTAGTAGCATGTGTACTCCCATGTTTGGATGAGAGACATGTGTACTTCCATGTTTGCATTAGAGGCATGTGTACTCCCATGTTGGGATGAGAGACATGTGTACTTCCATGTTTGCATTAGAGTCATATGTACTCCCTTGTTTGGATTAGAGGTATATGTACTCCCACGTTTGGATTAGAGGCATGTGCACTTCCATGTTTGGATTAGAGGCATATGTACTCCCATGTTTGGATTAGAGGCATGTGTACTCCCATGTTTGGATGAGAGACATGTGTACTTCCATGTTTGCATTAGAGGCATGTGTACTCCCATGTTGGGATGAGAGACATGTGTACATCCATGTTTGCATTAGAGTCATATGTACTCCCTTGTTTGGATTAGAGGTATATGTACTCCCACGTTTGGATTAGAGGCATGTGCACTTCCATGTTTGGATTAGAGGCATATGTACACCCATGTTTGGATTAGAGGCATGTGTACTCCCATGTTTGGATTACAGGCATGTGTACTCCAATGTTTGGAATATGGGCATGTGTTCTCCATGTTTGGATTAGAGACATATGTACTCCCATGTTTGCATGAGATCGCTGTGTACCTCCATGTTTGGATTAGAGGCATGAGTACTCCCATGTTTGCATTAGAGGCATGTGTACTCCCATGTTTGCATTAGAGGCATGTGTACTTCCATGTTTGGATTAAAGGCATGTGTACTGCCATGTTTGCATTAGAGGCATGTGTACTTCCATGTTTGGATTAAAGGCATATGTACTCCCATGCTTGAATTAGAGCCATGTGTATTCCCAATTTGGTATGGAGGCATGTGTACTGCCATGTTTGGATTAGAGGCATGCGTACTTCCTTGTTTGGATTAAAGGCATGTGTACTCCCATGTTTGGATTAGAGGTGTGTGTACTACCATGTTTGCATTAGAGACATGAGTACTCCCATATTTGGATTAGTAGCATGTGTACTCCCATATTTGGATTAGTAGCATGTGTACTCCCATGTTTGGATGAGAGACATGTGTACTCCCATGTTTGCATTAGAGGCATGTGTACTCCTATGTTTGCATTAGAGGCTTATGCACTCCCATGCTTGAATTAGATCCATGTGTATTCCCAATTTGTCATGGAGGCATGTGTACTGCCATGTTTGCATTAGAGGCATGTGTACTTTCATGTTTGGATTAAAGGCATGTGTACTCCCATGTTTGGGTTAGAGAGGTGTGTACTACCATGTTTGCATTAAAGGCATGAGTACTCCCATGTTTGGATTAGGGGCATGTGTACTCCCATGCTTGGAATAGAGGCATGTGTACTCCTATGTTTCCATTAGAGGAATATGTACTCCCATGTTTGCACAAGAGGCATGTGTACTCCCATGTTTGGATTAGAGGCATATGTACTTCCATGTTTGGATTAGAGGCATGAGTACTCCCATGTTTGCATTAGAGGCATATGCACTTCCATGTTTGGATTAGAGGCATGAGTACTCCCATGTTTGCATTAGAGGCATGTGTACTCCCATGTTTGGATTAGAGGCATATGTACTCCCATAATTGGATTAGTAGCATGTGTACTCCCATGTTTGGATGAGAGACATGTGTACTTCCATGTTTGCATTAGAGGCATGTGTACTCCCATGTTGGGATGAGAGACATGTGTACTTCCATGTTTGCATTAGAGTCATATGTACTCCCTTGTTTGGATTAGAGGTATATGTACTCCCACGTTTGGATTAGAGGCATGTGCACTTCCATGTTTGGATTAGAGGCATATGTACTCCCATGTTTGGATTAGAGGCATGTGTACTCCCATGTTTGGATGAGAGACATGTGTACTTCCATGTTTGCATTAGAGGCATGTGTACTCCCATGTTGGGATGAGAGACATGTGTACATCCATGTTTGCATTAGAGTCATATGTACTCCCTTGTTTGGATTAGAGGTATATGTACTCCCACGTTTGGATTAGAGGCATGTGCACTTCCATGTTTGGATTAGAGGCATATGTACACCCATGTTTGGATTAGAGGCATGTGTACTCCCATGTTTGGATTACAGGCATGTGTACTCCAATGTTTGGAATATGGGCATGTGTTCTCCATGTTTGGATTAGAGACATATGTACTCCCATGTTTGCATGAGATCGCTGTGTACCTCCATGTTTGGATTAGAGGCATGAGTACTCCCATGTTTGCATTAGAGGCATGTGTACTCCCATGTTTGGATTAGAGGCATATGTACTCACATAATTGGATTAGTAGGATGTGTACTCCCATGTTTGGATGAGAGACATGTGTACTCCCATATTTGCATTAGAGGCATGTGTACTCCTATGTTCGCATTAGAGGCTTATGCACTCCCATGCTTGAATTAGAGCCATGTGTATTCCGTATTTGGCATGGAGGCATGTGTACTGCCATGTTTGCATTAGAGGCATGTGTACTTCCATGTTTGGATTAAAGGCATGTGTACTGCCATATTTGCATTAGAGGCATGTGTACTTCCATGTTTGGATTAGAGGCATGTGTACTCCTATGTTTGCATTAGAGGCTTATGCACTCCCATGCTTGAATTAGAGCCATGTGTATTCCCAATTTGTCATGGAGCATGTGTACTGCCGTGTTTGCATTAGAGGCATGTGTACTTCTATGTTTGCATTAAAGGCATGATTACTCCCATGTTTGGATTAGGGGCATGTGTACTCCCATGCTTGGAATATATGCATGTGTACTCCTATGTTTCCATTAGAGGAATATGTACTCCCATGTTTGCACAAGAGGCATTTGTACTCCCATGTTTGGATTAGAGGCATATGTACTTCCATGTTTGGATTAGAGGCATGAGTACTCCCATGTTTGCATTAGAGGCATATGCACTTCCATGTTTGGATTAGAGGCATGAGTACTCACATAATTGGATTAGTAGGATGTGTACTCCCATGTTTGGATGAGAGACATGTGTACTCCCATATTTGCATTAGAGGCATGTGTACTCCTATGTTCGCATTAGAGGCTTATGCACTCCCATGCTTGAATTAGAGCCATGTGTATTCCCTATTTGGCATGGAGGCATGTGTACTGCCATGTTTGCATTAGAGGCATGTGTACTCCCATGCTTGGAATATATGCATGTGTACTCCTATGTTTCCATTAGAGGAATATGTACTCCCATGTTTGCACAAGAGGCATTTGTACTCCCATGTTTGGATTAGAGGCATATGTACTTCCATGTTTGGATTAGAGGCATGAGTACTCCCATGTTTGCATTAGAGGCATGTGTACTCCCATGTTTGGATTAGAGGCATATGTACTCACATAATTGGATTAGTAGGATGTGTACTCCCATGTTTGGATGAGAGACATGTGTACTCCCATATTTGCATTAGAGGCATGTGTACTCCTATGTTCGCATTAGAGGCTTATGCACTCCCATGCTTGAATTAGAGCCATGTGTATTCCCTATTTGGCATGGAGGCATGTGTACTGCCATGTTTGCATTAGAGGCATGTGTACTTCCATGTTTGGATTAAAGGCATGTGTACTGCCATGTTTGCATTAGAGGCATGTGTACTTCCATGTTTGGATTAAAGGCATATGTACTCCCATGTTTGCATTAGAGGCATGTGTACTCCTATGTTTGCATTAGAGGCTTATGCACTCCCATGCTTGAATTAGAGCCATGTGTATTCCCAATTTGTCATGGAGCATGTGTACTGCCGTGTTTGCATTAGAGGCATGTGTACTTCTATGTTTGGATTAAAGGCATGTGTACTCCCATGTTTGGATTATAGAGGTGTGTACTACCATGTTTGCATTAAAGGCATGAGTACTCCCATGTTTGGATTAGGGGCATGTGTACTCCCATGCTTGGAATATATGCATGTGTACTCCTATGTTTCCATTAGAGGAATATGTACTCCCATGTTTGCACAAGAGGCATTTGTACTCCCATGTTTGGATTAGAGGCATATGTACTTCCATGTTTGGATTAGAGGCATGAGTACTCCCATGTTTGCATTAGAGGCATATGCACTTCCATGTTTGGATTAGAGGCATGAGTACTCCCATGTTTGCATTAGAGGCATGTTTACTCCCATGTTTGGATTAGAGGCATATGTACTCCCATAATTGGATTAGTAGCATGTGTACTCCCATGTTTGGATGAGAGACATGTGTACTTCCATGTTTGCATTAGAGGCATGTGTACTCCCATGTTGGGATGAGAGACATGTGTACTTCCATGTTTGCATTAGAGTCATATGTACTCCCTTGTTTGGATTAGAGGTATATGTACTCCCACGTTTGGATTAGAGGCATGTGCACTTCCATGTTTGGATTAGAGGCATGTGTACTCCCATGTTTGGATTACAGGCATGTGTACTCCAATGTTTGGAATATGGGCATGTGTTCTCCATGTTTGGATTAGAGACATATGTACTCCCATGTTTGCATGAGATCGCTGTGTACCTCCATGTTTGGATTAGAGGCATGAGTACTCCCATGTTTGCATTAGAGGCATGTGTACTCCCATGTTTGGATTAGAGGCATATGTACTCACATAATTGGATTAGTAGGATGTGTACTCCCATGTTTGGATGAGAGACATGTGTACTCCCATGTTTGCATTAGAGGCATGTGTACTCCTATGTTCGCATTAGAGGCTTATGCACTCACATGCTTGAATTAGAGCCATGTGTATTCCCAATTTGTCATGGAGAATGTGTACTGCCATGTTTGCATTAGAGGCATGTGTACTTCCATGTTTGGATTAAAGGCATGTGTACTGCCATGTTTGCATTAGAGGCATGTGTACTTCCATGTTTGGATTAAAGGCATATGTACTCCCATGTTTGCATTAGAGGCATGTGTACTCCTATGTTTGCATTTGAGGCTTATGCACTCCCATGCTTGAATTAGAGCCATGTGTATTCCCAATTTGTCATGGAGCATGTGTACTGCCATGTTTGCATTAGAGGCATGTGTACTTCCATGTTTGGATTAAAGGCATGTGTACTCCCATGTTTGGATTAGAGAGGTGTGTACTACCATGTTTGCATTAAAGGCATGAGTACTCCCATGTTTGGATTAGGGGCATGTGTACTCCCATGCTTGGATTAGAGGCATGCGTACTCCTATGTTTTCATTAGAGGAATATATACTCCCATGTTTGCACTAGAGGCATATGTACTCCCATGTTTGGATTAGAGGCATGTGTACGCCCATGTTTGGATTAGATGCATGTGTACTCCCATGTTTGGATTAGAGGCATATGTACTCCCATGTTTGGATTAGAGGCATGTGTACAACCGTGTTTGACCCGAGTCATATGTACTCCCATGTTTGGATTAGAGGTGTGTGTACTACCATGTTTGCATTAGAGACATGAGTACTCCCATGTTTGGATTAGTAGCATGTGTACTCCCATATTTGAATTAGTAGCATGTGTACTCCCATGTTTGGATGAGAGACATGTGTACTCCCATGTTTGCATTAGAGGCATGTGTACTCCTATGTTCGCATTAGAGGCTTATGCACTCCCATGCTTGAATTAGAGCCATGTGTATTCCCTATTTGGCATGGAGGCATGTGTACTGCCATGTTTGCATTAGAGGCATGTGTACTTCCATGTTTGGATTAAAGGCATGTGTACTGCCATGTTTGCATTAGAGGCAAGTGTACTTCCATGTTTGGATTAAAGGCATGTGTACTCCCATGCTTGGAATAGAGGCATGTGTACTCCTATGTTTCCATTAGAGGAATATGTACTCCCATGTTTGCACAAGAGGCATGTGTACTCCCATGTTTGGATTAGAGGCATATGTACTTCCATGTTTGGATTAGATGCATGAGTACTCCCATGTTTGCATTAGAGGCATATGCACTTCCATGTTTGGATTAGAGGCATGAGTACTCCCATGTTTGCATTAGAGGCATGTGTACTCCCATGTTTGGATTAGAGGCATATGCACTCCCATAATTGGATTAGTAGCATGTGTACTCCCATGTTTTGATGAGAGACATGTGTACTTCCATGTTTGCATTAGAGGCATGTATACTCCCATGTTGGGATGAGAGACATGTGTACTTCCATGTTTGCATTAGAGTCATATGTACTCCCTTGTTTGGATTAGAGGAATATGCACTCCCACGTTTGGATTAGAGGCATGTGTACTCCCATGTTTGGATTACAGGCATGTGTACTACTATGTTTGGATTACAGGCATGTGTACTCCAATGTTTGGAATATGGGCATGTGTTCTCCATGTTTGGATTAGAGACATATGTACTCCCATGTTTGCATGAGATCGCTGTGTACCTCAATGTTTGGATTAGAGGCATGAGTACTCCCATGTTTGCATTAAAGGTATGTGTACTCCCATGTTTGCATTAGAGGCATGTGTACTTCCATGTTTGGATTAAAGGCATGTGTACTGCCATGTTTGCATTAGAGGCAAGTGTACTTCCATGTTTGGATTAAAGGCATATGTACTCCCATGCTTGAATTAGAGCCATGTGTATTCCCAATTTGGTATGGAGGCATGTGTACTGCCATGTTTGGATTAGAGGCATGCGTACTTCCTTGTTTGGATTAAAGGTATGTGTACTCCCATGTTTGGATTAGAGGTGTGTGTACTACCATGTTTGCATTAGAGACATGAGTACTCCCATATTTGGATTAGTAGCATGTGTACTCCCATATTTGGATTAGTAGCATGTGTACTCCCATGTTTGGATGAGAGACATGTGTACTCCCATGTTTGCATTAGAGGCATGTGTACTCTTATGTTTGCATTAGAGGCTTATGCACTCCCATGCTTGAATTAGAGCCATGTGTATTCCCAATTTGTCATGGAGGCATGTGTACTGCCATGTTTGCATTAGAGGCATGTGTACTTCCATGTTTGGATTAAAGGCATGTGTACTCCCATGTTTGGATTAGAGAGGTGAGTACTACCATGTTTGCATTAAAGGCATGAGTACTCCCATGTTTGGATTAGGGGCATGTGTACTCCCATGCTTGGAATAGAGGCATGTGTACTCCTATGTTTCCATTAGAGGAATATGTACTCCCATGTTTGCACAAGAGGCATGTGTACTCCCATGTTTGGATTAGAGGCATATGTACTTCCATGTTTGGATTAGATGCATGAGTACTCCCATGTTTGCATTAGAGGCATATGCACTTCCATGTTTGGATTAGAGGCATGAGTACTCCCATGTTTGCATTAGAGGCATGTGTACTCCCATGTTTGGATTAGAGGCATATGCACTCCCATAATTGGATTAGTAGCATGTGTACTCCCATGTTTTGATGAGAGACATGTGTACTTCCATGTTTGCATTAGAGGCATGTATACTCCCATGTTGGGATGAGAGACATGTGTACTTCCATGTTTGCATTAGAGTCATATGTACTCCCTTGTTTGGATTAGAGGAATATGCACTCCCACGTTTGCATTAGAGGCATGTGTACTCCCATGTTTGGATTACAGGCATGTGTACTACTATGTTTGGATTACAGGCATGTGTACTCCAATGTTTGGAATATGGGCATGTGTTCTCCATGTTTGGATTAGAGACATATGTACTCCCATGTTTGCATGAGATCGCTGTGTACCTCAATGTTTGGATTAGAGGCATGAGTACTCCCATGTTTGCATTAAAGGTATGTGTACTCCCATGTTTGGATTAGAGGCATATGTACTCACATAATTGGATTAGTAGGATGTGTACTCCCATGTTTGGATGAGAGACATGTGTACTTCCATGTTTGCATTAGAGGCATGTGTACTCCCATGTTTGGATTAGAGGCATGTGCACTTCCATGTTTGGATTAGAGTCACATGTACTCCCTTGTTTGGATTAGAGGTATATGTACTCCCATGTTTGGATTAGAGGCATGTGTACTCGTATGTTTGCATTAGAGGCTTATGCAATCCCATGCTTGAATTAGAGCCATGTGTATTCCCAATTTGGTATGGAGGTTTGTGTACTGCCATGTTTGGATTAGAGGCATGCGTACTTCATGTTTGGATTAAAGGCATGTGTACTCCTATGTTTGGATTAGAGGCATATGTACTCCCATGTTTGAATTAGAGTCATGTGTATTCCCTATTTGGCATGGAGGCATGTGTACTGCCATGTTTGCATTAGAGGCATGTGTACTTCCATGTTTGGATTAAAGGCATGTGTACTGCCATGTTTGCATTAGAGGCATGTGTACTTCCATGTTTGGATTAAAGGCATATGTACTCCCATGTTTGCATTAGAGGCATGTGTACTTCCATGTTTGGATTAAAGGCATGTGTACTCCCATGTTTGGATTAGAGAGGTGTGTACTACCATGTTTGCATTAAAGGCATGAGTACTCCCATGTTTGGATTAGGGGCATGTGTACTCCCATGCTTGGATTAGAGGCATGTGTACTCCTATGTTTTCATTAGAGGAATATATACTCCCATGTTTGCACTAGAGGCATGTGCACTCCCATGTTTGGATTAGAGGCATATGTTCTCCCATGTTTGACCCGAGTCATATGTACTCCCATGTTTGGATTAAGGCACGTGTACTCCCATGTTTGGATTAGAGGCATGTGTACTCCCATGTTTTGATTATAGGCATGTGTACTCCCAAGTTTGGAATGGAGGCATGTGTACTCCCAGGTTTGGATTAGAGGCATATGTACTCCCATGTTTGACCCGAGTCATATGTACTCCCATGTTTGGATTAAGGCACGTGTACTCCCATGTTTGGATTAGAGGCATGTGTACTCCCATGTTTTGATTATAGGCATATGTACTCCCATGTTTGCATAAGAGGCATATGCACTCCCATGTTTGGATTAGAGGCATATATACTCCCATGTTTAGATTAGAGGCATATGCACTCCCGTGTTTGGATTTGAGGCATATGCACTCCCATGTTTGGATTAGAGGCATGTGTACTCTCATGTTTGGATTAAGGCATGTGTACTCCCATGTTTGGATTTGAGGCATATGCACTCCCATGTTTGGATTAGAGGCATGTGTACTCCCATGTTTGGAATGGAGGCATGTGTACTCCCATGTTTGGATTAGAGGCATATGTACTCCCATGTTTGACCCGAGTCATATGTACTCCCATGTTTGGATTAAGGCATGTGTACTCCCATATTTGGATTAGAGGCATATGTACTCCCATAATTGAATTAGTAGCATGTGTACTTCCATGTTTGCATTAGTGGCATGTGTACTCCCATGTTTGGATTAGAGGCATGTGCACTTCCATGTTTTGGATTAGAGGCATATGTACTCCCTTGTTTTGATTAGAGGTATATGTACTCCCATGTTTGGATTAGAGGCATGTGCACTTCCATGTTTGGTTTAGAGGCATATGTACTCCCATGTTTGGATTATAGGCATGTGTACTCCCATATTTGGATTAGTGGCATGTGTACTCCCATGTTTTTATGAGACACATGTGTACTCCCATGTTTGCATTAGAGGCATGTGCACTTCCATGTTTGGATTAAAGGCATGTGTACTGCCATGTTTGCATTAGAGGCATGTGTACTCCTATGTTTGCATTAGAGGCTTATGCACTCCCATGCTTGAATTAGAGCCATGTGTATTCCCAATTTGTCATGGAGCATGTGTACTGCCATGCTTGCATTAGAGGCATGTGTACTTCCATGTTTGGATTAAAGGCATGTGTACTCCCATGTTTGGATTAGAGAGGTGTGTACTACCATGTTTGCATTAAAGGCATGAGTACTCCCATGTTTGGATTAGGGGCATGTGTACTCCCATGCTTGGATTAGAGGCATGTGTACTCCTATGTTTTCATTAGAGGAATATATAGTCCCATGTTTGCACTAGAGGCATGTGTACTCCCATGTTTGGATTAGAGGCATGTGCACTTCCATGTTTGGATTAGAGGCATATGTACTCCCATGTTTGGATTAGAGGCATGTGTACGCCCATGTTTGGATTAGATGCATGTGTACTCCCATGTTTGGATTAGAGGCATATGTACTCCCATGTTTGGATTAGAGGCATGTGTACTCCCGTGTTTGACCCGAGTCATATGTACTCCCATGTTTGGATTAGAGGTGTGTGTACTACCATGTTTGCATTAGAGACATGAGTACTCCCATGTTTGGATTAGTAGCATGTGTACTCCCATATTTGGATTAGTAGCATGTATACTCCCATGTTTGGATGAGAGACATGTGTACTCCCAAGTTTGCATTAGAGGCATGTGTACTCCTATGTTCGCATTAGAGGCTTATGCACTCCCATGCTTGAATTAGAGCCATGTGTATTCCCTATTTGGCATGGAGGCATGTGTACTGCCATGTTTGCATTAGAGGCATGTGTACTTCCATGTTTGGATTAAAGGCATGTGTACTGCCATGTTTGCATTACAGGCAAGTGTACTTCCATGTTTGGATTAAAGGCATATGTACTCCCATGCTTGAATTAGAGCCATGTGTATTCCCAATTTGGTATGGAGGCATGTGTACTGCCATGTTTGGATTAGAGGCATGCGTACTTCCTTGTTTGGATTAAAGGCATGTGTACTCCCATGTTTGGATTAGAGGTGTGTGTACTACCATGTTTGCATTAGAGACATGAGTACTCCCATATTTGGATTAGTAGCATGTGTACTCCCATATTTGGATTAGTAGCATGTGTACTCCCATGTTTGGATGAGAGACATGTGTACTCCCATGTTTGGATTAGAGGCATGTGTACTCTTATGTTTGCATTAGAGGCTTATGCACTCCCATGCTTGAATTAGAGCCATGTGTATTCCCAATTTGTCATGGAGGCATGTGTACTGCCATGTTTGCATTCGAGGCATGTGTACTTCCATGTTTGGATTAAAGGCATGTGTACTCCCATGTTTGGATTAGAGAGGTGTTTACTACCATGTTTGCATTAAAGGCATGAGTACTCCCATGTTTGGATTAGGGGCATGTGTACTCCCATGCTTGGAATAGAGGCATGTGTACTCCTATGTTTCCATTAGAGGAATATGTACTCCCATGTTTGCACAAGAGGCATGTGTACTCCCATGTTTGGATTAGAGGCATATGTACTTCCATGTTTGGATTAGAGGCATGAGTACTCCCATGTTTGCATTAGAGGCATATGCACTTCCTTGTTTGGATTAGAGACATGAGTACTCCCATGTTTGCATTAGAGGCATGTGTACTCCCATGTTTGGATTAGAGGCATATGTACTCCCATAATTGGATTAGTAGCATGTGTACTCCCATGTTTTGATGAGAGACATGTGTACTTCCATGTTTGCATTAGAGGCATGTGTACTCCCATGTTGGGATGAGAGACATGTGTACTTCCATGTTTGCATTAGAGTCATATGTACTCCCTTGTTTGGATTAGAGGAATATGCACTCCCACGTTTGGATTAGAGGCATGTGCACTTCCATGTTTGGATTAGAGGCATATGTACTACCATGTTTGGATTAGAGGCATGTGTACTCCCATGTTTGGATTACAGGCATGTGTACTACTATGTTTGGATTACAGGCATGTGTACTCCAATGTTTGGAATATGGGCATGTGTTCTCCATGTTTGGATTAGAGACATATGTACTCCCATGTTTGCATGAGATCGCTGTGTACCTCCATGTTTGGATTAGAGGCATGAGTACTCCCATGTTTGCATTAAAGGCATGAGTACTCCCATGTTTGGATTAGAGGCATATGTACTCACATAATTGGATTAGTAGGATGTGTACTCCCATGTTTGGATGAGAGACATGTGTACTTCCATGTTTGCATTAGAGGCATGTGTACTCCCATGTTTGGATTAGAGGCATGTGCACTTCCATGTTTGCATTAGAGTCACATGTACTCCCTTGTTTGGATTAGAGGTATATGTACTCCCATGTTTGGATTAGAGGCATGTGTACTCGTATGTTTGCATTAGAGGCTTATGCAATCCCATGCTTGAATTAGAGCCATGTGTATTCCCAATTTGGTATGGAGGTTTGTGTACTGCCATGTTTGGATTAGAGGCATGCGTACTTCATGTTTGGATTAAAGGCATGTGTACTCCCATGTTTGGATTAGAGGTGTGTGCACTACCATGTTTGCATTAGAGACATGAATACTCCCATGCTTGGATTAGAGCCATGTGTATTCCCAATTTGGCATGGAGGCATGTGTACTCCCATGTTTGGATTAGAGGCATGTGTACTCCCATGTTTTGATTATAGGCATATGTACTCCCATGTTTGCATAAGAGGCATATGCACTCCCATGTTTGGATTAGAGGCATATATACTCCCATGTTTAGATTAGAGGCATATGCACTCCCGTGTTTGGATTTGAGGCATATGCACTCCCATGTTTGGATTAGAGGCATGTGTACTCTCATGTTTGGATTAAGGCATGTGTACTCCCATGTTTGGATTTGAGGCATATGCACTCCCATGTTTGGATTAGAGGCATGTGTACTCCCATGTTTGGAATGGAGGCATGTGTACTCCCATGATGGGATTAGAGGCATATGTACTCCCATGTTTGACCCGAGTCATATGTACTCCCATGTTTGGATTAAGGCATGTGTACTCCCATATTTGGATTAGAGGCATATGTACTCCCATAATTGTATTAGTAGCATGTGTACTTCCATGTTTGCATTAGTGGCATGAGTACTCCCATGTTTGGATTAGAGGCATGTGCACTTCCATGTTTTGGATTAGAGGCATATGTACTCCCTTGTTTTGATTAGAGGTGTATGTACTCCCATGTTTGGATTAGAGGCATGTGCACTTCCATGTTTGGTTTAGAGGCATATGTACTCCCATGTTTGGATTATAGGCATGTGTACTCCCATATTTGGATTAGTGGCATGTGTACTCCCATGTTTGGATGATACACATGTGTACTCCCATGTGTGCATTAGAGGCATGTGCACTTCCATGTTTGGATTAGAGGCATATGTACTCCTTTGTTTGGATTAGAGGTATATGTACTCCCATGTTTGGATTAGAGGCATGTGCACTTCCATGTTTGGATTAGAGGCATATGTACTCCCATGTTTGGATTAGAGGCATGTGTACTCCCATGTTTGGATTAGATGCATGTGTACTCCCATGTTTGGATTAGAGGCATATGTACTCCCATGTTTGGATTAGAGGCATGTGTACTCCCGTGTTTGACCTGAGTCATATGTACTCCCATGTTTGGATTAGAGGTGTGTGTACTACCATGTTTGCATTAGAGACATGAGTACTCCCATGTTTGGATAAGTAGCATGTGTATTCCCATATTTGGATTAGTAGCATGTGTACTCCCATGTTTGGATGAGAGACATGTGTACTCCCATGTTTGCATTAGAGGCATGTGTACTCCTATGTTCGCATTAGAGGCTTATGCACTCCCATGCTTGAATTAGAGCCATGTGTATTCCCTATTTGGCATGGAGGCATGTGTACTGCCATGTTTGCATTAGAGGCATGTGTACTTCCATGTTTGGATTAAAGGCATGTGTACTCCCATGTTTGGATTAGAGAGGTGTGTACGACCATGTTTGCATTAAAGGCATGAGTACTCCCATGTTTGGATTAGAGGCATGCGTACTTCCATGTTTGGATTAAAGGCAAGTGTACTCCCATGTTTGGATTAGATGTGTGTGTACTACCATGTTTGCATTAGAGACATGAGTACTCCCATATTTGGATTAGTAGCATGTGTACTCATATATGTGGATTAGTAGCATGTGTACTCCCATGTTTGCATTAGAGGCATGTGTACTCCCATGTTTGCATTAGAGGCATGTGTACTCGTATGTTTGCATTAGAGGCTTATTCAATCTCATGCTTGAATTAGAGCCATGTGTATTCCCAATTTGGTATGGAGGCATGTGTACTGCCATGTTTGGATTAGAGGCATGCGTACTTCCATGTTTGGATTAAAGGCATATGTACTCCCATGTTTGGATTAAGGCATGTGTACTCCCATATTTGGATTAGAGGCATATGTACTCCCATAATTGAATTAGTAGCATGTGTACTTCCATGTTTGCATTAGTGGCATGTGTACTCCCATGTTTGGATTAGAGGCATGTGCACTTCCATGTTTTGGATTAGAGGCATATGTACTCCCTTGTTTTGATTAGAGGTATATGTACTCCCATGTTTGGATTAGAGGCATGTGCACTTCCATGTTTGGTTTAGAGGCATATGTACTCCCATGTTTGGATTATAGGCATGTGTACTCCCATATTTGGATTAGTGGCATGTGTACTCCCATGTTTTTATGAGACACATGTGTACTCCCATGTTTGCATTAGAGGCATGTGCACTTCCATGTTTGGATTAAAGGCATGTGTACTGCCATGTTTGCATTAGAGGCATGTGTACTCCTATGTTTGCATTAGAGGCTTATGCACTCCCATGCTTGAATTAGAGCCATGTGTATTCCCAATTTGTCATGGAGCATGTGTACTGCCATGCTTGCATTAGAGGCATGTGTACTTCCATGTTTGGATTAAAGGCATGTGTACTCCCATGTTTGGATTAGAGAGGTGTGTACTACCATGTTTGCATTAAAGGCATGAGTACTCCCATGTTTGGATTAGGGGCATGTGTACTCCCATGCTTGGATTAGAGGCATGTGTACTCCTATGTTTTCATTAGAGGAATATATAGTCCCATGTTTGCACTAGAGGCATGTGTACTCCCATGTTTGGATTAGAGGCATGTGCACTTCCATGTTTGGATTAGAGGCATATGTACTCCCATGTTTGGATTAGAGGCATGTGTACGCCCATGTTTGGATTAGATGCATGTGTACTCCCATGTTTGGATTAGAGGCATATGTACTCCCATGTTTGGATTAGAGGCATGTGTACTCCCGTGTTTGACCCGAGTCATATGTACTCCCATGTTTGGATTAGAGGTGTGTGTACTACCATGTTTGCATTAGAGACATGAGTACTCCCATGTTTGGATTAGTAGCATGTGTACTCCCATATTTGGATTAGTAGCATGTATACTCCCATGTTTGGATGAGAGACATGTGTACTCCCAAGTTTGCATTAGAGGCATGTGTACTCCTATGTTCGCATTAGAGGCTTATGCACTCCCATGCTTGAATTAGAGCCATGTGTATTCCCTATTTGGCATGGAGGCATGTGTACTGCCATGTTTGCATTAGAGGCATGTGTACTTCCATGTTTGGATTAAAGGCATGTGTACTGCCATGTTTGCATTACAGGCAAGTGTACTTCCATGTTTGGATTAAAGGCATATGTACTCCCATGCTTGAATTAGAGCCATGTGTATTCCCAATTTGGTATGGAGGCATGTGTACTGCCATGTTTGGATTAGAGGCATGCGTACTTCCTTGTTTGGATTAAAGGCATGTGTACTCCCATGTTTGGATTAGAGGTGTGTGTACTACCATGTTTGCATTAGAGACATGAGTACTCCCATATTTGGATTAGTAGCATGTGTACTCCCATATTTGGATTAGTAGCATGTGTACTCCCATGTTTGGATGAGAGACATGTGTACTCCCATGTTTGGATTAGAGGCATGTGTACTCTTATGTTTGCATTAGAGGCTTATGCACTCCCATGCTTGAATTAGAGCCATGTGTATTCCCAATTTGTCATGGAGGCATGTGTACTGCCATGTTTGCATTAGAGGCATGTGTACTTCCATGTTTGGATTAAAGGCATGTGTACTCCCATGTTTGGATTAGAGAGGTGTTTACTACCATGTTTGCATTAAAGGCATGAGTACTCCCATGTTTGGATTAGGGGCATGTGTACTCCCATGCTTGGAATAGAGGCATGTGTACTCCTATGTTTCCATTAGAGGAATATGTACTCCCATGTTTGCACAAGAGGCATGTGTACTCCCATGTTTGGATTAGAGGCATATGTACTTCCATGTTTGGATTAGAGGCATGAGTACTCCCATGTTTGCATTAGAGGCATATGCACTTCCTTGTTTGGATTAGAGACATGAGTACTCCCATGTTTGCATTAGAGGCATGTGTACTCCCATGTTTGGATTAGAGGCATATGTACTCCCATAATTGGATTAGTAGCATGTGTACTCCCATGTTTTGATGAGAGACATGTGTACTTCCATGTTTGCATTAGAGGCATGTGTACTCCCATGTTGGGATGAGAGACATGTGTACTTCCATGTTTGCATTAGAGTCATATGTACTCCCTTGTTTGGATTAGAGGAATATGCACTCCCACGTTTGGATTAGAGGCATGTGCACTTCCATGTTTGGATTAGAGGCATATGTACTACCATGTTTGGATTAGAGGCATGTGTACTCCCATGTTTGGATTACAGGCATGTGTACTACTATGTTTGGATTACAGGCATGTGTACTCCAATGTTTGGAATATGGGCATGTGTTCTCCATGTTTGGATTAGAGACATATGTACTCCCATGTTTGCATGAGATCGCTGTGTACCTCCATGTTTGGATTAGAGGCATGAGTACTCCCATGTTTGCATTAAAGGCATGAGTACTCCCATGTTTGGATTAGAGGCATATGTACTCACATAATTGGATTAGTAGGATGTGTACTCCCATGTTTGGATGAGAGACATGTGTACTTCCATGTTTGCATTAGAGGCATGTGTACTCCCATGTTTGGATTAGAGGCATGTGCACTTCCATGTTTGCATTAGAGTCACATGTACTCCCTTGTTTGGATTAGAGGTATATGTACTCCCATGTTTGGATTAGAGGCATGTGTACTCGTATGTTTGCATTAGAGGCTTATGCAATCCCATGCTTGAATTAGAGCCATGTGTATTCCCAATTTGGTATGGAGGTTTGTGTACTGCCATGTTTGGATTAGAGGCATGCGTACTTCATGTTTGGATTAAAGGCATGTGTACTCCCATGTTTGGATTAGAGGTGTGTGCACTACCATGTTTGCATTAGAGACATGAATACTCCCATGCTTGGATTAGAGCCATGTGTATTCCCAATTTGGCATGGAGGCATGTGTACTCCCATGTTTGGATTAGAGGCATGTGTACTCCCATGTTTTGATTATAGGCATATGTACTCCCATGTTTGCATAAGAGGCATATGCACTCCCATGTTTGGATTAGAGGCATATATACTCCCATGTTTAGATTAGAGGCATATGCACTCCCGTGTTTGGATTTGAGGCATATGCACTCCCATGTTTGGATTAGAGGCATGTGTACTCTCATGTTTGGATTAAGGCATGTGTACTCCCATGTTTGGATTTGAGGCATATGCACTCCCATGTTTGGATTAGAGGCATGTGTACTCCCATGTTTGGAATGGAGGCATGTGTACTCCCATGATGGGATTAGAGGCATATGTACTCCCATGTTTGACCCGAGTCATATGTACTCCCATGTTTGGATTAAGGCATGTGTACTCCCATATTTGGATTAGAGGCATATGTACTCCCATAATTGTATTAGTAGCATGTGTACTTCCATGTTTGCATTAGTGGCATGAGTACTCCCATGTTTGGATTAGAGGCATGTGCACTTCCATGTTTTGGATTAGAGGCATATGTACTCCCTTGTTTTGATTAGAGGTGTATGTACTCCCATGTTTGGATTAGAGGCATGTGCACTTCCATGTTTGGTTTAGAGGCATATGTACTCCCATGTTTGGATTATAGGCATGTGTACTCCCATATTTGGATTAGTGGCATGTGTACTCCCATGTTTGGATGATACACATGTGTACTCCCATGTGTGCATTAGAGGCATGTGCACTTCCATGTTTGGATTAGAGGCATATGTACTCCTTTGTTTGGATTAGAGGTATATGTACTCCCATGTTTGGATTAGAGGCATGTGCACTTCCATGTTTGGATTAGAGGCATATGTACTCCCATGTTTGGATTAGAGGCATGTGTACTCCCATGTTTGGATTAGATGCATGTGTACTCCCATGTTTGGATTAGAGGCATATGTACTCCCATGTTTGGATTAGAGGCATGTGTACTCCCGTGTTTGACCTGAGTCATATGTACTCCCATGTTTGGATTAGAGGTGTGTGTACTACCATGTTTGCATTAGAGACATGAGTACTCCCATGTTTGGATAAGTAGCATGTGTATTCCCATATTTGGATTAGTAGCATGTGTACTCCCATGTTTGGATGAGAGACATGTGTACTCCCATGTTTGCATTAGAGGCATGTGTACTCCTATGTTCGCATTAGAGGCTTATGCACTCCCATGCTTGAATTAGAGCCATGTGTATTCCCTATTTGGCATGGAGGCATGTGTACTGCCATGTTTGCATTAGAGGCATGTGTACTTCCATGTTTGGATTAAAGGCATGTGTACTCCCATGTTTGGATTAGAGAGGTGTGTACGACCATGTTTGCATTAAAGGCATGAGTACTCCCATGTTTGGATTAGAGGCATGCGTACTTCCATGTTTGGATTAAAGGCAAGTGTACTCCCATGTTTGGATTAGATGTGTGTGTACTACCATGTTTGCATTAGAGACATGAGTACTCCCATATTTGGATTAGTAGCATGTGTACTCATATATGTGGATTAGTAGCATGTGTACTCCCATGTTTGCATTAGAGGCATGTGTACTCCCATGTTTGCATTAGAGGCATGTGTACTCGTATGTTTGCATTAGAGGCTTATTCAATCTCATGCTTGAATTAGAGCCATGTGTATTCCCAATTTGGTATGGAGGCATGTGTACTGCCATGTTTGGATTAGAGGCATGCGTACTTCCATGTTTGGATTAAAGGCATGTGTACTCCTATGTTTGGATTAGAGGTATGTGTACTACCATGTTTGCATTAGAGACATGAGTACTCCCATGTTTGGATTAGTAGCATGTGTACTCCAATGTTTGGATGAGAGACATGTGTACTCCCATGTTTGCATTAGAGGCATGCGTACTTCCATGTTTGGATTAAAGGCATGTGTACTCCTATGTTTGGATTAGAGGTATGTGTACTACCATGTTTGCATTAGAGACATGAGTACTCCCATGTTTGGATTAGGGGCATGTGTACTCCCATGCTTGGATTAGAGGCATGTGTACTCCTATGTTTTCATTAGAGGAATATATACTCCCATGTTTGCACTAGAGGCATGTGTACTCCCATGTTTGGATTAGAGGCATATGTTCTCCCATGTTTGACCCGAGTCATATGTACTCCCATGTTTGGATTAAGGCACGTGTACTCCCATGTTTGGATTAGAGGCATGTGTACTCCCATGTTTTGATTATAGGCATGTGTACTCCCAAGTTTGGAATGGAGGCATGTGTACTCCCAGGTTTGGATTAGAGGCATATGTACTCCCATGTTTGACCCGAGTCATATGTACTCCCATGTTTGGATTAAGGCACGTGTACTCCCATGTTTGGATTAGAGGCATGTGTACTCCCATGTTTTGATTATAGGCATATGTACTCCCATGTTTGCATAAGAGGCATATGCACTCCCATGTTTGGATTAGAGGCATATATACTCCCATGTTTAGATTAGAGGCATATGCACTCCCGTGTTTGGATTTGAGGCATATGCACTCCCATGTTTGGATTAGAGGCATGTGTACTCTCATGTTTGGATTAAGGCATGTGTACTCCCATGTTTGGATTTGAGGCATATGCACTCCCATGTTTGGATTAGAGGCATGTGTACTCCCATGTTTGGAATGGAGGCATGTGTACTCCCATGTTTGGATTAGAGGCATATGTACTCCCATGTTTGACCCGAGTCATATGTACTCCCATGTTTGGATTAAGGCATGTGTACTCCCATATTTGGATTAGAGGCATATGTACTCCCATAATTGAATTAGTAGCATGTGTACTTCCATGTTTGCATTAGTGGCATGTGTACTCCCATGTTTGGATTAAGGCATGTGTACTCCCATATTTGGATTAGAGGCATATGTACTCCCATAATTGAATTAGTAGCATGTGTACTTCCATGTTTGGTTTAGAGGCATATGTACTCCCATGTTTGGATTATAGGCATGTGTACTCCCATATTTGGATTAGTGGCATGTGTACTCCCATGTTTTTATGAGACACATGTGTACTCCCATGTTTGCATTAGAGGCATGTGCACTTCCATGTTTGGATTAAAGGCATGTGTACTGCCATGTTTGCATTAGAGGCATGTGTACTCCTATGTTTGCATTAGAGGCTTATGCACTCCCATGCTTGAATTAGAGCCATGTGTATTCCCAATTTGTCATGGAGCATGTGTACTGCCATGCTTGCATTAGAGGCATGTGTACTTCCATGTTTGGATTAAAGGCATGTGTACTCCCATGTTTGGTTTAGAGAGGTGTGTACTACCATGTTTGCATTAAAGGCATGAGTACTCCCATGTTTGGATTAGGGGCATGTGTACTCCCATGCTTGGATTAGAGGCATGTGTACTCCTATGTTTTCATTAGAGGAATATATACTCCCATGTTTGCACTAGAGGCATGTGTACTCCCATGTTTGGATTAGAGGCATGTGCACTTCCATGTTTGGATTAGAGGCATATGTACTCCCATGTTTGGATTAGAGGCATGTGTACGCCCATGTTTGGATTAGATGCATGTGTACTCCCATGTTTGGATTAGAAGCATATGTACTCCCATGTTTGGATTAGAGGCATGTGTACTCCCGTGTTTGACCCGAGTCATATGTACTCCCATGTTTGGATTAGAGGTGTGTGTACTACCATGTTTGCATTAGAGACATGAGTACTCCCATGTTTGGATTAGTAGCATGTATACTCCCATGTTTGGATGAGAGACATGTGTACTCCCATGTTTGCATTAGAGGCATGTGTACTCCTATGTTCGCATTAGAGGCTTATGCACTCCCATGCTTGAATTAGAGCCATGTGTATTCCCTATTTGGCATGGAGGCATGTGTACTGCCATGTTTGCATTAGAGGCATGTGTACTTCCATGTTTGGATTAAAGGCATGTGTACTGCCATGTTTGCATTACAGGCAAGTGTACTTCCATGTTTGGATTAAAGGCATATGTACTCCCATGCTTGAATTAGAGCCATGTGTATTCCCAATTTGGTATGGAGGCATGTGTACTGCCATGTTTGGATTAGAGGCATGCGTACTTCCTTGTTTGGATTAAAGGCATGTGTACTCCCATGTTTGGATTAGAGGTGTGTGTACTACCATGTTTGCATTAGAGACATGAGTACTCCCATATTTGGATTAGTAGCATGTGTACTCCCATATTTGGATTAGTAGCATGTGTACTCCCATGTTTGGATGAGAGACATGTGTACTCCCATGTTTGCATTAGAGGCATGTGTACTCTTATGTTTGCATTAGAGGCTTATGCACTCCCATGCTTGAATTAGAGCCATGTGTATTCCCAATTTGTCATGGAGGCATGTGTACTGCCATGTTTGCATTAGAGGCATGTGTACTTCCATGTTTGGATTAAAGGCATGTGTACTCCCATGTTTGGATTAGAGAGGTGTTTACTACCATGTTTGCATTAAAGGCATGAGTACTCCCATGTTTGGATTAGGGGCATGTGTACTCCCATGCTTGGAATAGAGGCATGTGTACTCCTATGTTTCCATTAGAGGAATATGTACTCCCATGTTTGCACAAGAGGCATGTGTACTCCCATGTTTGGATTAGAGGCATATGTACTTCCATGTTTGGATTAGAGGCATGAGTACTCCCATGTTTGCATTAGAGGCATATGCACTTCCTTGTTTGGATTAGAGGCATGAGTACTCCCATGTTTGCATTAGAGGCATGTGTACTCCCATGTTTGGATTAGAGGCATATGTACTCCCATAATTGGATTAGTAGCATGTGTACTCCCATGTTTTGATGAGAGACATATGTACTTCCATGTTTGCATTAGAGGCATGTGTACTCCCATGTTGGGATGAGAGACATGTGTACTTCCATGTTTGCATTAGAGTCATATGTACTCCCTTGTTTGGATTAGAGGAATATGCACTCCCACGTTTGGATTAGAGGCATGTGCACTTCCATGTTTGGATTAGAGGCATATGTACTACCATGTTTGGATTAGAGGCATGTGTACTCCCATGTTTGGATTACAGGCATGTGTACTACTATGTTTGGATTACAGACATGTGTACTCCAATGTTTGGAATATGGGCATGTGTTCTCCATGTTTGGATTAGAGACATATGTACTCCCATGTTTGCATGAGATCGCTGTGTACCTCCATGTTTGGATTAGAGGCATGAGTACTCCCATGTTTGCATTAAAGGCATGAGTACTCCCATGTTTGGATTAGAGGCATGTGCACTTCCATGTTTGCATTAGAGTCACATGTACTCCCTTGTTTGGATTAGAGGTATATGTACTCCCATGTTTGGATTAGAGGCATGTGTACTCGTATGTTTGCATTAGAGGCTTATGCAATCCCATGCTTGAATTAGAGCCATGTGTATTCCCAATTTGGTATGGAGGTTTGTGTACTGCCATGTTTGGATTAGAGGCATGCGTACTTCATGTTTGGATTAAAGGCATGTGTACTCCCATGTTTGGATTAGAGGTGTGTGCACTACCATGTTTGCATTAGAGACATGAATACTCCCATGCTTGGATTAGAGCCATGTGTATTCCCAATTTGGCATGGAGGCATGTGTACTCCCATGTTTGGATTAGAGGCATGTGTACTCCCATGTTTTGATTATAGGCATATGTACTCCCATGTTTGCATAAGAGGCATATGCACTCCCATGTTTGGATTAGAGGCATATATACTCCCATGTTTAGATTAGAGGCATATGCACTCCCGTGTTTGGATTTGAGGCATATGCACTGCCATGTTTGGATTAGAGGCATGTGTACTCTCATGTTTGGATTAAGGCATGTGTACTCCCATGTTTGGATTTGAGGCATATGCACTCCCATGTTTGGATTAGAGGCATGTGTACTCCCATGTTTGGAATGGAGGCATGTGTACTCCCATGTTTGGATTAGAGGCATATGTACTCCCATGTTTGACCCGAGTCATATGTACTCCCATGTTTGGATTAAGGCATGTGTACTCCCATATTTGGATTAGAGGCATATGTACTCCCATAATTGAATTAGTAGCATGTGTACTTCCATGTTTGCATTAGTGGCATGTGTACTCCCATGTTTGGATTAGAGGCATGTGCACTTCCATGTTTTGGATTAGAGGCATATGTACTCCCTTGTTTTGATTAGAGGTGTATGTACTCCCATGTTTGGATTAGAGGCATGTGCACTTCCATGTTTGGTTTAGAGGCATATGTACTCCCATGTTTGGATTATAGGCATGTGTACTCCCATATTTGGATTAGTGGCATGTGTACTCCCATGTTTGGATGAGACACATGTGTACTCCCATGTGTGCATTAGAGGCATGTGCACTTCCATGTTTGGATTAGAGGCATATGTACTCCTTTGTTTGGATTAGAGGTATATGTACTCCCATGTTTGGATTAGAGGCATGTGCACTTCCATGTTTGGATTAGAGGCATATGTACTCCCATGTTTGGATTAGAGGCATGTGTACTCCCATGTTTGGATTAGATGCATGTGTACTCCCATGTTTGGATTAGAGGCATATGTACTCCCATGTTTGGATTAGAGGCATGTGTACTCCCGTGTTTGACCTGAGTCATATGTACTCCCATGTTTGGATTAGAGGTGTGTGTACTACCATGTTTGCATTAGAGACATGAGTACTCCCATGTTTGGATAAGTAGCATGTGTATTCCCATATTTGGATTAGTAGCATGTGTACTCCCATGTTTGGATGAGAGACATGTGTACTCCCATGTTTGCATTAGAGGCATGTGTACTCCTATGTTCGCATTAGAGGCTTATGCACTCCCATGCTTGAATTAGAGCCATGTGTATTCCCTATTTGGCATGGAGGCATGTGTACTGCCATGTTTGCATTAGAGGCATGTGTACTTCCATGTTTGGATTAAAGGCATGTGTACTCCCATGTTTGGATTAGAGAGGTGTGTACGACCATGTTTGCATTAAAGGCATGAGTACTCCCATGTTTGGATTAGAGGCATGCGTACTTCCATGTTTGGATTAAAGGCATGTGTACTCCCATGTTTGGATTAGATGTGTGTGTACTACCATGTTTGCATTAGAGACATGAGTACTCCCATATTTGGATTAGTAGCATGTGTACTCATATATGTGGATTAGTAGCATGTGTACTCCCATGTTTGCATTAGAGGCATGTGTACTCCCATGTTTGCATTAGATGCATGTGTACTCGTATGTTTGCATTAGAGGATTATTCAATCTCATGCTTGAATTAGAGCCATGTGTATTCCCAATTTGGTATGGAGGCATGTGTACTGCCATGTTTGGATTAGAGGCATGCGTACTTCCATGTTTGGATTAAAGGCATGTGTACTCCTATGTTTGGATTAGAGGTATGTGTACTACCATGTTTGCATTAGAGACATGAGTACTCCCATGTTTGGATTAGTAGCATGTGTACTCCAATGTTTGGATGAGAGACATGTGTACTCCCATGTTTGCATTAGAGGCATGCGTACTTCCATGTTTGGATTAAAGGCATGTGTACTCCTATGTTTGGATTAGAGGTATGTGTACTACCATGTTTGCATTAGAGACATGAGTACTCCCATGTTTGGATTAGTAGCATGTGTACTCCCATGTTTGGATTAGAGGCATGTGTACTCCCATGTTTGGAATGGAGGCATGTGTACTCCCAGGTTTGGATTAGAGGCATATGTACTCCCATGTTTGACCCGAGTCATATGTACTCCCATGTTTTGATTGAGGCACGTGTACTCCCATATTTGGATTAGAGGCATGTGTACTCCCATGTTTTGATTATAGGCATATGTACTCCCATGTTTGCATAAGAGGCATATGCACTCCCATGTTTGGATTAGAGGCATATGTACTCCCATGTTTAGATGAGAGGCATATGCACTCCCGTGTTTGGATTTGAGGCATATGCACTCCCATGTTTGGATTAGAGGCATGTGTACTCCCATGTTTGGATTAGAGGCATGTGTACTCCCATGTTTGGAATGGAGGCATGTGTACTCCCAGGTTTGGATTAGAGGCATATGTACTCCCATGTTTGACCTGAGTCATATGTACTCCCATGTTTGGATTAAGGCACGTGTACTCCCATGTTTGGATTAGAGGCATGTGTACTCCCATGTTTGGATTGGAGGCATGTGTACTCCTAAATTTGCATTAGAGTCACAAGTACTCCAATGTTTGGATTGGAGGCATGTGTACACCCATGTTTGGATTGGAGGCATGTGTACTCCTATGTTTTCATTAGAGGCATATGTACTCCCATTTTGAATTAGAGCCATGTTCACTCCCATGTTTGGTATAAAAGCATGTGTACTCCCATGTTTGAATTAGAGCCATGTGCACTCCCATGTTTGGTATAAAGGCATGTGTACTCCCATGTTTGGATGAGAGACATGTGTACTCCCATGTTTGCATAAGAGGCATGTGTACTCCTATGTTTGCATTAGAGGCTTATGCACTCCCATGTTTGAATTAGATCCATGTTTATTCCGAGTTTGGTATAAAGGCATGTGTACTCCCATGTTTGCATTAGAGGAATGTGTACTCCCATGTTTGGATTAAAGGCATGTGTACTCCCATGTATCCATTAGAGGCATGTGTTCTCCCATATTTGGAATAGAGGCATGTGTACTCCCATGTTTGGATTAGATGCATGTGTTCTCCCATGTTTAGAATAGAGGCATGTGTTCTCCCGTGTTTGGATTAGAGGCATGTGTACTCCCATGTTTGGATTAAGGCATGTGTACTCCCAGGTTTGGATTAGAGGCATATGTACTCCCATGTTTGACCCGAGTCATATGTACTCCCATGTTTTGATTGAGGCACGTGTACTCCCATGTTTGGATTAGAGGCATGTGTACTCCCATGTTTTGATTATAGGCATATGTACTCCCATGTTTGCATAAGAGGCATATGCACTCCCATGTTTGGATTAGAGGCATATGTACTCCCATGTTTAGATGAGAGGCATATGCACTCCCGTGTTTGGATTTGAGGCATATGCACTCCCATGTTTGGATTAGAGGCATGTGTACTCCCATGTTTGGATTAGAGGCATGTGTACTCCCATGTTTGGAATGGAGGCATGTGTACTCCCAGGTTTGGATTAGAGGCATATGTACTCCCATGTTTGACCTGAGTCATATGTACTCCCATGTTTGGATTAAGGCACGTGTACTCCCATGTTTGGATTAGAGGCATGTGTACTCCCATGTTTGGATTGGAGGCATGTGTACTCCTAAATTTGCATTAGAGTCACAAGTACTCCAATGTTTGGATTGGAGGCATGTGTACACCCATGTTTGGATTGGAGGCATGTGTACTCCTATGTTTTCATTAGAGGCATATGTACTCCCATTTTGAATTAGAGCCATGTTCACTCCCATGTTTGGTATAAAAGCATGTGTACTCCCATGTTTGAATTAGAGCCATGTGCACTCCCATGTTTGGTATAAAGGCATGTGTACTCCCATGTTTGGATGAGAGACATGTGTACTCCCATGTTTGCATAAGAGGCATGTGTACTCCTATGTTTGCATTAGAGGCTTATGCACTCCCATGTTTGAATTAGATCCATGTTTATTCCGAGTTTGGTATAAAGGCATGTGTACTCCCATGTTTGCATTAGAGGAATGTGTACTCCCATGTTTGGATTAAAGGCATGTATACTCCCATGTATCCATTAGAGGCATGTGTTCTCCCATATTTGGAATAGAGGCATGTGTACTCCCATGTTTGGATTAGATGCATGTGTTCTCCCATGTTTAGAATAGAGGCATGTGTTCTCCCGTGTTTGGATTAGAGGCATGTGTACTCCCATGTTTGGATTAAGGCATGTGTACTCCCAGGTTTGGATTAGAGGCATATGTACTCCCATGTTTGACCCGAGTCATATGTACTCCCATGTTTTGATTGAGGCACGTGTACTCCCATGTTTGGATTAGAGGCATGTGTACTCCCATGTTTTGATTATAGGCATATGTACTCCCATGTTTGCATAAGAGGCATATGCACTCCCATGTTTGGATTAGAGGCATATGTACTCCCATGTTTAGATGAGAGGCATATGCACTCCCGTGTTTGGATTTGAGGCATATGTACTCCCATGTTTAGATGAGAGGCATATGCACTCCCGTGTTTGGATTTGAGGCATATGCACTCCCATGTTTGGATTAGAGGCATGTGTACTCCCATGTTTGGATTAAGGCATGTGTACTCCCATGTTTGGATTAGATGCATGTGTTCTCCCATGTTTAGAATAGAGGCATGTGTTCTCCCGTGTTTGAATTAGAGCCATGTGCACTCCCATGTTTGGTATAAAGGCATGTGTACTCCCATGTTTGGATGAGAGACATGTGTACTCCCATGTTTGCATAAGAGGCATGTGTACTCCTATGTTTGCATTAGAGGCTTATGCACTCCCATGTTTGAATTAGATCCATGTTTATTCCGAGTTTGGTATAAAGGCATGTGTACTCCCATGTTTGCATTAGAGGAATGTGTACTCCCATGTTTGGATTAAAGGCATGTATACTCCCATGTATCCATTAGAGGCATGTGTTCTCCCATATTTGGAATAGAGGCATGTGTACTCCCATGTTTGGATTAGATGCATGTGTTCTCCCATGTTTAGAATAGAGGCATGTGTTCTCCCGTGTTTGGATTAGAGGCATGTGTACTCCCATGTTTGGATTAAGGCATGTGTACTCCCAGGTTTGGATTAGAGGCATATGTACTCCCATGTTTGACCCGAGTCATATGTACTCCCATGTTTTGATTGAGGCACGTGTACTCCCATGTTTGGATTAGAGGCATGTGTACTCCCATGTTTTGATTATAGGCATATGTACTCCCATGTTTGCATAAGAGGCATATGCACTCCCATGTTTGGATTAGAGGCATATGTACTCCCATGTTTAGATGAGAGGCATATGCACTCCCGTGTTTGGATTTGAGGCATATGCACTCCCATGTTTGGATTAGAGGCATGTGTACTCCCATGTTTGGATTAGAGGCATGTGTACTCCCATGTTTGGAATGGAGGCATGTGTACTCCCAGGTTTGGATTAGAGGCATATGTACTCCCATGTTTGACCTGAGTCATATGTACTCCCATGTTTGGATTAAGGCACGTGTACTCCCATGTTTGGATTAGAGGCATGTGTACTCCCATGTTTGGATTGGAGGCATGTGTACTCCTAAATTTGCATTAGAGTCACAAGTACTCCAATGTTTGGATTGGAGGCATGTGTACACCCATGTTTGGATTGGAGGCATGTGTACTCCTATGTTTTCATTAGAGGCATATGTACTCCCATTTTGAATTAGAGCCATGTTCACTCCCATGTTTGGTATAAAAGCATGTGTACTCCCATGTTTGAATTAGAGCCATGTGCACTCCCATGTTTGGTATAAAGGCATGTGTACTCCCATGTTTGGATGAGAGACATGTGTACTCCCATGTTTGCATAAGAGGCATGTGTACTCCTATGTTTGCATTAGAGGCTTATGCACTCCCATGTTTGAATTAGATCCATGTTTATTCCGAGTTTGGTATAAAGGCATGTGTACTCCCATGTTTGCATTAGAGGAATGTGTACTCCCATGTTTGGATTAAAGGCATGTATACTCCCATGTATCCATTAGAGGCATGTGTTCTCCCATATTTGGAATAGAGGCATGTGTACTCCCATGTTTGGATTAGATGCATGTGTTCTCCCATGTTTAGAATAGAGGCATGTGTTCTCCCGTGTTTGGATTAGAGGCATGTGTACTCCCATGTTTGGATTAAGGCATGTGTACTCCCAGGTTTGGATTAGAGGCATATGTACTCCCATGTTTGACCCGAGTCATATGTACTCCCATGTTTTGATTGAGGCACGTGTACTCCCATGTTTGGATTAGAGGCATGTGTACTCCCATGTTTTGATTATAGGCATATGTACTCCCATGTTTGCATAAGAGGCATATGCACTCCCATGTTTGGATTAGAGGCATATGTACTCCCATGTTTAGATGAGAGGCATATGCACTCCCGTGTTTGGATTTGAGGCATATGTACTCCCATGTTTAGATGAGAGGCATATGCACTCCCGTGTTTGGATTTGAGGCATATGCACTCCCATGTTTGGATTAGAGGCATGTGTACTCCCATGTTTGGATTAAGGCATGTGTACTCCCATGTTTGGATTAGAGGCATGTGTACTCCCATGTGTGGATTAGAGGCATGTGTACTCCCATGTTTGGATTAGAGGCATATGTACTCCCATGTTTGACCCGAGTCATATGAACTCCCATGTTTGTATTTAGGCATGTGCACTCCCATATTTGGATTAGAGGCATATGTACTCCCATAATTGGATTAGTAGCATGTGTACTCCCATGTTTGGATGAGAGACATGTGTACTTCCATGTTTGCATTAGTGGCATGTGTACTCCCATGTTTGGATTAGAGGCATGTGCACTTCCATGTTTTGGATTAGAGGCATATGTACTCCCATGTTTGGATTAGAGGCATGTGCACTCCCATGTTTGGATTGGAGGCATGTGTACTCCTAAATTTGCATTAGAGTCACAAGTACTCCAATGTTTGGATTGGAGGCATGTGTACACCCATGTTTGGATTGGAGGCATGTGTACTCCTATGTTTTCATTAGAGGCATATGTACTCCCATTTTGAATTAGAGCCATGTTCACTCCCATGTTTGGTATAAAAGCATGTGTACTCCCATGTTTGAATTAGATGCATGTGTTCTCCCATGTTTAGAATAGAGGCATGTGTTCTCCCGTGTTTGGATTAGAGGCATGTGTACTCCCATGTTTGGATTAAGGCATGTGTACTCCCATGTTTGGATTAGAGGCATGTGTACTCCCATGTTTGGAATGGAGGCATGTGTACTCCCAGGTTTGAATTAGAGGCATATGTACTCCCATGTTTGACCCGAGTCATATGTACTCCCATGTTTTGATTGAGGCACGTGTACTCAAATGTTTGGATTAGAGGCATGTGTACTCCCATGTTTTGATTATAGGCATATGTACTCCCATGTTTGCATAAGAGGCATATGCACTCCCATGTTTGGATTAGAGGCATATGTACTCCCATGTTTAGATGAGAGGCATATGCACTCCCGTGTTTGGATTTGAGGCATATGCACTCCCATGTTTGGATTAGAGGCATGTGTACTCCCATGTTTGGATTAGAGGCATGTGTACTCCCATGTTTGGAATGGAGGCATGTGTACTCCCAGGTTTGGATTAGAGGCATATGTACTCCCATGTTTGACCCGAGTCATATGTACTCCCATGTTTGGATTAAGGCACGTGTACTCCCATGTTTGGATTAGAGGCATGTGTACTCCCATGTTTTGATTATAGGCATATGTACTCCCATGTTTGCATAAGAGGCATATGCACTCCCATGTTTGGATTAGAGGCATATGTACTCCCATGTTTAGATGAGAGGCATATGCACTCCCGTGTTTGGATTTGAGGCATATGCACTCCCATGTTTGGATTAGAGGCATGTGTACTCCCATGTTTGGATTAAGGCATGTGTACTCCCATGTTTGGATTAGAGGCATGTGTACTCCCATGTGTGGATTAGATGCATGTGTACTCCCATGTTTGGATTAGAGGCATATGTACTCCCATGTTTGACCCGAGTCATATGAACTCCCATGTTTGTATTTAGGCATGTGCACTCCCATATTTGGATTAGAGGCATATGTACTCCCATAATTGGATTAGTAGCATGTGTACTCCCATGTTTGGATGAGAGACATGTGTACTTCCATGTTTGCATTAGTGGCATGTGTACTCCCATGTTTGGATTAGAGGCATGTGCACTTCCATGTTTTGGATTAGAGGCATATGTACTCCCATGTTTGGATTAGAGGCATGTGCACTCCCATGTTTGGATTGGAGGCATGTGTACTCCTAAATTTGCATTAGAGTCACAAGTACTCCAATGTTTGGATTGGAGGCATGTGTACACCCATGTTTGGATTGGAGGCATGTGTACTCCTATGTTTTCATTAGAGGCATATGTACTCCCATTTTGAATTAGAGCCATGTTCACTCCCATGTTTGGTATAAAAGCATGTGTACTCCCATGTTTGAATTAGAGTCATGTGCACTCCCATGTTTGGTATAAAGGCATGTGTACTCCCATGTTTGGATGAGAGACATGTGTACTCCCATGTTTGCATAAGAGGCATGTGTACTCCTATGTTTGCATTAGAGGCTTATGCACTCCCATGTTTGAATTAGAGCCATGTTTATTCCGAGTTTGGTATAAAGGCATGTGTACTCCCATGTTTGCATTAGAGGAATGTGTACTCCCATGTTTGGATTAAAGGCATGTATACTCCCATGTATCCATTAGAGGCATGTGTTCTCCCATATTTAGAATAGAGGCATGTGTTCTCCCGTGTTTGGATTAGAGGCATGTGTACTCCCATGTTTGGATTAAGGCATGTGTACTCCCATGTTTGGATTAGAGGCATGTGTACTCCCATGTTTGGAATGGAGGCATGTGTACTCCCAGGTTTGGATTAGAGGCATATGTACTCCCATGTTTGACCCGAGTCATATGTACTCCCATGTTTTGATTGAGGCACGTGCACTCCCATGTTTGGATTAGAGGCATATGTACTCCCATGTTTAGATGAGAGGCATATGCACTCCCGTGTTTGGATTTGAGGCATATGCACTCCCATGTTTGGATTAGAGGCATGTGTACTCCCATGTTTGGATTAGAGGCATGTGTACTCCCATGTTTGGAATGGAGGCATGTGTACTCCCAGGTTTGGATTAGAGGCATATGTACTCCCATGTTTGACCCGAGTCATATGTACTCCCATGTTTGGATTAAGGCACGTGTACTCCCATGTTTGGATTAGAGGCATGTGTACTCCCATGTTTTGATTATAGGCATATGTACTCCCATGTTTGCATAAGAGGCATATGCACTCCCATATTTGGATTAGAGGCATATGTACTCCCATGTTTAGATGAGAGGCATATGCACTCCCGTGTTTGGATTTGAGGCATATGCACTCCCATGTTTGGATTAGAGGCATATGTACTCCCATGTTTGACCCGAGTCATATGAACTCCCATGTTTGTATTTAGGCATGTGCACTCCCATATTTGGATTAGAGGCATATGTACTCCCATAATTGGATTAGTAGCATGTGTACTCCCATGTTTGGATGAGAGACATGTGTACTTCCATGTTTGCATTAGTGGCATGTGTACTCCCATGTTTGGATTAGAGGCATGTGCACTTCCATGTTTTGGATTAGAGGCATATGTACTCCCATGTTTGGATTAGAGGCATGTGCACTTCCATGTTTGGATTAGAGGCATATGTACTCCCATGTTTGAATTATAGGCATGTGTACTCCCATATTTGGATTAGTAGCATGTGTACTCCCGTGTTTGGATGAGAGACATGTGTACTCCCATGTTTACATTAGAGGCATGTGCACTTCCATGTTTGGATTAGAGGCATATGTACTCCCTTGTTTGGATTAGAGGTATATGTACTCCCATGTTTGGATTAGAGGCATGTGCACTTCCATGTTTGGATTAGAGGCATATGTACTCCCATGTTTGGATTAGAGGCATGTGTACTCCCATGTTTGGATTAGATGCATGTGTACTCCCATGTTTGGATTAGAGGCATATGTACTCCCATGTTTGGATTAGAGGCATGTGTACTCCCGTGTTTGACCCGAGTCATATGTACTCCCATGTTTGGATTAGAGGTGTGTGTACTCCCTTGTTTGGATTAGAGGTATATGTACTCCCATGTTTGGATTAAAGGCATGTGCACTTCCATGTTTGGATTAGAGGCATATGTACTCCCATGTTTGGATTATAGGCATGTGTACTCCCATATTTGGATTAGTACATGTAGTATGTGTACTCCCATGTTTGTTGAGAGACATGTGTACTCCCATGTTTGCATTAGAGGCATGTATACTCCTATGTTCGCATTAGAGGCTCATGCACTCCCATGCTTGAATTAGAGCCATGTGTATTCCCTATTTGACATGGAGGCATGTGTACTGCCATGTTTGCATTAGAGGCATGTGTACTTCCATGTTTGGATTAAAGGCATGTGTACTGCCATGTTTGCATTAGAGGCATGTGTTCTTCCATGTTTGGATTAAAGGCATATGTACTCCCATGTTTGCATTAAAGGCATGTGTACTCCTATGTTTGCATTAGAGGCTTATGCACTCCCATGCTTGAATTAGAGCCATGTGTATTCCCAATTTGTCATGGAGCATGTGTACTGCCATGTTTGCATTAGAGGCATGTGTACTTCCATGTTTGGATTAAAGGCATGTGTACTCCCATGTTTGGATTAGAGAGGTGTGTACTACCATGTTTGCATTAAAGGCATGAGTACTCCCATGTTTGTATTAGGGGCATGTGTACTCCCATGTTTGGATTAGAGGCATGTGCTCTTCCATGTTTGGATTAGAGGCATATGTACTCCCATGTTTGGATTAGAGGCATGTGTACTCCCATGTTTGGATTAGATGCATGTGTACTCCCATGTTTGGATTAGAGGCATATGTACTCCCATGTTTGGATTAGAGGCATGTGTACTCCCGTGTTTGACACGAGTCATATGTACTCCCATGTTTGGATTAGAGGTGTGTGTACTACCATGTTTGCATTAGAGACATGAGTACTCCCATGTTTGGATTAGTAGCATGTGTACTCCCATATTTGGATTAGTAGCATGTGTACTCCCATGTATGCATTAGAGGCTTATGCACTCCCATGCTTGAATTAGATCCATGTGTATTCCCTATTTGGCATGGAGGCATGTGTACTGCCATGATTGCATTAGAGGCATGTGTACTTCCATGTTTGGATTAAAGGCATGTGTACTGCCATGTTTGCATTAGAGGCATGTGTACTCCCATGTTTGGATTAGAGGTGTGTGTACTACCATGTTTGTATTAGAGACATGAGTACTCCCATATTTGGATTAGTAGCATGTGTACTCCCATATTTGGATTAGTAGCATGTGTACTCCCATGTTTGGATGAGAGACATGTGTTCTCCCATGTTTGCATTAGAGGCATGTGTACTCCTATGTTTGCATTAGAGGCTTATGCACTCCCATGCTTGAATTAGAGCCATGTGTATTCCCTATTTGTCATGGAGGCATGTGTACTGCCATGTTTGCATTAGAGGCATGTGTACTTCCATGTTTGGATTAAAGGCATGTGTACTCCCATGTTTGGATTAGAGAGGTGTGTACTACCATGTTTGCATTAAAGGCATGAGTACTCCCATGTTTGGATTAGGGGCATGTGTACTCCCATGCTTGGAATAGAGGCATGTGTACTCCTATGTTTCCATTAGAGGAATATGTACTCCCATGTTTGCACTAGAGGCATGTGTACTCCCATGTTTGGATTAGAGGCATATGTACTTCCATGTTTGGATTAGAGGCATGAGTACTCCCATGTTTGCATTAGAGGCATATGCACTTCCATGTTTGGATTAGAGGCATGAGTACTCCCATGTTTGCATTAGAGGCATGTGTACTCCCATGTTTGGATTAGAGGCATATGTACTCCCATAATTGGATTAGTAGCATGTGTACTCAAATGTTTGGATGAGAGACATGTGTACTTCCATGTTTGCATTAGAGGCATGTGTACTCCCATGTTTGGATGAGAGACATGTGTACTTCCATGTTTGCATTAGAGTCATATGTACTCCCTTGTTTGGATTAGAGGTATATGTACTCCCACGTTTGGATTAGAGGCATGTGCACTTCCATGTTTGGATTAGAGTCATATGTACTCCCATGTTTGAATTAGAGGCATGTGTACTCCCGTGTTTGGATTAGAGGCATGTATACTACTATGTTTGGATTACAGGCATGTGTACTCCAATGTTTGGAATATGGGCATGTGTTCTCCATGTTTGGATTAGAGACATATGTACTCCCATGTTTGCATGAGATCGCTGTGTACCTCCATGTTTGGATTAGAGGCATGAGTACTCCCATGTTTGCATTAGAGGCATGTGTACTCCCATGTTTGGATTAGAGGCACATGTACTCACATAATTGGATTAGTAGGATGTGTACTCCCATGTTTGGATGTGAGACATGTGTACTTCCATGTTTGCATTAGAGGCATGTGTACTCCCAAGTTTGGATTAGAGGCATGTGCACTTCCATGTTTGGATTAGAGTCACATGTACTCCCTTGTTTGGATTAGAGGCATGTGTACTTCCATGTTTGGATTAAAGGCATGTGTACTGCCATGTTTGCATTAGAGGCATGTGTTCTTCCATGTTTGGATTAAAGGCATATGTACTCCCATGTTTGCATTAAAGGCATGTGTACTCCTATGTTTGCATTAGAGGCTTATGCACTCCCATGCTTGAATTAGAGCCATGTGTATTCCCAATTTGTCATGGAGCATGTGTACTGCCATGTTTGCATTAGAGGCATGTGTACTTCCATGTTTGGATTAAAGGCATGTGTACTCCCGTGTTTGGATTAGAGAGGTGTGTACTACCATGTTTGCATTAAAGGCATGAGTACTCCCATGTTTGTATTAGGGGCATGTGTACTCCCATGTTTGGATTAGAGGCATGTGCTCTTCCATGTTTGGATTAGAGGCATATGTACTCCCATGTTGGATTAGAGGCATGTGTACTCCCATGTTTGGATTAGATGCATGTGTACTCCCATGTTTGGATTAGAGGCATATGTACTCCCATGTTTGGATTAGAGGCATGTGTACTCCCGTGTTTGACACGAGTCATATGTACTCCCATGTTTGGATTAGAGGTGTGTGTACTACCATGTTTGCATTAGAGACATGAGTACTCCCATGTTTGGATTAGTAGCATGTGTACTCCCATATTTGGATTAGTAGCATGTGTACTCCCATGTATGCATTAGAGGCTTATGCACTCCCATGCTTGAATTAGATCCATGTGTATTCCCTATTTGGCATGGAGGCATGTGTACTGCCATGATTGCATTAGAGGCATGTGTACTTCCATGTTTGGATTAAAGGCATGTGTACTGCCATGTTTGCATTAGAGGCATGTGTACTCCCATGTTTGGATTAGAGGTGTGTGTACTACCATGTTTGTATTAGAGACATGAGTACTCCCATATTTGGATTAGTAGCATGTGTACTCCCATATTTGGATTAGTAGCATGTGTACTCCCATGTTTGGATGAGAGACATGTGTTCTCCCATGTTTGCATTAGAGGCATGTGTACTCCTATGTTTGCATTAGAGGCTTATGCACTCCCATGCTTGAATTAGAGCCATGTGTATTCCCTATTTGTCATGGAGGCATGTGTACTGCCATGTTTGCATTAGAGGCATGTGTACTTCCATGTTTGGATTAAAGGCATGTGTACTCCCATGTTTGGATTAGAGAGGTGTGTACTACCATGTTTGCATTAAAGGCATGAGTACTCCCATGTTTGGATTAGGGGCATGTGTACTCCCATGCTTGGAATAGAGGCATGTGTACTCCTATGTTTCCATTAGAGGAATATGTACTCCCATGTTTGCACTAGAGGCATGTGTACTCCCATGTTTGGATTAGAGGCATATGTACTTCCATGTTTGGATTAGAGGCATGAGTACTCCCATGTTTGCATTAGAGGCATATGCACTTCCATGTTTGGATTAGAGGCATGAGTACTCCCATGTTTGCATTAGAGGCATGTGTACTCCCATGTTTGGATTAGAGGCATATGTACTCCCATAATTGGATTAGTAGCATGTGTACTCCCATGTTTGGATGAGAGACATGTGTACTTCCATGTTTGCATTAGAGGCATGTGTACTCCCATGTTTGGATGAGAGACATGTGTACTTCCATGTTTGCATTAGAGTCATATGTACTCCCTTGTTTGGATTAGAGGTATATGTACTCCCACGTTTGGATTAGAGGCATGTGCACTTCCATGTTTGGATTAGAGTCATATGTACTCCCATGTTTGGATTAGAGGCATGTGTACTCCCGTGTTTGGATTAGAGGCATGTATACTACTATGTTTGGATTACAGGCATGTGTACTCCAATGTTTGGAATATGGGCATGTGTTCTCCATGTTTGGATTAGAGACATATGTACTCCCATGTTTGCATGAGATCGCTGTGTACCTCCATGTTTGGATTAGAGGCATGAGTACTCCCATGTTTGCATTAGAGGCATGTGTACTCCCATGTTTGGATTAGAGGCACATGTACTCACATAATTGGATTAGTAGGATGTGTACTCCCATGTTTGGATGAGAGACATGTGTACTTCCATGTTTGCATTAGAGGCATGTGTACTCCCAAGTTTGGATTAGAGGCATGTGCACTTCCATGTTTGGATTAGAGTCACATGTACTCCCTTGTTTGGATTAGAGGTATATGTACTCCCATGTTTGGATTAGAGGCATGAGTACTCCCATGTTTGGATTAGTAGCATGTGTACTCCCATGTATGCATTAGAGGCAGGTGAACTCCTATGTTCGCATTAGAGGCTTATGCACTCCCATGCTTGTATTAGATCCATGTGTATTCCCTATTTGGCATGGAGGCATGTGTACTGCCATGATTGCATTAGAGGCATGTGTACTTCCATGTTTGGATTAAAGGCATGTGTACTGCCATGTTTGCATTAGAGGCATGTGTACTTCCATGTTTGGATTAAAGGCATATGTACTCCCATGCTTGAATTACAGCCATGTGTATTCCCAATTTGGTATGGAGGCATGTGTACTGCCATGTTTGGATTAGAGGCATGCGTACTTCCATGTTTGGATTAAAGGCATGTGTACTCCCATGTTTGGATTAGAGGTGTGTGTACTACCATGTTTGTATTAGAGACATGAGTACTCCCATATTTGGATTAGTAGCATGTGTACTCCCATATTTGGATTAGTAGCATGTGTACTCCCATGTTTGGATGAGAGACATGTGTACTCCCATGTTTGCATTAGAGGCATGTGTACTCCTATGTTTGCATTAGAGGCTTATGCACTCCAATGCTTGAATTAGAGCCATGTGTATTCCCAATTTGGCATGGAGGCATGTGTACTGCCATGTTTGCATTAGAGGCATGTGTACTTCTATGTTTGGATTAAATGCATGTGTACTCCCATGTTTGGAATGGAGGCATGTGTACTCCCAGGTTTGGATTAGAGGCATATGTACTCCCATGTTTGCATAAGAGGCATATGCACTCCCATGTTTGGATTAGAGGCATATGTACTCCCATGTTTAGATTAGAGGCATATGCACTCCCGTGTTTGGATTTGAGGCATATGCACTCCAATGTTTGGATTAGAGGCATGTGTACTCCCATGTTTGGATTAAGGCATGTGTACTCCCATGTTTGGATTAGAGGCATGTGTACTCCCATGTGTGGATTAGATGCATGTGTACTCCCATGTTTGGAATGGAGGCATGTGTACTCCCATGTTTGGATTAGAGGCATATGTACTCCCATGTTTGACCCGAGTCATATGTACTCCCATGTTTGGATTAAGGCATGTGTACTCCCATGTTTGGATTAGAGGCATGTGTACTCCCATGTTTGGATTAGATGCATGTGTACTCCCATGTTTGGATTAGAGGCATATGTACTCCCATGTTTAGATTAGAGGCATGTGTACTCCCGTGTTTGACCTGAGTCATATGTACTCCCATGTTTGGATTAGAGGTGTGTGTACTACCATGTTTGCATTAGAGACATGAGTACTCCCATGTTTGGATTAGTAACATGTGTACTCCCATAGTTGGATTAGTAGCATGTGTACTCCCATGTTTGGATGAGAGACATGTGTACTCCCATGTTTGCATTAGAGGCATGTGTACTCCTATGTTCGCATTAGAGGCTTATGCACTCCCATGCTTGAATTAGAGCCATGTGTATTCCCTATTTGGCATGGAGGCATGTGTACTGCCATGTTTGCATTAGAGGCATGTGTACTTCCATGTTTGGATTAAAGGCATGTGTACTCCCATGTTTGGATTAGAGAGGTGTGTACTACCATGTTTGCATTAAAGGCATGAGTACTCCCATGTTTGGATTAGAGGCATGCGTACTTCTATGTTTGGATTAAAGGCATGTGTACTCCCATGTTTGCATTAGAGGCATGTGTACTCCTATGTTTGCATTAGAGGCTTATGCACTCCCATGCTTGAATTAGAGCCATGTGTATTCCCAATTTGGCATGGAGGCATGTGTACTGCCATATTTGCATTAGAGGCATGTGTACTTCTATGTTTGGATTAAAGGCATGTGTAATAATAATAATAATCTTTATTGTAATCGTATCCTTATTAGGATCTTGACAAAAGTGTACAATAAAGTATAGAGAAAAAAAAGTAGTAAAATAAAAAAATAACATTAAACACATTAAATAGAATTAAAATACATGTAACTATTTAGATTTTGAGGCAGATGACATACTGTTTTTTTAATATTTTCTTCTCTCAGATTGAAACAGTTGTAAATATATTTAGACAGTTCTATTATAATTGACTCATCATCACTAGTCATTATGGCTATCATTTTTTCTTCATTTGATGTAGTATTATTAAGATGTTTTGTCATGGTAATTAGGGGTTCTCTCACATTTGTGTAGAGTTTACATTTGAGCAGGAAGTGTTCTTCATCCTCTATTTCATTTTCATCACAGACTGGACATTTTCTGTCACTTATTTCTACATTACTGTATATTCCCATTTCAATCTGCAAAACATGTGCACTTAGTCTAAATTTTGATAATGAAGATCGATGATGCGGGTTTTTTATTATGTCTAAGTATTTTTCAAATGTAAAGTCCTTTTTAGCTGCCTATAGGTACGAAGTTTATTTTTGTGGTTGATGCCTTTATTATCGTTGTTTAGAATGTTCCTGGCATGTACTTTAAATTTGGTTATTAGTTTGTCAGTTATTTGTTCAATAAAGTTATCTTCTATGTTTTTATCACTCCATGCACTTTCCATGCTTGTTTACTCTAGGCAATTTTTTATGCTGGATACCCAGTTTTGAGTGCCAGAATTATCTAGAGCGATGCCAAGCTTGTACGCATCATATATTAGTGTATTATCAGGCATTTTTTTAATTCTAAGCCAATATTTTAACATTTGTTTGATGCCAGTGATAATTAATGGATATCTCCCTAATTCAATTAAGCATGCAATGTTTGTTGCTCTACTATTGACCTTGAGTAGGAATTTGCAATATTTAATGTGCATTTTTTCCATGGGTGACATGAGATTCATAAAGTATTTTTTATTATTCACAATGTCACCCGCCCAAATTTCACAACAGTATAAAAGAATTGGTTTGATCATTGAGTCAAACATTTTTAAGTATATTTTAATTGGGATTAATGTTTCTGAATATAGTAGCTGTTTAATTTTGAAACATGCCTTCAGTGCCCTATTTTTCAGATCCTGTTGTGCTACATCAAATTTCCCTGTTAAATTTAGTTTCATTCCAAGATATGCTGAAACTCTCTCTAATTCAGAGCCATTGATTTGGAATTTGAAATTATTTAGAAGCTTGCCTGATTTATTGAAGATCATTGATTTAGATTTAGAAATGTTTATATGTAGCTTCCATTGTTTGCAGTAATCCTGTAGATCGTTAATAGCGTTTTGTAAACCACTACTTGTTTCTGACAAAAGAACCAAGTCATCAGCATAAAGTAAGCAAGAGAGCCTAATGTTTAGTAGCATTGGTGGGTCATTTTTGCCAGATTCAATGTGTGATTTAATATCGTTCACGAATATATTAAAAAGGAGAGGGCTAAGGCCATCCCCTTGTCTGATGCCTCTTTGAACAGGGAAACATTTAGCCATGCCATTTTTGGTTTTGACTGTACTTGTTGAGTTTTGATAGATGTTTTTAATTACTTGATAGAAATTGCCAGAAATGCCAATTTGTCTTAGTTTGTATAATAGGCCATGGTGCCAAACTGAATCAAAGGCCTTTTGGAAGTCTATGAAACAGGCAAATATATATTTTTTATTTTGAAGATATTTAGTTAGCAGCTGTTTAAGAACAAAAATGTGGTCTCTTGTGCCAAATTTTGGTATGAATCCAATTTGTTCTTTAATTATATAGTTCTTTTCTTGTAGATAAACTGTAAGCCTTTGTTTCATGATAGATGTAAACAGTTTGCTCAGAGTATTGAGCAGAGTTATACCCCTATAGTTGTCTGGGTTGGCTTTGTCACCTTTTTTGTGTATAGGTGTGATAATACCTATGTTCCAGTTGGTAGGAAAATTGCCACTTGCTAAGATTAAATTGAATAGTTTTTGCAGGGGTTTAATTAATGCATTGCGCCCTGTTTTAATCATTTCATTTTTAATCCTGTCTGTACCTGTAGCTTTACCATTTTTTAAGTTGTTAATTGCCCTTTGGATTTCTAGTTCAGAGATAAATCCATCCAGGCTGTCTACAGAGGATGATGTGTAGTCTGGAAGGCAACTAGTTTCTTCAATGTATCTGTTGTCAGATTTAGATTCATTTAGATTTTTGAAATGTTCATACCATTTTTGGTCCTCAATATTTTCAGAGTTATTTATTTCCTGTTGCTTGCCTTTCAATTCATTTATCATTTCCCAGTATTTATCAGGGTGGGATTTTCCAAGATTGTCTAATATATTTAGGATTTCATTTTTATATTCTCTCTTTCTTTTGTTCAGCATTCGTTTGTATTCACGTTTAAGATTATAGCATTTGATTCTCAAATGTTTATTGTTTGGGTCTTTACTGAATTTAGATGAAAGATTCTGTATTTCCTTCTTTAAATTTAGGAGGTCATTATTAAACCACTTTGATTTAGTAATTTTATGTTTTGTAGATGAACTATTTTTAATTTTACGTTTTTTTAAACTTATATCAGCTGCCTCAAAAAGTATGTTTGACAATAAAGTACTTGCTGTATTAACAGAATCTCTGTCATTGTTAAAATTAGTATTATTAAAATTATAAATAAGTTTACATATATCTTTTGTCTGTAAAGCATTACTAAATTGCAGTTTGGAATGTTCATTCCAAAGGTAAGTGAAGTTTGTTTTTGGTGCAGTACACGTTTCTTTAGATTTGCTATAATTTAATATTGCGTTTGTTTTTAGGTGTGAAGAGATTTGGCAGTGGTCTGAAAGGTATAAATTAAGAGGATGAATGTGAAAAAGATTGACTTGATCAAAAAGGCTATGACTAACAATTGTGTAGTCTACAGTGCTACTGCCACCTCTTTGGTGACATGTAAATTTCCCTGTCATGTCTCCTGGGCATCTACCATTGAGGATTACTAAATCAGAACTCAAACACAGGTCTAATAAAAGTTCACCATAATGATTTTTAAAACAGAGATCCTGTGATGTTCTTTTTTTTAGGCTACTAATAGTGTCAGACGATTGATGGTCTGGGTTATTGAAAATAACAGTGTCCTCTTCATTTTTTGTCCGTGCATTAAAATCGCCAGTCAAGATAATTGCACCCTTTGTCGCATATTTAGCTATATCTTTTTCCAAAAGCTGGAACAAGTTAGATTCTTTCCAGTTAAAGATACTGGAAGACTGGGGACTGAGGTATAACGTACATAAAAATATATCTTCATTTAAATGGAAAACAGATTTGTCAAGTTTGATCCAGATGAAGTCTTCTGAACTACTGTGTAAATGTTTGACACCTTTTTTATATTGATTTTTATAGTATAGTACGATACCACCCGAATTTGATCTGGCTTTTTTATGTTTTTTTGATCGAAAAGAGTGAAGATGACTATAGTTTGGTAAATCTATGATAGAGTTAGTATCAGTTTTAGTCTCTACTAAACTAATAAAATCAAAATTTTCTACACTATCTAAGAAACACTTATCTCTAATTTTTTTCTCCAAACTTCCATAAATATTCCACGCAGTAAATTTAAGTATGTCCCTATTTGCAGTCGGACAATTCATCTTGCTGTATACTGGAAATTAGAGATATCAAAAAGAAAAAAAAATTGAATAAAATAAATTTGAAATAAAATCTGCTTTTAAATACCTGACTCTAGGTCTATATCACTGTATATATAAGTTTAGCGTCTCATATAGTCTAAAATGTTTGTCAAAAAATCTTCAAAAACCTGGTTTCTGCTACCACTATTATTTTTGTAATTTCTATTGTTGCTTTTCTTGTGACTGCTATTGTTTTTGTGAGTAATGTTATTGTTCTTGTGCTGATGATATTTGCTATTGAAGAATTTCTGTTGTCCTGGGTGTTGCCTTGTTGTTGGTGTTGTGCCTGTTGTATTGGAATGTTTGTATTCCTGTTTTGTCAGGTGAGAAGTGATAGCCCTGTAGATGTATTTCTTCATGTTTCGTACGATGTAACTTATGCCCTTGTTGTTAGGATGAACTTTATCTTCAAATAGGTATGATTTGATACGATTCCTGTTGTCTAGGACATTGTGTTGAATGTAATGTACATTAGAGATTGATTCACATAGGAGCTCTAGTGATGAATTGAATCTCAATTGGTTGGAATTAAATGAATCATTGTCCAGTCGTGGTAGAACAATTGAAGCAAATATACTGCATGAAGGATATATGTTTTGTGTTGTATCAATCAGGTCAGAGTATTTCTTTTGACAGGTCTCCAGTGATGATCCACTGTCAATGTCATTAGATCCTACATGTAACACGATGTTCTTTGGATCTTTGAACTTTGAATCTTCAATGAATAATTTGACATCGTCAATACCTTTTCCTCGTAGAGACTTCACGTATGTCTCTCTGACAGTAGAAAAATTCTCGGGCTCTATGTATTTGACTGTGGAGTCACCTACAATCACTGTGTTGTAGCCTCCTTTGTTAGCAGTATTTTCTCCATTTGGTTTGGTTTTCAACTCCTGTTTGTTGTTGCTAGTTTGTAAATTCTCCTGTGAGACATTATCTACATCTGGTTTAGAAGATGATGGAGATGGGTCTAGCACAGCATAGTAGTTTGTCACTGGAATGTTTGTCACAAAGGGTCCTGCATTAGCATTAAGTGTGGATGAGTTTTGTTGTTCATCTTTGTCTTCAACTGAGTTGGAGATGTTATCTGTTTGAGATGCAAAGTTATTTTTTTCTTTGTTTTGGTTGCAGACCTTCATTGGTGCATCTTGAGTACTTTTCAAAAAAGTCAGTATTTGGTTCTGCATATCATGTACTTTGTTAATACTCTTCTTTATGCCTGCTACATCATTATTGGTCTTATTAAGAGCAGTGTGGAATTTTTCCAGTGACACGTTCACTTCTCTTATTTCTTGTTGACAGCTAGAAGTAAGTTTATCTTGGGAATGTATTGTTGCCATAATGTCTAGTTTATCTTGCTGCATTGTGTTAAGTCGATGGTTAATTTCCAAGTAACTTGCCTCTATTTCTTCAATGGTACCTAGAAAGTTAGACTCTTTCTGTAGAATTAGAGTACGTGCCTTGGTAAGGAGTGTTGATTTCAGCGGTGAAGGATCCATGTTGTTTTTGTTAGACATGGGCGATTCAAGGACGTCGACGTCGACAGTGACTTCGTTATTCTGCGTGTTATCGTCGACAGAATGTTCGTCTTGTACAGTACTAGTATATACTGCTGAGGGAACGGCATTACTGTCAGAATGATTTGTTTCATATAACACTTTAGGAACTGTTGAACCAGGGTCGTCGTCAATCCGATGCGAGCTCTGTATGCCGCCATCTTGAATCTGAGTTTGTTGTTGTTGTTGTTGTTGTATCACTGGCGCTACGGTCGTATCTTTAAGAATGTCAATTTTGACATTTTCTAGAATCGGCTCTGAGAGTTTCTGGTCTATTATCTTTTTCAGTTTTAGATATTCTTGGTGTGCCCATTTCTGGATATATTTTCCTTGAATGTAGATTACGCCAGAATTGTAGTAAAAACTAACTGTGACTTGTTTGCTGCTATTCAAATCTTCCCGTTGGCGATCAACCCATTTCATTTGGGTGCCTCCAGTTAGCTTACTCCATGACATATCGATACTGTTATTAACTAGGAATGTACTATAGTTGAGTTTTGCTACCTTTATCCATTCATTATTTCTGTCCGGAGTTGATCTGTAGCATATATCATTGACTTCCTGTTTTCCATTTTTACCATGCCGCCAGTGCGTCACACTGTCAATTTCGTTTGGTACAAGATCTTTGCCTTTACGTTGCGGTAAAGGTGGAAATTCATCCTCCTTAAAATGGGTTGACTTCTTAGATATATCCGATTCGTAAATAAAGTCACCAACCTTTGTGGAATGGATAGCACGTCGATTACTATTTTGATCTGCGTTGTTGTTGTTATTGGCTTTCTCTTTGTCTTGTAACGTGCACGTGGCCATCTTGTATCACACTTCACGGTCACGGTCCTTATGAACGCAAAGTGTATATAAAATCTACGTTGACGGACAGAGTAAAATAGTTTTCAGTAATGTATGATCACACTACCATCATGTATCCATAAATGATGTTTTTAGGCCTAGGTCGGCATTCAAAAAGTAGATTTAACTACACATTACATGGAGCGATGCATAGTGCGTGTACACGAGCGATGTATGTATAGTGTGTACTCCCATGTTTGGATTAGAGAGGTGTGTACTACCATGTTTGCATTAAAGGCATGAGTACTCCCATGTTTGGATTAGGGGCATGTGTACTCTCATGTTTGCATTAGAGGAATATGTACTCCCATGTTTGCACTAGAGGCATGTGTACTCCCATGTTTGGGTTGGAGGCATGTGTACTCCTAAATTTGCATTAGAGTCACAAGTACTCCGATGTTTGGATTGGAGGCATGTGTACTCCCATGTTTGGATTGGAGGCATGTGTACTCCTATGTTTTCATTAGAGTCATATGTACTCCCATTTTGAATTAGAGCCATGTGCACTCCAATGTTTGGTATAAAAGCATGTGTACTCCCATGTTTGAATTAGAGCCATGTGCACTCCCATGTTTGGTATAAAGGCATGTGTACTCCCATGTTTGGATGAGAGACATGTGTACTTCCATGTTTGCATTAGAGGCATGTGTACTCCTATGTTTGCATTAGAGGCTTATGCACTCCCATGTTTGAATTAGAGCCATGTTTATTCCCAGTTTGGTATAGAGGCATGTGTACTCCCATGTTTGCATTAGAGGCATGTCTACTTCCATGTTTGGATTAAAGGCATGTATACTCCCATGTATCCATTAGAGGCATGTGTTCTCCCATATTTGGAATAGAGGCATGTGTACTCCCATGTTTGGATTAGAGGCATGTGTACTCCCATGTTTTGATTATAGGCATATGTACTTCCATGTTTGGATTAGAAGCATGTGTACCCCCATGTTTGGAAAAGAGTCATATGTACTCCCATGTTTAGAATAGAGGCATGTGTATTGCCATGTTTGGATTAGAGGCATATGCACTCCCATGTTTGACCTGAGTCATATGTACTCGCATGTTTGGATTGAGGCATGTGTTCTCCCGTGTTTGTATTAGAGGCATGTGTACTCCCATGTTTGGATTAAGGCATGTGTACTCCCATGTTTGGATTAGAGGCATGTGTACTCCCATGTTGGAATGGAGGCATGTGTACTCCCATGTTTGGATTAGAGGCATATGAACTCCCATGTTTGACCCGAGTCATATGTACTCCCATGTTTGGATTAAGGCACGTGTACTCCCATGTTTGGATTAGAGGCATGTGTACTCACATGTTTCGATTATAGGCATATGTACTCCCATGTTTGCATAAGAGGTATGTGTACTCCTATGTTTGGTTTAGAGGCATGTGTACTCGCGTGTTTGGATTTGAGGCATATGCACTCACATGTTTGGATTAGAGGAATATGTACTCCCATGTTTAGATTAGAGGCATATGCACTCCCGTGTTTGGATTTGAGGCATATGCACTCCCATGTTTGGATTAGAGGCATGTGTACTTCCATGTTTGCATTAGTGGCATGTGTACTCCCATATTTGGATTAGAGGAATGTGCACTTCCATGTTTGGATTAGAGGCATATGTACTCCCATGTTTGGATTAGAGGTATATGTACTCCCATGTTTGGATTAGAGGCATGTGCACTTCCATGTTAGGATTAGAGGCATATGTACTCCCATGTTTGGATTAGAGGCATGTGTACTCCCATGTTTGGATTAGATGCATGTGTACTCCCATGTTTGGAATAGAGGCATATGTGCTCCCATGTTTGACCCAAGTCATATGTACTCCCATGTTTGGATTAAGGCATGTGTACTCCCGTGTTTGGATTAGAGGCATATGTACTCCCATAATTGGATTAGTAGCATGTATACTCCCATGTTTGGATGAGAGACATGTGTACTTCCATGTTTGCATTAGTGGCATGTGTACTCCCATGTTTGGATTAGAGGCATATGCACTTCCATGTTTGGATTAGAGGCATATGTACTCCCTTGTTTGGATTAGAGGTATATGTACTCTCATGTTTGGATTAGAGGCATGTGCACTTCTATGTTTGGATTAAAGGCATATGTACTCCCATGTTTGGATTAGAGGCATGTGTACTCCCATGTTTGGCTTAGATGCATGTGTACTCCCATGTTTGGATTAGAGGCATATGTACTCCTATGTTTGACCCGAATCATATGTACTCCCATGTTTGGATTAAGGCACGTGTACTCACATGTTTGGATTAGAGGCATGTGTTCTCCCATGTTTCGATTATAGGCATATGTACTCCCATGTTTGCATAAGAGGTATGTGTACTCCTATGTTTGGTTTGGAGGCATGTGTACTCCCATGTTTGGATTAGAGGAATATGTACTCCCATGTTTAGATTAGAGGCATATGCACTCCCCTGTTTGGATTTGAGGCATATGCACTCCCATGTTTGGATTAGATGTATGTGTACTCCCATGTTTGGATTAAGGCATTTGTACTCCCATGTTTGGATTAGAGGCATGTGTACTCCCATGTGTGGATTAGATGCATGTGTACACCCATGTTTGGAATGGAGGCATGTGTACTCCCATGTTTGGATTAGAGGCATATGTACTCCCATGTTTGACCCGAGTCATATGTACTCCCATGTTTGGATTAAGGCATGTGTACTCCCATGTTTGGATTAGAGGCATATGTACTCCCATAATTGGACTAGTAGCATGTGTACTCCCATGTTTGGATGAGAGACATGTGTACTTCCATGTTTGCATTAGTGGCATGTGTACTCCCATGTTTGGATTAGAGGAATGTGCACTTCCATGTTTGGATTAGAGGCATATGTACTCCCATGTTTGGATTAGAGGTATATGTACTCCCATGTTTGGATTAGAGGCATGTGCACTTCCATGTTTGGATTAGAGGCATATGTACTCCCATGTTTGGATTAGAGGCATGTGTACTCCCATGTTTGGATTAGATGCATGTGTACTCCCATGTTTGGAATAGAGGCATATGTACTCCCATGTTTGACCCGAGTCATATGTACTCCCATGTTTGGATTAAGGCATGTGTACTCCCATGTTTGGATTAGAGGCATATGTACTCCCATAATTCGATTAGTAGCATGTGTACTCCCATGTTAAGACGAGAGACATGTGTACTTCCATGTTTGCATTAGTGGCATGTGTACTCCCATGTTTGGATTAGAGGCATGTGCAATTCCATGTTTGGATTAGAGGCATATGTACTCGCTTGTTTGGATTAGAGGTATATGTACTCTCATGTTTGGATTAGAGGCATGTGCACTTCCATGTTTGGATTAAAGGCATATGTACTCCCATATTTGGATTAGAGGCATGTGTACTCCCATGTTTGGATTAGAGGCATATGTACTCCTATGTTTGACCCGAGTCATATGCACTCCCATGTTTGGATTAGAGGTATGTGTACTCCCATGTTTGGTGGATTAATGCATTTGTACTCCCATGTTTGGATTAGAGGCATGTGTACTCCCATGTTTGAATTAAGGCATTTGTACTCCCATGTTTGGATTAGAGGCATATGTACTCCCATAATTGGACTAGTAGCATGTGTACACCCATGTTTGGATGAGAGACATGTGTACTTCCATGTTTGCATTAGTGGCATGTGTACTCCCATGTTTGGATTAGAGGCATGTGCACTTCAAAGTTTGGTTAGAGGCATATGTACTCCCATGTTTGGATTAGAGGCATGTGTACTCCCATGTTTGGATTCGATGCATGTGTACTCCCATGTTTGGATGAGAGGTGTGTGTACTACCATGTTTGCATTAGAGACATGAGTACTCCCATGTTTGGATTAGTAGCATGTGTACTCCCATATTTGGATTAGTAGCATGTGTACTCCCATGTTTGGATGAGAGACATGTGTACTCCCATGTTTGCATTAGAGGCATGTGTACTCCTATGTTTGCATTAGAAGCTTATGTACTCCCATGCTTGAATTAGAGCCATGTGTATTCCCAATTTGGCATGGAGGCATGTGTACTGCCATGTTTGCATTAGAGGCATG